>NC_141154.1:53732031-54332531 GCF_053477565.2 Lygodium microphyllum
GGAGTTGTGAGTCACCTAAACCATAGCACCCCATACATATATACTCACCAAATTATACTTGCTCAATATGAATCCTTAGATTCTTCAATTATTTATTGAGGAACATAAGTTGGAAAGAGCTATCAATTGAGACAAATTTGGATTTCTTGCATGTGTGAACATTTGTAAATTATACATCTTCTATTTACATATAGGTTGTCATCACCTCAAATTATCCAAAATTGCACAAATTTGTGCTAAGCTCACTTCCATTGACCAAAAATCACCATGAATGAGTGACCTATTGCATTTTTTTGTGTCATACACCTTTATTTCATCATCCACTTGAAGGTAACAACATATTGTCACTACAACAAAAAGGCCTCTTAGATGCACTTTTAGACGCGATTTTTGAATATAGAGAAAATTCTACGAGTGCGTCTACCCGACCGTCTATTTGCGCGTCTACAAATTCGCGTCTATAATCGCATGTATTAAGGAATTTACACGCAGAAATAGATGCGCAACAGTCGCACATATACACGCGTGAATACAAGTGCATTAAAAAATCAAAAATTATTATTTATTTAATTTATTTTGTGCATCTACCAGCGCGTCTACCTGGCAAATTAGATGGGCATATACACACCCGTAGACGCGCTTTTACAAGTGCCCATAGACGCAAACAGAAAAAAAAACTCATTTAAAGAAAAAAGATATTTAATTTATTTTTTAAATTTGAATTATATAGCGTGTGTATAAGCGCGTGTACTCTGCATTTTAGACGCGCTTATAAACACGCGTTTTTTGCAATTTAGACACGTGGATAGATGCGCAAAACAGAACTGGAAAAAAAAAAACCAGATTGTACATTTGGAAAAAAGACAATGGATCTAAAAGCACAAGAATTGAAAATAAAATTCCATGTATTCATTATAGATCAAAAGCATTTACATGGGGAGTTTAAGTGCTTGCGACCTAAAGTATGGCCGCAAGCAGTAGGCTCAAAGATGGATAATACATATACAAGAAAACAAGGCCATAGAAGAGGTATGGTGCTCCTCTACGAATCAGAAGAAGAAACATCTTCGCTAGCACCACCATGGCTACTAGCGTCGCTATCCCCCTCCTCGCTATGCTCCACATCCGGGTTCGCCTACACACACAAAAGATCAAGGTTGCTTACGTAGACATGGTGGAGAAAAAGTTATAATTAGCTATACTTTTCATAGGAAAGTAAGAAAAACATACCTCCTCTGGTTGTTGAATCCTCATAGCCCGGTTGTATTGGTCCTCAGTGATGAGACCCTCCTCATAGAAGTGAAGCCATGTGGCTGCGCAATTATGGCATCGATGGTAACCTACCTCTCTAGGAGTAGGTATCCTACCAACGATAGTAGTCTGCAAAACAATTATGATATATACAAACAATTATGAGACTCAATGTGTTAGAACAAACTATATAAAGAATTGAAGGAAATATAAAATTTAAAAAACTAGAAATCAAAATATACTTACAAACTCTGCCTCCCACGACTCTCTACCGCCTGATCCGTAATGCGATGATCCCATGGTTTCCATTTGGATGTGTCGCACCTCTGCGTGCTGGCGACTCTTCACTTTCTCTGCTGCTTTCTTCCACTTTATGTGGTGGTACATAGGTGGTTGGCTATATGCTCCACACCCCTCCTCCTGTCTTTGCAGTGAGTCCCTAGCGCATGTCATGAGGTGGGATCTTTTGTTGTGAAGCAAATCCCTCACTTTTGTGCGTCCCCAATCATCCGAGAATCGCTGACCCTCAGGATTTGGGTATCTCCTATGGACAGCCCTCAACACCTCCTACCACAAGCCGCTTTTCTGATTTTTGAAGTAGACGAAACAATCTTTATACGTCGCATGCACGACGCTCCTCATGTACGCCATTACATCCCTTCCTTCATCATCGTGGAAGATGCCACCAATATCTATAACTCTATAGTACTGGTGTACAGGCTCCTCTACGTGATCTACTGGTGAGGGTGATCGCTCGCCACCTCCTAGGCAACCCCCACACAAGCCTCGTCCTCCCCCTCGACTCTCCCTCCTCCCTCTCTGTCGCCTATCCTCTACCTCGCTAGATGCACGTGCTTGTGCAGATGCACGTGCATCGGATGACGCTGGTGCTTCAACGGATGCATGTACAGGTGCTGCACGTGGAGTACCTGTAATTGGAGTTTGGGAAGTAGTGCTAGGCAAAGACGTCAGAGGCATTCCAGATATGACGCTGAACACCTCGTCTGTTGTGGGAGAGTGGCCAAGGTGTCTGGTCATCTCTCCCATGAAGCCTTCCCTACTAGGAAAACCTCCAACAAATGCACCGAACAAGACAAATGTATCATTCATGCGATCCAAATCCGAGTCATTGCTAGATGAACCAGGATGTGACATTTGCAAAAAAAACACAGGAAAAAGACAAATTTGTTTGCATACAAAAAATCATATATTATCTTCATCCACACCTAAACATTTTCAAAGAGCCATAATCCTTGATCCAATCCAATATTAATTATGAAAAATCATTCAGTGAGCCTAGAATCATTATGTAAGAGAAGGCTTTTAATGCTCACACATTTTCATTGTCTTCAAGTGTATTTTGCAAGCACTTACTAAGGTCCATTTAAGTGAAACAAAGGTGTGGAAATCCCATAGAAAAAATACATGGATACTCATGGCACTTGAAAGTGCTAATAATCTAGCTTTCTTTAGACATTGAGCATAAAACTTAAGTGCTAATGCTTCTCATAAATAAGAAATCTTTGGGAGTCCCACTCTCAAATATGGGATTAAGATTTAGCCACTTGGTCAAATCTTTACTCCTTATTTGAAAGTGGAGCTTGGAAGATTCCCAAAATCTCTAATATGGTATCGAAAGTATAATGCTACCTAATTCACTACGTTGGAAGGCTAAATCTTCTAAAAATTTGATCATGAATCAAGAAAACTTATAAACACAAACATGGGATTGGTCACATTCATCATTGCAAAAATATATTGTTTAGGCAATGAAAATTGTTTTTTATCAGATCTGGCTAGCGCGTGTATAACCGCGTCTAAAATGCAGAATAGATGCGCCCTCAGACGCGTCCCTAAAGTCAGCCCACTATTCAGAGCGCGTCTATATCCGCATCTGAGATGCAGTATAGACACGCTATCAGATGCAATTTCTAGGTCAATGCTTCTGGCGCGTGCGTGTATCCTCGCATGTCGACTGCAGAATGCACGCGCCTAGAGACACGACTCTGAAGTGAAAGTCTCTTGTGTGTAGAGTGCGTGTATTCTCGCATCTCCGACGCAGAATACACGTGCTCTGAGACGCGGCCTCAGACGCAATGACAGAAAATATTTCTTCGCGTCTATCCCTGTGTCTGCACTGAAATGTAGACGTGCTGGCAAACGGGCTCAGTTGGCTGATTTCGGTCCGACGACCGCCATTCACGATTTACAAAATGCAATACAAAATACAATCATAAATCCTAATACATAGATAGAGAGAGAAAGAGAGAGAGAGAGAAAGAGAGAAAGAGAGAGAGAGAGAGAGAAAGAGGACTCACCTTGGGTGTTTGGTGTGGCGGGTGGTGGCGCTTCTTCCTTCTCATTCTTCCTCTTCTTGGTGAGTTACTCTCCCTTGATGCTTGCTTGCTGCTTGTTGTCTCTTCCCTTTGCTTCTTCTTCCTCTTGTTCTCCTCTCTCTTGTTCTCTCTTTCTTCCTCTCCTTGGCTTTCATTTTTCCCCTCTTGTGTGTTTGAAATGAAAGAAGAGGTGAGTCATGAGGAGGTGAGGCATGAAGAGACTAGGTAAGGCATGAAGAGACTACATGTCGGCTAAACTCGAGCTTCAGAACCGCAAAAAACGCAGGAAAGGAAAGGCGCAGTTTGAAAAGAAATGATTTAAGTATATTTTGAACTTTGACGTGTGCGTCTATTTTGGCATGTATATGCACGTCTAAGTTTACGTAAACGCGCGTATAGACGCGAACTTAGACATGCAAATAGACGCAAATTTAGACGCATACGTAAACATAGATATAAATGCACATTTAGGTTTTATCATAATTTTTTGTTTTTAAGATAAGTTTTGATAGTGAATTCTTATCATAAGTTTTAATGTATTTATGATGAGTTTTGTGTATTTAAAATTGATATCTTAGAATATATAATACGCCAGCTTGAAGTTTTTATGTAAACATATGAATGACAAATATTTTGATGTTGTCATGAATTAGGTTTAATCATGTCATCGTCATCACCTAGTGTGGTGCATGCTGATGAGTCAACGAGCACATCCTCAAGTGAGGATGAAACATTACGTCTTCATAATCGAGATGCATGGCTACGACGAAAAATTCAATGCATGTGTGATCGTTGTCGAGGGTGTATTTTTTTAGCACGTCAAACACCTCAGCATGTATGGAGAATGGGACCGAGAAAAATCACCGGTATTCATTGTGTTTTTTAAACACTAATATTGCTAGTCTATGTTACTCAATAAAACCAACGTACATGAAACTCCCTTTTGTGGTTGAGCAGGATGCGGTGCCACATCCTGAGATGCTCCCTCCCGGCCGTCGAGAGGCTGCAAAACGTCGACGCGAGGAGGCAGAGTCTTCAAGAAGAGTGGAGACTAACGACCATGATAGTAGCCCTCATGAAATGCCCCATCAAGTCGTAGAGGATGAGATTTTGGACAACATGGTACACCATCTATTTTCACAACCGGTTCAGGGAGAAGGTCACTCTACGAAGCTAGATGATCCACTATACGCAGCGTCATCTACTCCGTTGTGTAAAGGTTATACGTACTCCATTCTTCGTGCGTCCCTCGAGATACTTAACTTGCAAAAAATTTATGGATGGAGTAATGTCAGTTTGGATGCGTTATTGAAGTAAATATCGATTCAGTTTGGCTTATGAATCATAATATTAATTGTTTTATTTTGAAATCAGACAGAAATATATGTTGGTGGTTTTTTAACTCACTTTTAAAAATATATGTAGGTTATTATCACAAATGCTTCCAAAAGGAAACAAATTGCCAACTAAGAGAGAGCAAGCAAGACATTACTTGACATCTCTAGGAGGCCTTGATTATGTCAAGATCCATGCATGTGTCAATGATTGTGTCTTATTTCGTGGGATTTATGAGTTCGCACGAGAGTCACCTGTTTGTGGCGAATCAAGATACGAAGTGGAGATGAAGTCAATGGATGTGCCTCGTAAGGTTTTGCAACATTTTTCGATTGTTCCACGTATAAAACTTATGTTCAAGTGTAACTTTATTGGAAAGCTCATGTCATGGCATGCTAGTCATCGTTCAAGTGATGGAAAATGGAGGATCCTTGCAGACACACCGGCATGGCAACATATAGATAATTTGTGGCCCGTTTTCAAAGAAGAGCCAAGAAATTTGAGATTTGGTTTAGGTATGGATGAAATCAATCCATTTGTCATCAAAAGCACATCATACAGTGTATGGCCAGTGGTATTTGTGAACTATAATATTCCTCCATCCATGGCAATTAAAAAGGGACATGTAATGTTGTCCCTTCTGATTCTTGGAAAGCACAAGGTAAAAAACATGGACATTTACTTAGAGTCTTTGATTGAAGAGTTAGAAATGTTATGGGAAGGTATTGAGGTGCAAGATACAAGCGTATCTACATCCTCTAGAGATTTCACATTGAAGGCCATGTTGTTGTGGACCATGCATGACTTTCCAGGATACGAAGAGTGTTTAGGTACATGTATATAACTCTATATTTGAAATTCAAGACTTGAATCAATTGCATTTTATTAATTCACTTGTTTGTTCAGGTTTAACCACATCAGGATATCATGCATGTCCTATTTGCGGTCCCTCTCTAGTTTCCTCTAGGCCAGCACGTTTAAAGAAGGTTATCTACGACAATCATCATCGATTTCTTCCTATTGACCATCCCAAATATGTTCTCCCTACTAATGGAATGACTCCACAATCTCTAACCATTCGAGATTGGAAGGAGAGATGGATTAATGCCGACAGCCACCCTCCACTCAGCATGAGTCAGTAAGAAGTGCATTTCTCTCGATTGACTTTAAAGTATTTAGCATGATCAATTGTTTACATAATATATTGTTTTTTTGTTAGGTTCTCTATATTTTTTCGTCTTTCATACTGGATTGAACTCAAGATCAATCACCTGTTGGACCCCATGCACATATTCAAAAATGTTGTATCTACATTATGGGATCACTTGATAGGGGCTCGTGATTCAGTCATGTAAGGGAGGATTTACGTAATATTGGTCGCATGAGACGAGCCTGGCCATGCATTGGACCCAGAGGAAAGATTGAGCTACCCCATGCACCTTGGATGTTGTCAAAGAACGAGTAAAAAATAGTGAAGGAAAAAATATGTAGCTTTCGAACACCCACAGGATGTATGAGATGTCTCAAGATAGCCTTCATAAAGAAAAAGAAAAGAGGTGTGGAGCAGCTATCTGGTTTGAAGTCCCACGATTGGCACAAAATGATTCAAGTAAGGGTATCTCTAACCATGAATATAGTAATTAGTGGAGTAACTATGTGTAAACTTTGGGGGTATGATGACTTTTTCCTCAACTAATCATTTGATCTATGAATATTGTTTACATTTAGTTCGTACTTCCTACTAGCATATCCCATTGTGTATCCAAAGATGTACGTGATATCATTTACAAGATGGGAGAGCTTGTGAGGTGTGTATACATTGTATTTTTTCATTATATATCTTTGAATTTCTACACAAAAATAAACAATTCTCAAATACATCCTGACAGATACGTGAGCTCGAAGGAAATTGATCCAAAGACATTGCAAGATGCTCGAGTATTATCTATTGAGGCGGTTTGTTTGGTGGAGGAAATTTTTGGTTGCAGTCCTTGTTGTAGATGGGGTGGCCGAGGGTCTGTAGAACTCTTGGAGGGTGCGTTGTTGTGTGTTCTCGGCTGTTTGGTCTTGGACCCATAGAAGGTGGTCTCTATGTCGGCGTAGCTCCAGGAGGAAGAGCCCGAGGCATTTCTAGTTGGGGAAGTCTAGTGTTTGGGAGAGTGGCCCGAATTCCTCCTTGAAGAGACAGTGGAAGCGGCCTCTGATCTCATAGTTCATTGGGCATCTACATATGTAATGTTCTTTTGTCTATGGCTCCAGTTGACAGAGTTGGCAGATCTTGTCCTCTGGGGGAGAGAGTCCGCTCCATATCTGCATGTCTCAATCCGTTGCTGGTGTGATGACGTTTGGAGTTGCTTGATGGCACTTCGGACCCCATGGGATAGGTGTACATCCATGTATTTCGGGTGTATAATGAAGTTGTCAGGTGTGAGGCGTAGGAGGTGCTCTTGGTAGAAGGCCATCTTCTTCCCTAGATCCTCAACCGGTAACACCCATGTCCTGGCTATGTGTAGCTGAATAATATCCGCCCTGATGACGCGGTACCGCTTCTCTCGGCTAATCTTCAGGTGGGGGCAGTCAAGACTATATTGTAGGGGTGGGAGGTGGTCCATGTGTAGCCCATGTAGTTGTGATGACACCATAATGGATGATATATGTGATATAGTATAAGATGAACCTCGCGAGGATGTTCAAGGAAATGCAGAAGAAGACAATAATGTGATTGTCGATGATATTGATGAAGTTATTGAGCAATATAGCAACACATCTGATAGTGGGATAGACTTATTTGTTTCGTTACCTCTTGGTAACATAGACCTAGAAGTAGATAGTTTAGCAAGGGCTGATCTCATTGAAGATGAGATGGATCATTCACTGTAACATACTTAATTTGCTTAATGATTCAATGTGTATTCTTAATTCTATGATTTTTATCATGCGCACACGTGCATACTCAATAATCAATAGTCAAATTTAAAGCTAAATTGAATTTTCCATAATAAAAAGGAAGTATTTTTTATCATCTTCAAGTAGAGAAATTATGAGATACATATTGCTTGCTACTAATTGTATAATAAGGTTTCTGTCGCTTGCCACTAATTACTTATATCAGGCTTGTCAACTGGAGGAACTACCATTCATTAGAGAGCAATGCAAAAATAATTATTAACTCTGGTTTTTTTATTCAATGATTCAATGTGTATTCTTAATTCTATGGTTTTTATCATGCGCACATGTGCATACTCAGGAATCAATTTCAAGTGATTAAATAATTATTAACTCTGGTTTTTTTATTATATTAAGTCTAATTTTAGGTGGTTAAATAATTACGCGTCTGAAGGCGCGTCTATATTAGCGTCTATTTACGCGGATATATAGATGCAAAATTTGCATCTATTTACATGCTCTTTTACACGCACATATAGACGCAATGATAGACGCGCCAGACTTTGCGCGTCTAACATGCGCGTCTATGCCTCGTTTCTGTTGTAGTCTGTGCACAAATCTTCATCTCCACTAGTTGCATTTATGGTCATTGAATTATGTTTGTCTTGCCTTGGTTGAAAGACTAAATTATTGAGTATATATCATATAATCATTACAGTAGATTCCATAGCTTGATGATTCAATGATATGAGATTTTCCAATAGCCAAAATAGTTAACTATACTATATAATCTTCAATTTCATAGCTTGCAGATCCAAATAGCCTTGAATGAGCATCAATCTTTGTACCTAAATCAATCTTTATACCTAAATTAGCAATCACGGTCAGAGATAATAATTTTTGGCAAACCATGGTTAGTGAAAACAGTTTTCAAGAACAATTGAGCAGCTTGAGATGCAGTTAACATTTTCTTGCATGGAATGAAATATTCTTGTTTGCTAAATCGATCTACAATAGTCCAGATCATATCGTGATTAGCTTGGGTGTTAGACAAACCAGTAATAAAATCCATTGAAATATGTTTCCATGGTCATTCTAGAATGGGTAAAGGCATTAACAAACCATATTGCTTACCATGTTGTCCCTTAACTCTTTGACAAATTAAACATTTAGATACAAAGTTAAAAATATCAGATTCCATCTGTGGCCAGTAAAAATCTTCAACCAATGTATGTAAAGTAAAAATAATGCCTCTATGGCCTTGGTATGGGGAACAATGAATTTCATGCAACACAAATGATCTAAATGGAACAGTTGCACATAACCTTTTCTCATAAAACATAAATCCATCAGCATAAGACAATGAATCTCTTGGAATCCAGTTATTTGCAACTATTTTATTCTAATCAGCTTGAAAACTCGGGTCTTGATCATAGGGATAAGGGAATCAAAAGATATCACAGAGATATTATGGATACTTCGTCTTCTACTCAAGGCATCGGCAACAACATTCTCTTTTCCGGGTTGATATTGGATAAGCGGATGAAAACTTTGAATAAAAGTAGCCCATTTAATATGACGGTCAGAGATTTGTGGCTAACTAAAGAGATGTTTGATACTTTGTTGATAAGTTTTGATCATGAATTCAAATCTCATTAAATAGTGTTTTCATTATTGTAAAGCTTGTACTACTGATAACAATTCCTTATCATAGATAGAATACTTGAATTCTGAGGGTTTAAGTTTGCAGCTAGAGTAGGCTATGGGTTTTGAATCTTGCATAAGGACAGCTCCTATTCTAGATCTACTAGCGTCACTGACTACTAGGAAGAATGGCCTGTTAAAGTCAGGTAATTGCAATACAAGGGGATGTGTTAATGCGTTTCAATAAATCGAAAGACTTTTGCTGATTCTCAGACCAATGATACACAATACGTTTCTTTAATAATTTTGTCAAAGGTAATGCAAGCAATGAAAAATTTCTCACAAATTTTCTATAAAAGCTAGCAAGACCTAAGAAAGAACGTAGTTCATGCACATTTTTAGGTATCGACCAATTCAAAATTGCTTCTATCTTTTTAGGATCAACTTTAATACCTTTAAATGAAACAATATGTCTTAAATATTCAATGTGGGTTTGAAAAAATTCACTATTTTTTGGATTAGCATATAATTGATTCTCTTTGAATAATTTGAAAACCAAAGATAAATGTTCATAATGATCGTTCTCATTCTTACTGAAAACCAATATGTCATCAAAGAAAACAATGACATAATGTTAATGCTTTAAAAATATGTGATTCATCATATGAGTGAATGTGGATGGTGCATTAGTTAAATCAAAAGGCATAACAAGAAATTTCTAATGTCCAACTTGAGTCCTAAATACAGTTTTAAAAATATCAGATGTGTCCAATCGTACTTGATGGTATCCAGATTAAAGATCTATCTTACTAAATATTGTAGCTCCTTGTACTTTATCCATGAGGTCGTCTACCCTAGGGATTGGATATCTATTCTTGACAGTGATCTTATTTAAGGCACGATAATCAATGCACATCCTATAGGTGTTATTTTTCTTTTTAACTAATATGACATGTGCACCAAAAGGAAAACTACTAGGCCTAATGAGTCCTCGGGTAAACAATTCTTCAACTTGGGTTTGAATTTCTTTTTGTTCAATTTAATTATGTCGATAAGATGCTTTACATGGTGGTTGAGAACCTGTTACTAAGTCTATTTTATGATCCTGAAGATGTGTAGGTGGTAAGCCAGGTGGTAAGTCAATAGCAAAACAATCTTTAAATTGTGAAAGAAATTGTGCGTGTCTAGGATGCATCTGATTTTCCTTAGCTTAAATTTTATTCACCCATAAAAAAGTATGATTTGCTACCTTTTCTTAATGCATGTTTAGCTTGTGTATGACTAAGAAATGGAAAATTATCAAGGGTGTGTGTACCATCCATTGTGATTTGTTTTCCATTAGAATGAATCTTCATTGAATGCGTGGTATAATCTATATCAGGGTTATATTTATTATACCAAGGCATTCCTAGGATAATGTCACTAGATTGCAAAGGTACAACTAAGAAATTTCTACACTCAACGTAATCACCAATTTTAATTTCTAAGTCATGCATATCTTGTGTTCCATTGTATCTAGTGCCTAAGAATGTAGCCCTCATACGATAATGAGTCGAAACAGTATGTAAATAGAATGAGGATTTGGCATACCTAGTAAAGTATCTCAAGTAGTAGCAATATCGTCATCATCTTCTGTGAAATCTGGCATTTCTTCATGGTCTTCATCTTGAGTCACTCCCAAGTACTTGATGTGAATAGTTGGCTTTTTGGATTGACAATTTACGACTAGATGTCCAGGTTTATGGCACTTGTAGCAGACTTTGGGTTTGGCTTTGAAAACATTATTGGTAATGGCTGGGAGTTTAGGAATGTTAGGATTTGGCTGGAAAGATGGCTTAGGATTTGCATTTGTGTTTGTTGGTAAAGCGGGGGGTCGTGTCCAAGATTTATGGTGTCGAAGGGTTTTTCAAAAACAAAGTCGCGTCCACGGAGGACCTTGACGAATTTCAAGGTAGAAGATCAATCAAGTGAATAAGCGAGATGAGAAAATGATGCCAAGACTCTATTTTATTTCTGCCAATAACAAATACAAGGTACAAGAAGAAGAAACCCGAGCGGCCTCTGGATTGCATAGGAAACGCCTTTGAAAGGATAATAATAAAACATATTTAAAGCTTTCCTGATAAGCACAAGCTTGATACAAGGCCGTAACAAAAGACTAATACACAAGATTTTGATATAGGAGCTGTGACAAGAGGCTTTCCAATTTCAGGATACCTATCCATCTGTGTAAATACATTTTAAGCATACTTCTTCTCCTCAAAGGAAGCCATGTCTGTTGTTGACAATTGTCTGAAAGTTCATTAACTAAAGAAACTAGATTCTTGTGAATTGAAAAGGAAAGTGTATTTCCATTCACATAATGATTCTGGAACTGCAGTTGCATCTCCCTCTACATAGAAACTATCCAAAATATCCACTTGTCGAAAGAAATCACCCATTGATTGCTAGGAACAAGATCCATTCAGGTCAGATAATCATCCAAATAGTAGATAGGGAATCTTAAGATAGGAAGTCGCATCTCACACCATCAGATGCACAAATCTCTATGTCCAGATATAGTTGTGCTAAAAGAGCCTTCGAACAGTTGAGAAAATGCTGCCATCAATACTCCAAGTGACACAATAAGCATGCAAATAAACTGATCCAGTAGAGTAGCAGTTTTCCAACTGCAAGGGTTGGCTGAACTTTATCCACAAATCACTATTGTGCTTTTTGATTCCTTTGCCAACAATTTTGCCTTCATGGCCCGATAAGGTTGCCAAGGTGGAGGCTGAAGTTCCATAGAAGTCGACAATAAAGTTGAATGCTTGTTTATTTCTAATGTTTGAAACACTAACTTTGTGGGAATTAAGGTACAAGGAACACATTTGGCAATCGGCCACCACACGTGCCTGGTTATCTAAAAGAGCTGCAAGGGGCAACCCAGGATACCTGAAGCAGATGAAGGATTGCGGCTGGAGCTACAAGAGACAGACGATTAACACCGCCATAGCTTTCCTTCCATGAGACTCGAGTTGGCCTAACCCAGGAGAAAATGATGATAATCCACAAGAAGAAGAAGAAGCTAAAGATGATTCGGCATTAGCTCTATGATTGCGGCCAAGCTTGAGAAGCGTTTCATCCAGCACAATGAGCGGGCCTCGTCCAGGGAATAACAATAGTAAGGATGGAGACGAAGAAGAGAGGATGCTCATGTCGAGGAATAAAAAGAAGAAGCCACGCTGCGATGCCGATCTAACTATCCAGGACCTGTTGCCCAGAAAAGCCTCGATCTTCCAACTTGGAGGATCACTTTGTCACTTGGATGAGCTATTTGGGCAGGCTTGCTACTATTGACCCAAGGAGGAACTGAATTGCTTGAAATTACATACGTGTGACTATGCCTTACTGGAGACGTTTGTGCAAAAGGATTTCCTCTTTCGCCAGAAGTTGAGGCTGCAAAAAACTGCTTCCGATTCTCATGAATCTTGAGGTTCTCAGTGCAGATAGTTAAAACTTCCTTGAACTCATTAGTAATTTGCAAAAGTCTTCCTTTAAGATTCGAAATAACTGTTCTTGAATGCTCAATGCTATCCTTAGAGGAATTTGTGTTTCCAAGTATGGACTCCAACTCTATAATCAAGGCATTTAACCCTGTCATGTCCTGCCTCAAAAGAACTTTCAAGTCTTGAATCTCTCTAGCCGGATCATCAACTTTTTCATCTCCCTCATGTTCGGTAGAATCAAGTTCCAACTGATCCAGCTTCTCCCACTCATCAAGTTTCCTAGTTGTCCACTTGTTGGGCATTCTTATATTTCTTCTTATCTTAGATCTGGGATTTCTTGTACCGCTTTGACACACACACACACACACAAGCATTCATTCACACACACACACAGATAAATGCACACAGATAATATTATTTACAATGGAATGAAGTCCCAGCACACACACACAGGTTTGAGATGATAAATGGAAACACACTTACAAGAAAGCTAGGGTTCATACACACACAAACACGCAAGCCACACGCAGAATAAAATGCAAACACAACGACCAGGTATGCACAAAGTAACGAATGTTACACACACAAACTTTTTGGTGGATTCCACACCTTTGATGTGTAGTAGCACGACATCCACCCCCTCTGATCCTGCGTATCCTCCGGATGGGCCAACTATCCATGATCATTGTCATCAAGATCCACGAACAAATCAACCTCTTCGTTGTCTATTTCCGGTATATTAGCAAGGTTATCTATCATATCATTTGTCTCTTCTATTGGAGTTTCTTCTTGTTGCTCTTCTCTTGCAAATTCTTCCAATGCATAATCCTCCTCATCTCTTTTCTTGAAAATCTTGATTCTTTTTTCTGCAATGGGCACTCTAAGCAATGTCCTATCCAATTCTGTCAGCTCATATGTTGCATTGTCAAAGACATGTGTACGGCCCAAACCATCGGCCCAAATCATCTTTTCACCATCTTCCAGAGTGCACTATGCTGATTTTCAAGGCTGCTATCAAAGAGTAATACCTAGTCTCCGTCTTCTATTGCTCTAGGCCGCACCTGTTCTCTTCAGGACACGTCTTAGCAGCCCATCAAAAAGGAGTTCTAGAAATCTCCGCGTGGCACTCCCATGGAATGTCGCGGTGTTTGCGATCTAGGACTTTCCATGTCTGCCACGTAGTAGAAGTATTCTGGCCGTTCCCAACTAGTGTCGAACCCTGAGCGAACTACTTTACGCAGAATCGCCAGGGCCGAAGCGGATTCATGCTGCACTTGGTTCAAGGAGAATGGAAAATGAGAGGGATGCAAGGATTGACCTCTCTGCCATAAGGCATAGTCCCATTCCGTTCCCCTAAAGCAGCTTAAACCGGGATTATTGTAACCTAGACTCTAGGTCAGCGCCCTTGTTATTCATTCCCTCTGAGAAGATCCCCTTGGTGTCTATTATGATTGAGAAAAGTTCCCGACCAACCGGGACCACCCATCCATAGGACGGACCCATGGCCACATCCACCGCACTTTCCTCAAGTTTTTTAGTTGTCTAATTACCTATCACATTTAGTTGGACATGCATCAAGCAACTTCCTTAATTAGCCCATTAGGCACTGGTTCCTTCACATAATCTTAGCACTTGACATAGAAAAGCAGTGTCAAACAAGTTCTTTTTCAATAGGTTATCATATTTATCTTTGGAATACATTCATAAAGTCTAGCCCGCAGGCTTAACTATAATCTGCTCGAAGGCTATCCAGCAATCCACAGGGATTACTAATCCAAGATTCCACTCGTAGACTAGTATGCGGGCCTCGAGATCCAATCCCGAGTCACGTTGGCCTCTTGTGCAAGGCCCCAAAGGTGAGCGATTTACGGCCAGAGCCCCCCTGGCACCCAAGCGTCCTCCTGCTCCAAGTAGCACTCAACGGAGAGATCTCTCGCGATGGGTTCGGTCTGCCTTCCCGGCGCGGCTAACAACCCCCTTGGTTAGGGTCAGGCAGACATTCGGGGGTGATTGAGGCTGCCTCTCCCTTCAGGCCTTCAACCTGAAGCATTAGATATCTTTTCATCCTTTAGTTCATTGAGCAAACAAAGCAAACACTGCTCTTTAAACTGTTACAAGCACAATCATTTCCAGTGGTCGTTATTTGGCCAAATGCTAAGGACCGAATCCTTCTCTCCGAATGCATCTAACATTCGATCCGGGATCAATTGCGACTTGGCAAGATTCCCAAGGGTTTGTTTGTTAACCCTAATGTCCTTGGGTTAGGGCCGTACCCTATTAACCCAACTTAACCAATACCTTAAGTTCTATTAGTAGTAAATATGTTACTCCAAATTTATTGATTGGTCCTTTGCTTCCAAGAAAATATCTAATTCCCTTATCTTGATCACTTTTCCCAAGAAAGGTGCTATATCAGGATGACTACTCATCCTCTTGCAAGACAAACTTGCGCAAGAATCTGCCAATCTCATTCCGAGGAATTGGCCATTCTCTTGTGATCAAACCACAAGATCATGCGATGTTGCAACTTGTTGCACAAGTGTCGCATCTAATTCATGGGACTATTTCACCCATCAAACGGCATCTTCTAATCACAGAATCATGATTAGATAGGAAATAGGGTTTAGGGTGTCTTTATATCCAATCCATTTCCGATTGCACTATGCCAACATCATTCGGTCCTAGGGGTTCCAACTCAATCCGAGTTTTATCTTTTGAACGAGTGATCTTTAGGGCAGAAACCCTAATTTGTTCTTGCAAGTCCGTCCAATTGGTCCTACACTCCGTGAATGTGGACAGGACTTTAGGGTATGAGAGTTTCGACTTGGCAATAAGTGCGACTAGGTCAAGTCCTTAACGTGCTAAACCATAGTTAGCACTTGGGGTATATTGTATCGATTTAACCATCCTAAGCGAATCCTTTGCGGGTTAGGTGTTTGAGTAATCTAGTTTACTTGTCTTACGACAAGGATGAACTACTGCTAAAGATATTGTCTTGATCAAAGAGGGGAAAACTAGTTGCATTACGATATAATTCTCATAAGCACATAAGTCATTGCTCTACATATGATTGGATTTACAAACCCTAACTTTTCTGGTTAAGATCAAAGCATATGTTAAGCTACGGCATAATTTCCATTGATGCTACTAGAATATGCATTCATGATTCATGCCACTAAGCTTTTAGGGTTTTATGTTAAAACGAATCATGCAACCTTTCCCTAACTTCATTTTTGAATGAAATATTCGTACGTTGAATGAGCATTACGCAACCTTTCCTAACTACTACGTAGTTGAATGAGATTTATGCCAATTGACTAGAGTTAACCTACTTCATGTAGCCCTAGAATCATTTCCATGCCTTGCAAATTCCTACGGTCGTTAGCGCCTTGTGCCTTTTTAGGGGCCATCGTGAATTCGACCTTCTTGCATTGGCCGCAGTCTTATGATCTTGGCCCGTCTCCCTCGTACGCACAAATCCCTTTGAGGTACGACACCTTGATAGAAGTACCGATTTGCGGAATTTGGCTTTGGAAGGCCTTAGGGTTCGGAGCTTGGGCCTTCTTCTTTCGAAAAAGAGGGATTCGTGGGAGGATTCTTGCGAAAGCCTTGTGGAAACAGGGGCTTGAGAGATCCTTCTCCGTGAAATTCCGGCTAGGAATGGTTTTATGGGCTTTGCGGAAATGGGGACTTATGAACTTCTCCTTCCTTTCAAAGAAGTTCCGAGAATAAAGATCTTTGTGGAGGAGTGTGGGGGAAAAATTAGAGATGGGTTTATGGAGGAAATCTAGTGGGAAGGGTTTAGAGAAAACAAGAACCGGGGCTAGGGCCTTAGTGGCTTCCTTTGCTTCAAAGCCGGGATGGGCTTATTGAGAATCTAAAGGGAGACCTTTAAAAACCCCTGTAGGGAATGGCTTGTGTGGGATCCAAAGGGGAAGGGGCCCTAAATCCGCGGTACAACGGCTTTATAGGGACTCCACGGGCAGGGGTTTTAAAACCGGCTAATATGGACTTGTGGGAGTTGCAATGGGAAGGGGGTTTAAAACCGGGGGTAAAAAGGGATTTATGGAAATCCACAGGAAGGGGGCTTTAAGAAGCCCTCTTAGAAGCTTCCAAGAAGCTTCTAAGAAGCTTCTGGGACGTGTGATGGCCATGTGGAAAAAGAAAGGAATCAGGGACTACATGGACGAGGAGGAATTTGGAGGCCTTGATGGCGACAGCAAAAGGCGGAATGGCAACATCGGATCGGGTTGGCAGCTGACGGCAGCTAAGCGAGCCCAGGCGGAGATGTTCAATCAGCTGGCTGGCTGGAAGGACTACACCTCCACAGTCTGGCATCGTCCTTTCTCTCTCACCCTCCCTTACCCCCCCCCCAAGGGGGTTTTTATAGTCTAGGGGAGAGGGGACTCCCCCCCCCCAATGGCATGTTGCATGGCCCTCTTCCCCCACGACTTCAAGCAACCCTACTGACCCATCCCCACCACACTCCCTCTCCTCCAGCATGGCATTCGGCTTGAGGAAGAATGAATAATAAATTAAAATTTGAATTTTTATCCCCACATTATCCTCTTAATCTCCTCCCAAGAGGATGTTCACCTGCGGTTATGCGGGTTTTTAAACCTCGGTCCCATTTGGCCAGTGGAGAGTTATGATACCTCGCATAAAGTTTAAAGATTTGCACCGTCGGTAACTCCAATGTCGGAATTGACCTTTGCATGAGATTCACGTGCTTTGTGGAAAGTCGGACTAGTAATTTTTTTTAAACGGAAACATTACATTCTCTCCCTCTTGGAGGATTCGAGATGTTCTCATCTTGAGATAAACTGGGAATATTGATGGTTGAGAGTGCTTTCATTTATCCAAGTGGCATCCTCGGGATAATCTTTCCACTGGATGAGGCATTCTCTCAAGGTTCTGGATCTCAGTTGTCTCTCCCTAACATCTAAGATCCTGTCAGGCCATAGCTCAAGGACTCCTTGGCTAGGCATTACAATTTGTTGGTCATCAAGTACATGGCTAGGATTAGGTACATATTTCTTCAATAGGCTGATATGGAATACATTATGAACCTTTAGGTTCTCAAGGAGTTGCAGTCTATAAGCACTAGGTCCTAGGCACTTGAGGATCTTGAATGATCCACAACACCTTGGACTTAGCTTCTTGCAATCTCCTAAGGATAGGGAACTCTTCTTTGGGCGTAGGCGAATGAAGACCATGTCTCCTTCCTCGAAGATTCTATCTTGATGCTTCAAGTCCGCGTATGCCTTTTGTCTATCCTTGGAGGTTTGGATGTCCTGTCTTATTAACTTTATTTGCTCATCCATCTCTTCCAGCATCTACCTTGAAGCTTCAACCCTCAAGGTTGGATCTGAGAAGTTTAGGGGACTTCGACATTCATGACCATACAATGCTTGAAAAGGGGTCATCTGAATGCTTTGAAAAAGCATATCCTCAATAACTTGATTGAATTGCTCCGTTTGGCCATTAGTTTGGGGATGGTAAGCTGTACTAAAACAGAGTTGAGTCCCAATGGCTTCAAAGATAACTCTCCAGAATTGTGATGTGAAGAGAGAATCGCGATCACTAACGATTCTTCTGGGCAACCCATGTATCTTGAATATCTCCTTAAAAAACAACCTTGTAATATCTGAGGCTTTATAGTTTGTCTTAACTGGAATAAGGTGTCCAACCTTAGTAAGCATGTCAACCACAACCATGATGGAGTTGTATCCTCCCTGAACTTGGGGTAGGCCAACAACAAAGTCCATACTGATGAATTCCCATTTCATTTGAGGAATGTCAAGTGGTAGTAACTTTCCTGGCATTATGACATGTTCGGCTTTGATGCATTGACAAGACAAACACTCAGTGACATATTTGAGAACGTCACCTTTAAGCCTTTCCTAGTAGTAGCTCTTCCTAACTGCATTGAGGGTCTTGGCATAGCCAGGATGTCCTGAGAAAGGGAAATCATGAGCTTCCCACAATATCTTCTGCTTAAGTGACTGGCTTGTCGGTATACATAATCTCATTCTATAGTAGACAAGTCCACTATTGATAGAGAACTCATGATACTTAGCCTGTAGGTTCTGGTCCTGTTTCTTGATAGGGATCTCCCTTAGCATATTTTGATAGGCTAGATTATGGCATACTTCTTCTCTCGCTAGCTCAAGTATTGGGTTGTTTGGCATGGATACCTTTGTGGCTATAGATCTAGCTGTTGATGGATTTTGCAAGATTAGAGAATTAAGGAATGCCTTGCGACTGAGTGCATCGGCAACTACATTCTCCTTTCCAGGTCAATATTTGATTTCAAAATCATACTCCTCCAGCACTTCAATCCACCAACGTTGCCTCATGTTGAGCTCGTTTTGGGTAAAGATCCATTTGAGACTTTTATGATCAGTCACTAGAGTAAACTTGTTACCCAACAGGTAGTGTCTCCAAATCTTTAGAGCATGGATGTCAGCTAACAATTCTAGGTCATGGGTAGCATAATTCTTCTCATGGCTCTTCAGTTTCCTTGAAGAGTATGCTACAGGGTGACCTTCTTGCATGAGCACACATCCTAAAGCAAGCGTGCTAGCATCAGTGACCACCTTGAACTCCTATTACTGAGGTCTACGAGTTTCAATATAGGTGCTGATACCAAACTTTGCTTTAATCTATCAAAGCTAGATTGTTCGGCAGCTGACCATGCAATGGATGTTTGCTTCTTCAGTAAGTCCGTCAGAGGTGCTACAATCAAAGCATAGTTTTTAATGAAGACCCTATACCATCCTGTCAATCCAAGAAAATTGCGTATTTCTTTAACAGTTTTTGGTATTGGCCATTCTAGAACATCTCTGACTTTGGCAGGATCCATTGAGATTCCTTCCGCTGATACGATGAATCCCAGATATTCAATCTGACGTTTGAAGAATGCACACTTCTTCATCTTAGCATAGAGCTTATGTGCCCTCATTGTCTCAAGGACAATCTGAAGTTGGGGTTCATGATCTTCTTCCTGTTTTGAATAGACTAAGGTGTCATCGAAGAAGACGAGTATGAAGTCATCAAGATATGGCCTAAAGATATCCTGCATTAACCTGTTGAAGGTGGCAGGCACATTCGTGAGTCCGAATAACATAACTAGGAACTCAAAGTGTCCATATCTTGTGTGAAAGGCCGTCTTTGGGATATCTTCTTCCTTGATCCTTATCTGATAGTAACCAGACCTGAGATCAATCTTAGAGAAGATCTTTGCACCGTAAGACGATCAAGAAGCTCATCTATTCTAGCAATACGGTACTTGTTCTTAACAGTTGATTGATTCAACCCTCTATAATCAATACACAGTCGAAGCGTTCCATTTTTCTTTTTCTGGAACAGTACTGGAGCTCCCCATGGTGAACTGCTAAGACGGATGTAGCCCTAATCTAGTAGTTGCTTGAGTTGTTCCTTCAACTCAATTGCTTCCGGGATGGACATCCTTAAAGGTCTCTTTGCAATTGGCGCAGCTCCTGGCACTAGCTTGATCTCATGATCCACTTCTCTTTGAGGGCGGAAGTTTTGTCTGCTCTTCAAGAAATACGTCCGCGTACTCCTTTAGCCATGAAGGTTCTTCACTAGACTCCTACTTCTGATCTAACTTATTGAGCTTAATCAAGTAGACAGGTAGTCCCTTTCTAGCTCCCTTTATAATTCGAGATGCTTTGGCCAATTGAATTTTCGACTTTCCAGCCTCTCCTTGTGTTGTGACCAATTCCCCTTTAGAGTTTCGAAATGAAATTTTGCCCTTTCCATAATGAATGTGGGCATCCTTAGGTTTAAGCCAATCCATTCCAAGTAAACACTCGTGGATACCTAGGTTCATGACTCTGAATTTGACCAAAGTCATCTTTCCTCCCAGAAAGAATTCCACCTTAGCAGTTTGCCTGGTACAAGTGACCTCACGACCATTTGCTAATTCCACAAGCAAGATAGGTGCTTCTACTGTGGTTATTCCTAATCTTCTTGCACAATCTGGTGAGATAAAGTAATGTGTACTACCACAATCAATCAACATTTTGAAATCTTTACCTTGGTAGTCCGATGGTGTGTGAATCACCGAAAACTGGCGATTCAGCCC
This sequence comes from Lygodium microphyllum, assembly GCF_053477565.2. Lineage (NCBI taxonomy): Eukaryota > Viridiplantae > Streptophyta > Polypodiopsida > Schizaeales > Lygodiaceae > Lygodium > Lygodium microphyllum. Next base: position 53,753,082 of record NC_141154.1, read on the forward strand.
TTTCTTGTGAAGAGCGGCATGGACTGTCGCCCTTTCAAACTGCTTCCATGGTTGGATCTTCTTCTTCGCACATTTCCCTGTTGGCAACGTAGGCGGTTCTTCCTCTGCCTCGGGTAGCGGCTCCCTGGCCACGGCCAATTCCTTGGAAAGATACTTAACGATGTCCTCCGCCAAGCTTGGGGCATTGCCTCTTGAAATGACCGGGCTCGTTGCAATGGGAACAACACAGATTTTGGCCATTGCTTTGGGTAGGGACAAAGTTGTTGACATTATTAGTCCTTGCTTTCTTTCTTTGTCCCTGATTCTGACCTTGAACTCTCTTCATTTGAGGCCTATATGCTCCTCTGTTTGGGTCATTATAAGACCAAGTTTTGTTACTTCTTGGCCTAGCCTGCACATCCTAAATTATAGGCGCATCTCAAATGAGTGCGTCTTGTAGATCCGTTGGGCGCATAGATTCGAGACGAGTATTCACTGGTGGGTTTAAACCAGCACAAAATTTTGACACCTGCTGTGTCATGTCCATCTATGGCGCATACTTAAGAAGTGAGACCAATTTTGAATAGTATGCGTCAAGAGTGAGTCCCAACTGTTTCAGCTCATAGAACTCATTCCTTTTCTATGTGCGATACGCAAGTGGTAAGTATCTTCCTTGCATAGCTTTCTTCAGCTTTTCCCACGTAACAGATCCTTTTGCGATCCCTTGATCTCTTTACCATTGCTTCCACCAAAGTCTGGCTTCGTCGGTGAGCTTCAGCTTGGCGAGCATAGCTTGGTTGGCGGGTGCAGTACCGACTGCTTCAAAGTAATCTTCCATGGACTCTATCCAAATCTCTGCGTCTGCTTGGATAGTCCTATCTTTCCTTTCAAATTCTGGCGGCTTGATCTACTTGAGAAGAAACTTCTTCTCCTGGATCACGACCGTACTTGATGTAGGAGGAGAACTGGGAATCTATACCTGGGGTTGTGCCTGGATAAAGGACTCTTAACATTATAACTCGCTATTCGTTATGATTTATAATTCATACCCAATTCAGCTATCAACCAAGAGATCTAGCCACTTAACTTTTTATCAATTCTCATAGACAAAACAAACATTGATAAAACGAAGTCTTATTGCATTTATATGGGCATAGCCCTTTCGAAGTACAATATTTCCTGAGATGATAGGGCAACTGTTACATTTAGTTCGGGGAGAATAGTGTTGTATTACATTTATCTATGGGAACTGGATAATAGTATGGTTTCAGGTCATGGATCTTCAGGAATCGGTAAGTCATTGGAAAATTAGGGTATCCTTTCCTTTGGAACCCATTCTTCTCATAGCACCCCAACACCTTGATCCTGTCGGCGGGGATTACACGTCTCACTTCCTCATATACATATGAGTTCAGCTCAACCCTCCGACCTTGAATATGTAAAGTTGAGTTTACGTGAGCCTCCATAAAAAATGAACAGCTTCACGATCTTCAGGTCTTCCAACCACTTAATCCTCTTTAGGTTGGTTCGAAGGTATGCAAATCGGTGGGCAACTATGTAGTAGATTCCTGAGTCACCCGTCCATCTCCGTTCCACATACAAAGGCGATGGATTATAAATACAGTCTAAGATGTTCATCATATCGATCCTTTGTCGATAATCTGGGGAATGCATTGCGGTCATAAACATGACTCGGAACACTAAGAACCTATTCCATGCCTCCTCATAATTCTGCAAGACAGCATCGAAAGTAAGGAAATGTTCTTAACAACAACATTTGCTTTACTTCTTCTTATTAAGATTTAAAAAATAAATCCTTCATTGGTTCGCTCTGATACCAATTGTAACGTGTCCGCCTATTTTCTTCAGGACACATCTTAGCAGCCCATCGAAAAGGAGGCCTAGAAAGCTCCGCCCGGTACTCCCATGGAATGTCACAGGGTTTGCGATCTAGGACTTTCCACGTCTGCCACGTAGTGGAAGTATTCTGGTCGTTCCCACTTAGGATGGACCTGAATCAGGATTTTCCCTAATGGTCATTTCCTAAATGGCAAGTAGCGTCGAACCCCGAGCGAACTACTTTACACAGAATCCTAGGGCCGAAGTGGATTCATGCTGCACTTGGTTCAAGGAGAATGGGAAACGAGAGGGATGCAAGGCTCGACCTCTCTACCATAGTCCCATTCCATTCCCCTAAAGCAGCGTAAAACGGGATTATTGTAACCTAGACTCTAGGTCAGCGCCCTTGTTTTTCATTCCCTCTGAGAAGATCCCCTTGCTATCCTTTATGATTGAGAAAAGTTCCTGGCCAACTGGGACCACCCATCCGTAGGACGGACCCATGGCCACATCCACCACACTTTCCTCAAGTTGTTTTAGTTGTCTAATTACCTACCACATTTAGTTGGACATGCATCAAGCAGCTTCCTTAATTAGCCCGTTAGGCACCGCTTCCTTCACATAATCTTAGCACTTGACATAGAAAAGTAGTGAGAGCAGAGTCTTGCTATCGAGAAGTGCTTAAAAATAGCTAAAAATTACGAATATCAAGGAAAAAATATTCAACGTCGAAGGCGGCGGCTCGATCTAGGACGATTTTAAGCGTCAAAGTGCTTTAAAGGCGCCCGAGCGACACTTGTTGATTTTTCATAATTTTTCAGACTGCCGTGCGGATTGTCAAGAGTTACCGGCCAATGTGGGATGTCAAGCTGGACGCCCAGGATTTTTCAGAGCTCAATTCGAAGTCCAGACGGGGAAGGAGCCAAGAAACCAATCAAGATTTGAAGAGGTGGACATTAGAGTGGTCAAATGGAAAAGTGACCCTTGGGGCCAAAAATTGCATGCCACATGAAATGTTGGGAAAAAAAAACGTGAGGAGAGAGAGAGGAGGATGGCGTGGGCAGATGGCGCCGAAAAATGCGCCTAGATCTTGGGGATGCTTCTCCCTGGCTGTGAACAACCACTGCAATTGATCATTGGCCTTGCTTCCCCTTTGCATGCTGGTCATATCGTCTTGCTTCGCTCGATAATGATGGTCTATATGGAAAACTCTGATTTCAGTATTTCTCTCTCCTCCCTCCCTCTCTTCTAGAGGCAGATTCATGTGGGAAGAAGAAGGTTGACGGATGCTTGTCCGACCGAGATGGGATTGCTCCGTGATGCAAGAGGAGGGTAGATTGCTGATTCCGGACTGTCATGGACATTAATAGCTGCTAGAAATCAGTCCCAAAACATGGCAAATAAAAACCCGCAACCCGCAAAGAGCGGTAATTTTATTTTTACAAAGGAAATTGATGTTTTATGCAATTTGCTTCATGAATATTTGTTCCCATGGGCTGATTATGCATTATGTTGTTGTTTGCTATGAGTTTGATCAGTTTATGCTCAGAAAATCAGAAAATCATAAGTGTTATGGCTGAAATTAATGGTATAAAATCCGTAAAACACGTGTTTAAGAGGCAAAATGGGGGTTTTTTGCAAAATAAAGGGGAAACATGAAATATAACATCAATAAAACCTGAAATTTTGCTATCAAAGAACCTAAGGGCCACAACCCATAATCAATTTCAATTTTTAGTTATTTTTTATTGAAAATAATAGAAGAAAAATAGCAAAAAATGGTGAAAATTTGGTTTTAGATGGGAGAAAATTAGGAAACGATAAAGAGAAAATTCTAAAAAATTACATAAGTGTTTGTGCAATGTATAATGAAGGTAGAGCACGAGGTTAGCCTTAGTTTACCCTCATTTCTATGTTTTTTGTCCATATTTATTGCTTTCTCTACAAAGAAATACACATAAAATGACTCTTATACCTATCAACGATTGCAAAACATTAAACGGTAGGGTGAGAGGGGAGTTTGAGCGTCAAAGTATAAGCTTAAATATGTTTTATGTGTTGCATCATGTCTATAGGATGTGTTTTTAAAAAAATAAAGGAAAAGGCAGCATAAGCGTAAGGCTCGGTGTCTCTCCTCGTTTCAATATATGAATGTTAGCATGAAAAGCATGAAAAGATTGGTTTCGCACGATACACAATGCTGATTTTCCATTGTTTGTGCACTAAACCATTCACATTATGTACTATGCATGGTTCATGGTATCGAAGAAAAATCTCCTGGACTGCATAGCAATTGTTTCCTTAGGATTTTGACCCACGATTAAGAGTGTGAGGTTATCCCTTGCCATAGGGTAGAGGGTCGGTTTCCTAAGGGACTGTGAAGTGAGGAAGCATGGTATATCTCCTGAAAATACGAGAAATATAAAAGAGAGGAGTTTGTGTTCGTTTGTGTTATATGTTTAGCAGCGCATCAAAGGGCCAATCCCTGAGATGTAGGAGAGTTGCAGTGGGGCTCCGATTATTAGTCGGTGGAGTGCCTCCTATATGTGTGTGACGAGGCGTTATGCCTATGTATAAGGGATCTCCCTCTGAGGAGTTTTAGGGAAACGTTGGACTATAAACTATAAACGCAGGAATTAAGCTTTAGGGCAGTTTGTCCTTTAGCACTAGATTGAAGCTCCTGGTCCGCGAGGCCGTGAGGGTGTTTGTGTGTCATGAGGATGAGGTCTGGCTAGTGCTATAGCCAGTGCCGGCCCATTTTAGGTCCCATCAGTAGTGCATCTACCTGGAGCCACTTATAAGTGGTGATTTTCGGATCTAGGGTTTCTAGGGACCAAAAGGAAGTTGGTTTATGTCCTCTGACAAGGACCATCAAGCCAAAATCCAAAAAGCCGAACGTGCTAAGAGGGCTAGACAGCAATTAGAGATCGTAAGCCGTTATTCTCCTCAAAGGAGTAGTCCAGTACGTATACGAAGCAGTGATCTTAGTCACTTAACTGCTCCATCTATTCCATTAGGGGCAGGAGGAAGGATAAGCTCTTTCTCTTCTCCACCAGTTTACCTACTTCAAGTGGGGGTGTGAATCCATTACTTCAAGCTCCTATTGCTAATCCGATAGTCACCATGGCACAGCCTATTGCGATTCCTGCAGGGACGCCGGATTTACTAGCCTTAGGAGTTCCCTTGCCCATTTTTAATGGGTTAGCGGAAGAGGATGCAGAATTTCACATCTGTGAATTTCAGAGATCGATGTTCAATTATCGCATCCAAGACGAGGGACATCTCATGATGTTCTTCAATATGACGTTAAAAGGAAGGGCTGTGGTATGGTATCACAGCATAGAGTCTGGAACCATAGCCACCATTGATCAATTCTATGCAGCCTTCCGAGCAGAATATGCCCCTGAAATAGGTGGCCAATATTGGTTGCGGGTCTTGAATGTAACACGTCAAGATCCTCATGAGAATGTGAAAGCATATGCTAAGAAGTTGAAGGAAGTATTCCCTAAGTTACAAACTTACATTCCTATTCCGCCAGCTGCCCAATTGCAATACTTCTTGCATGGGTTGGACTTTAATATCCAAGTATAATTGAGCAGTGTGGCCTTGGTAGATATAGATACCGCTATTACGCGGGTAGAGGGAGTAGAAGCAAGATTACAAACGGCCTACTCCTCTCGAATGAATGTTAATAGGGGTTTAGTACCTAGTGGCAATCCAGCATTGACGAATGGAAGTCAAGGGATGCCTATGACTAACCCTATTGGGAGAGGGAGTATGGTTTCGAATGTACCTTTACTACCGGCTCCTCCCAGTGTGACTATGCCTATGGCAAGTCAATTGGCTCCATAAAATGTTGGAGGCCAAGTTTTGAATTCTAATGTTGTTCCTGTTGGTCAACAGCCAATGCCAAATCAGATTGTTAGGCCAATGGAACGACGGGTTGATGATCGAGGCTGTGAGTCGAGTGCATCTAATGTCCTTGGCAAAGTTAAGGACATGATGAAGCATTATACCGATATGATTTCTGAACAATATCAACAAATAGCCATCGACGTTAATTTCTTAAAGAAGAAACAAAATTTGATAGGGAGTCGACGCCCTGAAGAGAGTGGACCCTCTAGATTCAGTTGTAAATGGTGTGGTGGACAGCACTTCCCCAGAAACTGTCCAAATGTGAAATGTGACATTTGTGGGAAGTCGGGCCATCTAGCTGCTACCTGTTGGAGTAAGATTAGTTCTCTCCAACAAGGGAGTAAACAACCGGGCCCAGTGAATCATAGAGTGCAAGGAAATAACTTGCAGCAGAATGATGCACCAAGGCAAATATTGCAGAGGGGAAAAACAACTATAGAAGAGTTGCCACAAGGCAACAGAGTCAGCCTTATTGAGGCTGTACGAGTCAATGATGCTGAAACCTCTAACTTAAGAGCCGTGACAAGAGGCCAAAAGGCTAAAGAGGTTGACAAAGATAATACAAAACCGGTTGAGGGAAACCCTAAACAAGGGGATAAGGGGATGCAAGTCCAGAGTCCTAGCATGGAAGGGGGACCGTTAAGACCGGTTGACAAGAAAGGCGACCCTAAGAAGGATGAGGAAGTGCCAAGAAACAAGGCAAGAGTTAAGAAAGAAGCTCCGAAACCGGTCGAAAGACCAAAAGAGAGGATGGTTTGGCAAGAAAAGAGAGCTTTAGCTACCTATCATAACTTTGATTTAGCAAGTTCCCTTTGCGAAGTTAAACCAGATGTGAACCTCTTTCAATTGATCAAATTATCTCCAGGAGTATGCAAGGAATTAAAAAAAATCCTGAGTATCGGGTATATTGTGGAACCTCTGGGCATAGCACGAGTAGGGGAAGATTGGTTTGACCATGCTGAAAAGAACTGCCCTAGGGTTTCAGCTTATGTGGATGGAATATTAGTGGAACATGCCATTGTAGACACTGGATCCTCCGTCAACATCATGAGTTCAGAATTGATGGAGAGGTTGGGTCTAGGCATCCAGAAAAACAGCTCCACCCTTTGAGAATGGCTGATGATAGTTTAAGACAACCAGAAGGTTGCGTTACTAAGGTCCATGTTACAGTTGCGAGTGTAGAATGTTTCTTGGACTTTAGGGTGATTAGATTTGCAGGACGCCCTAGCTATCGAGTCTTGCTAGGTAGGCCTTGGATCTTACGAATAGACTGTCAAGTCGATATACCCACTGGTCGAGTGGTTCTAGGTAGAGGTGCTAATCAAGTAGTAGTCGATGCTTATCCTGAGTCTCCTCAAAGTAAGAGAGCTCCTTTATCTTCTATTGAATTAGAGATAGCAGACGATCCATCTGGTAGTGAGACATCATCCAGTGCTGAATCTAAAGAGGGGTCCACTACAGAGGATATCTATTAGATAATCCAAGTATAGGAATGATATGTTTATAGATAGATCTAATATCAATTACATGAGCCAAAATTCGAGATGCAAGTATATGTTTATAGATAGATCCAAGTATAAAAAAAGTTTGTTTCTAAATGAGCCGATAGAGCCTCAAGATAGGATAAGAGATGCGGATGTGATTGAGTTAGACCTTGGCACGTCGACTGATTCGCGGCCAATTAAATTAGGTTCTATGCTTAGTTCAGCAGAAAGGGAGGACTATGTGTCCTTGATTCAAGAATTCCGTGATATCTTTGCTTAGAGTTATGATGAGCTGAGAGGTATTCCTCCCAGCCTAGCTATTCATACTATTCCTGTAAAATAAGGCAGTCGTCCTGTGCATCTGAAGGTAAGGCGTATGCCTTTTGAACTAAGGGATGGTCTGTTTGAGGAGTTGCAAAAGTTAAGGAAAGCTGGGTTAATCTTCCTTGTACAACACACAGAATGGTGTTCACCAGTTGTTATGAGGAAGAAGAAAAACAACCAGATCCGATTATGTGTGGATTTTAGAGAGCTGAATAAGCAGACAGTTAAGGATTACTACCCGTTGCCGTTTATTGACCAGATTTTGGATCAATTAGAGGGTAGGGAAATATATTCGTTTATGGATTGCTTTGCAGGATATAACTAGATGGCAATTGCAGAAGAGGACAAGTTGAAAACGACTTTTATTACTGTCTTTGGTACTTTTGCGTACCATGTGATGGCCTTTGGTTTATGTAATGCACCTGGATCGTGGCAACGAACAGCAGACAAGACCTTTGGTGACATCTCCCCAGATGAGTTGAAAGTATTTATTGATGACCTGGGGGCAGCCACTGTAAGGGAAAGGATGTTGATTATTTTGAGAAAGTGCTTTGAGCGCTGCAGACAATTTTGTATCTCTCTTAATCCACGGAAGTGTGTCTTTGGAGTACCTTATGGGTTATTGCTAGGCCATGTGGTCAGTTCAGTAGGGATAGCAAAACTGACCTTGAAAAGATTAAGGTTATAGTTGCTATGAGTCCACCATGCACTCCGAAAGAGGTTCATAGCTTTCTGTCATCAATAGGGTACTATCGAAGGTAAATGCCTTGGCAGAAAGAATGTTGCCATTAACGAATTTATTATCCTTTAGCTGTCTATTTGAATGGAGCGACCCTTGTAAGGTAGCTTTCGAGGATGTGAAGCAGGAGCTAGTAAAAGCACCTGTTTTGAAAGCACCTAAAAGGGGCGAGGTGTTCTATATATTTTCAGCAGCCACCATGTATAGTATCAGCTGCTGCTGTCTAGCCCAAATCTGAGAGGAAAAGTGGTATCATCCGATAGCTTTTGCTAGCCGAAAGTTGGGCATATCAAAGATTAATTATACCTACATGGAGAAGTTGTGTCTTGTGATGGTCTTTGGGACTAAGAAATTCAGACACTACATCCTCTATGAAAAGGTAGTATTCTATACGAAGGCGGAAGGACTTAGATTGCTTATGAACAAGCTGCAGCCGCCTGATCGTTTGGCAAAGTGGTTAATCACTTTGCAGGAGTTCGATTATGAGATTAGGAGTAAGCCATCGAGGTTGCAGGGTATTGTGGAATGCCTTGTGGATTTTAGGGAGCCGAAAGAGATTTTGGCTGAAGGAAGTGATACAACTTCTATCCCATCTTGGTATACTGCTATTACACACTATTTATCAACAGGAGAGATGGGAGCTAGTTTGTCAAAGTCTGATAAGAGGAAAATCAAACAACAAGCTTTGAAGTTTTCTTTGATCGCAGGGACACTATATCGGCAAGGTGTTGATGATATCTATCGCCGATGTGTGATGCCTGATGAGGTTCCTTTTATCTTGGAGGAGTGTCATGACTCTGCATGTGGAGGGCACTTCGCGGGACGGTTGACGGCACAGAAAGCTTTACGAGCTGGATATTGGTGGCCGTCCATCTTCCAAGATTCTTTTGAATATGTAAAGAGATGTGATACGTGTCAAAGGCATGACAGTAGAGAGAATAGGAAACGTCCACTTACGCCTATCATGGCTATCCTTCCATTCGAGAAGTGGGGCATTGACTTTGTGGGTCCTATTACCCCGTCATCTACTACCCAGAAGAGGTATATTATAGTAGCCACTGATTATTTTACCAAATGGTCAGAAGCGCAGGCGACGAGGCAGGACAATGCAAAAGAGACTGCAAGTTTCCTTTTAGAGCAGATTATCTGCCACTTTGGTCCACCGAGAGAATTAGTGTCGGACCGTGGAACCCATTTTCTGAATAAGGTGATCAAAATCTTGATTGAAGCTTGGCAAATCAAGCACAATAAAATGACTCCTTATAATCCACAAGTGAATGGGCAAGTTGAAAGTACTAATAAACAGCTTGTGGGTATCTTGTCTAAGATAGTCTCTGAGAAGAAACGAGATTGGGACAAGAAGTTGTATGTGGCAGTATGGGCGTACAATACAACGTTCAAACGAGCTACCGGCCATACTCCATTCAAATTGGTTTATGGGGAAGAGTGTGTGTTACCCCTTGAGATTGAATTGCCAACCATACGGTTTGCAATTAACCATTCTTTGGGAGATAAGGATTCCCTTTTTGAACATTTCACGACTATAGCCAAGCGTCGGATGAAGCAGTTACATGACCTTAGAGCGAAGAGATATATCTTTAAAAAAGGGCAATTAGTCCTATATTACGATGCGCGTAGGGAGTTGTTTCCAGGGAAGCTGGAACCTAAATGGGATGGCCCCTACAAGATTGTGAGGTTAGGGAAGAACAGGTCTACGGCTCTATTAGCTGATCTACAGGGAGTAGAGTTTAAGAATAAGGTTAATCTTAATAAGATTAAACCTTATTATTTCTAAGTATGCTAATACAGAGAAATGCATTGCAGGTCCATGCTAGGGATGATTTGAGACATGCAAAAGAGCTTTAAAGACGGTGGATGGGGCGGTTAATCCCTTATTTGGAGCACCCATATCTGGAGCAGAGATACCATCAGGGGAAACTTATTTGGTGGAGCAAAGGATACAAAGTGATTGAGCAAGAAGACGGAACCTTTGTGTGGGAGATTAAAGTCTTCTGTCATCACTGCTTACGACTGTTGACAAGTATCCCTGTTGAGCTCAATGAAGAAGGTGGGATGGAGCCGTCAGTTCATCCTCTTAACATGCTAAACGTTGATTACCATAATTACAAATAGAGGAGTTCACAATGGTAGGCTGTATAAACCCATTGTGGATGTATACATTATATTTTGATGGAGCGTCTAGGGGCCCTAATAAAAAAGGGAGTGTTGGAGTAGTAATCCGAGATCCCCGATGTAGGGTTACGATGAAGTTAGCTGCTTATCTCGGGGTAGGATTCACTAATAATATAGTAGAGTATAAAGCCTTGATTATGGGACTGCATATTGCCAAACAAGGTGGTATTCGTCAGTTGTTAGTAAAAGGGGATTCCCAGTTGATCCTGAATCAGCTAGATGGGACATACACAGTGCGGAATCCCATTCTTTGTATGTATCATCGAACTGCTATGACCCTACTTGAGGATTTTGAGAGAGTGTCTTTTTCAGCTGATTCCACGTTACTGGAATCAGTTTGCGGATTCACTGGCAAATCTTGCTTATGAAGAAGACCTCTTCTTTAATTGTGATCCTAGTCTGGATATTGTTATCAATGATGAAACAGGACCCGGTCGCTTGTGGGGAATGTTATCAGAGCATGCAATATATGGCAGGCGATGGTTGATATGGGTGATGCAACGAGTAGCCGAGACCAATCTACCGTTATTATCCTGGACCCATAGGTTAATTAGACAACATGTTATGCGTACGCCTCTTGCTATCTATGCAGGAGGGATGGGTCATAACCTTATGCATTTAGTTTAGGGCTACGAGCCCTGTTGTTTTCCTCCTTGGAAAGGAGATTATTATTGTATATCTGGATTCTTTCAGGGAGGGATGTGTAGGTGCTACTATGGTTTATTTCATTAGGCCAAGAGGGCCCGTTTTGCGAGGTTTTGAAGTGTTTTATTTCGTTAGGCCAAGAGGGCCAGTTGTCTATTTAGTGCAGGTGCGGTTAATGGTTTCTTTTTTGAGTTTTGTGCTAGACAGGTTCAGAAGAAGAGCTTGGAATGAGCCTTTTGTTGCGCGGAAGCTTCTCGTGGCCCTCTCCAGGTGGTATTCCTCCTTTATGAGTACCGTGTTTTATGCTATATGTGTTTGTGTACTTGTTAAGGGGTTTTTCCGTTTCTTATTGGGGACCAGCATCCAAGGCATGTAGTCCCAAGTTTAGGTTCAGTGTGTTTGAGGGAGGTTTGAGTAGTCGTGGCCTCCTGTAACGACATTGTCAGGCACTGAAAGACCTGTTTTAGAAGGGAGTCGTAGTGACCCTGTTCTGCTAGCCTGCTAGGCAGACATTCTAGGAGTTCTTGTTAGTTGTGAGGCAGTTAGAGAAGCCTGTCAGAAGAAAAATAATGATGATAGAGGAAAAAAAACCCTGAATATCTTAAAGACAACAAATATATATACGAAGGTGTGTAAAAAGGGGTTCTAACCCCTATCAAAATAGAAAAGAAAAGAAAGTAAAATTTATGAGCAGTTGATCATCGCCTAGCGAAGGCCTGGTAGGTTCCTGGGGACGAGTCAGAACCGGGGCCGATGCCTTGTCTTCCTAGGGGTGGCATCTTGCTAGAGAAGAAGAAATTAAGGAAGGTTGGAGAGAAAATAAAAGTGAGCATTAGAAAAGGATTAAGTGTCGCCTTGCGAGGGCTTGGTAGGTTCTTGGGTACCGAGACAGGACCTGAAGGCGATGCCCTGTTCTCCTTGGGTCACTACACTCAGCTCCCTCCTTTTTACATGCCCGAGTATGGAAAAATAAAAACCCTAAAAGAAGAAATGTGCTGAAAGAAAATACTTCTTGATCAGGCTATAGGAGTCCTCGCCTAGTAGGAGCTCCTGTTAGGTAGGTAGTTCAGACCACCACTTAGGGCAACCTCTTTGATAGTTCTTTTTAGTTTGGCCGTGTTGGAGCGGTTGGTTAGTGACTAACTTCGGACCTTTTATCAGATTATGCTAGGCCTACTCCTGGTGGCTGTCATGCCTTGGTTTTGTCAGGGGTAGGGTGAGCATTGTGCTGTGTTTTATTATGTATCTTTTTGTATCAGCTTGATGCTTTCCTTTGGTTGTTTTGTGCAGATCTATTGTGGGATTGGACGGGCTGAGTCGCCCTAACCCATGGTCGCCAATGAAAGCGGAGTTTTGCTGCCCAGAAGTGCTTAAAAATAGCTAAAAATTATGAACATCAAGGGAAAAATATTCAACGTCGAAGGCGGCGGCTCGATCTAGGACGATTTTAAGCGTCAAAGTGCTTTAAAGACGCCCTGTTGATTTTTCATAATTTTTCAGACTGCCATGCGGATTGTCAAGAGTTACCGGCCAATGCGGGATGTCAAGCCGGACGCCCAGGATTTTTCAGAGCTCAATTCAGAGTCCGGACGGGGAAGGAGCCAAGAAACCGGTCAAGATTTGAAGAGATGGACATTAGAGTGGTTAAATGGATAAGTGACCCTTGGGGCCAAAAATTGCATACCACATGAAATGTTGGGAAAAAAAAAACGTGAGGAGAGAGAGAGGAGGATGGCGTGGGCAGATGGCGCCGAAAAATGCGCCTAGATCTTGGGGATGCTTCTGCATGGCTGTGAACAACCACTGCAATTGATCATTGGCCTTGCTTCCCCTCTGCCTGCTGGTCATATCACCATGCTTCACTCGCATAATGGTGGTCTCTATGGAAAACTCTAGTTTCAGTCTTTCTCTCTCCTCCCTCCCTCTCTTCTAGAGACAGATTCATATGGGAAGAAGAAGGTTTGACGGATGCTTGTCCGATCGAGATGGGATTGCTCCGTGATGCAAGAGGAGGGTAGATTGCTGATTCCGGACTGTCATGGACATTAATGGCTACTGGAAATCAGTCCCGAAACATGGCAAATAAAAACCCGCAACCCACAAAGAACGGTAATTTTATTTTTACAAAGGGAATTGATGTTTTATGCAATTTGCTTCATGAATATTTGTTTCCATGGGCTGATTATGCATTATGTTGTGGTTTGCTATGAGTTTGATCAGTTTATGCTCAGAAAATCAGAAAATCATAAGTGCTATGATTGAAATTAATGGTATAAAACCCGTAAAACACGCATTTAAGAGGCAAAATGGGGGTTTTTTGCAAAATAAAGGGGAAACATGAAATATAACATCAATAAAACCTGAAATTTTGCTATCAAAGAACCTAAGGGCCACAGCCCATAATCAATTTCAATTGCTAGTCATTTTTTATTGAGAATAATAGAAGAAAAATAGCAAAAAATGGTGAAAATTTAGTTTTAGATGGGAGAAAATTAGGAAACGATAAAGAGAAAATTCCAGAAAATTACATAAGTGTTTGTGCAATGTATAATGAAGGTAGAGCACGAGGTTAGCCTTGGTTTACCCTCGTTTCTATGTTTTTTGTCCGTATTTATTGCTTTCTCTACAAAGAAATACACATAAAATGACTCTTACACCTATCAACGATTGCAAAACATTAAATGGTAGGGTGAGAGGGGAGTTTGAGCATCAAAGTATAAGCTTAAATCTGTTTTATGTGTTGCATCATGGCTATAGGATGTGTTTTAAAAAAAATAAAGGAAAAGGCAACATGAGCGTAAGGCTCGGTGTCTCTCCTCGTTTCAATACATGAATGTTAGCATGAAAGCATGAAAAGATTGGTTTCGCACGACGCACAATGCTGATTTTCCATTGTTTGTGCACTAAACCATTCACATTATGCACTATGCATGGTTCATGGTATCAAAGGAAAATCTCCTGGACTGCATAGCAATTGTTTTCTTAGGACTTTGACCCACGATTGAGAGTGTGAGGTTATCCCTTCCCATAGGGTAGAGGATCAGTTTCCTAAGGGACTGTGAAGTGAGGAAGCATGGTATATCTCCTGGAAATACGAGAAATATAAAAAAAGAGGAGTTTGTGTTCATTTGTGTTATATGTTTAGCAGCACATCAAAGGGCCAATCCCTGAGATGTAGGAGAGTTGCAGTGGGGCTCCGATTATTAGTTGGTGGAGTGCCTCCTATATGTGTGTGACGAGGCGTTATGCCTATGTATAAGGGATCTCCCTCTGAGGAGTTTTAGGGAAATGTTGGACTATAAACTATAAACGCAGGAATTAAGCTTTAGGGCAGTTTGTCCTTTAGCACTAGATTGACGCTCCTGGTCCGCGAGGCCCTGAGGGTGTTTGTATGTCATGAGTAGTGCTATAGCCAGTGCCGGCCCATTTCAGGTCCCATCAAGTAGTGTCAAACAAGTTCTTTTTCAACAGGTTATCATATTTATCTTTGGAATACATTCATTAAGTCCAGCCCACAAGCTTATCCATAATCCGCCCGAAGGCTATCTAGCAATCCACAGGGATTACTAATCCAAGATTCCACTCGTAGAATAGTATGCAGGCCTTGAGATCCATTCCGGAGTCACATTGGACTCTTGTGCAGGGCTCGAAAGGCGAGGGATTTATGGCCAAAGCCCCCTGGCACCCAAGCATCCTCCTACTCCAAGTAGCACTCAATGGAGAGACCTCTCGCGGTGGGTTTGGTCCACCTTCCCAGTGCGGCTAACAACCACCTTGGTTAGGGTCAGGCAGACAATCGCGGGTAAGTGAGGCTGCCTCTCCCTTCAGGCCTTCAACCTGAAGCATTAGATATCTTTTTATCCTTTAATTCATTGAGCAAACAAAGCAAACAGTGCTCTTTAAACTGTTACAAGCACAATCATTTCCAGAGGTCGTTATTTGGCCAACTGCTAAGGAGCGAATCCTTCTCTCCGAATGCATCCAACATTCGATCCGGGATCAATTGCGACTTGGCAAGATTCCCAAGGGTTTGTTTGTTAACCCTTATGTCCTTGGGTTAGAGCCATACCCTATTAACCCAACTTAACCAATACCTTAAGTTCTATTAGCAGTAAATATGTTACTCCAAATTTATTGATTGGTCCTTTGCTTCCAAGAAAATATCTAATTCCCTTATCTTGGTCACTTTTCCCAAGAAATGTGCTATATCAGGATGACTACTCATCCTCTTGCAAGACAAACTTGCACAAGAATCTGCCAATCTCATTCTGAGGAATTGGCCATTCTCTTGTGATCAAACCACAAGATCATGTGACATTGCAACTTGTTGAACAAGTGTCGCATCTAATTCATGGGACTATTTCACCCATCAAACGACATCTTCTAATCACGGAATCATGATTAGATAGGAAATAGGGTTTAGGGTGTCTTTATATCCAATCCATTTCCGATTGCACTAGGCCGACATCATTCAGTCCTAGGGGTTCCAACTCAATCCGAGTTTTATCTTTTGAACGAGTGATCTTTAGGGCAGAAACCCTAATTTGTTCTTGCAAGTCCATCCAATTGTTCCTACATTCTGTGAATGTGGGCAGGACTTTAGGGTATGAGAGTTTCGACTTGGCAATAAGTGCGACTAGGTCACGTCCTTAACGTGCTAAACCATAGTTAGCACTTGAGTTATATTGTATTTGTGGGTTAGGTGTTTGGGTAATCTAGTTTACTTGTCTTACGACAAGGACGAACTACTGCTAAAGATATTTTATTGATCAAAGGGGGGAGAACTAGTTGCATTACGATACAATTCTCGTAAGCACATGAGTCTTTGCTCTATGTATGATTAGATTTACAAACCCTAACTTTTTTGGTTAAGATCAAAGCGTATGTTAAGTTGCGGCATAATTTCCATTGATCCTACTAGAACATGCATTCACGATTCATGCCACTAAGCTTTCAGGGTTTTGTGTTAAAACGAACCATGCGGCCTTTCCCTAACTTCATTTCTGAATGAAATATTCATACGTTGAATGAGCATTACGCAACCTTTCCTAACTACTACTGTCAAGATTGTGGGAGAGAAGGAAGGAGTCTCACTTGTAGCTTTCTTGCTTGCACAATGGGGGAATACACACAGAGGTGGAGGCTGAAAACTGTTTTCCTCTTCTTAGTTGTGTAAGCCAAAAAGAAGTCTCATACAAAGAAATAGAAGAACCCTATATATGGGTCTCAAACCAAAGACAACTAACTAAGGTGGCATATAACTGAGCCACGAACTAGAGTAGATAAGGATAGCTGTCATCTAGCTATTATTCATGGGCGGTGTACCAACCGCGTCTGCAACTGACAAGTCGGTGACATAAATACACAACGGTCACCCTGGTGTATCATGAGTGGAGCTCGATATCTCAACAACTACATAGTTGAATGAGATTTATGCCAATTGACTAGAGTTAACCTACTTCATGCAGCCCTAGAATCATTTCCATGCCTTGCAAATTCCTACGGTTATTAGCAACTTTCTTAATGAATCATTACAAAGAAAGATTTTTCTAATAATGCGACATGCGAATTAATCTTTCCATGCATAATCAAAGGTGTACTACAATCATCTCGACTTTGTAATGACAGTCATTAATTATTCTAGATTTGTTACTTTGGAATGCACAGAAGCAACTTGCTAAAAATGCATAGACATCTTTCAATCATTCCATTGAAAAATACAAGTGACCAATCTTCAATCGTGAGTTATTTCTTTTAAAAAAAGCCAATGTAATTCATTCTCATCAAACTAGGTGGATTCGACAAGCATAAGTGCATCCTAATTCCATGAATTAACCATGCATGATTGCAGTACTTCGACATAAATCAAGAAATAGGAAGAAAACCTGGACTTGTGGGTTCGGTGAAATGTCCACATGAATATTAGGAGATGATCCTCTTGCGGTTGCGCCTTGTGCCTTTTTAGGGGCCATCATGAATTCGACCTTCTTGCCTTGGCCGCAGTCTGATGATCTTGGCCCGTCTCCCTCGTATGTGCAAATCCCTTTGAGGTACGACACCTTGATAGAAGTATCGATTTGCGGAATTTGGCTTTGTAAGGCCTTAGGGTTTGGAGCTTGGGCCTTCTTCTTTCGGAAGAGAGGGATTCGTGAGAGGATTCTTGCAAAAGCCTTGCGGAAATGGAGGCTTGAGAGATTCTTCTCATTGAAATTCCAGCAAGGAATGGTTTTATGAGCTTTGCAGAAATGGGGATTTATGAACTTCTCCTTCCTTTCATAGAAGTTCCGGGAATAAATATCTTTGTGGAGAAGGAGTGTGGGGGAAAAATTAGAGATGGGTTTATGGGGGAAATCGAGTGGAAAGGGATTAGAGAAAATAAGAACCCGGGCTAGGGCCTTAGTGGCTTCCTTTGCTTCAAGGCCGGGATGGGCTTATTGAGAATCTAAAGGGAAGACCTTTAAAAACCCGCCTAGGGAATGGCTTGTCTGGGATCCAAAGGGGAAGGGGCCCTAAATTCGGGGTACAATGGCTTTATAGGGACTCCACATGAAGGGGGTTTAAAATCGGCTAATATGGACTTGTGGAAGTTGCAATGGGAATGGGGTTTAAAAGAAAACCGGGGGGGGGGGGTAAAAAGGGCTTTATGGAAATCCACGGGAAGGGGGCTTTAAGAAGCCCTCTTAGAAGCTTCCAAGAATCTTCTGGGACGTGTGGTGGCCACGTGGAAGAAGAAGGGAATCAGGGACTACGTGGACGAGGAGGAATTTGGAGGCCTTGATGGCGGCAGCATAAGGGAGAATTGCGGCAGCAGATCGGATTGGCAGCCGACGGTGGCTAAGCGAGCCCAGGCGGCGGCGTTCTATCAACTGGCGGCTCCAAGGACTATAGCTTCTCTTTTCTCCTCCACACAGCACAACGACAGCATCAACACCTCCACAGTCTGGCGTCATCCTTTGTCTCTCACCCTCCCTTACCCCCCCCCAAAGGGGGTTTTTATAGTCTGGGGAAGAGGGGACCTCCCCCCCCACGTGGCCGATTGCATGGCCCTCTTCCCCCAGGACTTCAAGCAACCCTGCTGACCCATCCCCGCCACACTCCCTCTCCTCCAGCACGACATTTGGCTGGGGGAAGAAGAAATAATAAATAAAAATTTGAATTTTTATCCCCACATTATCCTCTTAACCTCCTCCCAAAAGGATATTCACCTGCGGTTATGCGGGTTTTTAAACCTCGGTCCCGTTTTGCCAGTGGAGAGTTATGATACCTCGCGTACAGTTTAAATATTTGCACTATTGGTAACTCCAATGCCGGAATTGACCTTTGCGTGAGATTCAGTGGTTTGTGGAAAGTCGGACTAGTAATATTTTTTAACGGAAATATTACATCTAGCAACCTTCAACCTGTTAATAGCTAGCTGAATATCCTCTGGTCTTCTCTCCAACTTACGGATCCAAAGAGCTAAGAGCTCCTCTCTTGTCAAATCCTCCTGCCAAGGTAAAACTGACCAAGTCAAAGCACAAGTCTCAGTCGGTATAACCGGTTTCTGACCATACATTAACTCTGCGGTCATATATCCTGTGGTAACACTGTGAGTCGTACGATCAGCCCACAAAGCAAATGGTAGAAGTCTCGACCATTCCTCAATCCGTCCTCTGCATGCTTTGGCTAATGCTTTCAGTATCGGCGGATGCCCTTTTTTACTCTTTCCATTTCCCTCTGGATTGTATGCTATGGTTAGAGCCAACTTGATTCCTAGTTGAGAGAAAAACTCCCTAGCTTCATCTGCATCTAATTCACCGCGATCTGCAGTGATCTTACCCACACAGCCATACCTGCAGAAAATTTCTTCCAATAAGAACTTAACACACTGCACTAGTGGTCTTCGTTCTCAAAGGTCTGCCTCAACATGATTAGTAAGATCCTCTCTAGCCAATACAATATATCTCATCTGCCATAGACCCATCGGCATAGTAACCAAGTCAATTACCCACTTATAATGAATGCATAGCGGATAGGATGGGTGAAGCTCGTCTCGATGACGCACTACGGAATACATCTGACAGTCTCTGCAAGTCTCTACAAAGCAAGAAACATCTCTGTACATGCCTTTCCACCAATATTTTTCCTTGATTTTCTCATAAGTAGCCCACACTCCTCTATGACCAGCCCAAGGACTCTCATGAAACTCTCTCATCACCTGTAATAACTGGGTCTCTTTATCACAGACAACCCGCAAGGGTAATCCACCTCCTTTCTTCGGGTGCTTCCAAAGAAATCCATCCTTGAGAAAATAACCATAGGCTTTTCTTCTGATCTTCTTGAACTCTTCATCTGTCCATTCATCTTTTTTGCTTAGTGTACTAAGGTACTTGCCAATCTGGAACCAATCACTAGCATAGAGTTCTTCTATGAAAGCCACAATATCATAGACATGGCAAACATGATCAACCATAGCAGCTGAAATTTTTGCATCATCCTCTTCTGAAAGTAGTGTCTTCTCATCATCATATCTGTCTCTAGACAGCATATCCGCCACTGAATTATCCTTCCTTGCTATGTGTTTAAATTCTCGATTTAATGACTTGATGTATGCGATCCATCTTAGCATAGCTAAGTCCGGAGTAGAGCAACTCATAATCATACCTATCAATGGCAAGCAATCTGTCTCTACCACAACTGGGGCTCCAATAAAATACTCCTTGTCGCATTTAAGAGCCGTAACAATCCCCAGTAATTCCCTCTTGATTTGGGGATACCTCCTCTGTCTCTCATTTAGGACTTTCGCCCCAAACCGAATAGCATACATGTTTCCATCTGCATCATCTTGACCCACAACCCAACCTATGCCAATTGGACTAGTGTCAATTGTCAATACAATAGGCCTTCGGCAATTATAATCCGCTTTCATAAGAGTAGGAGCAATCTACAATAACTTCTTTAATTTTCGAATGGCTCTAGTGTGGCTCTCATCCCAATAAAATTTTTGTCCCTTTTGAAGCAGCTGATATTAACAATCTGCTATGTGTGCAAAATGGGGTATCCAAATCATGTAAAACACACAGGCTCCAATGAATCTCCATACCTCTGAAGTGGTAGAACAATACTCTGTAATCTTTCCTATAGCATCCACCTTCGGAGGTGAAGGTTTCCTGCCATAATACCCACACATATGTCCAACAATGACGACTTCATTTACTCCTAAAATAGATTTCTGCCCTGATAGTGTCAAGTTCACTTCTTCTAACCTAGCCAAAATCTTTTCACAAGCTATAATATGATCAGCCACAAAGTATCTGCATCCCTGCTCATTTAGACTCTCATTCTTCTCTTCTTCTGCATACCCCCTAATGGGCACATCATCCAAGAAAGGCATGGTAAGCTGAGGTATGTACTCACGGACCTTATGCATGGCATTCATCATATGCGCAACAGAATTAGTGGCACCTTGAGGCAAGGTACACATCGTGACAAGCCCAATAGGAGTTCTCATAGTGGTTAGGTCCCTGCTTTCCAAGGCCAGCTGAAACCGATCATATCTCGAATACAAGTCACCTAAAGAATAAATGGCACGTCCATCAAATGCTTCTACAAACTCATCCACAACTGGACCTATACTAACATTCCTAATAGTAACTCTGTTTAGTGCATGCATGTCCTGTATAAATCAGAGAGTACCATTCTTCTTTGGAATTATAAACCACCTATTTGAGTATGGTGCAAATGACGGCTCTAGGATTCCCATCCTGATTTTCTCATTCAACAAGTCAACTATCTTTGGCAGGTGTGCCCTAGGCATTGGAATAGGTCGGAGGTTCCATGGAATATGAGGGATAGTAAAGATCACCATAGGGGCAATAATATCCGGATTCACACATCCAATCTCATGCGAGAAGAAAGCAAACCCCCTTCCATGTCGCTCAAGCATATCCTGAAAGCACTGCTTCTCTGAGGGTAGCAAGAAATCACCATTTCTAATTTTTAATTCAACAAGAGTCTCTGCAGAAAATTTATGGCCTATATGCTCTGGGTTCCTCAAATGTGGCTGCTTGTTGGCAGCCCTCTCTATTTGCTGATCACTATCAGGTGGAAGCGGTCCAGCTACCGGTTTCACCTTCTTATCCACAGTCTTGTATTTTGTGTCAACCCTAGCTTCATTATGATCCTCTGCACTACTCAAATCTTGCTGTAAATCAGCAATTCTGCCCTCTGGTGCTGAATATCCCCAGCCCTTTGCTCTATGGACTGCATAGGAATAGCCCTAAACTCTGGATGTTGAAATATTTCAGCAGTAAACTCTATTGGCTGAAAGTTTTCAGCCCTCTATGTCTCTGTAGGCTGGTCATAATAAACCGGAAACTCTGTTTGCTGAATTTCTTTAGCTCTCAACACTTTTTGCTGAGTCACCTTAGCCTCTGACTCTATCTGTGACACAAAATTTGAAATTTCATGAAACATGTCTAAGGACTGCACTGATACATTACTGAGACAACTCTCCAGATCAGCTTTCATCATATTTTCCATCTCTGTCGTCGTATCTGCATAAACCATACTATCATACATCCCATCTATATGCTCATCATCCTCTAAAATACCTGCATTTTTCAAAATTTTCTCCTTCATGCATATGTACTGCCTGGCAGCTCTAGGCAACTTAGAAATCTTCTGATAACTCATCGAACTGTTTGCTGAAATTCCAACAAAATTGGAGGAGAAAACACTGCTTCCAGGAGGCAAGAACTCCAATCTCCTTTGCTTTGTACCACCGTTGTCTCGCGGAACAGCAGTACCTAATGAAAAGCCGAATCCCTTACAGTGGGCAAAGGCGCATCTCAAAGAGTTTCCCTGTTTCTAGCATGATTTACACACACAGTCATAAACTGGACTGCTCTCATACCATCTTTACTGCAAATCCATGCATAAGCAGATCCATCATCCATTACTTTCGTCTCCATGCGCATCTCTGTGATGAATGGTTGTCCTAGGATTATGGGGTAACAGCATGAATCCTGCACAAAGAAATGGAAATCCTCCTCTACATCTCCAATAGAAATCCTGACACTGGGACATGCAGCATACAAATCACTTGCAGTGTTGTTGGCGGCTCTCCAATTTTTACCATTGTTTCTGTAGTTGCCCTAGCCCAATGACTCCACGAAAAGTGACTGCGCGGTACCAAGATAGGCTCATCAGTTTCAGCATAATGCGTAGGCTAAACCCTCTTCTCTGTTTGCGGAAAAATAGAAGCATTCTCGACCATAACCTCATCCTCATCCTCATCCAACTCCCCAATCAAAACTCCCTGTGTATCAGTAGTAGGCAATGTATCTCAGTGGCATCAAGCTGACTATAGCTCTCTTCAAATTCTCGTATCAATTCTGAAGCACCTAGACCTTTGTTTGGCATGTAGACCCACTCTCGGAATGACCGCCGTATAGCCATCCCAAAGTCCTCAAGAAAATACTCCTCTTTCAGGGCCTTCTTAAAATCTTGCCAATGCAAATTTTGAAGGAAAAGATCACTCACTTTACCCTCAAGGCAGGTGTGACAAGGTGAAGAAAATATTTGCTCATAAGTCCTGTCGATACTCCAAAAATCCCATCTTAATATCATACATCTTCAAATAAGCCGATACATTACGACCATCAAATAGCTTCTTCTCTTTTTTCAACTGCTTCAATCGCCTTAGTCGCGTTGATTGCATTCTCTTGCTCCGAATATAGTTGCCTTTGCTGAGACAACTGTTGTTGATGTAACTGCTGCTGTTGCTGCATATACAATTGTGTCTGCTGATTTTGAAGTTGCATATACATAGATATATTTTGCAAAATCTGCTTTAAATCATCTGTAGAAGTAATTGAAGCAGAAGTCGATGACAGAGTCGAAGTAGAGGACAAAGTAGAAATCGTAGAAGGGGTTGAAATTGATGCTGAAGTATCTCCCATCCTGAATTATTTTTATAAATGCGACGCTTTCACGTCGGGTTCACCAAAGATGTCGAAGGGTTTTTCAAAAACAAAGTTTAGGAATGCTAGGATTTGGTTGGAAAGATCCACTTGCACATTAAATTAACATGACGTCCACAAAAGATAGGCATCCTCGTCAACTTCTCGCACAACAAATCCACCTTGTGTATGAGTCTCGGCAAATAAATATAGTTTTACACAATCCACCACCGCAAAACCTCACAAAATCCACCATGGTCTAAAAACTCACAGAATCCATCGTGGTCTCACGGAATCCATCGTGGAATATGCCTCCTAGCATCAAGCTTGGAGATTGGAGCTTGAGGATCGAGCTTGGGCTTGAGCTTACACCTTGAATCATGGAGCTATCAGAAAGCTTGAAAGAGGAGGCAACATGATTGGGAATGAAGGTAAGCTCACTATAATCATAGACGTGAGAGTGCGCATGGCTATGTGAGAGATAGCCATTGCACTTGGCCTAAGTCACTTGAAATAATAAGCACTCCATAGGTCTTGGCGATTGAGCGAGAAGCCCCCATATTTTGGTTCTATTTGTGGGACCAATGGATTCAAGCTTTGAGTACTTGCATGCTCTAAATTGAGCATTGGAGTAGGGTTTGTCCCAAACCAGTACTTAAGATAGGTACGAAGCAATTTAGAAGGCATTCGATCTCCTTTGCGAGTAAATATTTTGGTTTTAGAGTTTAGATGATTAGGTTTGACTTGCTTAGGTGTTTGTTTGTGGTTTGGATACATTTAAGTAAGGAAAAATCAGGAAAATTAGAGAAACAAATAATAGGATTACTACTATAACAAGGCAAAACATGGCAAAAAAGCTGGGGCTTCAATGCATTAAGAGAGAAAATAGAGAAGAACAAGAGTGAAAGACTGAATAATAAGGGGTTTAAGTTGTAGAGAGAGGAAGAAGGAGGTCATTTTTTAATTCAGAGTTGAGAGAGAGAGACACACACAGAGAGAGAGAGAGAGAGAGAGAGAGAGAGAGAGCTCGACATGTTTGTTGTAGGACAATAGTCAAGCAAGGATAGCTTCTATTCGTGCAACGAAATGTAATCAACCCTAGAATACACAAGCCAAGGAAAAGGGTGTTGACCAAAGCCATGAGTTAACAAATATGAAGGTAGATTTGGCTAAGCTTCAAGAGATTATGAGAAGGCCTATACAACCACACATGCAATGCATGCATTGTGAAGAAAATCACCTCCCTGCCAAATGCTTGGATCCTAGGTCAAGTGCACTAATCTATAGTAGATCTAGATACGACGCAATGCATTGTAGATTTCCATGATGACTTTTGTATTTCCAACCATACAATCAGTCATATTACCTAGAGAATAGGCTGCTAAAATTTGTGAGGGGAGCTCCATTAGCTCTCCTAGCACCCAAGGACTCAAAGCCAGCCACCCCAAGATGCACATCAATCCTATAGGGCTACCAAGACCACCTAGATCCATCGTGAGTTGTCCACCGATTGATGCTCCAATACATTACATACAGGAGATGAATGAGGATGAAGCATACAGAGACCCTTATGTCTCATACATATGACCAAGAGGGTGACCCCATCTTTATGATTTTCAGACTAGTGCTAGTGATTATATTAGGTAGGGGAAGAGGTTGAGATCTAGGAGGACAACACCAAGAACCCATCCTGTGAGTGCTAAACTTTCAATCAATTAGGGTACATCTCATCTTACTGCCCTGAAAGGGAGCAAGCCAATCGAGACAAAGCTCACCTAAGATGTTTGAAGTGTAAGATCATATATTTATATGACAAGTGTCCTTGGTGGAAACCTTCCACTAGTTTAGCAATCATGTTGTCCATACCCTTCAAGATGTTCAAAGTCAAGACACTTCATGGTGAGGCCACCCTAATCCCATTAGACGTCATGACCTGGGCCCAAATGAAGCATGCCGGTATCTCATTACTTGGACCTAGAAATCTTGATGTAGCTTCAATAGGGAGAAAGAGCTTTAGGAGGAGGAGAAAGAGGGCTGAGATGAAGGTAGCACTCAAGACAGATAGTGCCATCACACTACCCAACAGAAAGCAAGTCACAAATGTAGAAGAAAAAACATCTACTTCAAAGATGATAGAAAAGGGGAGTGATGAGACTAGGGAGTATCGTGACCCAAAGTGCTAATTGAAAGTAGTGGATAACATCAAGGAGTGGGTGAGAGAAGCCCAAGATCATCTCAAGGATGTCAAAGCTATCATGGAAGATGAGATCGATGAGCTCTCTAGCATGAGCACACTAGTCTTGCCCATGTAACTAAGATCGAGGGATGCATCTGCACCCCCACATGGCACTTTATATGCAAAGCCTATATAGGCCACAAATAGGCAAACTGGTTGGGATCACTCACAAAATAATGTAGAGTCTAACAACAAGCAAGAGGTCGGATAGCTACTCGCGACATTGGTATCAACCCTTGTGACCCTACCTCTTGGAGAGTTGCTTATGTAGAACCCAACACTATGGTGGCAAGGGTTGAAGTAGTGGGTAGAATGATCTACTGAGCTTGGAGCAATTGACTTGTCTGACAACTATGCAATAACACATATACCAAGCTTAATCCTGAACTTAGTGCCTAAGTCATTGCATGTAAATGCTTTTTGGAAAGGCACAAAGATACACACAATCTTTCCTATCAAGGCATTAGGAGATGCTACAAGGAAGGGAATTGTAGATATAAGAGTGAGAGTTATTGTGCTCAACCACACAGTAATATTGGCTTGGGGTAACCCTTTTTGTAGAAACTGCTAGGTTTAATATCACATTGGCTAATGGAATGAAGATTAGACTATTTGGAGTGCTGAAAGATTAGGCCTTCAAGATAGTGGGAGTCCAGTTCTCAGTGAACTTTGTAGTCTTCAAAGGAGTGGACTATGACATTATGCTAGACTGATCCTGGATGTGAAAACAAATGAGTGATAGAATACTCGAAAAATGATCTAATATTCCTAATAAATAGATTAAAACTTGTAAGAGTTAAGATGGATACCTAGAAGACCATGCAAGTTGAGCTAAATGTCATCTCTGCTATTTTGAAAGGAGACTCATAAGTCATTAATTACTATTGGCCAATAAAAAAGTATATTCCTTGCCTCGAGGACGAATGGAATTGGATGCATGTGCTAGCCACCATTGATCTTTCATTCTCAGATGAAGAGGAGGATTATAAGTAGGCTGCCAAGGCAGCCCAAATGAGTCCCACAAAGTCACACCATCTTAGCTGCCAAAGAGTAGGACCCCACCGTAAAAATTACCACTCTATATGGTGGCCAAGAGCTTTGGCATTTGACAAATATGTGCGCCCTTCCATGTCCCACATCCAACAAACTCGAAGTCCACAGGATTCTTGCATACTAAACAAGAGAGCTAGCTAGTAACCCAGCTATCTGTAGAGGCAAGTGCTCAACCGCTAAGTCCCACGGACTGCTTATTATTCAAGAATTTCAAGTGAGAACTAATGGCTACCTCTCACATAGCTGACGCACCATTCTTCTCTACAAGTGTAGTGAGCTTATCTTGATGCCCGATTGAGTTTTTTTCTCTCTCAAGCACTCCGATAGCTCCAGGATTCTTGATGCAAGCTCAAGCATCCTCAAGTCTCCACCTACAAGCTCCATCCTCTATAATCGCAAGCGAGACAAGAGAGGAGAAGAGAAGAGGAGACAAGAAGAAGAGAGGAGATGGTGGAGAGCTTCATCTCCTTCATCCCTCACCCTCACACACTCACTCCCTCATACTCTCACACTCACTCCCTCAAGCACACACAAGCAAGAAAAGAGACGAGAAGAAGGTGAGTCTCTTGTTACCACACACCAAAGAATGAGCTCTCATTCTTTTTTTGAACTTTATATACAAAGCCCTAAATACCCTTTAGACGATCATCTCCTTTTTACATGGCCGGCCATAGCCTTGGCCCTTTTTTCCATTGTTCTTCTATCTTCCTAGCTTCCTTCCTATCTCCCATCTACATTTACAATTTGCACGGGTTAAAGGCTGATGCTCTTAAAATAAATCATGGTGTGCCTTGTGCTCTTTTACAAAAGTATCGACTTGCAATTTTTCTTATGCACCTCTCCTTGATTTAGGACTTTTTCACACTTCTTGTGTTTCTCAATTTTTCTTCGCATGCCTTCGTTCTCCATTCCTCTTTTGCCTTGACCTTATCTTCTACTTTAGATTTTCTGGATTTTCCACCTTGTTGGTCTAACGGTTAACATTACCCCGCTCCAAGTTGAGTGCCAATCCCATGGCTGGGTGGTTAGTCAAACGGTGTTGCTAGGGTAGCCATGTGACTTTTTGAGTTTGTATACAAGGTGTGTTGGGGGGTGGGTTTGGAGGGATTTATTAAACTAAAAGGTTCTTGAGTTGGAAATGAACCCTAGTGTTGGAGGGATTTATGGACATGTTGGTGGGATTTATGGAACTAAAAGGCCCTTGCGTTGGATATGATCCATGGTGCTGGAGAGATTTATGGACCTATTGGAGGGATTTTTGGAACTAAAAGACCCTTTTATGGGATATGATCTATAGTGCTAGAGGGATTTATGGACTTATTAGAGGGATTTATGGAGTTGAAAAGTCCTTGTGTTGGATATGATCCTTGGTGCTGGAGGGATTTATGGACTTGAAATTGACGATGGTGTTGGATGGATCCCAGTGGGGAGAGAGGCTGATGGACGGATCCATCTTTAAAATTGCATATGATGTTGGATGGATCCATCTCCTGGCCCTTCGTGGTTGCCTTCTCTTGCACTGTTCCAAATTAGCTTCTTCATTCACTTTTTGATTGGGGTTGCATCAGTGTGTCCCTGCTTTGTTTTGCCAGCATGGTGACATTGTCGCATAAGATGGGGAGTGCATTGCATAGATAATGGGATCTCGGGGGCTGGTGGTTGGGGCCTTTGTTCATACTTGAGAAGAAAAGAAGGTGCACTACATGGGGGTGCGTTTCATTGTCGTGTGGTGCAATGTGCTCATGCTAGTGGGACTAGGAGAGCAAGCCTAGGCATTGCCGCCCACATGAAGACTTAGTTTGTGTATAAGGGACGTGCGATGCTTGTAGCTTAGGGTGACAGGTCTAACCATCATAGGAAAGTGTTACCTCCCTAGGTATATCCTACCCTTGATGTGCCGTAAGCGTGAAGTGGGGGATCAAAATGAGGCTAAGAGGTTAGGAATGGAGCCGGCTAACCACAAAGCAATCGGATGCTCCTAACTTGAGGACCCTTAGGTGTAGTGACTATGGTTGATGTGCAACTTGCAATGGTGACGTATGATATCTTTTCCTTTTTCTTTATCTTCTTGGTTTTTTAAAAAATACTAATAAAGTTACATAGTCGTGATAGAAGTTTAATCTTCGTCAATGGAGTGAGGTGGAGTAGAAGGGCTTAATAGATTTATTAAGAAATTGGTGGCTTTGGAGATACCCCTTGAGGTTTAGGTAGACTTGAAGGGTGGTGGTGGAGAGGAATTGATAGTTGCAGCAGGTGAAGCACCTATCATTCATGTCCTCTAGTAGAGCTAAGCAGAATGAAGAAAATAGAGCAGCTTGCATCATTAATTGACCCATTGCGCAACTATCTATAGCATTAGGATCAAAATGCAGTACTGGGAGGTTTCCCTCCTGTGGGGGTGGGAACTTGCCTAAGGAGTATCCTAAGCAATCTAGGGTAATTACAGGTAGTAACAAAGGCGGAGTCAAGGCACGATGAGAATTCATTAGTGAATTGGATTAGGATATCATACAAGTTATCTGATGTGAAGATGAGAGTATCTTCACATGCAGTATAATGAGGGTTATAAATTATAGGAAAGTTGTAGTGGCCATGGAAACTGGAGTCAAAATCCACTCCCACCCTTTGAGGGTAGGTCATAAAGATTGGGTCATTTTTCTTGAAGAGTTGAGTGTTGCGAAAAGGCCATCCAAGGGTCCAAGTTGGTGTGGCAAACCCTTTTTCTCCACGTAGGTTGGCATTCATAGCCAAGCACAGACCTTGGTACTTCAAAAACTTTAATTTTCCAAATTTTGGCATCTTTAGTGGCCCATAATGTGGGGTTCTAGGCTCTCTCCTCCAGCCACTTCTGCCCAAGCCTGCCTACGATGTTAATCACCTCCACCACCCTGATGGGTAAAACCCTGCGCAAGGCGGCAAGGAATTGAAAGTTAAGGTCGAATGGGCTCATGGTTGTTTCTTGCCTCTCTCAGATTACAAGGTTGGAGTGGAAGCTTGCTAGGGTGTCATTCATACATAGTGGGATAGGTGTCTCGGGTGCCCTCACTCCCTTGGCATTCCATTTTCCTCATTGCCGCCTTTCTTTTGGTGAAGATGTCTATGTGTTGCTACACTTTAGGTTGCAGGGAAGGAGGCAGTGGGATTAGCTCCTCTTCATGTGATCCCATTCCAAAGTTCTCATCCATTTCTCTCTCCTGGATTGGCCCGTATTGTTATTCTTTGATGAACTCGAGTGCGTCCACTTCCTTCAGGTTAGGTCTACCAATAGGAGATAATGGCGTTGCTCTTCCAGGCTTGGGGCAACTCCATTAGGTTGTGGCGGCATCTGCAGTCTTTCTTTCAGTGCTCTACAAGCCAATCCCAGTTTCTTTTTTATTGTTTCTATGGACACTCCTTTCTCTGCCTGAGTGACATCCAGTAGGGTGTCTAGGAAGGTGAGTTACTGGGTTTGGAAGCTCACTTCTTGGGCAGCTGTCGCTTTGCTTTCAACAAACATCCTTTCTTTTTTGGCTTGAGGGAGATAGCGTGTCAAGGCTTTGGCTCTTTTCTCGTTTTGGCTAGCCCATTCTTTTGCCCTCTTGTTTATCTCTTCCAAGCTCTCACCTTGCATTTGTGACAGGGCCACTATCAGCGGTTCTTGTCTTTTCCATTTTTGTACAAGTTCTTCTTTTTCTTCTGTTAGGTGCTCAATATCCTTTTCTAGTGTTTCTTGTTCCTGCCTTTGTCTTTGCATTCCATGCTCTACTTCTCATTTTTCCTTTTTTTGTTCTTCTTGCTCCTGTACTCTATTTGCTTCCAGTGCGGAAAGCTCTTCCATGCTCTCTTGGAGTTTTCTCATTTGTGTTTTGAGCTCTACCTATTGTAGAACTACGAGTTTGTATTCCCTTTGCATTGCAACTAGCTCATGGTTCTCTTCCTCTAGTCTTTTTTGCCACCGTTCTTTGTTGTTTTCCTTGGCCCTCAGTTTTTCTTTCAGCGAGTGGATTTCTTTTTGTTGCAAGGCCAGTTTGCGGGTCTTCTCTAAGTGGAAGGCATTTGACATTTCCTTTTCTATTTCTAGCTTTGTCGTAGCCGCTCTCTTCTTCTCCTTTTCCCTTTCTAATTGAGCGTAGAGCTCTCTCACATGCTCCTCCTAGTCAGGGGGCTATGGCTCCGTGGTCGTAGCATCTATTCTTGGTCACTTGGGCCCCTGTTGAGATTCGATGTCTGTAATAGCTGATCTTTTCACTCCTATTGTTGGGATTCCCTCATTGGAGGTGGGCATTGGGGTATGTGCCTTATTGACCAAGAACTGCACCCATGTCATGAGGTTGCTCACATCCACTATGGTTGGGGTTCCTGGCATTGTTGTGATGGTCGGGGTATTGGGCAAGAGAATAGATGAGGTCAAGTGGAGTGTGGCTTTGTACTTTCTTTTAGGGATGGTTGGAGGTAAGTCTTTTGATGCTTGGGCACTAGTTCTAGTCTATCCTGCCTAGGCAAACTCATTTCTACTAGTTCCTTGTGCCTGCACTACTGTTCTATGGACATGTGCATAGCTTGTGCCAAGTCCTTTTCTTTCCTTCTCAACTCCTTCTCTTTTTCAACAAATTTTCTCGTCCTCTCTTCCGCGTCTCTTTTTGACTCAGTCTTGGCTTTAAGTAAGTATGCTTTCTCTCTTCCTCCTTCTTCTTCTTTATCTTCTTTTTAGGCATCTTTGCCTTCCTCTTGGTGGATTGAGCTTCTTGCTCTCCCCCTTCTTCACTAAATGTCCTCTCACTTGATGGTTCTTTTTTGTGACAAGGAGTGACCTCTTAGACATTTCATCTGATCCTTCTTCTACGTCTTGCACCTCTCTTACCACCTCTCGAATAAGGGCAGTCAAGACTCCTCCATACCCTATGAATGAGGCCTTCAAGAGGGCTTCTTCTTGTCAGTTCGCTTTGATGCTGGAGATTCTCCACCCACCCGTCTACTTCCAAGGTCAAGTGTCTGGCTGATTGGTCTATGGTTTTCCTAACATTTCCATTCCAATCCACTTCATGCAACAAATGAGCCGCCATGCTCTCCAACACGGGCATGTTGATCCTATGCATAACGTAACTGTATCTTAGGCTGGAGAAGAGGACATGGATCACCTTTTCTTGCAATTTGACCTCCGCATCAGGAATGTCTTGGATAATTATGCCATCATTTGTTAAGACACTTTCCTTCTTCATCCCCAGCATGGCATAGATATCTCTTTTATGCCTCTTCTCGATCTTCGGTTCCAACCCCAACGCCTTCTCTACTAAGGCCTTGCTAAGCGCGACCTACACCTCCTTGATTCCTTCTATGCTTGCCAAGGACACTGTCCTAGTCTCCTTATCGAAGTCATATGTCTTCAAGAATTCCACACACCTAGTTTGGTCAAGATCTTGTTCCAATTTTTCGATATATGTGGAGAGGTTGCAGTGATCCACAATCCTCCTCATGGCTTCCTCGTTGGCCCCTTCGATGTTGTGGATGCTCCTAAACTTGAGCTGGTTGTATGCCCGATTTTCAAGGGATAGGCCGTACTTTGCTCTTTCCTCTTCCGTGAAGGGTAGGCAATGGGCTCGATCTTACTGCGACATCTTCAGCTCCTGTCATTAGCCATGATTTGCCATTAGTGCTTTTCCAAATAGTTACTAATTGAAAGAAAATACTTCATGCTTGGCAGATTAACTTATTTTTAGTACTACAGAATTAGACTTTTTCCTCCAAGCAGTCTAAGTCTATTTCTTTCAAATTTTATTGTCAATTCCTCAGTCACAAGTTGCGTTGTCCTACCATTGAGGTCCCTCCTGTGTGATTTTCCTTTATGGTTTTTCTTATATGTTTGGTTTGTTTCACCTTCATCTTACCTCCCCCTCTTTGAATTCAGAAGAATCCTTCCTAGGATTAAAGGGTTATAGGATGAAGGGCATTCATCACATAATCTTAGTGTTTTAAATTTGCATGAGCCAGGCATAGCAATTTGGAACATACTCAAAATTAGCATATCTATCCATGTCGAGAGGGCAGATGCGTGTGTGCATAATGTAAGTGAGGACATGAAGCAAGAAGTCACTAGAGTCTACTCGACTAGCGACATGCAACTCCTCCTTAGTGAGGATGCGATCTAAATAAGGATATCCCTCAATGTGTTCTTCCAAGGGTTAGTAGTCATATTCAGATGTCTTGATTGCATGTCGTTGTTCAGCATTGGTTATTATTTGGCATCTCTCAAGCTCCCATTGCAAGCCTAAAACATAATTTTTCTGCAAGAAGGAGGATTTGTCATCGATAACCTACTTCAACTGCTTGATTTCTTGGTTTTTGACCATGATTGTATTCTTGTGATACGACAAAATGAGATGTTGCTTGATTGCTTGCTCCTGGGATATCTTAGTAAAAATTAACTCTTGGGCTAATTTGGAAGTCTTAAAGAACACAAATTCTGACTCCTCCCAAGAGCAAGGGAGTGTTCGTACTTCCATTGCTATAGGTTCTTCCAATAGCCCTAAGTCTAGTCGATCGTAGCTTTTGGCCAAGGTCATGAAAGTAGCGTCCAAGTGTTGGAGGGAAGAAACAAATCATCCCCCATATTTTCAGCTAAGTTCACAGCCAAGGTTAGAATTGATCACCACTCATAAGAGGATCAAAGGCGGGTGGGTGGTTGAGGCTTAACAGGACTAGAGAGTTCAGTAGCTAATAGTCGAAGTTTGGGTTGCTCTTTAGGTTGGAGCTTCGCCAGCCTCATTTGATGGGTTTGGTGTTTGTTGGAGTTTTTGTGCTACTAGATGCATTTGAGATCGAAAGGGTATCGTTAGCGCTAGAGCTGGGCATTTTGCTAGTAGCAAGCTGTGATTTCAGACAATAGGGTTGTTCACGCCCTGCTATCTGCTGAGCTAAGCTTTGGAGGTTCTATGGACTTAGCGGCTTGATTCTCTTGTGTTGTGTTTTTTACATGATTTTTTTTGTGGTCAAGCTTGAGTGTGGCATTTGAGTAGGGCCTTTGGTTATTTTGGCTTTAGGAAGCATCCAAGTGCTACCTGCATAGTAGCCTTGCGTGTCCAATAAGGCCTTGGAGTCCCATTGTGGCTTGACCGTACGTCGATGTTTATAGTTTCATATTGGCTTCCTAGGTTTCAATTGCGGATATGTAGCCGGGTGAGGTCGTGGGTTTCTATTCCTAAGTTGTGCTCTCTCTCTCTCTCTCTAGGTACCCATTTGAACTGGGGTTCATGGGCTTCAGCGTTGGTTTCAATTTGTTGCTAGCATCGAGGTTTGGTAGGTTGTGACAAGTCACGACCTCCCTCCTTAGTCTTGATGGTGGTTTCCTCTACTAGTGGCTTCGTGGTCTTGGAAAGAGTCACACCGCCCTTGCTGAAAGCTATAATAGTGCGAATGTTGCCCATGGCTAGGTGGATACATTGTGACTGATAGTCGACTTTGCAACAAGTGTGCTTCTTGAAAGTTCGTCCTATGAACAATTCCGTGCCTACATTCTTAGTGTTGGGAAACACATAGATGATTATCGGCATGCTTTTAAACTCGATAGAAACTGCAAACTTGCACTTTCCTAACAGCTTGTAGGGTTGGCCTCCATAAGGGGTGAGATTAGCTTTAGTGGGCTGTAACTGTAGTTTTTCAATTTGGGTCCAATGGTCATGAGTCAAGATATTAAAATCAATTCCCTCATCGATCAATGCGTTGATGGTGCATGTGTGTTTAGCAGTGACCATCATACATAGGTAAGCTGGTGGTACTATGCCCTCATCCTCAGTGTCCACCTTCGTGATAGTGGCTACTCGTACATAGATAGGGGGTGCTAGCATTGAGGGCTCATACAATGGGTGTGTGGGAGGAAAATACTTCTTTATGCGGCTGCCATTAAAGAAGTCTATGCCCTCACCCTCTAGGGTTTCTAGTTAGACGTTGCCAATTTGGCTGATTGTTCAGACCTTAAAAGATCCACTACAAGATATAGACCTTATACTGATGTTTAAAGCGACAAAAATACAAACAACAAAATTTGCCCCCGTCATCGCAAAAAGCGTCGTTATTAACGACGCCATAGAAACGTCGCTATTAGCATCGCTATTGGCATCGCCGCCAATAGTGACGCGAGCAGTAAATTTGCGACATGCATAGTGACGAAAATAGCAATGCGAGCAGTAAATTTGTGACGCTAATAGCGACAGTAATAACAGGGATTAAAAAAAATTTGTTTCTGCACTACTGTATACAAAGCGCTTGCAAACAAAAAGAATGTATACTGAAATCATAAAAC
This sequence comes from Lygodium microphyllum, assembly GCF_053477565.2. Taxonomy (NCBI): domain Eukaryota; kingdom Viridiplantae; phylum Streptophyta; class Polypodiopsida; order Schizaeales; family Lygodiaceae; genus Lygodium; species Lygodium microphyllum. The sequence continues at coordinate 53,787,706 of NC_141154.1, forward strand.
TGATACATGAAATAAATACATGATCACATAAAAAGAGATTGGTACAATCATGATAGGATATCACTAATACATAGAAAATGTCTACATAGATTAGGCGACTAAAAAATAAAGGTGTGTGAGCTCCAAGGATCCAAGGGCGAGCTACAAATCCTCGTCCCCCGAAAGCTCGTCCCGCCGCAAAGGAGCATCGAACGGACTCTGCAGAAAAAGAAACAACACATCTATCCACCATACAATAATGCATTCAAATATCTCATGGTAACTACGGACAAGAAAGATGAGTGACTTACAAGGCCGCCGCATCTATACAATCGGTCGATCAATGCATTGAGACCGTGCCTCTCTGCATATCGAGTCTCAAGGCCTATCGAATTGCGATTTGTAATGGAGTGCTGCAAATCTTACAAAGTCCTCCAAATATGTCCTGTGGCTGCCACTCCCAAGATGATGGACCACTTCGGCCTCAAGTCGTGCCCTCGCCACCTCGCGCTGCTGACTCTAACGTCCTGGAGAATCTGTAGCCTCCTCCCTCAGTCGGCGCTAGTCATCTACATCTAACCACTCGGGCTCTGCAGTCCCACTCTTGATTGCCTTGCGTGCGTCGAATCGTCTATGTGACATGTATGCACGCATGCAATCCATCATCCAGCCCGTAGAGAATCTATCTACTGCGGCTGGCACCGGAAACTCCTCGTGCAAGGATGCTACTATATAGTCCTTGCTCCCCTCCGGTATGTTCTTCCAATGATCCAGGACATTGTGCCCAAAAACTTGTTGGCACAACTCTCTCATGCGAGCCATCACCCTCCTCCCCTCATCATTCATGATGATGGCTCCTGACCTACTATCGACCAGATATCCATAACCCCTAGGAGTCTGCCTAAGATGGGACCTCTCCCATCTGGGTCCACACTCCTGGGCATATCCAGGAGACCCCTCTACATCCGATGTACCGTCGGGGCTAATCTCTCTCGGAGTGGCACCCAAAGGGGTGCCACCTGCTGACGGCTGCGCAAAAGCTGGAGTAACTGGAGTAGACATTCCCACAGGTGTGACAAATCCTGGAGGTGATGCAGCTCCAGCTGAACGATGAGATGGAGACACCACATCCGTATCTGCACAGCAGCATCCCCCTGATTTCGATGCACTCCCTCCCTCTGACCCAAGTCATGAGCGTCGAGATCGTCTACTCGAAGCTGAAGCATCCGATGGCGCTGAAGCAGATCTAGCAGAGCGCCCTGACGAAGAACGAGACAGCTCCTGGTCTGCCATCTCTCTGAATCTCGCGAGCTGGTCTGGAGACATATGTGCGAAGATGTCCTGCAACTCCTCATCGCTCATCCCTGGACTCATCCTGAAAATGTCACCTGCACAGATAAAAAATGATGTTAGAATAATCAATTTAAATCATACAAAGCACACTAATATAAATCATTTTTAAAAATCTCTCTTAAAATGCATATCTTATGTACCTTTATAAGAGATTGGTCAACGAATTGAGTAAGTGGATGCTCCAAGTATGAAGTATCCTATGGTCCCATGTTAATCTCCTGACACAACTCCGCATACACTGGAAGGTCGATAGACATGTCACCACAAAAGAATGAGTCCGCCTCGTTCTCAAAAAATTCTTGGACTCCTGTATTTCCATCATTATTAGCCGATGCTAGCTCCAAGCTTTCGACGGCCTCCACCCCTTGCAATATCGACCCCTCTATTTGCATATTATCTTCATCTATGCTCGGAACATCGCTTTGATCATATACTCTCGCACTTCGGGGAGTTGAAGGTATAACATACCACCATCGAGGTTGTCGGGGGTTTGGATAGAAGATTGCGTGGTCACAAACACGTACAAGAGAGTGATTAACCATTGTGACATAAACTATGTCGTAATACAATTAGCAAGCAAATGACTCCATGCACCTGTTCACAATGGGCTGGCAACACAAAGGTGTCGCGCAAATCCGTCCATTTTTTTTCGGAATCTATTTCGAGAAATCCAGATGGACCTCGTCGAACTATTGCTCCAACTCCTCCAAGTACCACTTTGAACCACTGTACATCGAATAGTATCATGGAGAAGCTATGGTAATCCACCGTAATAATACTTTGCAAGTTCCCAAAATACTCCATCTCATCCACAACCGTGTTTGGATCCGTTGCTCATCGCCGGCTCTCTTGCTCGAACCTTGCCATGACACCATAGTCCATTGTGGAGCGCATTTTGTCAATACGCTCCACGTGAAAATGCCGTCCGTGCGACCACGCTGCACTATATATTTTGTACTGTACATTGAAACACTCAAATTAGATGTCGCATATAAAATTTAGATACGACAGATTCTAAACCGCTCATCACCTTTGGACTACATCCCCTCGAGAATTCCCACTCCTCCATTGAGACCTCTGTCCCTTCACTGGATGCTGTGGTCAAGGCTCCATGCAACCATCGCGTTGACATAAACCGCGGCATCTCCTCCATGCCTTCGCGATATCGAATCGGTCGATGACACATACTACATCGGAATTCAGCTCGCGCTTCCTCTCGATCTTGCTTTGCAATCTGGTACTTGGCGAGCCACGTCTCCATGGAGGCATGATGCAACATACAAAAGCGATTCACCTTCTCTTCCATTGAGGAATCCATTCTTTTTTCTACCCCATTTCCAACCACCACATCTCCAGTCAGTCTATCATCGTCCTTCAGCGTCCATAGCATTTCATTGTCTAGTTCCACCGTTGGTAGCCATTGTGAAATATGCACTAACGCCTCTAACACCAACCAACCTTCAGCCATGCTACCTTCTGGCCGAGCTCGTTGTCGCACAAAGCCTTTCAAGATTTTCATGAAGCGCTCTAGGAAGAACATCCATCGCGTACGGACAGGTCCAGCAATCTCCACTTCATCCACAATATGCACAAGAAGGTGGGTTTGTATCGTGAGCATGCTAGTGGGCAGGTATTTCTCAAAGAGATAGACCATTTCCACTGCTCCCCGCCTCGCGGATTCAATAGAGGACATCTTAATCTCTTTCTGTGAGATCCATTGCACCAAAGTCGACAACTTATAAATGGCCCCGCGAATTTCTGGAGTAAGGCATCCTGCGATCGCGATCAGTAGGACAAACTGCCACAAATGAGAAAGCATTATGAATAATGGCCACTTTCCAAATTGCAAAATGCCCACGCTAATTACAATCCATTCGTAGCACAAACCTGACATATCTTATGCCAATTATGGGATTTTAGCCCCGACAATTGGTCATCTTTAGAAAATGCGGACTGATAGAACGCATCATACCCATCGGAGTGCGGATAGACTTGATTACTTGCTTCACAATGTGCTCTTCTTTAGTGGAAAAAACCCAAGGAGCACGAGGAAGCTGCACGCGACCATTAGCACTCGACTATGGCCAAAGGGCCTCCATCTTACCTACCTCCTTCAAATCCATTCGTGCCCCTATAGTGTCTCGCTTTCCTGTGATGTGGTCCCATAGCAAGCTACCCACATTCTTGAAAATATGCATGGGATCCAACAAGTGGTTGACCTGTAAGTGGATCCAATATGGCAACTCGTAGAAAACTGAGAACCGTCGCATTCCATTTGGATGTGATTCCGGGTGGACCATTTTGAGCTCGTACCAGCTTGCGGCATTCATATGTGTTGGAGGTCATCCAAGGAAACCTTCCCTGAGTTCATGATCCTCTGGCAAGAAAGTGGTGTGTCCTTGATATACCATCTTCTTCATGGTTTGTGACCTTCGGGAGTCTAACTATGGCCCACACAATGGACATGCATGATAACCTGAGGTAACGAGACTTGTTCCAATACCATGACCTAGTGAATACTTGATTGAATGAGATAAAATATAGATATTACCAGCGAGAATGGAGGCCTGTTCACCTAAGCACTCTCCCAATCCCGAAAAGTCATGCATCGTCCACATGAGAATGGCTCGAATATTGGCTGACCGCCGACCATCGCGCCTGCTCATATCTTGCACAGTGACCCCCTCCTCCCACAAAATCTTAAGCTCATCACTAATGGACGAAGATACACGTCCATATTTTTTACTTTGTAGCGGCCTGGGACGAGGAAGCTAAGGATGAGATGTCCTTTCTTCATAGAAATCCATGGAGGGATGTTGTAGTTGACAAAGACTATAGGCCACACACTGTAAGAAGTTGAGCGCAGACCGAATGGGTTCACGCCATCCATTTGTCAAGATTGTGGGAGAGAAGGAAGGAGTCTCACTTGAAGCTTTCTTGCTTGCACAATGGGGGAATACACACAAGGGTGGAGGCTGAAAACAGTTTTCCTCTTCTTAGTTGTGTAAGCCAAAAGAACTCAAGTACAAAGAAATAGAAGAATCCTATATATGGGTCTCAAACCAAACTCAACTAACTAAGGTGGCATACTAACTGAGCCACGAACTAGAGTAGATAAGGATAGCTATCATGTAGCTATTATTCATGGGCGGTGTACCAACTGCGTCTGACAAGTCGGTGACATAAATACACAACGTCACCCTGGCGTATCACGAGTGGAGCTCGATATCTCAACACTCCCCCTCGAGCTCAATCCCAATTCTTGCACACTAAGCAGGTCTCTAAACTTGCGCAGCTTCTCTGCGCCCAATGCCTTCGTGAATATGTCAGCTACCTGATCCTCTGTGCTGACATAAACTAGATCGATAAGACCTAGTAAAACCCTCTCTCGCACATAGTGATAATGCACCTCAATGTGCTTTGTTCTAGCATGATAGACTGGGTTATTTGCCAAGTGTATACTACTCATGTTGTCACAATAAATGACAATTGGCCCATCTGTAGACTGATGCATATCATAAAGTAGCTTATGCAACCAAGCTACCTCTCATGCAGCCATTGCTGCACCCCTGTACTCGGCCTCTGTGCTCGACAAGGCAACTGTAGGCTGTTTCTTGCTGCTCCAAGTGACTGCAGCACTCCCAAAAGAGAATACATATCCACTGGTAGATCGTCTATCAGAAATACTACCAGCCCAATCAGCGTCAGTATATCCATGCAACTGTATCTGAACCCCAGTCTCATAAAATAGTCCATACTGCAATGTGGACTTCACATACCTGAGTATGCGTCTAGCCGCATCCAAATGTGGTTTCCTTGGAGCCTGCATAAACTGACTTACCAATCCAACATCATAGCTCAAATCTGGCCTGGTAATAGTTATATAAATCAAACTTCCTACTATGCGTCTGTACATAGTAGGGTCTTCTAGAAGCTCACCTGCATCTGTGCTCAGCTTCACATTCTGCTCCAAAGGAACTGAAATAGGCTTACAGCCTGTCATCCCATATTTGGACAGCATGTCTAATCCATACTGCCTCTGCAAGAGCTGTATTCCACTTGGTGATCTAATCACCTCAATGCCCAAGAAATAACGCAGCTCTCCCAAATCCTTCATCTCAAACTTCTGCTTCAATAGCATTTTCACATGAAGGATATCTTCATCACTGTCACCTGTCATAATCAAATCATCAACATAAATGACAAGTAGCATACTACCTTTCTCTGTTTTTCTCACATAAAGTGAGAAATCTGCCTTGGAAATCTGAAAGCCAATAGTGACAAGATACTGTCCTATCTTGTCAGACCATGCTCTAGGTGCTTACTTCAAGCCATACAAGGCTTTCTTCAACCTGCAAACAAACTCAGGATGAACAGCATGCACATAACCTGGTGGCTGCTCCATATAGACCTCTTCTTGCAAATCACCATGCAAGAAGCCATTCTTTACATCCATCTGATGTAAAGACCATCCCTTTGATGCAGCCATAGCAATGACTGCTCTTACGGTTGCCATCCTTGCAACCGGACTGAATGTTTCTTCATAGTCAATGCCATATGTTTGTGCATACCCCTTGACTACTAATCTTGCCTTGTATCTGTTCACAGAACCATCTGCATTGTGCTTCACCTTATAAACCCACTTACAGCCAATTGCATTTTTACCTTTAGGCAAAGGTACTAATTCCCATGTAGCATTTGCTTCCAAGGCATCCATTTCTTCATCCATGGCTTTCTCCCATTTTTCTTTTCCCATGGCTTCCTCAAAAGAAGTGGGTTCTGGTTCCTATATCACTTTAACCATATATGCATAGTGAATGGCTGTAAATCCATCATATTTCAGCCTATCCACAGGATACCTAGCTCTCGTAGACCTGTGCAAAGTAGGTTCACTCCCAGGTGCTCTCAAAACAACCCTGGTCTTCCTTACTCCAGGTGTAACAATAGAAGGAATACCCAACTCATCATCAATGCTCTGTTCTGAGCCACTGGATTCACCATCCACATAAGAGTGACCTGCATTCACATCAAACATGGGCTGATCAACCTTCTCTTTTCCTTTTCGTGATACCTGCATACCACTATCTGCATTACTTTGAGAAGATTCTCCTGATCTCAATCTGCCTGTCCATGGCAAAGAATGTGAACCACTGCTAGAGGACACTCCAAGTCCACTAATATTTTGTGACTGCTGCTGTGAATTCTGTGCAGCATTACCATTTTGTGCATCTACATCATCAATCACATTTACTGGTTTATACCAGCTACTCATCTCATCAAAAACAACATCTCTGCTCACTGTAAACTTACGAGTAGAAGGGTTATAGCATCTATACCCTTTTTGCTGCAAAGAGTAACCAATAAAGATACACTTCTCAACTTTTGGATCCAACTTGGATCTCAACTCATCTGGAACATGTACATAGGCAATACAACAAAAAATTTTCAAATGAGAAATATCTGGTTTCCTACCAGTATACCTCTCCTCTGGAGTCATTCCATGTATTGCTGCAGTGGGAGTCCTGTTCATTATGTAGACTGCTGTAGCAACTGCTTCAGCCCAATAAAAATCTGGCAAGTCTTTTTCATTGAGCATGGCACGAGATACCTCTCCAATATGCCTATTTTTCCTTTCTGCAATTCCATTTTGTTGTGGGGCATGACTGCATGAATATTGCTGCTTTATGCCATGCTCCTGCAGGAACCTTGCAAACTCATTTGAGAGGTACTCTCCCCCTCCATCTGACCTTAGGCATTTTATCTGCAGGCCTGTTTCTTTTTCAACCATAGCTTTAAGAGTTTTGAAATGCCCAAAAACTTCACTTTTCTTTTTCATAAAATACACCCAAACTTTTCTGCTATAGTCATCAATAAAACTGACAAAATAATGACAACCTCCAAGAGATGCAGCTTTAGTTGTCCACACATCAGAGTGGATTAATTCCAATGGCTTCTTACTCTCTTGAACATGTCTAGGAAATGGTTTCCTTGCCTGTTTTCCAAATTGACAGGCTTCACATACATTATGCATTTCTGCAACCTTGAATTTTGGCAAACCTGCAACAATATTTTGGGCCTGCATTGATTTAAGTCGTTGTACATTAACATGACCAATGCGTTTATGCCAGATATCAATATCTGCAACTACATCGGTCCCATGTGCAAACATTGCTGCACTCAATTCAGGCATGTCTACATCCAACGTAAACATTCTGCCCTTCTTCTTTCCTTTTGCTATCAAGCGACCTTTATTTTTCATATCCTCAACAAAGCATCCATGAGGATTAAATCTGACCTGCAAGCCCTGCTCAACCATTTGACCAATAGAAACCAGATTCTTGGTGATATTCGGGACATGAAATACATCGGACAGTCTTTTCCCCATCCTGCATAGACAAGGGAATTTTTCCAATCTGCACAATAGGATGTGCAGTATCATCACCAATCTCCACAAATCCTGGTTTTTCCATTTTTATTGCATCCTCCATCCATTCTGCATGACCTGTCATGTGGTTTGATGCACCTGAGTCAACATACCATACATCATTGCTTTCTTCTGCACTTGTCACAGAATTGTTCATGTGCTGCACCATAAACAAGTGCTCATTTCTGTCATCACCCTGTCTACTAGAAGATGCATAATTCCCTTGTTGCAGTTTTCCATTCATGATGTCATTCTGCTTTTTATAGCAGTCTTTAGCCATATGACCCATTTTACCACAGTAGTAGCATTCAACATTACTGTTTGCATTTTGGCCTCTTTGCCATCCACCACGACCTCTTTGGCTCCCCCTGCCTCTAGAGTTACCACGTCCTCCTCCATAGGACTGGTTTTCTTGAGTTTGCTGTATATTTTGATTTCTGCCACGGCCTCCAAATCGGCCTCCTCTACCTCTGCCTCTACCTCTTCCAGCATTTGAGTAGAAGACAGCTTCTTTTGAAGTTCCTCCTGAAGAAGATGCACCACCATTTCTCTGCTCCTCAGAAATTAGAAGAGCAATCAACTCCTCAAAATCAGGAAATCTTTCACGGACGGAAATGGATGTTCGGAACTGTGCATAATCCTTTCCTAGACCATTCAAGGTCACGGAAACTAAATTATCATCTTCCACTGGCGACCCAATGGAAGCAAGTGCATCTGCAATCTTCTTCACCTTCATGTGGTAGTCGTTGATGCTCATACTTTCTCTTTGCACATTATGCAACTCTTGCTTGAGTTGCATTTTCCTGGCTTGCGTATTTGTGCTATACATTTTTGACAAAGTATCCCATGCCTCCTTTGGCGTACTTGCATCCTGAATATGCACAATCATAGAGTCTGAAATACTGATAGACAGCCAATACGTAACTTTCCTGGCTCTCTCATGCCATGTTTTGAATGCCTGCATTTGCTGTTGATTGGGAACATCAGGAAGAACTGGTTCTTCTTCATTTCCTGCAACAAATTCCCAATATCCTTTTCCCATAAGGAAATTTGTCATCCTAAACTTCCATGCTTGGAAGTTGTTCTTGTCAAGCTTTTCAGTGACAATCTGTGAAAGAGAATCAGACGCCATTACAGAACACTGCAAAAAATTCTGTCACTGCAAAGAACACAGCTTCAGCCTCACAAGGGCAAATCTGCAAAACTGACGAAAGTGGTATTTGACCACACAGTCACTTCCTAGTGACGATTTTGCATCAACAGAAAACAGGGATGATTCTGTAACTCCCAATGTCTCTGCGCACAGGCATACAATGCAATTTCTACAGTAACTTTTCACCGACCTGTAGAACAGTGGTCGCACAGCATAAAACTGGGCCTTTTCCTGAGTGCGTGTAGAAAACTTCCGCCTCCAAAACAGGCCCCGAAATGGCCTCAAATCAAAAAAACAAGGTCGCCATGGGCTAAAGCCCTCTCCCGCAGCATATACTGCCCTCTTGCTTCACCGCGAAGGGCGTCTCAACCTGAGACAATGCACTCCTGCACTTTCCGGCTGTGCTACCTACAGAGATCTGCTCCCAAAACAGAAAATGAAAGCAACACTGCTCCTCTTACCAGAACACCGCGAGCTTGGCTTGCTTTCTTGAGCTCCTTACCACGAACAAGGCTCTGATACCATGTCAAGATTGTGGGAGAGAAGGAAGGAGTCTCACTTGAAGCTTTCTTGCTTGCACAATGGGGGAATACACACAAGGGTGGAGGCTGAAAACAGTTTTCCTCTTCTTAGTTGTGTAAGCCAAAATAACTCAAGTACAAAGAAATAGAAGAACCCTATATATGGGTCTCAAACCAAACTCAACTAACTAAGGTGGCATACTAACTGAGCCACGAACTAGAGTAGATAAGGATAGCTATCATGTAGCTATTATTCATGGGTGGTGTACCAACCGCGTCTAACAAGTCGGTGACATAAATACACAACGTCACCCTGGCGTATCACGAGTGGAGCTCGATATCTCAACACCATTGCGAGACCAAGCCGAAGATTCCTTGGTTCTCGCGCAAAGCCTGGGAAGGTAGTGTCAATCTGGCTCCATGCGCGCGAATCCGCTGATATTCGTTGAACTCCATCCGTGGACCTATTCTGCACATGCCACGTTGTCAAGCTCGCCATGCGGGACGTACGAAACATGTGGTTTATGTGGGGGATGAGCGAAAAGTGTCTGAGAACTTTTTGAGGGATGGTTTGCCCTTGCAAGTCCTGTCAATACCTGTGAGCACCACACTTTGGACATGTCTCTATAGTCTCGTATTCTCCTCGAAACAGTATGCAATCGTTGATACATGCATGGATGTTATTGTAGTCCATGCCAAGCTTCCATAAAACATGTCATGCATCATCACGAGACTCAGGCATGGTATTTGCAGGTGGTAATATATGATATTTCAATAACCTAAAAAAAATCATAAAGCACCTTGAAAAATAACAAATGTTTGTAATAATAGTATCAAAAAAAAATCAATGAAGCCTATGTGCAAGATACCTGAATAACTCGGTCACACTCGTATCGCTCCACCCGTATTTTGCTTGCACACTTAAGAGTGTAAGCGGTGTCTTCAACCGAGATACTCGGCACCCATCATATAATGGTATGGATGCTTCCTCTCTAAGCAGATCAGAAGTCTCGACATCCATGGGAATCAATGCATCGATCATTGCCTCCATCTCAGGCTCCAAGATTGTAGGTAGGTCTGGAAGGTTGTATGTCTCCTCTGGCATTGACGGTATAGATTGGCCTTGCGAGTGGTGGATTGGCTCTTGCACTCCATCCATCGCATGCCCATGAACTCTTCTAATTGGCCGCAAAGGGTGCACTCCCCCTTGGAATGAGACATCACCTCCCTGGATAGAAAATTTGCCAGCAAGACGCAATCTTATTGTATATGGTTTTCAATTAGCTTGCGAGTACAGTGCATGATTGATACTAACGTCAAATTACCGTTTGCTTAAAATCGGCAATCGCCTGATCAATGATCTCAGATTGAAACTCGCCAAATCGTCGTACGTGTTCTATAGACAATCGGCGTTTTCGTCTAATTCCCAACTTGCATTGAGAGCAAGGACATGGGACACGCTGATTAAGATACGCCTCGCGATCTTGAACAATAAGACCTTATTTGTTTTCCATCTTATCTACATTACAACAAACGAGGCTCAAATGGATAGCTTTATGGAGATGTATGTCAAGTTGCAAGTTGACCATAAGCTCTTGCTTGAGAGGTTTTAGCCTCTGCAAGAGATTGAGAAGCAAATTTTGTAAAACATTGAGGTTGATATTGATGCATCCATGGTGTTGAAATCTAAACTTCAAGATATAAGAAATGCTTTATTGATTGATGTAAAGAATGCATGGGACATATTAGTTGAGAGATTTATTGATGTTATATCTCGGCCATATACCATGCTCAAGGATTTTTTTGTCCCGGTAGATAATTATTCATTATTGTGAAAAAAAAAAGCATTGGTTCATAAGGTTCATGAGTCGAAGACTAAATGTTTGGACTTGACTAAAAGATTGGATAATGCCTTAGATGCTAAAAGGAAAAGTGATGAATATGTTACTTCATCATTGCAACAAAAAGATTGGTGGCAAAGATGCTATGATTAATGAAGTTCTTCACGAGGTGAATATAGAGTTGAAGGGGATGGAACACGATTCTTCTTTGGGATTTAGTGGTGATCAGTCAATTATTGAGGTGTCTTCTTATGCAACCATTATACCTTATATACCTAGCTACGGTCTCTAGGTTATGTACTTTGAGTATCTTAGAGGGGGTCTACTAGGATTACTTATACAACTGCACTAGAGGGCTTTGAGTATAAGTAATCCATTTATGAGCATCATTGAGGAATATCCTATTCTACTCATAGTCATAACATTTGAAGAAAATATCCTATGCTCAATTTAAGGGATTCTTCTTCTATAGCAATACTTTTGGGTTCATTTTGATGAAGTACCATAATGACCATTAGCTAGGGTATCATTTTCTTTTAGTCCTTCCGTTGACTATTTGGCATGATTACTAATTTGTTATGCCTATAAAGTTAATACAAAAACAAGGAATTATGCATATCACAATTAGATCCCCTACTTGGACATTATGAAGGATATGACCAATTTTAAGCCATCTTAAAGAGTCACCAATGTACATGGCCCATGGCAAAGCATATTGCATACCATTATCGATAAGTCTATTATCATGCATCTTAAATCTCCTAATTAGACTTTATAAAGTGTATGACTAATTTTTAGCCCTCTTAAGAAGTCGATGTAATGGTACCTATAAAAAAAGCAAAGTGCATACCATTACCATAATCATGGATATGTTATCATTCCAATATACACACACACAGGTGGACTACATCTTTAGTAGACAAAAGCTATCCATTTGAGTAGACATACATCTCCATAAAGCTATCCATTTGAGTATACATCTCTTTCTCTTTCTCTCCCTCTCTCTCCCTCTCCCTCTCTTTCTCTCTCATTTCCTCTCCCTCTCACAATATATCCTAACACTCTCCAAAAGCAAAAGGGAGAGGGAGAGAGAAAATGCACTCTCCCTCCCTCTCCCTCTCCCTCTCCCTCTCCCTCTCTTTCTCTTTCTCTCCCTCTCTCATTTCCTCCCCCTCCCTCTCCCTCTCCCTCTCCCTCTCCCTCTCCCTCTCTTTCTCTTTCTCTCCCTCTCTCATTTCCTCCCCCTCCCTCTCCCTCTCCCTCTCTTTCTCTTTCTCTTTCTCTTTCTCCCTCTCTCTCTCTCTTTCTCTCCCTCCCTCTCCCTTTCCCTCTCTTTCTCTCTCATTTCCTCTCCCTCTCACAATATATCCTAACACTCTCCAAAAGCAAAAGGAAGAGGGAGAGAGAGAATGCACTCTCCCTCCCTCTCCCTCTCCCTCTCTTTCTCTTTCTCTCCCTCTCTCATTTCCTCCCCCTCCCTCTCCCTCTCCCTCTCTTTCTCTTTCTCTCCCTCTCTCTCCCTCTCCCTCTCCCTCTCTTACTCTCTCATTTCCTCTCCTAAACAAGCAAAAGAGAAAGTGATTTAAACCTTAAACAAGCAAAAGGGAGAGGGAGAGAGAGAATGCACTCTCCCTCCCTCTCTTTCTCTCTCATTTCCTCTCCTAAACAAGCAAAAGAGAAAGTGATTTAAACCTTAAACAAGCAAAAGGGAGAGGGAGAGAGAATGCACTCTCCCTCCCTCTCCCTCTCCCTCTCCCTCTCTTTCTCTTTCTCTCCCTCTTTCATTTCCTCCCCCTTCTTCTCCCTCTCCCTCTCTTTCTCTTTCTCTCCCTCTCTCTCCCTCTCCCTCTCTTTCTCTCTCATTTCCTCTCCTAAACAAGCAAAAGAGAAAGTGATTTAAACCTTAAACAAGCAAAAGAAGGAGAGAGGGAGACTCACCGATGAGATATGGCGAGTGTGGGGTGGCTCCTCTTTGCGATGAAGGCTCCTCCTCTCCTTTGCAAACAACGGCGGCGGCAGCGGTGGCGGCAAGTCTTCTTCCTCTCCTTCTCTCACGACGGTCGCTCTCTCCCTCGCTCTCGCTCTCAAAACACAAAAAGCGAAAATGCAAAATAAAGCCGCGCTCAGTTTCGGCCCGTTTTTTTTCCCTGTGGACCGTCGCTATTTACATCGATATTTGCGTCGGTATTTGTGTTGCTTTTGGGACGCAAATATCGATGCAAATATCGACGCAAATAGCGATGCTGCTACCCGCCGTTGCTAATCGCTATTGCTATAAGCTCAAATCCTTGTAGTGGTCGTAGCCCCCAAAACTTTAGATTTTTCTTATGTTCTTTGACTTCGTATAGCAGTACTAAGTCATCATGTTCGAAGCTGCCCTGCTTGACATGCTTGTCAAACTAGCTTTTGCATCTTGCCTTCTCACATATGAGCGCATGGGTGGCTAGAACTCCGGTTTTCATTAAGTGTTTAAGTTCAATCAAGTGTTCCATCCATGCTCCCTTCCCATCCCATCTTTCTTGAAGGGCAATCCCAAGGCTTAGTATGAATAATTCCAAGGGAAATATTTCATTTGTACCATATGTCAATCCAAAGGGGGTCTATCCTACAGCCATCTTGTAAGCCGTACGGTAGGCTCACAAGGTCACCATCAATTTGTTATTCCAATCACTACATGAAGTAGAGACAACCTTGGTTAGTAAATTTACTAGGATTTTATTTGTGGATTCAGTTTGACTGTTTGCATGTGGTAATAAGGTGATGATTTTCGATGGATGATTAGAAAGGAGGACAGGAGGTGAGCTACTACTTCGTTGATGAAGTGTGTACCCTGGTCTTACTGACTAGTTCAATGCGGAAGCCAAATCATGAGATCACTTGCTCCCATAGGAACTTAGTAGTGGTCGTAGCATCATTCTTACTCATATCTCGTGCTTCTACCCGTTTGGTTAGATAGTCCGTGACCACAATGATGTATTTAGCTTGTGAATATTGCGCCGTGGGACTAATGGGTCCAATGAAGTCAATCCCCCATTTCTCGAAAGGTTGTCATGTGATAATTTGGGTTAGCTCCATGCGATCTTTATGGATAGGGACTTTAGTTTGTTGGCACTCATCACAGTGCTTCACAAATTGTGTCGCATCTCGGAAGAGGGTAGGCCACCATAGCTGGGACTGCAGCACTTTGCGAGCTGTTATGTCTCCGTTGAAATGTTCTCCTGGGATTATGCTATGTGCCTTTGTCAATACATCATGCATCTCATGCTCACACACACACATGCACAGTAACCCGTCTTGTCCCAGCTTGTAAAGTCGGCGAGCTATTAGCTAATAGTGTTGGATTTTCAGGATAAGCCGCCTAAGTCAGGCCTTTTCTATCAATCATTCTACTAGTCCATGTTGAAGCACTTGAACTATGTCATCTCCCAATATGGTGTCATGTCAGATCTAAACAAATCTTTTTCATTTGATAAGCAAATCTCCCAATATGCCTTGTCTAGCGGCTTCTCCCGTGGGGATGCAAGATAGATGGTTAGCCATGTAATGTTATTTCCCCTTATGCACCGTCACAGAGAAATCAAACTCCAAAAGAAGAAGAAGCCATCTAGCAATGTGTCCTGTAGCACATGGTTTGTTAACCAGGTACAATAAGGCTTGATGAACAACAAAGAAATCAATAGGTGTAGCCAAAAGATAATGTTGAAATTTCTTTACAGCAAACACCATGACCAAGCCCTCTCACTCCGTTATCAAGTAGTTCATTTTGGTCTCAGTGAACTCTTTGCTAGCAAAGCTCACCGGGTAGTCCAGATTGTGCTCACTAGGTTGGCATAACACAGCTCCTATGATGAATTTTAAATCATCGGTATGTACACGTGAAACATGAGTGTCTAATCTTGGGCTTGTAGTATTGGTGTTGTGGTTAGAGCATTCTTTACTTCCTTGTACGTACATTGGCATTCCTCAGTCCATTCGAATATAATCAATATCTTGTATAGAGGTCTAGTAATTAATGTATAGTTTAACACAAACAATCGATAATATCGTGTATGTCCCAAACATAATTGAACACCCTTGTAATCAGTTAGGGGTGGAAGATTGACAATGACCTTGATCTTTGAGAAATCTATAGCAATGCCATTCTTTGACACCATGTGTCCTAGGATACATCCATGCTTCACCCAGAACTGACACTTCAAGGGGTTCAATGAGAGGCGATATAGCCGATATCATTCAAAGATCGCTCAGAGCTTGCCTAAATGTTCTCGCCAAGTAAAGTGAATACACAAGTCATCCGCGAAGACTTCTAACTCCTTCCTCAGCATGTATTTGAATATTGTACACATCAGTCATTGCAAAGTGGCTGGCACATTAGTCACTCCAAAATGCATGACTACGTAGACAAAGACTCCTCATTGAGTAGCAAATGCAGTCTTATGCCTATCATTAGGATGCACTTGCATCTAATTGTATCCAGAGAAATAGTCCAAAAAACTGTAGGCCTCTTTTGCCAACTACTCTCTCGGCTTGGTGTACGATAATGGATACTTATCTCTATTCATAGCTACATTTACCTTCTTGTAATTGACACACACTTTAATCTTCCCATTCTTCTTTAGTACGATGACAATGGGGGAGACCTAGTCCGTGTGTCCAATTTTGTAGATGAATCCCGCTCTCATGAGTTTTTCAATTTCTTCCTTAATAGCATATGCATGCTTTGGATTCATGGGATACGGTCCTTGCTTGGCAAGCATTGCCTGAACTGTCACGGGTACGTTATGAGTCACCACACTTGGGTCTATCCCTTTTACTTCTTCTAGGGATCAAGCAAAGACATTTATATACTCTTGCAGGAGAGTAATGTGACTTGCTTCATCTTGCTTAGCCAAGTCATCTGCTACAAAGATGGGTCGTGGGGTCTCCCCCTTCCTGGTTAAATTGATCTCCTTGACCTTGGCGGGTCCCTTGATTGGTTTGCTTGCTTGCCCCTATCATTTGTCTCCAGGAAAGATCGCCACCCTATCTCCCTTTTTGAACTTTGTGAATCTTTTTGGCAGGTCTTGTGATTTTTTTTTTCATGTATCCACGTATCTTTGCTCCGTGCCTGCCCCTTCTCCTTAAACTGTCGGCGTCATAGGTGGACGGGTAGGTCCCCCTTAGTGCGTCTAGTCTTGGGAGGCCGAGGTATTTCTGGGTCACTATTTGAGCTGACTTCCAATTCAGAATTGAACTCTCTGTCTTTGCTAGAAGAGGGGCTCCTGCGTGGTGGTCATAGCTCAGAAGGTGAGTCGGTTGCAGCAGTGTTGCGTCACTTGGTTGGGCTAGGCCTCCCTACTCATATTGGATTGCACCCTTTTGCTCCAACCAATTTTGATCGCAATCCTTGTGTCTGACTCCTTTCTCTACTCTATATGCACTCCACTTGCGTGTTCTGGGGTCTACTCTTATTTGTTGGATTATACGTCCCCCAATGTTGTAGTCTAGGGTATCGATTTCCCTTTTGCTCTCATTAGTGAAGGAACATCACTCATCATATTGGTCGTCAAAGCTATATTTGTCTAGTTGCTCCTCATTCTCCTAGTTCTAACAATTCTCTTCTTATTGGTCGAGGATTAAGGCCCAATTGTACTTCAAGTTTAAATCACGTAGCTTGGACCATCGCCATTTAGGCTCATCCAAGAGATCTTGGAGTGGCTTAAGATTTGTTACTAGATTGCCAATCAACTTGTTAGTTAAGTACCCTAGGATCTCGAGAAGCTCTCGTCTATTGTTTGGGACTTGGAATGCAACATGGTTGGGTCTCACACGTTGGCTCCCGGTCATCATGCAGACTAGCAATGAAGGTATGTCCTTGAGCTTTCCAATTTCCTTGATGGCTTGTTCGTACTCCTAAATACTTGAGAATGCTAGGTCGATGGTAGTAAGAACATGCATCCAGTCTCATTCATCCTCAAGGCACTGGATATACTTGGTAAGGGCCCCATAGGCTCCCTAGTCAGTCTGTCACCCTTCAACATGGTGGAGATGGCATCTAGGTCGACTGGTGTAGTCTTCCAAGTGTCCATATCTACTCTTATAGCTTCTGTTCAATTTTCAAAGAAGATAAGACCATTGCCCTAGTCATCTACGTCTCTTGTGTTGCACATCCACGGTCCGCCTAGCACAATGTCGTAGTCCACTCCCTTCATGACTATGAAATCAACAAAGAATTGGATTCCTGCGATCTTTATCAACCAACTTTTCAACACTCCGAACAGTTTCACCTTCATTCCACTTGCTAGTGTGACATCAAACCTAGCACTCTTGACCGATAGGTTACCCAAGGTTTGGAATACCGCATGGCTTAGCACACTCACTCATGCCCTTGTGTCCATGATTCCCTTTTTGGTGATGTCCCCTAGTGCTAATACTACTAGCACTGCATGCATTTTTGTGCCTTCCCAAAAGGCATTGACATGCAAGGATTTAGGCATGGAGTGTGACATCAAACTTGGTATTTGGGTTTTTGCATCGTGCTCAGGCAAGTCTGTAGCAATTGGCCCATTTGGTTCAACCCATTGCTTTAGCCCCAACCACAGCGTTGGGTGCTACCTAAGCAGGTCTCCTAAGATCAAAGTTATTGGGGTGGTCACTAGTGTATTAAGGAGGTTGCTAGTCACTTACCTCTCTCCTAGTTCTACGGTTCTTGGCCAATGGCCTTGATTGTCTTGCTGGCCCGGAGCATCTAGGTTTTGTCTAGGCAACCTAGCTTGTGGTAGCATCGCCTCCTTTGAGCTTGGTCGTGGGAGAGAGATTGGTGTGCTTATGCTTGAGAGATCATCGATCTCATCTTCTAGTATGGGCTCAGTATCTTTTAGGTGCTCTTGGGCCTCCACACATTCTTTGACCTTCTTGATGGCTTCAAGTTGGCGTTTTGGTTTGGGTTACTCCCCGACCTTAGCACTTTCCTTTTCAGCCGATCGAGGAGCTGACATTTCTTCCTCTACATCAATGACTTTCCTTTTGACAGGTAGTGTCGTGGCACTTTCGATTTTGAGGGTGACCTTATTGTTTGGTCTTTTCATCCTTCATTTGCGACTCTTCTTTCTAAGTGAGGTTGCGTCCGTGGTGCTAGACCCTGGTAATGATATGCTGTCCTGCTTTGTTTGCACGTGGGTCATAACATGCAATGGGATAGGCGTGGACTCCCCATCAAGTGTCTTGACACCAAACAACCCCAATGGGACCAATGGCTTGTTTTGTAAACTAGAGGATGGTCTCTGCCTTGAGCAATCAACAAAGAGATGAGTGATTCCACACTCAGCGCATCTCAAGTCTACCTTATCTCTATTTGCTTACTCCCTCTCACGGTAGTGCAAAGAAATATATCCGAGGTGACCGCAACTCCAACACATGATTGGCTCTTGGGTTTGTGCTCCTAGATCTCTGCCTCTCCCTCTACCTAGCGCCATCACCAGTATTGGTCAATAGTCCATGAGGATAGCATTGCCTTCCTCATCGTATGACATGTATGGGTTTACATAAGGATCATCGTTGCTAGGCTCATCCACATAGTACATATCAGTAGGTGGATGAGTCACGTAGGGTCTCAGTGGTCTAAGGATACATGTAGGATTTTTTTCCATTCTAGGGATGGTCGGTTTAGCGTCATTAGGTGCCGGGAGAGCCAATGGGGCTCCCCTTCCAAATAAGTTTAGTGGCCTGTTTGTAAGGTAGGGTTGACCATAAGGCTGCGGGTATGGGACCCTCCGAGGTAAGCGACAATGCATGGCATCATGGCCGAACCTACCATAATTATAACAAGGTTGTGGCCTATCGTTGTGAAACTCAGCTAGCAAGTGATTTTTTCCGCCACAATGCACACATTGGGCGTGTGGGCCCATTGGTCATCTTATCATCTCCTATAGTTTGGCTATGTCCATCCTAATCTCTGCTAATTCTTGTCCTGACTCAGTGTCCTTCCCTTTGCCCTGAGTGCTTGGGTCTGCTCTCTCACTCAGCATTTGAGGCTCTCTCAGAACTCCTGGCACTGGACTATTCTTGATTTGTGCCTCTGGAGCCTCTTTCCTTGAGCTGGTCATCCACTCTAATAGCTTCTTCAAAGACCCTTGCCAATGCGTCTCGCTCCAAGCTTGAGTTGCCAGCCAAGGCTTTGTAGAGCTCTTCGCTTCATATTCTGTTGATGAATACCGTGGATACCGCCTTTTAGGTTGGTCTCTCACCCATGGGAATTTTCTTGAAGAGGCTCCTCACATGGATCACATAATCTTGAACATCCTCTTTCTCTTTCTGCTTGATGTTCATGAGTCATACAAACACATTATCGGAGTATCAAGGTTCAAAAAATCTCTTAATGAATATATTTTTTAAGCCATTGAAATCGGCAGGCTGCTGCGCAACAACTAGACTTGTGTACTAGGTGACCCTTGTCGCCTAAGCATAGTGCGAAGGCTTGGGAGTGTTGAGTAGGATAAGTGAGGCTGTTGGCCTTGGAGAACTGCTCAAACTACTCCACAAAGCTGTACGGATTGTTGATTTCTTGGTATTTTTCCACTAGCTACTTTGCTACCACAGGGACTTTTGATTGGCTCCTAGAGCCTTGGTTAACTCCCAACCTTGTCAGCAGGGATGTTGCCAACACTACAGTGCTGGATTAGAGACCCAAAATCTCTTATCTATCTCAACCTCCAGTTCGGGAATGAAACCCTTACTTTGATGCTTAATGTGAAGAGCACGCAAGTGCTCAATCTTGAATCCATTGGTCTCGGCAATGGAACCAAAATGTACAAGTAAGAGCAAGCTCAACCACCAAGACCCATGGACCGCTTATTGTTCAAGTGTTTCAAGCGAGTACTAATGGCTACCTCTCACATAGTCGACACACAATTCTTCTCTACGAGTGTAGTGAGCTTACCTTGATGCCCGATTGAGTCACTTTCTCTCTCAAGCACTCCGATAGCTCCACGATTCTTGATACAAGCTCAAGCATCCTCAAGCCTCCACATCCAAGCTCCATCCTCCATAGCCACAAGCAAGACAAGAGAAGAGAAGAGAAGAGGAGAGGAGAGAAGAAGAAGAGAGGAGATGGTGGAGAGCTTCACCTCCTTGATCCATCACCCTCACATACTCACTCCCTCACACTCTCACACTCCCTCCCTCAAGCACGCACAAGCAAGCAAAGAGAAGAGAAGAAGAGAAGAAGGTGAGTCTCTTGTTGCCATACACCAAAGAATGAGCTCTCATTCACTTTTTGAACTTTATCTACAAAGCCCTAAATCCCCTTTGGGCGGTCATCTCCTCTTTACTTGGCCGCATAGGCCCCCTTTTTCCATTGTTCTCCTATCTTCCTAGCTTCATTCCTACCGCCCATCTACATTTACAATTTGCACGGGTTAGAGCCTCGATGCTCTTCAAATAAATCATAGTGCACCTTGTGCTCTTTCACAAAAGTATTGACTTGCATTTTTTCTTGTGCGCCTCTCCTTGATTTGCGACTTTTTCACACTTCTGGTGTTTCCTGATTTTTCTTGGTGTGCCTTCGTTCTCCATTTCACTTTTTCCTTGGCCTTATCTTCTGCTTTAGATTTTCTAGATTTTCCACCTTTTTTGTCTAAGGATTGACACTGTCAATCTCAAATCTCTCAAGGATCTCATGAATGAGCCAAAGTGACAATGGAACAAAGTATACGACATAAATCTATTGTACATGATAAATGATTTTTGACACCAAAAAGTGCTTAAAAATAGCCAAAAAATCTGAATTTCAGGGAAAAAATAGACTTCATCAAAGGCGGCAGCTGCAATTAGTGTGATTTTAAGCGAGAAAGCCCCAAAAGTGCTTTAAAGACCCACGGAGCGACAGTTGGAGAGATTTCATAATTTCTCGGCATGTCAGATGAGACTTCAAGAGATGCACGACAGTGGGGGCCTCCAAGATGGGGGATTGCCAGAATTTTCCAGACCTCAATTTGGACGCCGGACAGTTGAATGGTAGTGGCCCGAGAGGTATCAAAGAGCTAATTTTCATTAAAAATCAAACAATGGCAAATGGCCGAGTTGGAGTGTTCCTAGATGCATTTTGACATTAGGAATCCAACACAAGTCTTGGTTCATCGATCGGAGGTCGTTTGACCTCCCATTTAATCCCCACAAGGGTTAGCATTATAAATCAGCTACTGGATTGAAAAGCCGAGAAGAGTGGGACAGGGCCCATGTTTGTATATTTTGACATCACAAAGCCACCCGTCTAGACGGATCTCAATTCCAACATAGTTTGGCCCCTCAAAATCAAAAAAACCACTTGCAGCAGCGTGAAACCAAGAAGCATGAACTAGATATTTGGTTTAAAGCTTTAAGATCTTAACAAACAGCTTAATAACTAAAATTGAAATGACATTGGGGGGGGAAGGGGGACGTGGGGGGTGTCAATTTTTGGGCGCCTCCAAAATCTCCAATTAATCATCATTTTCTGATCGGGAGAGATGAGAAGAATCCTCTTGGGCCCCAACCTTTGCTCTCCATCACCAGAATCTGATCAAGAATTGATACACTGAGCAAAGAGAATGAAAATTACTATTTCTCTCTCCTCCCTCTCTCTCCCCTTAAGCGGCAGTTCATGCACAAAAAGAAGAATGAAGACCAGTTAAAGGATGCTTGCCCGCGACATGAACCGGATTGCTCCAAGTTCAAGAGGAGGCTGAAGAGAGATATTCAGCATTGAAAATTTACTACTGATTGATCCATTGGCAACTGGAAAAAATTAATTATAAAACCCGCAACATGCAAATAAGCGGTATGCCTCATTTTTACAAAGGAAATTTGCTTCTTTGTGATGTTTGATGGTTGGAATGGAATTCATATGGAAATAAAAAAATTTGGATCTTGTTCTTATTATGATTGAGGGGTGTGCATTAAAAGAAATGCAGATCCATAATAATAAATAGTCGCAATAATAAAATTTTAGCCCGAAAAGTGCATTTTTAGTGTACAAATGAAGGTTTTATGGATTTTGGGCAGGGAAAAGAGATGTGCATGGGATAAAATTCTGAGATAAAATATAATTCAGATTTTATGATCAATCACTAATCATAAATTAGAAAATAATCTATTTTTATGCACAAATAAATAGAGAAAAATAGCTAGAAATGAAAAAAAAGGATTTTTACTTTATAAAAATCTAGAAAATTATGATTCATGGTTGTGGCTATATAACAAAGCTAAGGCATGAATTTTGGCTTCATTTCAGCTTTGTTTATATGTTATAGTTTATTTTTTTTCTATTTTATGCAAAAAATACATACAAAATAATACCCTACACCTATGTAACGCAACATAACCTAAACGTTAGAGGAAAAGGATGATGTTAAGATATTAAGAGGGCTGAGAGGGTTTGAATCTTTGAAATATTTGATTGTGCATTTCATTTAGAATTGTGATAATTGAGTTTAAGGGGCTAGTAGCACGAGAAATCAGTGCTAGTCTCCATACATTGAAGCATACGTTTAGTGAAAATCATGAAAGGGCTATTTCTTCAACATCACAAAATGCTGATTTGGTAAATATTATTTGTGCACTAGGATCATATGCACTATGCATGACACATGGCATGGTATCAATTGTGGATTGCATAGCAATTGTCTCCCTAGGATATGACTTATACGTTGAGTGGAAAGGAACCCTTGCTGAAGGTCAATTATACGCTTTCCTTGGGACTGTTTGGTAAGGATTTATATATTCCTGGATTGTACAAAAAAAGAAAAGAGTGGAGTTTGTGTGTTATGTCTTATATGTTGGAGTGATGCATCTTGGGGCCAATCCGCGAGGTATACAAGAGTCATAGTGGAGCCGCAACAATCAGCCAAGGGGAGCTTCCTCATGTTTGTGTGACAAGGCTCTAGTGCTGAGAGGGCTAGACGGAAGTTGGAGATTGTAAGGCGTTATTCCCCTCAAAGAAGTAGTCCACTACGTATAAGCAACAGTGGTTCGAATAACCTGTGTGTCATAAGTAGCCCTTTGAGTGCAGATGGAAGTCTTAGTACTTCCCCACTTCCAATCAATCAACCCACTTCAAGTGGGGGTGTAGTTTTACTCCAATTGTCAATCCGGTTGTAGCTATGGCACAATCCATCGCAATTCCAATAGGGACACCAGATTTATTAGCATTAGGAACACCTTTTCCCATCTTCCATGGGTTAGCAAAAGAAGATGGAGAACTCCATATTAAGGAGTTTCAAATGCTCATGTTCAACTATCGAATCCAAGATGAAGAACACTAAATGATGTTCTTCAATATGACGTTAAAAGAAAGGGCATCAATATGGTATCACGGTCTAGAGGCCGGAACCATAACTAGCATTGACCAATTCTTCATGGCCTTCCATAAAGAGTTTGCTCCTAAGAGGGGTGGACATTATTGGTTGTGTGTCTTGAATGTAACACGCCAGGAGCCAAATGAGAATGCCCAGGCCTATGCCAAGAAGCTAAAGCAAGTTCTTCGCAAACTTAACACTTATATCCCTATTCCACAGGCTGCACAGTTATAATATTTCTTACATGGATTAGATTTCAATATCCAGGTGCAGCTCAGTAGTATCACTTTGGTCGACATTGACAGTGCTATCACCCAAGCAGAAGAAGTAGAGTTGTGCTTGTAAGCGGCTTATGTAGCAAGGATATATTGGAATACTAATCATTTGGCACTGACCAACGTGAGTCAAGGGGACCCCATGTCAAATGCAAATGGCAAAGGGAGTATCATGCCAAATCTGCCTATGTTACCAGCTCCTCCCAATAACATGACTATGCCTATGGCTAGTCAGATAAGCCCACTACATGGTGGAGGCCAAATAATGAATCCTAATGTTGTCCCAGTAGGTCCGCGGCCAATTTCTAATCAAGTATTTAGGCCAATGGGACGACAGACAGATGATTGCGGCTATGAGTCGAGTGCCTCTAATGTCCTTGGCAAAGTTAAGGACATGATGAAACACTACACTGATATGATTTCTAAAAAATATAGACAAATAGCTGTGGATGTCAATTTTCTTAAGAAGCAGTAGAATTGGATAGGGATTCGATGCCCTAAAGAGGATGCCCCCTCAAGATTCAGCTGTAAGTGGTGTGGTGGTCAATATTTCCCTAAGAATTGCCCGAATGTCAAATGTAATATTTGCGCAAAGTCTAGCCACTTAGTTGCTACCTATTGGAGTAAGATGAGTTCTATCCAACAAAGGAGTAAATTGCCAGGTCCAGTTAACCATCACACGCAAGGGAATAATCTCCTACAAGATGAGGGACCAAGACAAATACTACAAAGAGGAAAGGCAATTGTAGAGGAGTTACCTCATGGCAATGGAGTCAACCTTATTGAGGCTGTATGTGTCAATGATGATGAAACTTCTAATCTATGAGCCGTAACAAGAGGTCAAAATATTAAAGAGGGTAACAAAAGAATTGTAAAGCTTGTCGAGGGAAACCCTAAGCAAGAGGCCAGGGGAAAGTAAGTTTTGAATCTTGATATGAACAGTGGATCTTTAAGGCTGTTGATAGTAAAGTTGATCCCGAGAAGGATAAGGGATTGCTGAGAAAGAAGGAAAAAGTTAAAAAAGAGACACTAAAGCTTATTCAAAGACCAAAGGAGAGGATGATTTGGCAAGAGAAGAGAGCTTTGGCTAACTACCACGACTTTGATCTAGAAATTTCTCTTTGTGAAGTTAAGCCAGATGTGAACCTCTTGCAATTGATTAAACTTTCTCCAAGAGTACGCAAGGAATTTAAGAAAATATTGTGTATTGGGTATATTGTAGAACCTTTGGGCATAGCACGAGTGGGAGAAGATTGGTTCGATTATGCTAAAAAGCATTGCCCTAGGGTTCCAACATACGTGGATGGAATATTAGTAGAGCATACTATCGTGGACACTGGATCCTCTGTCAATATCATGAGTTCAAACTTGATGGAGAGGCTAGGTCTTGAAATTCAAAAAGACAGCTCCACACTTCTTAGGATGGCAGATGATAGTCTAAGACAACCAGAAGGTTACATCACTAAAGTCCACATTACAGTTGCGAGCATGGAATGCTATTTGGACTTTAGGGTCGAGTGATTCTAGGTAGAGGTGCCAATCATGTAATAATGGATGCTTACCCTGAGTCACCTCAAAGTGAGAGGGCTCATTTATTCTCTATTGAACTAAAACCAGTAGAAGATCCATCTTGTAGTGAGACGTCATCGAGTGATGGATCTAAAGAAGGGTCCACTACAAAGGATATTTATCAGATAACATTGAATGAGCCGATAGAGCCTCAAGCTCAAATAAAAGATGCGGACGTAATTGAGTTGGACCTTGGTACGCCTAATGATTCACAGCAAATCAAATTAGGTGCCATGCTCAGTTTGGAAGAGAGAGAGGACTATGTGTCCTTGATTCAAGAGTTTCATGACATCTTTGCTTGGAGCTATGATGAACTTAGGGGCATTCCTCCCAGTCTAGCTATGCATCCTATTCCTGTACAAGAAGGTACCTGCCCTGTATGTTAGAAAGTAAGGCGTATGCCTTTTAAATTAAGGGATGGGTTGTTTGAGGAGCTACAGAAGTTGCAAAAAGCGGGTTTGATCTTCCATGTTCAGCATAATGAATGGTGTTCGCAAGTTGTGATTAGAAAGAAGAAGAACAATCAAATCCACCTTTGTGTATATTTTAGAGAGCTAAATAAGAAGATAGTCAAGGACTACTACCCGTTGCCCTTTATTGACCAAATTTTGGATCAGTTAGCGGATAGGGAAGTATATTCGTTCATGGATTTCTTTGTGGGGTACAATCAAATGGCAATTGCTGAGCAAGACAAGCTTAAAATGACATTTATTATTGTCTTTGGTACCTTTGCTTACCATGTGATGGAATTTGGTTTATGTAATGCACCTAGTTTGATGCAAATAATAGCCGACAAGACCTTTGCTGACATCTCCCCAGAGGAGTTGAAAGTATTCATTGATGACGTGGGGGCAGCCACCACAACAAAAAGGCAGTTGACTATTTTGCAGAAGTGTTTTGAGCATTGCAAATAGTTTTGCATTGCTCTCAACCCACGGAAGTGCATCTTTGGAGTGCCTTATGGGCTACTATTAGGCCATGTGGTCAGTTCAATAGGGATTGCAACTGCGTGCTCCAAAGAAGATGCATAGCTTTTTGTCATCAGTAGGGTATTATTAGAGGTTTATCAACACCTTGGCAGAAAGAGCGTTGCCATTGACGAACCTATTGTCATTCAACTGTCAAATTGCATGGAGTGATTCTTGCAAAGTATCTTTTGATGATGTGAAGCAGGAGCTTGCCAAAGCACCTATTTTAAAAGCACCTAAAAGGGAAAAAGTATTCTATATATTTTTTACAGTCACTATATATAGTATCAGCTTCTACTTATCCCAAATTGGGGAGGAAAAGTGGTACCATCTGATAGCTTTTGCTAGTTGAAAGTTGGGCATATCGAAAATTAACTATACCTATATGGAGAAGTTGTGCCTTGCAATGGTATTTGTGACCAAAAAGTTTAGGCACTACATTATCGATGAGAAGGTGGTTTTCTATATGAAGGTGGAAGGGCTTCGATTGTTGTTGAATAAGTTAGAGCTTCCAAATCCTTTAGCAAAGTGGTTAATCACTTTGCGGGAGTTTGATTACGAGATCAAGAGCAAGCCAAAGAGGTCGTGGCTGAAGGAAGTGACATGGAAACATTGTTTGAGATTGATACGGTGTCTATTCCCTCCTGGTATGCTGCTATAACGCACTATTTATCTACGAGAGAGACTAGAGCTACTTTATCCAAATCAGAGAAGAGGAAAATTAAACAAAACGCATTGAAATTTTCCTTGATCGCAGGAACATTATATCGGCAGGGTGTTAATGATATTTATCACTAATGTGTGATGCCTCACGAGGTTCAATTTATCTTGGAGGAGTGCCATGACTCCACTTATGGAGGGCACTTTGCTGGGTGATTTAGGCACAGAAGGCTTTAAGAGCTAGATATTGCGCCGTCCATCTTCCAAGATTCATTTGAGTATATTAAGAGATGCGATACATGTCAAAGACATGATAATAGAGATAATAGGAAGTGACCACTTACTCCTATTATGGCTATCCTTCCATTTGAGAAGTGGGGCATCGACTTTGTGGATCCTATTACCCTGTTGTCTACTACTCAGAAGAGAATATAGTAGCCATTCATTACTTTACAAAGTGGTTAGAAGCATGGGCGACGAGGCATAACAATGCAAAAGAGACTGCCAATTTCCTACTTGAACAGATTATCTACAGTTTTGGTCCGCCAAAGGAAATAGTATCAGACCGTGGAACTCACTTTTTGAATAAGGTGATTAAAAGGTTGACTGGAACTTGGAAAATTAAGCATAACAAGATGACTCCCTATAATCGGCAAGTCAATGGACAAGTTGAAAGTACCAATAAGCAGCTTGTGGGTATCCTATTTAAGATAGTCTCCGAAAAGAAATAGGAATGGGATACAAAATTATATTTGGCGGTTTGGGCGTATAACGCAATATTTAAATGAGCCACTGGCCCCAACCCATTTAAAATAGTTTATGGGGAGGAGTGTGTCTTTCCCTTGGAAATTAACTATTCGACCATAAGATTCTCAATCAATCATTCTTTGGGTGATAAAGATGCCCTATTTGAGCGGTTTACGACTATAGCCCACTTGGATGAGCTTAAATTGCAAAGTTTGTGCACCAGGAAGTGGCTAAGCGTCGGATGAAGTGGTTGCATGATCTAAAAGCGAAGAAATATACCTTTAAGAAAGGATAGATAATTCTATACTATGATGCACGTAGGGAGGTATTTCCAAGGAAGTTGGAACCTAGATGGGATGGCCCTTACAAGATAGTTAGGATAGGTAAAAATAAGTCTACAGCTTTATTAGTTGATCTACAGGAAGTGGAATTTAAACATAAGGTTAATCTTAATAAGATTAAACCTTATTATTTTTTAGTATGCTAACACGCTAAATGCATTGTAAGTCCATGTTAGGGTTGATTTGAGACCTAGAAGAGGTCTTAAACTGGTTGATGGAGCACTTAATCCCTTATTTGGACCAGCCATATCTAGAGCAAAGATATCATCAAGGGAAGCTTATCTGGTGTAGCAAAGGGTACAAAGTGATTGAGCAGGAAGATGGTACCTTTGCGTGGGAGATTAAAGTTTTCTGCCAATCACTGTTTACAAATCTTGACAAGCATCCCTATTGATTTTAATGAGGAAGGTGGGATGGAGCTGTCAGTTCACCCTCTAAATATGTTGAATTTTGATTATCATCATTACGAAAAGGGGGAGTTCTTGATGGCTGACAGTGCAAACCCATTGTGGACATACACATTATACTTTGATGGAGCGTCCCGAGGCCCTCATAAAAAAGGGAGTGTTGGAGTAGTTATCCGAGATCCTCGATGCAGAGTTACAATGAAACTAGCTGTTTATCTCAGGGTAGGATTCACTAACAACATGGCAAAGTATAAGGCTTTGATTATGTGACTAAATATTGCCAAGCAAGGTGGTATTCAATGGTTGTTAGTAAAAGGGGATTCCCAATTAATCTTAAATCAACTAAATGAGACATATACAGTACGGAATCCCATCCTTCGTATGTATCATCGAACTACTATAACCCTACTTGATGAATTTGAGAGCATCTCTCTTTAACTGATTCCACGTTATTGGAATCAATTTGCAAATTCATTAGCCAATTTTGCTTATGAGGAGGACCTCTTCTTCACCTATGGTCCTAGTCCAGATATTCTCATTGATAATGAGACAGGACCTAGTCGCTTCTGGCGAGTTTTATCAGACCACACAGTATATGGCAGGCAATGGTTGATATGGGTAATGCAAAGAGTAGCCGAGACCCATCTACCACTACTATCTTGGACCCATAGGTTGGTCAAATGACATGTTATGCGTATGCCTCTTGCTATATATGTAGGAGGGATGGGTCACAACTTGATGCATTTAGTCTAGGGTAGAAAGCCCTAATTTTTTCCTTGAAATAGAGCGTATTTTCGTATATCTTTCTTCTTCCAAGGAGGGATCTATATGAGCTGGCGTGTTTGATTTCTTTAGGCCAAGAGGGGCAGTTGCTTTAAGCATTTTAATGTTTTTCTTCTTTAGGCCCAAAGGGCTTGTCAGCTTGGTAGTGACATGATTTATTTCTTTAGCCCAAGATGGCTAGTTAGTTTGCAGTGAAATGTGCTATTTATTTAGGCCAAGAGGGCCCTATGTCTGTTTGGTGCAGGTACGTTTAATGGTTTGTTGTTTTAGTGATTGCATCATACAGGTTGACAAAGTCACTGGAGGGAGTCTTTGCTACAAAGAAGCTTCTTGTGGCATTCCAGGTGGTTTCGTCCCGTTTCCAAGTCTTTTTCCCTTAAGCAAATAATGATACATGTGTATGTAAGGGTGGTATCTTTCTGTTTATTGGGGACCGTCAATCAAGGTATGAAGTCTCAAATTTAGGTTATGTATGTCTAGGAGAAGATCTGAGCAATCATTGCCTCCTGCACTGGCATTGTCAAGCACTGAAAGACTTGTTTTAGATGAGAGTTCTAGTGACCTTGTTCTCCTGACCTGCTAGGTGGTTGTTCTAGGAAGTCCTGTTAGTGTGGGGCAGTTAGAGAAGCCTATTAAAGCTAACACACAAAAAAACCTAAATATTCAAATGAAAATCTATGAATATACAGAGGTGTGTAAAAAGGGATTCTAACCCCTATAAAAATAGAGAAGAAAGAGAAATCCTTAAGCAATCATTTATCGCCTTGTGAAGGCCTGGTAGGTTTGTGGGGACGAGACAAGACCCAGGGCGGATGCCTTGTCTTCCTGGGGATGGCAACTAGCTGAAAAGCAAAGTAAATAAAAGAAGGATTGGAGTAAAAATAAAAGTGATCATTAGAAAAGGATTAAGTGTCACCTTGCGTGGGCTTGGTAGGTTCTTGGGTACCAAGACAAGACCTGAGGCCGATACCTTGTTCTCCTTGGGTCACTATGCTCAGCTCCCTCCTTTTTACATGCCCGAGTATGGAAAATACGGGGCTACAAGGGAAATGTGCTAAAATGCATCATCTAGTGATCAAGCTATAGAAGTCCTCGTCTAGTAGGAGCTCCTAGTTGAGTTGTCCTTCTTTAGGTAGGTAGTTTAGACCACCACTTAGGATTACCTCTCTGATAGTTCTTTTTTTCTTGGTCATGTTAGAGCCATTGGTTAGTGACTAGCTTTAGGCTTTCTGTCAGCTTATGCTAGGCCTTCTCCTTGTGGATTTCATGCCTTGGTTTTGTTGTGATGTGTTTTGTTGCCTATATTTTGTATCAGCCTGATGCTCATTGTGGTTGTATTTATGTGCAAATCTATTAATGGGATTCGACAGACTGAGTCGCCCTATCCTGTGGTCACCAATGACAAATGATTTTTGAAGCGAGAAGTGCTTCAAAATAGCCAAAAAGTTTGAATTTTAGGGGAAAAATAGACTTCGTTGAAGGTGGCAGCTGCAATTAGTGCGATTTGAAGCAACAAAGCCCCAAAAGTGCTTTAAAGACCCACCAAGCGACTGTTGGGGAGTTTTCATAATTTCTTGGTATGTCAGATGAGACTCCGGGAGATGCTCGGCAATGGGAGACTCCAAGACATATTGCAATAAATTTACAAACCTCAAATCAGACGTTGGACAATCGAATGGCAGTGTCCAAGAGGCGTGAAAGAGCCAATTTTCATGAAAAATAAAATAGTGGCGGATGACCGAGCTAGAGTTTTCCTAGATGCATTTCAACGTTAGGAATCCAATGCAAGTCTCAGTTCGTCGATTGGAGGTCATTTCACCCCCATTTAAACCTCGCAACGGTTGGCATTATAAAGTAGCTACCGGATTGAGAGGTTGAGAAGAGTAGGACGGGGCCCACATTTGTAGATTTCAATGTCACGAAGCCACCCATCCATACAGATCTCAATTCCAACATGGTTTGGCCTCTCAAAACTGAAAAAACCACTTGTAGCAGTGTGAAACCAAGATGCATGAACTAGATATTTGGTTTAAAGCTTAAAGCCCTTAACAAAGAGCTTAATAACTAAAATTGAAATGACATGGGGGGAGGAGGGGTGGTGGCAAGGGGGCATCAGTTTTTTGGTGCCTCCAAAATCTCCAATTAATCATCATTTTCTGATCGGGAGAGATAAGAAGAATCCTTTTGGGCTTGAGATGCTCCCAACCTTCACTCTCCATCTGTGAATCTGATCAAGAATTGATTTACTGAGCAAAGAGAATGAAGAACAGTATTTCTCTCTCATCCCTCTCTCTCCTCTTAAGGGGTAGTTCATGCACAAGAAGACGAATGAAGACTGGTTGAAGGATGCTTGCTCGCCATGAACCGGATTGCTCCAAGAACAAGAGGAGGCTGAGGGGAGATGTTTAGCATTGAAGATTTTCTACTGGTTGGTCCATTGGAAACCCAAAAAAATTAATTACAAAACCTGCAACACACAAATAAGCGGTATGCCTCATTTTTACAAAGGAATTTTGCTTCTTGGTGATGTTTGATGGTTGGAATGGAATTCATATGGAACAAAAATTTGTTTGGATCTTTTTTTCATTATGATTGAGGGTTTTGCATTTAAAAAAATGGAGATCCATAATAATAAATTATCACAATAATTAAATTATTGCCCGAAAAGTGCCTTTTTAGTGTAAAAATGAAGGTTTTATTAGTTTTTGATAGGAAAAAGAGATGCACATGGGATAAAATTATGAGACAAAACATCTTTAAGCTTTCATGATTAGACACTAATCATAAATTAGAAAATAATCTATTTTTATGCACAAATAAATAGAGAAAAATAATTGAAAATGGAAAAAAATAGAATTTTCACATTATCAAAATCTAGAAAATTATGATCGTGGTTGTGGCTGTATAACAAAGCTGAGGCATGAAGTCTGGATTCAATTTGACTTTTTTTATGCATTATAGTTCATTTATTTTTCCATTTTATGCCAAAAATACATACAAAATAATACCCTACACCTATGCAATGCAGCATAACCTAAACATTAGAGGGAAAGGGTGATGTTAAGAGATTAAGAGGGCTGAGAGGGCTTGAATCTTTGCATACATTTAGTGAAAATCATGAAAGGGTTGTTTTTTCCACATCACAAAACGTTGATTTGATAAAAATTGTTTGTGCACTAGAATCATATACAATATGCATGACACA
The DNA here is from genome assembly GCF_053477565.2 of Lygodium microphyllum. NCBI lineage: Eukaryota > Viridiplantae > Streptophyta > Polypodiopsida > Schizaeales > Lygodiaceae > Lygodium > Lygodium microphyllum. The sequence continues at coordinate 53,820,243 of NC_141154.1, forward strand.
TGGCATGGTATCACTTTTCGATTGCATAGCAATTGTCTTCTTAGGATATGACTTATACGTTGAGTGGAAAAGAGGTATACTTTCCTTGGGACTATTTGGTGAGGATTTATATATTCTTCGATCGTACAAAATAAGAAAAGATTGGATTTTGTGCATTATGTCTTATATGTTGGAGTGATGCATCTTGGGGCCAATCCCCGAGGTGTAGGAGAGTCACAGTGGAGCTGCGACAATCAGCTGAGGGGCGCTTCCTCATGTTTGTGTGATGAGGCACTATGCCTATATGTTATGGGATCTCCCTCTCAGGAGAAGGGATGGTAAACATTGGACTACATATCAGTTACAAATGCATAATTAATTCTATCTAGTGTTCATCGGTGTATTACAGACACTCCTGGCCCATGAGGCTGTGTGGTGGGTTTGTCTGTTGTATGCATGAGGTTCGACTAGTGCCGTATCCAATGCCGGCCCATTTTAGGTCCCATCAGTACAATTAGGCACTAATCATGGATGCAAGAAAGGCTCAGAGCAAAAGTCTAAGAGATGAGAAGCAATTAGAATACGATGATTAGGACGATGAGTATGAAGATTGCTACTCTATGAATGAGTAAGAGATTGATACAATAGAGTATGATATGGATGGCTAAGTGATCAAACAGATATGAGTAGACTCCAAGCCATAGAGAGCCAATGTATTTAGGATTGAAAGAGAAGTCATCACGATAGAATGCGACCACACCACCTAGATATTATGGACTATGAGCAAGCTGGATTAGTTCAACCAAGTACCGCACTAGTATTCAGAACTAAATCGGCCTCAGAGTTGTGACCACCAGGGGAAACTTCTTCTTCTAGCGAGGATTGTGAGTTTAACTCTGAATTAAAAGTGAGCTCTGAGAAGCAATTCAAACATACCTCATCCACCTAAGACAAAATGCACCAAAGGGGACATGCTAGTCCACCTAAGGTGCAGGTGATTGAGTGAGGAAAAGAGGAAGTACTCAAAGGGGTCACAAGTTAAAGAGAAAAGGAAGCCCCGATATCTACCAAAGTGCTTCACGAAGTTCAAAGAAGATGACACACTTATGATCTTGCTAGGAGTTAAAAGGCAAGAAGAGGCAAGAAAACCAATAGAGGTGCCAACCAAGGCTCAGGTAAGTTACTCATGAATTTATGTGTGTTTCACATGGGTTCAAAATAATTTATTTTTAAAATATCATTTTCATATATTTGTTACATACGTAAGGGTGTAATATTAAGGGGTTATTTAGAGATTGAATAGAAAATGATTATATTTTATTTAAGAGAAATTCACGGATAAGGATATTAACACCATATTGGGGAATATGGGAATTTCCCATGTTTGGGATACGTGGTCAAATCTTTAGAATTGGCATAACTTGAACATTATAACTCTAAATCAAGCATTCTACAGCTCTATATATTACATTTTTCAAGTGCTTTCCAATGATAAGTCACATGATATGGTTTTGAGAAACTTATGGGCATGTTATCCGGGTGCCACATTTTTAGTATTCAAAAAATGGGAATTGGGAGATTCCCAAACTCACTAATATTATGTTTATTTATAAATAGACTTTCAATGCACATGATATAGAGGATATACATAACATAGTAACTTCCCCGAGAATCAAGGTCAAGGGACCCAACTTATCAGAGGAAGGTGAAAAGCCTTAGCCCATATTCATACCTAAGGACATGACTCAAAAAGAGGATGCTAATCTCATCTCTCTCCTATGAGAGTACATAAATGTGTGTGCTAAAAGGAGTGGATTCATAGGTTGTGACTTATAACATCCCTATGACTCTTGATGCAATGCCAGTCAAGCAACAACCCTATCCCATGAATTTGGAGCATGCACACATTATTCAAGAGGAAAAAGATTAGCTATTGAAGGTCAGATTCATCTATGAGATTGAACACACGGAGGACAGGGTGTCGTCTTTAGCGATTTTCCTAAAAAAGAGTAGGAAGATTGGAGTATGTGTTGAATTATAAAAATTTCAATATGCTGCAATGAAGAGGGATAACTATCCACTACCCTACACAGAGCACTTGCTCAAAAGAGTAGCGGAAAAGGAAGCCTATATTTTTTTGGATGGCCTCTCAAGCTTCAACTACATGTAAGTGCACCTTGATGATTGATATAAGACAATATTTTTCAACTGAATGGGACATGTTCACCTACATACTTATACCATTTGGGCTAACTAATGCTCTTGCTACCTTTCAGTGCCTCATGTGTACCATCTTCAAAGACATGTTTAGATAAGAATTGGATGTATTTGTTGATAATCTATCTGTCCACTTTAGGGGGGAACACCTAGATAAACTTCACACAGTCTTTGAGTGGCTGTAGATTGTACAATCTTTCCTTGAACCCTTGAAGTGCCAGCTCTAGGTAAAACACAAATGTATTCTAGGAAACGTGGTGTCTAAGAAGGAATTGCCACCAACTTCTCCAAATTCAGGGTCATTATCAATTTACCACTACCCACAAACTATAAGGAAGCTCAATGCTTCCTAGAGCACATAGGGTACTATTAATCATTTGTTCTAAACTATGCATTGATTGCTAGACCCTTTATAAATTGTTGATCTTATTTGAGTAGACCAAGGAATTGCAATGCAATTACGAGGAGCTGAAGAAGGCTCTTATAAATATACCAATCTTACGAGCCTCAATTGGAATTTTTAATTCCATGTCAATATTGATGCATGAAATTTTACTGTGGGAGCTATTTTATGCCAAGCTAGTGAGCATAATCTTGATTATCTTGTGAGCTTTACTAGCAAAGAACCACAGATACGGAGATGAACTACTCCACAACAGAGAGAGAAGGCCTAGCTGTGGTGTTCATTGGTATAAAGAAGTTCCATCATTATCTTTTAGCTATGCCCTTTGCCTTCTTCATTGACTACTATCAAGCTTTGCTTTATTTAGTCAACAAACCTTTTGCTACAAGATGCATAGCTAGATGGTTACTTCTACTACTAGAGTTTTACTTTTCCATGGTTGTGCACAAGGGTGAGTAGCTTTACATGGAAGAGCATATGTTTTGCATATCTGCAGGACAAACTGCTAAGTAGGGCATCATAGACGATGTACCAGGTGCACATGTTTTTGAAGTATCTAGTGAGAGAGACCTATTAGGGACCAATCTAACACCCTATTGGGTGCATAACATAGTTCAAATCCTAGAGCATGGATTGCCTCAAAGACCATAGTTCAAATCCTAGAGCATGGATTGCCTCAAAGACCCATAGAGAAGACTAGGCTAAGGTTGTCCAAAAAGGCCGATTCCTGCAATCCGTGAGGATGCATCTTATTTCCTCCAAGTTTTTGCCCTTGCACTAGTAACAGGGCCTCGAGAATCCATCTCGACTCACGTAGATCGTTTGAGTAGGACCAGGAGGCAAGGAATTTACAGCCAAAGCCCCCCCTTGCATCCAAGTGTCCTCCAATGTTCAAAATATTCCACGAAGAGACCTCTCATGGTGAGTTTGGTCCATGTTCCTGTCACGGTTATTTAGAACCCCCTTAGATAGGGTTGGCGGCCAACTGGGGGTGGTTTGGCACGCCCTCCATGAATTTAACCTGATTCTCTATTCCAATTTATTTTGTGAGTTTGGGTCATACAATTCTTTCACAGACAGTGTTTCTGAATTTACAAGCACAAACAACAATGAGGGTGAGTGCTCAGGACATCTGCTAAGGTGGAATTTCTATTTTTGAATGCTTAGCATTCACCCTTTTGGATTTTCCTTGCCTCGGTGTCAATTGTAATGGCCTTCTAAGGGGGAAGGAATTACCCTCGTTTTGATCCTCACTCTTATGCGATGGGAGTAGGCATTTACTCCATTGGGTTTATATCCAATAATTCCTAGATGGTAATTTTCCTAATTTGCTAACCTTTAGACCACAGTTTCTTCTCTTGAGATCACAAGATCTAGATGATTCAATCTAGGATCCAAATGGGTCATTGGGTAACCATTTTTCTCCTTAGAACTTTATCGGGTTTCTAAGTTTACCCGAGGGTTTTATTTTCTCAAGATCTCATTAACAGAAACTTTTGCTCATTCCTCCCGCCAGCCAAGAGTAAACTAAGTCATTTGTTATCCTTGAGTAGTTGCGAGCATCGAATGTCACGTAGCAAATGGTTGTTCTTTCTTGCAGATAGGACATTCGAGTTTTCTTGTATTGACATTGAGTTGTATCATGGCTTCCTCTGAGAGTATTATTGGGCTTATCGTATTGACATTTGAGTTTTCTTGTATTGACATCAAGTTGTATCATGGCTTAAAATGATACCTCTAAGAGTATTATTGGGCTCATCATGGCTAGTTGCTAGGATAAAGACCTATGAGCATATTTACTTGATTCTAAGTCAATCTATGATTGTAGCATTAATTTGACTTATTTACAATTCAACCATAGCCTTACTTATCATATAGGGTTTCATTTACCGAATTGCCTCTTGCAACTAAGTTTAACAACTTACATGCACATCTTAAATATATCCTTTAAGATGGATCTCTATCATGCAATCAAAACTATCCACAATGCCACGCACAACTTGATGCAAGTCCTTTCTGAGTTGATGATTCAATGCGGAGCTTCTATTCTTGAAAATTCATTTCAATGAATTTATGCAAATCATAAATTGTGACCTATTTTTCTAAGTGTGAGGTACATGAATTCATCATGCCTAATGTAGATGCAAGCAAATTCTCCTTACTAGTTTATAGGATGCAATCATCCTACACAGTCTTGTATATTTATATATATTGGTAATCTAAGATGCACTCATAAAAAATTGTACTTAATAATCAGTTTAGTATTGTAAACAACCCATCAATGCTTAATCAACTCATAGCATATCATGATCATCATGAACTTTATTCAAACCTATACATCTACCTTTCTAGTTATACTAATTACACGATGCAAATGTATCATTCCTTTCTATGATAGTTACGCTCTACCACTCCGTTCACAAGACAACTCATCATAGTCGTACCTAGTTTTGGAGTGAGGAATTGATATTTATACCTAATAACCAATTCGTGTTGGCAATGGCACCTTTGCCTAATCCTTCTTCCGTGGTTGCGGCCTTTCTGGTTACTTGGGACAGTTTGTGCTTCGGGGCCATTTCAGAGCTTGGAATGCGGACATTCTCTCCTATCGGTGCAGTCCTTTGTGCTAGAATTTATTATGCTCTCCTTTACTCCCACAACATTTTTCCAAATAGAGGGGTAGTGGATAGAGAGATCACAAGATTAGCGAGGGAGGGAGGGTACTTGTATCCTCTTTTCAAGAGAGGGATGAAAGGAATTTTCCTTAAGGCCTCTACCCTCTCTCTCTCTCTCTCTCTCTCTCTCTCTCTCTCTCTCTCTCTCTCTCTCCCCCTTCACAAATTAGCAGTAGGGGGTAAAGGAAAAATAAGCATGCCTGCTTGCTTAAGGAGGGGTGGTTTTATAGGGGGAGGAAGGGTATTATTGGGTGGTATGACATAGGACCCCCTCCCTTTGCCTCCACCTAGGCGGCCAATTTTGGCCCCCCCACCATGCAGTCAGGGCCTCCTTGGGGAGAAGAGATAGTGGGGAGGGGGGGTAGAGGTGGCACACGTGTGTCCCTCCTCCATGTCATTGTTTTCACCGTCATCCTCATCTTCATTGACGTCCTCGTCATCCCCATCAACCTTGCCGCTATTGCCTCTAGCTCCTCGTGATCTCGTACTTTACCAATGTCGATGGTCACTGGAGCTTCCCCTCCCTCCGCCACTAGTGGCGTCGACAGGGGGCATTAAATTTTTTTTTGATTAAATTTAATTATTAAGGGGGGGTTTATGGGTCACAGGGATATTACATCACTTTCCCCTTAAGGAATTGGGGGCCCTCTCGTCAATCCATGTGGCATCTTCTTCTAGATAGTTCTTCCACTGGATGAGGTACTCTCTAAGAGTTCTACTCCTCAATCTCTTTTCCCGAATGTCTAAGATTCTATGTAGCTAGAGCTCAAGGACTCCTTGGCTTGGCATTACAACTTGTTGATCATTGAGTGCATGGCTAGGATTGGATACATATTTCTTTAGTAGGCTAACATGAAATACATTGTGAACCTTTACGTTCTCGGGGAGTTGGAGTTTGTAGGAATTGGATCCTAAGCACTTGAGGATCCTGTAGGGCCTGCAATACCTTGGACTTAGTTTCTTAAATTCTCCCAATGATAAGGAACTCTTCTTGGGTCGTACCTGAATAAAGACCGTATCTCCTTCTTTGAAAAGTCGCGCTTGTCTATTTAGATCTACATAGGATTTCTACCTATCCTTGGCAACTCTAATGTCTTGTCTAATGGCCTTGACCTTCTCATCCATTTTATCAAGCATTTTCTTGGAATCTTCTACCCTTAAGGTAGGATCTGAAAAATTCAATGGAGTATGACAATCATGCCCATACAATGCTTGAAAAGGTGTCATTTTAATGCTTTGTTGGTAGGAAGCATTATAGGTGAACTCAACCAATGGTAGATATTGGATCCATTTCCTAGGTTTGCAACAGCAATGTGCTCTAAGAATATCTTCAATGACTTGGTTGACTCTCTCTGTTTGGCCATCAGTTTGAGGGTGATAGGCTATAGTGAAACAAAGTTGAATCCCAATGGCCTCAAAGATCCCTCTCCAAAAGTGAGATGTGAAGAGGGAGTTGCAATCACTAACGATCCTTCTAGGCAACCCATGGAGTCTGAATATCTTCTTGATGAATAATCTCATAATATTTGAAGCTTTATATTTTGTCTTGATTGGATTGAGATGTGAAACCTTGGTGAACATATTTACTATAACCATAATTGAATTGTATCCTCCTTGAACTGAAGGTAATCCAACAACAAAGTCCATGTTGATAAATTTCCACTTCATTTGGGGAATGTCAAGAGGTTGCAGCTTCGTAGGTATCTTGGCATGCTCTGCCTTAATGCGGTGGCAAGATAAACATTCTGTGACATATTTGAGTACATCTCCCTTAAGCCTTTCCAATGGTAGCTCTTCTTGACTATGTTGAGGGTCTTAACATTTTCGAGATGGCCTAAAAAGGGGGGTTCATGTGCTTCCCAAATTATTCTCTGTTTGAGTTTCTTGCTTGAGGGTATGCATAATCTTGTTCTAAAATAGACAAGTCCCCCATTGATAGAAAATTCTTGATACTTGACCTTAAGTCTAGGATTTTGGTCCTTTTTCAAAATCTCATTTATCATCTTGAGATATTCTGGGTCATGGCTAGCTTCCTCCTTAGCTAATTCAAGGATAGGGTTACTAAGCATTGACACCATAGTTGCTAATGATTCCATCATTGAGGGTTCCTCCATAATAAGAGAGTTGAGGAATGCCTTGCAACTTAAGGCATCAGTGACCACATTCTCTTGACCAGGTTGATAAGTGATCTCAAAGTCATATTCTTGCAGAACTTCAATCCAACGACGTTGCCTCATATAAAGGTCGGTTTAGGTGAAGATCGATTTGAGGCTCTTATGGTCCGTGACCAAAGAGAAATTATTACCAAGAAAGTAGTGTTGCCAAAGTTTGAGAGCATGAATAATTGTTAGTAACCCTGGTCATGAGTAGCATAATTCCTTTCATGGGTATTTAGCTTAAAGAATATGCTATAGGATGGACTTCTTCCATTAGTACACAGCCTAGTGCAAGTGAGCTAGCATCCATTGTCAGAGGGGTTTTTGTCGAAAGGTCGAATCCACCGGGGATCAGAAGTAGAAGGAAGTAGAGATAGGAGATGGAAGAGAATATAGAGAATACCCAAGTGGTGAACATGACAAAAACAAATCACAATGAATTGAAACAATATGTATTGAAAGAACATGGAATCTTTGCTCTACTCAAGAAGCAATCTCCAGGCATTAGTTCTCCTGGAGCTCCTTCATAGACCTAAAAACGTGGATCAGAAAAATCAACTCTTTCTCTGCTGCTCGGAACCCAAATCTGATGGCTCCGTTGGCTCCAAAAGGGGGGTAAAACTCTAGGACACGTGATCACGGATCTCTCAGATGACTCCTTCTTCTTTTTTCAGTTCAATCTGCAGTTTTGAGCCTGTTTACAGCGATCGCGATGTGCCCGATTTCGTCAATCTGTCATTCTTGTGAAAATTCCCTAACTGGCTAAAAAAGCAACTAGTTTTTTGCATGCCATCCTAATCTAGAAGCTTTTTCTAATTTTTTCGGATCTTTACAATAAATAATATCAAAAATAGACTAAAGTTATCCAAAAATCTAGTATTTTCGGATAATTCATGCAACTCGCACTAGTACTAATGGCTTAGATCACATTGACTCTCTAGATCAATAGAGAAGTCGGATGATGATGCATTCCATACATTTTCACACTCTGTCCTCATTACATCACGACATCCATGCCCTTTGAACTTGCACATCCTCCGGTATGTGCCAAAATCCTAGTTGTCACTGGATTCTGAGTCCTCCTCATCCTTTGCAACCATATCCTTTACTTCTTCATCTTCCATATCTTCCTGGCTAGCCCCTGTATCATGGCCACTATTTTCTTGCAATTCTGGAAATTTTATTTAATGCATAAGTAGCATTATCAAACACTTGTCTTACCACATAGTGTCCAAACCATCTCTTAGAAACTTTATGCATGGCACTATGCTTGTTATCTAAACTGCTATCATAAACCAATACCCAATCCCCATCTCGTATGGTTCTTGGTCTTAGTATATGTCTTTTTTCAAACCGTTTCTTGTTTTGTATCCTTGTTGTCCTTAACTTTGTAGTTGCTACCTCTATGTCTTCTGACTTTCTTTCCAACTGTCTAATGCGTAAGGCCAACAACTCCTCTCGATTCAACTCCTCCTCTGAAGGTAACACAGTCCATGTGATAGTCATCTCTTCTATTGGCATGATAGGTTTCTGACCATACATCAATTCTGCAGGCATATATCCTGTAACAGCACTATGAGTTGTTCTATCAGCCCACAAAGCATAACGGAGCAATCGTAGCCACTCTTTTATATTCTCTCCACATGCTTTTGCCAATGCCTTCACAATAGGTGGATGACCTCTTTCAATTTTTCCATTTCCTTCAAGGTTATAGGCTGAAGTTAAAGCAAGCTTTATCCCCAACTATGCAAAGAAATCATGAGCTTCATCTGCATCCAACTCACCCCTATCTGCTGTAATTTTTCCCACACAGCCATATCGACAAAAGATCTCTTCTAAGAGAAAAGTACATACGGCATTTGTCGTCTTAGTATGTAGAGCTCTCCCTTCCACTTGATTAGTTAAGTCTTCACGAGTAAGCACAAGAAACCTTATTTACCAAAGACCTATAGGCATTGTGACCAAATCCACTACCCACTTAAAATGAAGAGACAATGGATATGTGGGTTGCAATCCATCCCGATGTCTCACAGTTGAATACATTTGGCATGTCGTCCATGTTTCCACAAAGTGAGCAACATCCTTATACATACCCTGCCACCAATATCTTTCTTTGATCTTTGTAAAAGTATCCCAAACACCTCTATGACCAGCCCACAAGCTTTCATGAAATTCTTGCATTACTTTTACTTGTGAAGCTCTGTCACCCAAAACTCGCAATGGCATACCCTGTTTCTTTTTAGCATGTTTCCATAAGTATCCATCTTTTAAGAAAAATACATAGGCTTTCCTCTTGATCTTCTTAAAATCGTCATGTGACCATTCATCTCTCTTTATTAATGTACTGAGATATTGACCAATTCTCAGCCACTCTCCTGCATATTTGTCTTCCAGAAATAGTTCAACACAAGATGCAGAACATCTAAAGTGTCTTCTCTTTGTTGTCCAAGCTTCTGTTAATGCTATAGCAACACCTTGCATTGCTAAATTCACTCTTGCAACATCATTTTCAGCCATAAGAAAGTCATCTTCTTCCTTCTCATCCATCCTCCCATCTTTATTCTCATAGCGTGCTCGAGATAACATGTTTGCCACTAGGTTATCTCTTCCTGCAATAATATGTTGAAATTCAAGGTTCAAAGATTTGATGTATGCAATCCATCGGAGCATAGCAATATCCGGGGTAGCACAACTAGTAATCATACCCAATATTGGCAAACAATCAGTCTCAATGACTACATGAGCACCCATAAAATACTCCTTATCACATTTAAGGGCTGTCACAATTCCCCATAATTCTCTTTTTACTTGTGGATATCTTCTCTGTCGTTCAGTCAATACTTTTGCACCAAACCGTATTGCATACCTTTCCCCTTCCTCATCATCTTGCCCAATTGCCCATCCAATCCCGATTGGGCTTGTATCAATAGTAATAATGATAGGCTTCCCATGTGAATAGTCAGCCTTTCTCAACGTAGGAGAAGATTTTAAGAGTTGCTTCAATTTCTTCATTGCTTTTTTATGCTTCCTTTCCCAATGAAAATTTTGACGTTTCCATAGAAGCTGATAAAGAACATCGGCTACATGTGCAAAGTGAGGAATCCATATCAAATAGAACACACATGTGCCCAAGAATCTACGAACCTCTGATACATTCGTGCATACATCTCGCATTCTATCAATCCCATCTATTTTTACTAGTGATGGCCTTCGCCCATAAGGCCCACACATATGCCCAACAATCAAAACCTCCTCAACTCCAAAGACAGACTTTTGTCCAGAAAGAGTTAAATGCACCTCTTCTAGACATGTCAAAATCCTCTTACAATCCACAATATGGTCTGCAACAAATTGTCTACATCCATGAGCATCCATCTCTTCATTATTTTCATCCAATGCACACCCTTTGATTGGAACATCATCCAAGAAGGGCATAGTCAATTGTGGTATAAAATCCCTGAGTACCCTATTCATAGCATTTGTCATGTGTGCCACTGAGTTTGTTGCACCCTGTGGGAGAGTACACATCCGTACTAACCCCAAAGGAGTCTTCATGGTTGCGATATCCCTACTTTCAATTGCAAGCTGAAACTGATCATACCCCTAGTAAAGATCACCCAAAGAATAGATTTCTCTACCTATAAAAGCATCTGCAAATTCATCAACCACAGGACCTGCACCCACATTTCTTATGGTCACTTTATTGACCGGTTTCATGTCTTGAATAAATCTCAAAGCCACATTCTTTTTGGGCATAGTAAACCAACAATTTGAGTACGGGGCTAAAGAAGTCTCCAAGATCTTCATGCGAATCTTTTCATTTAGCAAATCCATCAGCTTTGGCAAGTAAGCTTTAAGCACTGGAATAAGCCTCAAGTTCCATGGTACATGTGGCACAGTAAATATGACCATAGGAGAGACAACATTTGGATCCACACAACCTATTTCACTTGGTTGAAATACAAATGCCTTCCCATGTCTAGCCAACATCTGCATAAAACAGTTTCTCTCAGCGGGCAAAAGAAACCCTTCTGCATCAACTTTCAATTCCTGTAATGTTTCAAATGTAAACTGATGACCTATATCTTTAGGATCCCATAAGCTTGGTTGCCTTGACACTTTTTCATACATACCCTCACTCTCTGGTGGAAGTGGCAAAGCAATTGGTTTCACCTTTTTATCAATTGTCTTATACTTTGTCTCCACAAGTGCTTCAGCCCATTGTAATCCTTCCTGCTGAGCAAACAATGTTATAACATCATATATATCCAAAGAATATACTAACAACACTCTATTTTCAGCCTCATTTTCTGCATGTATAGTTGCTGAAACTTCAGCCATAGTGTCAGTAATATTCAGCCCATAAAAGATACCTGAAATGCCATCATTTTCAGCTAACATCCCCAATGATCTTAGTTTCTTAATAGCCCGTTTCATAAATATGCATTCAGCCCTACACATAGCTTCCATAGGCTTAAACCAACATGAACTGAGAATTACCAATAGTAAATACATGCTTTATTTCATCAAGAGGCGAGTACATCCTCTGATCAGCACTATTGTAGCCCCGCATTACAGCAGTGCTTACTGAAAATCCAGGTCTTTGAATTCCCTTGCATTCGGAACCAAATGAGACTCTTGAAGTGTATCACGATTTCTAGGATGATTAATACAAACAGTAAGAAATTGGACTACTTTCCTCCCATCTTTGCTTCTGACTCTTGCATAAGCATAACCATCATCAAGCACCTTTGTTTCCATACGCACACTTGTAATATAGGGCTGTCCCAAAATCACTGTATACGAGGAATTATCTTGCACAAAGAAGTGTTGCTCTTCCTGTACATCACCAATTGTCACTTTTACATTAGGACATGCAGCATAGAGCTCCCCTGAAGAATTATTTGCAGCCCTCATACGCCAACCATGATCAATGTCCACAAGCCATGCACCATTTTCATACAATCCTCGCTCAATGACATTTATCTCAGACCCATGGTCAAGTAAAGCAACACAAGGAGTTTCACACTCCCCTATTTTCACTACCGTTTCAGTGGTAGCTCTAGCCCAATGATTTCTTGTGTAGTGACTTCGAGGAATAAATCCCAAAGTCTCTTCTCCATATTGTTGCGTTTTTCTTACTCCACAATGCATATTGCTATAAGACAATGCATTTTCAGCCACTTTCTTCTCTTTTCCACTTGTTGTCCATTGATTAGTAGCATCCTGCATAGACAATCCTGTACCTACTTCATGCTCATATTCAGCCCGAATACCCAACAAACTAGTTTCCTCTTCAAATTGTAGCAATGTACTAGTGGTATCACCAAGAAACTGACGCTTCCTTTTAATTATGTCAATGATCTCATCATGAAATTCTCGCTTGGCAATGCCAAGCACCTCTCCCAAGGTAAATTCCACCCGATTGTTTAAGATCCGTTCTTCAAGAACCTTCTTAAGATCTGTGGCTGTCTCAATGTTAGATTGCAGCTTATATCTTAGCTGTTTGCCCTTCTTTTTTCCCTCTTATTTGTTATCGTGTTTTTGCTTCTGACTGACCTCTTCCATATCATGCTCGGGAGGTGGCTGATTTGCAGCTTTAGGCTGATCCATACTTCTTTTTGTCATTCTTTTAGATGTCCCTACAATATCTTCATCTCTTTTTCGTTTTTCTTCCACAAGTGCATCCATGTTTTATACCTTTGCTAAATATGCATACACTGAATATGCATCTACTGGTGATTCCCAACCAGTTATGCCACGAATTTTTTGCCCTGCATGAGACATTTCACTATCAGTGAAACCTTTCTCTTTTCACCTGCATGTAAAGCATGTGCCCATATTTCAGCCTTTGGACCAACCATCACTTGGCCATGCATTCTATCCAACTATAGACCAAAAGTAGAAGCATATACCGCCGCATAAGCATTTCGGACAGTCAAGTCTTCCAACAACTTCTGCATACCTCCCTTTCCAAAATTCAAAGCAAGAGGCAATCCCATTTCTTTTGGATGGATCTTGCCATCTTTCCAAAAGTTAAGCTGTCGTGCCAAGGCCTCCTGATAGGCAGCACAATCATTTCTCTCGTGCTGCAAATTGTCACACCACATACATCTTTTTCCAGGCTTAGAGGCTGCAGTCCGTCCCCTTTCCTCTTGTCCTTTTTCATCCAATTTTGCAACCTTCAATTGAAGACCCTGCATCCCTTTGACCAATTCATCTAAGACATCTTCCCTAACAGAGGGAACAATAGGAGGTACAGCCATAGGATTAGCCACAGAAGCGGGTGGCTTACTAGATACTTCAACTGTCTTACCCGTAACAGTGGGCAAACTAGAGACATGCAATCTTTCTCTTCTTCTATGTTTCTTCACAAGCGCAGTAACAACTTCCTTGACATGTCGCCACTCTGTTTTCAAACCTGTCTCTGTAGTCTGATCCTCCAGCAAATCATCAAGCTTCTCTTGAAGCTCAGGATCAGCTGCCTGTAGAAACAATTCAATTTTCTGACTTGCAAGAGCTTGTTGTTCTCTTGGGGGGGTCACTCATAAATATGTGTATATATAACGTGAGTTCAAAATAAGGGGTTTTTAAAACACCATTTTTATACATTTTTTACATACAGAAGGGTGTCATATAAAGGGATTACTTACAGATTGAATAGAAAAGGGTTCTGTTTTATTCAAGAAAAATTCACAGATTACAATATTTATAAATAGGACATGAACGGATGTTATATAGAGAATATATATATATAGTGAACCCCTCGAGGCTGTTCTGCAAGATCCAACTGCTCAAATCTACTTTCAATTCTCTTAACAATTCTGTAGCCACAAGACCCTTATTGGGTTGTATAACCCACTCCTGAAAAGTCTTGCGCGTAATCAAACTAGTGTCCTCAATGTAAAATTCTCCCCTAAGTGTCTTCTTGAAGGCTACCCAGTCAGCATCCTGCAAGTATAATTCACTAATCCATGCTTTCAATTCATGAACAGTAACACGTACAAAATACCAGCTCCATGCAGATTGATCCACTCCAAAGAATTCCATCTTCTGAACATAGGTATGCACATATGCAGATACATTCCTGCCATTGAATAACTTCACCTCATGCTCAACTGCTTGGAGAATCTATTGAGCTATGGAGAACTTGATTAGGAGTTATACTGTTCAAGTTATGACAAATACAAATATTTGACCACGTGTCCCAAACTTATGGGAAATTCCCATATTCCCCAATATGGTGTTAAGTTGACTAAATCAATCATTTCCTATACTTCCGTATTTATCTGCTTTGTCACCTAAGAGTTAAGAAATCCATTTCGAAGTAATAATCTATATTTCGTATGTCGTCTAAGACAGTGTATGATTACGAAAGTCTTTCCATGGCCAAATCGATAAATACTATTCTTATTTAAAGGAGTCTTCAATTCTATTAACAATTATCATTATCATAGAAATAAGTCCTATATGTTTAAACATTCATAGAAACTAATAATCTTTAGTCAAGATAATAACTCAAATTTTAAAGATGCATCTGAATAATTATTACTATAACTATGCTTAACTTTTAGAGATGGATTGAACTAATTTACCTTTAGTTAATATTTAATATTTTTAAGAATCCTACTAATGTCATTCTTATAACTGTGATACTAAAATTTATGGTTAGTTCAATCATGGAAAGAATTTTAATATTCTATATATGTTTCTTTAATACTAATTATAATATTCTAATAATGTTAGTTTTTTAATAGATTACCTTGGCGTGAGCTTTCAACCTAACTAGATGGGGATGTGCGTATGGACTTCCCTTTGTATTTATCAGAAGAGTGCAAGAGACAGAGGATGGAATGAGTGACCAGTCCCTTGCCCTTTCAATCCAAAAGAGAGGTGAGATGTATGAATGGAGTGTTATATGCACAAGTTGGGCCTCTTAATGCACAACGCACGATCTGTTCATGTGCACGGCACTATAAGGCTCCTTGGTCTTCCTTCTTACACCGTATGTTGGCACAGAGCGGGATGCACTAGTGCATAAGAATTCAGAATTGAGTGTTGATGAAGGGTGAATGACACTTTCGTTGCAGTCTTCAATACCTGCTATTGAAAACCTCTCATATGTGGCCTCTCCCTGGGGGTAGTGCTAGTCTTCTTATCGTGCACAAGACGTAGTTTGATTAGTTTGGGAGACAGGTCAAACTCTAAGCAAAATGAGAGTGTTTTCCAACACTTGAGTACCCAATTTGTGTATATATTTTGGTGCAAATATTATGTGAGTGCTCATGCATACTTAGATATTACGTAGTTAGAAGACCACGGGTCTGGTTCCTCATAACAACGTATGGATGAAGCAAAGTTGTCCATGTTGAGGAGAAGTACACAAGAAGGTGTATGAGACATCCTTTGCATTGTGATAGCACGATGTAGCATAATTGAACACATTGACACCAAAATTTTGGTAGCTGGTAGCTATTGGGCTTGCTTAACAAGTACGATGTAATTTTCATGGCCATTCATGCGGTGCTTACCACGATTGATTGCAATGATACTAAGGCCGAGTGCAAACATGCATCGTGCAATTGGGTCAGGGTGACAAGTCTTACCAAAGGTGAGACAAGCTCTCTAGGTATGTCCTGCCCTTGATTTTCTCAGAACAATTGTGGGGGATGTGTAGAGGGCTATGGGACTAGGGATGAAGCGAGCCAAACAAGGTCACTAGGTGTATCTAATTTGAGGACCCCTAGGTATCGTGTTGTGATTATGAGTGCTTTTTTTTAACTTTTTCTTTTTCTTTTCTTTTCTCTTCTTTACTTTCCTCTTCTTTTCTTTTCTTTTTTTTATTTTTTATTTCCTCATTTTTTTATAAAAAGATTGGCCTGAGTACAACCATTGCAATACGTTGAGGCTATCAATCTTTCAATGGGTTGGTAAATGTCAAGATTCGAAGGCTCACGAAATCAATATTACAGTGATGATTGTGCTCTAGCCTCATTACTAGAGAAATAGTTGTTGAGATGGGGAGATACACTAGAGATTTTGCAAAATTTCTTTGTAATGTGCGATGTTGGTAGAATTGAGGTAACAACTGCCATGAGTGCCAGGTGTAGAGTTTGACCCAGAAAGAGAGAGTGGCCACTGACCATGCTTTGGGCCATGCAATGTGGACCATTGGCAAGGGTGATTTTCACTTTCGATGGTGAGGCTTCATCATCACTCTTTGTGAGGTTGGTGGTCTTGCAGTGAATTGGGCATTGAACATTTTCGTACAAAGACCTGTGTCATCCTACATCCACTTGACACTTTGTGAGAGTATATGCAAGTCACATGCATCAATTATAATGAACATATGTAACACAAAAAGATATTACTTTATCAAAATCCTATGGTGCTGACTGTGATACATATCATCGGCATTTGTTAAAGACGTGACATGTATTAGTAGTAGGTAAGGGAGGCATGTATAGTTTTGGAGCCTGCCCCTTTAACCATTTAAGGACAAAAAGTTATGGCAAGATGGCCTTTGTTAAGCAGCTTATACAAAATAGGGGCTATTCTATTTGTATGAGGCGGGGTGAGTTTGGGCGGTCGGGTGACTGGGCTATGTCGATGATCAGGGCTCCCATCAGGCCGAGCAGGGAAGATATTAGCTGGGACGCGAATGGTGTAATCCCTAGCCATAGCTATTCCAAGAATGCTTTTAAATAATTCATCAAATTTCCTCTTTTTTCTAGCTGTCTTCTCCTCTTCCGAGCACATGGTGCCTGAGCGTCTGGTGAGGGTTTGCACGGCTGAGGTTGCCACCCCCAAGTGTTCCCTTAAGCCTCGTTTTCCTGGCCTAGAAAGTATTTGGCATGCATCTGGGGTGGTGTCGCTTAGGGCCTCTTTTCGGTGCATACCTCTTAAGGGTAGGCATATAGCGCTCTGGCGGAGGAGCTTGTGCCATATGCTCCCTCCGACAACGAATAGCGTCCTTGTAGGCGAGCTGCACTGGGTGCTCCATGATGGCTAGTGTGAGGAAACCTGCAAAAAGTGAACCAAGGGTAAGGTCCTAAGGCAGGATGGAATTATTTACATGACAAGGATTAACTACTAGATCATCAAGCACATAGTAGTCATTGTAGAGGGATAGTCCTCGTGATAATATTTATCTTGCTTCGACCACCGAGCGTATTCCAGCCAGTAGTAGATCTTTGCTCACCCGAAAAATCACACAGACTGGTTGTGATGAACAGGGGCAAGACTCATTTTTAGAAGGAGAGATCAGAAGCGGAGGGACGATGCCCCGTGTACAACCTCAAAGGTGTTTGGTTAGGGCTTTCCATGGCGGTCATGAGGACTATCTGCCCTTTTCCCGAAGGCGAGAATGGTCACACAACTACTAGATGTGTGATGAGAGGAGGACCCTAGGAGCTCAGCCTGTCAAACCACAAACTTTTCTCTCTGTGCTTGACTATCATTGCTTGTGTGTGTGCTCGCTTGAGTATTATTTATTCATAGTCACAAAACACATTGTTCATTTGTGTACAATTTATGCATCCATGTCGCTTCGTGAGGATAAAAACCAGTTGTAGGACTCAAGATTATACTAGAGTGTAACACACATATCCATTACTTGTGGCAGCTTACTCAATAACAATAGATATTTTGCAACATCGAGTAGCATGGTACCTTGTTCGAGCCTACTCGCAACATGTAGCTCCTCCTTAGTGAGAACCTTATCAATTAGAGAGTTTTCTTGGCTAGTTTTGGCTAAGTCCATACTCTGAATGGTAGTGAGCACTCGCAAGGAAGTTGGTGCCACATAGGTTGGTTCTCATTGAGACTGCTATTTGGCCAATCGCTCCTCTGAGATTGTCATAATCTAGGCTCCCAGTTTGGCCATTGTAACGCAGTTTCTAAACCAACGTTTTTCAAATTGACTTGACCTTGTAATTGTTGCTTTAGTTTCTCTATCTCTAAGAGATTTGGTTGGCAAAGCACATCATTGAATGTCGCAGTTAAGCGTAGTTCGTCGGCTTCCTTGTCAGAGATGAGTCACATACATTCATGTAGGAGCCTATCATAGTGCTCGTCAAGATGTTCTTGCTCTTCCGAGGATAGGGGAAATGACAAGTATTCTTCAAGCTTCTCCCTAGGGAAGGTGCCCATGTTTGCAAGGACATAGACACGCACTACAAGGAATTGGGCAATTAGCGATGCCGATTAGCGACGGCGGATATCGGCGTCGCTATTGGCATCGCAACTGGCGTCGCTATTTGCGTCGCATTTGCGATGCAAATAGCGACGCCAATAGCGACGCCGCAGGGAAAAAAAGCGCGGCCGAAACCAGAGCGCCGTTTTCATTTTCTTTTCTTTGCCTTTTGAGAGCGAGAGTGAGGGAGAGAGCCAAGGCTTTGTGAGAGAAGAAGAGAAAGAGACTTGCTGCCGCCGCCGCCGCTGCCACCGCCACCGTCGTTGTTCGCGAAGGAGAGGATGAGCCCTCGTTGCAAAGAGAAGCCGCCCACGCTCGCCATATCTCATTGGTGAGTCTCCCTCTCTCTTTCTTTTACTTGTTGAAGATTTAAATCGTTCTCTTTTGTTTGTTTAGGAGAGGAAATGAAAGAGAAGGAGAGGGAGAGGGAGAGAGAGGGAGAGAAAGAGAGGGAGAGGGAGAGGGAGAGGGAGAGAAAGAGAGGGAGAGTGCATTCTCTCTCTCTCTCCCTTTTGCTTGTTTAATGTTTAAATTACTTTCTTTTTTGCTTGTTTAGGAGAGGAAACGAGAGAGTAAGAGAGAAAGAGAGGGAGAGGGAGAGGGAGAGGGAAAGAAAGAGAAAGAGAAAGAAAGAGAAAGAGAAATAGAGGGAGAGGGAGAGGGAGGGGGAGGAAATAGGAGAGGGAGAGAAAGAGAAAGAGAGGGAGAAGGAGGGAGAGTGCATTCTCTCTCTCCCTCCCTCTCCCTTTTGCTTGTTTAATGTTTGAATCACTTTATTTTTTGCTTGTTTAGGAGAGGAAATGAGAGAGAAAGAGAGTGAGAGGGAGAGGAAGGGGAAGGAATTGAGAGAGGGATAGAAAGAGAAAGAGAGGGAGAGTGCATTGTATATCTCCCTCTCCCTTTTGCTTGGAGGATGTTTAAATCACTTTATTTTTTGCTTTTTTAGGAAATGAGAGAGAAAGAGAGATAGAGAGGGAGAGGGAGAGGGAGAAAAAGAGAAAGAGAGGGAGAGGGAGAGGGAGAGGGAGAGGGAGAGGGAGGGGGAGGGGAAGGAAATGAGAGAGGGAGAGAAAGAGGGAGGGGGAGGGAGAGGGAGGGAGGGAGAGGGAGAGGGAGAAAGAGGGAGGGAGAGGGAGGGGGAGGGAGGAAATGAGAGAGGGAGAGAAAGAGAACGAGAGGGAGAGGGAGAGGGTGAGAGAAAGAGAGGAAGAGAGGGAGAGGGAGAGAAAGAGAGGGAGAGGAAGGGGAAGGAAATTTAAGATAATATACTTATTGATAATGGTATGCAATGTGCTTTGCATACGGCCACGTACTTCATCAAAATGAACCCAAAATTATTGTTATAGAAGAAGAAACCCTTAAATTGAGTATAGGATAATTTATCTCAGGTCTTATGACTATGAGTAGAATTGATTGAAATAAATTTTATTACTATAGTTATAAAATTTCATAGATGGCGCGCATTAATTTTAAAATGGATTACTTATACTCAAAGCCGAGATATAACAAAAAATTATCTACCGGGACAAACAAATCGTTGAGCATGATACAAGGCCGAGATATAACATCGGAAAATCTCTCGACTACTATATACAATGCAAGGTTTATGGTCAACTTGCAACTTGACGTACATCTCCATAAAGCTATCCATTTAAGCCTCATTTGCTGTAATGTAGATAAGGTGGCAAACGAAGAAGGTCTTATTGTTCAAGACCGTGAGTCGTATCTTAATCAGCGTGTCCCATGTCCTTGCTCTCAATGCAAGTTGGCAATTAGACGAAAACGCCGATTGTCTATAGAACACGTACGACGATTTGGCGAGTTTCAATCTGAGATCATTGATCAGGCGATTGCAGATTTTCAGCAAACGGTAATTTGAAGTTAGCATTTTTCATGCATTGTACTCTCAAGCTAATTGAAAACCATACACAATAAGATTGGGTCTTGTTGGCAAATTTTGTATCCAGGGGGGTGATGTCTCAACCCAAGGGGGAGTGTACCCTTTGCGGCCAATTAGAAGAGTTCGTGGACGTGCGATGGATGGATTGCAGGAGCCAATCGACCACTCGCAAGGCCCATCTATACCGTCAATGCCAGAGGAGACAGACAACCTTCCCGACTTGCCTACAATCTTGGAGCCTGAGATGGAGGCAATGATCGATGCATTGATTCCCATGGATGTTGAGACATCTGACCCGCTTAGAGAGGAAGCATCCATACCATTATATGATGGGTGCCGAGTATCTCGGTTGAAGACATTGCTTGCACTCTTAAGTGTGCAAGCAAAATACGGTTGGAGCGATACGAGTGTGACTGAGTTATTCAGGTACCTTGCACACAGACTTCATTGTTTTTTTTTTAAACAACAATTATTGCAAACATGGATGGATTTTTCAAGGTGTTTTATAATTTTTTCAGGTTATTGAAATATCATATATTGCCACCTGCAAAAACCATGCCTGAGTCTCGTGATGATGCACCATATTTTACGGAAGCTTGGCATGGACTACAATAACATCCATGCATGTATCAACGACTGCATATTGTTTCGAGATGAATACGAGACTATGGAGACATGTCCAAAGTGTGGTGCTCACAGGTATCGACAGGACTTGCAAGGGCAGACCATCCCTCAAAAAGTCCTGAGACACTTTCCGCTCATCCCCCGCATAAACCACATGTTTCGCATGTCTGGCATGGCAAGCTTGACAACGTGGCATGTGCAGAAGGTTTTCTTGGACGACCTCCAGCACGTATGAATGCTGCAAGCTGGTACGAGCTGAAAATGGTAAACCCGGAATCACATCCAAATGGAATGCGACAGTTCTCAGTTTTCTACGAGTTGCCATATTGGACCCACTTACAGGTCAACCACTTGTTGGATCCCATGCATATTTTCAATAATGTGGGCAGCTTGCTATGGGACCACATCAGAGGAAAGAGAGACACTATAGGGTCACGAATGGATTTAAAGGAGGTAGGTAAGATGGCTCGCATGAGGGAGTTGTGCCAACAAGTTTTTCGGCACAACGTCCTGGATCATTGGAGGAACATGCCGGAGGGGAGCAAGGAGTACATAGTAGCATCCTTGCATGAGGAGTTCTCGGTGCCAGCCGCAGTGGATAGATTCTCTACGAGCTGGATGATGGATTGCATGCGTGCATACATGTCACATAGACGATCCGACGCATGCAAGGCAATCAAGAGTGGGGCTCCAAAGCCCGAGTGGTTAGATGCAGACGACTGGCGCTGACTGAGGGAGGAGGCTACAAATTCGCTAGGACGTTGGAGTCAGCAGTGGGAGGTGGCGAGGGCATGAATCGAGGCCGGATCGGTACATCATCTTGGGAGTGGCGGCCACAGGACATATTTGGAGGACTTTGTAAGTTTCTCTTTTGTTTTGCTTATTTGTTTTTTTGAGATATTATTTGTACTGACAATCATGTTTCTAACAGTTAGCATTTTGTTTTCTTTGCAGCACTCCATTACAAATCGCGATCCGCAAGGCCTTGAGACTCAATATGCAGAGAGGCACGGTCTCAGATCATTGATCGACCGATTGTATAGACGCGGCGGCCCAGAAAGTCACTCATCTTTCTTGTCCGTAGTTACCATGAGATATTTGAATTCATTATTGTATGGTGGATTGATATGTTGTTTCTTTTTCTGCAGAATCCGTTTGATGCTCCTTTGCAGTGGGAAGAGCTTTCGGGGGACGAGGATTTGTAGCTCGCCCTTGGATCCTTAGAGCTCACATACCTTTAGTTTTTAGTCGCCCGATCTATGTAGACATTTTCTATGTATTAGTGATATTGTTTTATGATTGTACCAATCGCATTTTATGCGATATCATGTATTTATTTCATTTATCAGTTTTATGATTTCAGTATACATTCTTTTTGTTTGCAAACGCTTTGTATGCAGCAGTGCAGAAACTATTTTGTATGGCTCTCATACAGCACACAGTGCTATATGTGGCAGGGCAGCTTGCTGCCCTGCCACAAAAAAAAAATTTCTCTGTTACCGTCGCTATTTGCGTCGCAAATTTACTGCACGCGTCGCTATTGTCGTCGCTATAAGCGTTGCAAATTCTCTGTAACCGTCGCTATATGCGTCGCTATATACGTCGCATATAGCGACGCATATAGCGACGATTCTATGGCGTCATCAATAACGACGCTTTTTGCGACGACGGGGGCAAATTTTGTTGTTTGTATTTTCGTCGCTTTAAACGTCGCTATAAGGTCTATATCTTGTAGTGACGTGTGAACACTTTGAGCTTAGCATCCAACTCAGTTAAGCATTGTGCGACACTTCTATGTTCAATGAGGGCTTGCTCGGTTGCTATCTCATGCAAGGTTCTAGGAGTTTCCCTAGGCTTTAGCATAGCTGGGGGCTCAGGCTTAGACGAGCAAGATTGGTCAACTCTAGGATTGCTTATGTTCTCAGAGTCTCCATGTTTCTCCTGAGGCTTTGTTATTATTGCATCATGGTTCTCCTTGGACGTGACTGGTATAGATTTGTCATTTTGTTGTGACACTATTGTATCCACTCTTGATTGGTCAATGCAAGTTTTGTTGTCGATGGATTGAGTATTACAAGCAACTGTTGATGGTGATGGTTGCTTTGACTTATCAGAACACATGGATTTTTCTGAGGTTTCTTTGCTGTTAGGGAAGATGGAAATGGGTTCCTTATTGGGTGGACGCGATGCTTTATTCCCAAGTTCTTCCATGCTCTTAGTCTCAATCTTATTGGCACCTACAACCACTTGTAACTGCTATTGTGTTCACTATATTCTCCTCTTTTTTGTGGGCAATGAAGGTGTCTTTCTCAAAGACTGAAGACCCTGAACTAGGTTAGCCACCATTGATGTGCTTGGTTGGGCCTTAGCACTCTCTTTCTTTGGTGTGCTCTCATGGGACTTAGCTATGACATGCTAAACAGCCTTACTAGGTTGATTGGTCAGATGTGCCATCTCCTAGGCCACATTTTTGAGAGGTTTCTCCTCAAGCCTAGATTTAGGTGCTTTAGTAGTGCTAGGGGTATCAAGGATGTTGGTTGCGACACCACTTCCACCGGTGAATGGCTAAAGACACGTTCCCTAAGGGGCATCAACATGGGCAAAGGTTGTGACTACTGTGATTCCTGATTGGAAGTAGTAACGGCTAGTTCAGTGGACTGGCCACTATTGGCAGGCTGCAGTGTCAAGTTCTTAAGAAGATCATGAGTGGCCGTGTCTTTTTTTTCCCTTTTCACATTCACCTATGCAGATCGGTTGAGCTAGACACAATGAATTGCACAGGCATATCCTTAGGCTGAGAGCTAAGGGTGGTGTCATGTCCCACATTTTGGGCATTTGGAAGCTTAGATGGAGATAGAGATTGGGATCGACCAGTTGCACTTGACAACTGTTGTTGTGCTTCCTCTGTCCATTTAGGGAGAGAATTTGTAGGAGACTTGGGACTCCTAAGTGGCTTTGACACTAGCTGGATGATTTTCTCATGGTTGTTAGATGATTCTGCCATTTTCTTTGATGAGCAATTAACCTTACCATGAGCAATGTTGTGCCTATGATGCTCATTATCCTCTCAGGAAATCAAAGGCTCCTTGGGCACTAGTGGCTTTCATGCACACTCGACGGGTACATATGATATTTGCTTGTAAAGCATGCTAGGCTGAGGATCTACTCTTCAAATAGTCCCATTTGGTTTCTTGATTTTCTTGAGGGGCTCAGTCACTCCAACCTTGTTGAGTGAAGACTTGGATTTTCATCTAGTTTTCCTCCTTTGCTTCTTTAATTTTGACACGATCTGGCCTTCAACTAATAGAGGTGATTTAGTAGGGGACTTGAAAAGCCAGATCCATGGGTTACCTGCATAATACCCTTGAGCACATAGCAATGCTTAAGATATCCATCGTGGCATTGTGATGGCTCTCCATGGATGTCTTTGTCTGTAAGGCTTGGGCTTCTTTTGTGGTCTTCTACGATATTTATAAGTCCAAAGCCCGTCCTTGGCATTGTCTCCTGACCTTCTTATTTCAAGCATGGCCTCACTCACTGGCTCTCTCTATTCAACATGTGCTTGTATCAACTCTTTCAACAAGTCCTTACTCTCGTTAGTAGGCTTGTCTGTTATGTCAGCACCTTCCTTGCCTTTCCCTTGAGGTTCGATGAGGTCACCCTTGCTAAAGGTTGTGACTATCCTCACACCCCGTAGTGTCAAGTGTATTATCTCTGCTACATAATCAGCCTCACACTTTGTCGCCCTTTTGAAGGGTCTTCCTAGGGGGGTTTCTTTTCCACAATTAGCACTATTTGGAGGAACATGGAAGAGGATAGACAAGCTTTCCGTTTCAATAGTTACAAGGATTTTTTACTTCCCTATAAGTGGTTGTTAGTGTCCCCCATAAGGACTAAGAGTTGCACCAGTCGGTGTGAGCTCTGGTTGGCCTAGTAGGATCCATGTGTCATAGGTCAAGATATTCAAAATCAGCTCCTTCATCAATGAGATCATCCATAGTGTGCTCTCTTTTCGTGGTGAGTTTGACCCTAAGATAAGTAGGCGGTGCTATGTCTTCATCTTCCATGTCTTGACTTATAATTTTAAGCCTTTTGACAAATGCCCTTGAGTCCCCAACTACACTACCAGATGTGGATTCTCCACTAATGTCTTGGATCATCTGTGTGTAGTGCTATTCAAGGTGCATATGCCATCAAGACTATCATATCTAGTCATCCTCACAGTTGTAGCTTGATGTTGTTGCTTTCCGTTTTGACTAGATGAAATCCGAATGCAACACATATGTGTTTTTGTGGTGTGGCCTTTTTGCCTTTGTTGGCTAGATTGGCCCATAGAGGTTCTAGGGTCTTTGTTTGTCTTTGTTCAAGTATGGGCTTTTGGTTGCTCTTTAGCAAGTGAGAATCCATGCTTGTGTAGAGCCATTACTACACTAGGATCTAATTTGGAGGACCTATCACGGTGCTCTTTTTCTTTCCAACCTACTTGGGGGAGGTGCAAAGGGGGTAGAGCCCCCTCTACGAGGGTCTGGGGGGGCAATCCCCCCCCCCCGCCCATAGGGCTGTTATAGTAAATACCATGCACGATTTGAAGGACCGTTCATAGCCAAGTTTTGAAGTACTTGCTCTAGATTTCAGACTAGTGATAGATCTAGGATGTGCTTCCGGGTCTATATGGTCTCTGGGTCGGTTTCGAGGTCTATAGGTTAAAAATTTGACCGAATCCAAATTTGACCCAGCAGGTTTGAATTGTAGGGGCTGAATGCCCAATTCGACCAGGCCAAGTGGGCCGAGTGGGTGGAGTGGTTTGAGGGCTGAGGGGAAAGGGCTAAGGGCCAAGTGCCAAGTTGGGCCGAATATTAAGTTTGTCCAAGTGGTCGATTCGGACAGGCCGAGCGGTGGATGTCCGAGTCGAGTGGGCCGAGGGCCGAATACAAGACAGTGGGCTGAGGGCCAATTTTGGGACTCGGCCCAAAATCATTGTCACTCGAACAGACCGAGCGCGTCGCATTTTTCACCGGACTCCATAGAATTCGTCATGCCGAGCGATCGAGGCCTTCCTACTAGTCAAGTACCTCTAGATCCAAGCTACGCATGTAGGAGAAGGTGTGGAATTACCCGTGGTAGTGGGCAAAGAACTTCTCGATGGCCAGATTGACGCAGGTCCACGCAATGAATCTCTCTCTCCCTCTCTTTATCTCTCTTGAAACCCTCCAATGCAAAATATGGTTTTCCTTGCCAATCCTGGCCCCTTATCACCCTGCCCAGGCCTGTACTCACCTTAGTCGTGCTCCCCTCACCAATGTTTAACCCAAATTTTCATGTTTTTCCCTTCTTTTCTTTGTTTTAGCTTGTTATACAACAACAGAAAACCCTACTGCGAGCTCCAATGTTTTGCTCCTATTCCATCTAGATGCAAGAAAAACTCACAAGGGAAATACCTACACTACTCCAACGTGCTTTTCCAAGTCCAAAAACCAAAAACCTAATTGCTAAAGAGATCGAATACCTTTTCAAACTCCCTTGCTTCCTACCTATCTACCTCAAGCACCCAGGGAAAACCCTACTTCAATGCTCGATTCGAAGCACACAAGCACTCAAGGCTTGAGTCCATTGGTCCTGGCAATTGAACCAAAATGTGGGAGCTCTCGCTCAATTGCCAAGACCCATGGACTACTTATTGATTCAAGCATTCCAAGCCAAGCAATAATGGCTACCTCTCACATAGCTGACGCACCATCCATCTCTACGGGTGTAGTGAGCTTACCTCCATGCCTGATCAAGTTACCTCCTCTCTTGAGCACTCTGGTAGCTCCATGATCCAAGTGCAAGCTTCAAGCAAGCTCCATCCTCAAGCTCCCTGCTCCAAACTCCATTGTAGTGAGCAAGACAAGAGAAGAGAAGAAGAGAGGAGAAGATGGAGAGCTTCTTCTCCCCGGTCCCTCACCCTCACACACTCACTCCCTCACACTCTCACACTCCCTCTCTCAAGCACAAGATCAAGCAAGCAAGAAGAAGAAGAAGAAGAAGAAGAAGAAGAAGAAGAGAAGAGCCACTTTTGGCCACACATAAGAATGAGCTTCTCATTCACTTTTTAGCTTTATATACAAAGCCCAAAATCCCTTTTGAGCGGATCCCCTTTTTTACATGGCCGGTCGTTGCCTAGGCCCTTTATCCCATTGTCCTTCTATCTTCCTAGCTTCCTTTCTATCCCCCATCCACCTTTACAAATTGTATGACTGAGAGCCTGGCACTCTTAAAATAAAATGATGGTATGCCTTGCAATTTTTTCACAAAAGTGTGCACATTTTTCCTTGATTTAGGACTTTTCTGCACTTCTTGTGTTTCCAGATTTTTCTTGGCGTGCCTTCGCCTTCTGTTTCACGTTTGGCTTGGTCTTATCTTCTGCTTTAGATTTTCCAATTTTTCCATCTTATTAATTTAAGGGTTAACATAGACCACTTTCGTATCTCATTTTGCACCCCCTAATCCTGTTTCATACCCCCAATATCTTAAAGTCAGCCACAATCAACTCTAAAACGTATATGTTATATGTATCATTTTACATTCATGAGACTCTCTCTCATTCTAAGCATGGAAAACTCTCCTACATGACCACCCTACAAAAAATTATTTGTATATTCCAAACTATAATTTGTAGCCCCACTCATAATCTACAACCTTATGAAAGACATTGTGATAAAATTTTGAAGATATCGGTCCTTGATATTTTCCATGTAGCAACCAGTGCGACTACTCTTCACACCATGCACACCTAGCCAAACATTTCCCTTTCCACCACCTTGGAACTTCCAGCACCTTGGAACTTCTATATACAAACATTGCCCTTTCCACCACCTTGGAACTTCTATATACAAACATTGATACCAATAAAACTTTGTAGGGATCTTCCCTAGGTATCAAATCCCATTTTTAGATACATCATTCACCATTAATTCACTTTTAATTAAAATAGTTCTCAACATCTTCAACATTTCTCTAGCTCCTCAAATAGTCCATCCCTTAGCTCAAAAGGCATATGCCTCACTTTTTGTTAGAGATGACAATACTTTCCTTCAAGGAAATAGTATGCATAGCTAGACTAGGAGAAATACCCCTCAACTCATCATAGTTCTAAGCAAAAATATCACAAAATTCTTGAATCAAGGACACATAATCCTTCCTCTCTTCTAGACTAAGCATAAATCCTAATTTAAATGGTTGTGGCTCATCCAACGTACCAAGATCAAGCTCAATCACATCGACATCTATGATTTTAATTTTAAGCTTCTATCAACTCACTTAGAGTCACCTGGTAGACATCTTCTATAGTCGATCCCTCTCTTGATATATCGTTTAAGGAAGTCTCACTGTTAGAAGGATCCTTTAATGCATCTACTTATATCAAGGATAAATGTATTCTCTTTCTTTGAGGAGATTTAGGATATGCATCCACTATTATGCATCTAGTGCCTTTGCTAAAAATTAGATGACTAGCGAATATATTAACTTGCTAATTGAATTGCAAGAATTGGTGCGCAGATCGGACGCAGAATGCTCACGTAGTGAATCCCGGAAGGTCCCCAAGAACAATGAACTCTACCTTTTTGCACAAAAAACCATGTAAAAGCATGCACGACAAGAAGCAAGAGACCAATTGGGTTCAATCTCCCCCCATGCCTTGTGTGAGCGCTTCACAAAGCATGTATTTTATGTATATTTCAATCTTCATGCTCAATAATAGCCCAATTTACAAAAATATGACAAGCTTTTAGCTTTTGAGTTTGCTTTCTACAAAAATAGGAAAATAAAGCTAATGGACGGTGCCCATAGAGTCTGGCACGCCCAATCTCAATGTCCAAATAGAAATAACATATCCGTGCGCATAGGCGCATACAAAATAATAATCAATAATCAATGTCTCAATAGACATAACAAAATATAGGCGTGGCGCCTATCAAAATATAATCCAAAGGTCGAATACTCGCTAAACTCCAATGCTTTCCTCCGCCACTGCTGCTATCTCTACACATCAACTGAAGCATTCACAATCGTTAGTAAAATAATACAATTAAACCGACAAAAGTGAATACCTAGCAGTCTTCAGCTACATAAATAAATCAACTGGTTAGAAATAAATCCTAACCTTAATTTATTACGAGTGCGCACTCTAAACTCATAAACGTTTATTAATTTAATATGCATTTTGCGGAATCACCCGCTATGGAATCACCCACGTACACACTAAATTAATGAAACGCCCGAAAAGGACAGGCGTCCCCATCAACTTCTCGCACAAAGAATCCTCTTTGTGTATGAGCCCCGGTCATCTAAGTTTACGGAATCCACCGTAAAACCTCACGGAATCCACCGTGGCACGGAATCCACCGTGGCACGGAATCTACCGTGGAATATGCCTCCTGGCATCATACCCCCGGGGTGGGATAGCAATTGACCTCAATTGCTATTAGCTCAATGTGGAGCTAACAGAGTGGGGAAAGCATTTAAGTCTCTAGCGTGCATCCATTGTGCTTCCTCTACAGGATGGTTCTTAAATTTTACTAGATATCTAGAATACCTTCGGCTAGTTCTAGTGGTCATGTAGTCAGTGTCTATGATGGCTTCTGGTTCAAGTATTTCAGTCTCTTCCTCTAATAAAGGTGGGTTTTCATAAACAGGGTGGATAGGTAATTGGCCTCTAAATGGTCTCAATAAACTAATATGAAATGT
This sequence comes from Lygodium microphyllum, assembly GCF_053477565.2. Lineage (NCBI taxonomy): Eukaryota > Viridiplantae > Streptophyta > Polypodiopsida > Schizaeales > Lygodiaceae > Lygodium > Lygodium microphyllum. Next base: position 53,850,118 of record NC_141154.1, read on the forward strand.
ATTATGAATTTTCCAATGAGATGGCAATTCTAACTTGAATGCATTATCATTAATCTTATGAATGATTCTAAATGGTCCATAGAATCTAGGAGCTAATTTGACAACTGGATGTCTATCTACACTTTGCAGTCTACGCTTTTCTATTCTAAGCCAAACATAATCATCAACTTTGAAATTCATGGCTTGCCTTTTCTTGTTGGCTTGTTTGGTATATGATTGTTGGGCTTTAGCAATCATATCCTTAACCTCATCAAAAATACTGTTGTGCATAGTAGCAATATCATCAGCACTCTGAATTCTATTAGACAAAGATGCAACAGGTGTAGATAATCTATATCCATAAATGACTTCAAAAGGTGCTTTCTTTGTAGATGTGTGCGGTGTATTGTTGTATGCAAACTGTAATAAATGCAAATGAGTATCCCATGTCTGAGGTTTAGAGATAGTATATGCACGTAAAAGATCTAAAATGGTGCTATTTGTGGCTTCTGTTTGTCCATTTGTTTCTGGATGAAATGCAGATGAGAAATCAATCTTTGTGCCTAGATTTGCAAACAGTGTAATCCAAAAATTGTTACAAAATCTAGAATCTCGATCTGAAATAATCACTTTTGGCAATCCATGGTTAGTAAAACAGTTTTCAAAAATAACTGTGCTGCTTGTGATGCTGTTAAAGTTTTCTTACATGCAATGAAATATGCTTGCTTACTAAATCTATCTACAATTGTCCAAATCATGTCATGGTTAGATTTAGTATTTGGTAAACCAGTAATGAAATCCATAGAAATATGTTCCCAAGGTTTAGATGGAATAGAAAAAGGCATTAATAATCCATACTGTTTACCATGATGTCTCTTTATTCTTTGACAAATCAAACATTCAGAAACGAAATTAGATACATCTGCATCCATATGCGGCCAATAAAAATCTTCAGTTAACATGCGTAATGTAGATATGATACCTCTATGACCTTGATATGGGGGACAATGAATTTCATTCAAAACAAAAGATCGGAATGGAATAGTAACACACAGTCTCTTTTCAAAAAACATAAATCCATCATTATATGACAATGAATCAACAGGAATGAAATTATTTTGAACTAATTTTTGCCAATCAGAATGAAAAGTAATATCCTGGTGATATGTATCTTTCATAGCAATCAAAGAATCAAAAGATATGATAGAAATATTATGAATTGCAGGTCTTCTACTCAATGCATTAGCAACTACATTTTCTTTTCCAGGTTGGTATTGAATGATAGGATGAAAACTTTGAATGAAGGAAGCCCATTTGATATGACGGTCGGAAATTTGGGGTTGGCTAAGTAGATGTCTAATGCTTTGCTGGTCGGTCTTTATCATGAATTCTGAACCCATTAAATAGTGCTTCCACTGTTTTAATGCTTGTACAACTGCTAATAGTTCTTTGTCATAAGTGGAATATTTCAGCTCAGAGGGTTTCAGCTTAGAACTAGAATATGGTATTGGATGATTGTCTTGCATTAGTACGGCTCCTATTCCCAATCCGCTAGCATCGGTCACAACTAGAAAGAATGGTCTATTAAAGTCAGGCAATTGTAGAACAGGGGCATTGGTTAATGCACGCTTCAGTAAGTCAAAAGATTTTTGCTGAGTTTCAGTCCATTGATAAACAATTCCTTTCTTAAAAAGTTTGGTTAATGGTAAAGCAAGTAATGAAAAATTACGTACAAACTTCCTATAGAAACTAGCAAGACCAAGGAATGAGCGTAATTCATGCACATTCTTAGGAACAGGCCAATGCAATATTGCATCAATTTTCTTAGGATCAACTTTAATTCCTTCTTTTGATACAATATGACCTAAATACTCAATTTCCGTTTTAAAGAATTCACTCTTTTCAGGATTTGCAAACAATTGATTTTCTTTCAGTAATTGAAAAACTAATGATAAATGCTCATAATGCTCTTTTTCGCTTTGACTGAACACCAAAATATCATCAAAGAAAACAATCACACAATACTGATATTTCAGAAAGATACGGTTTATCATTCTACTGAAAGTAGCAGGTGCATTAGTTAATCCGAATGGCATGACTAAGAATTCGTAATGGCCAAACTGTGTCCTGAATGCAGTCTTAAATATGTCAGTTCTATCTAGCCTCACCTGATGATATCCAGACTTAAGGTCAATTTTACTAAATATAGAAGATCCTTGCAGTTTGTCCATAAGGTCATCAACTCTAGGTATAGGATACCTATTCTTTACAGTGATTTTATTTAATGCTCGGTAGTCAATACACATACGATAGGTATTATTCTTTTTCTTGACTAAGAGTACAGGTGCACCAAATGGGGAACTGCTAGGTCGAATTAAGCCTCTATTTAGTAATTCTTCAACTTGACTCTGGATTTCTTTTTGCTCTATTTGATTGTGCCTATATGGTGCTTTGCAAGGTGGTTGTGTGCCAGGAATTAAATCAATCTTATGGTCTTCTGGACGTGAAGGAGGTAAACCTGGTGGTAGGTCTTCTACAAAACAGTCCTTAAAATATGCAAGAAATTCCTTATGCCTAGGGTGCATATGATTCTCCTTTGCGTGCAATTCATTCACCCAAATGAGATATGATTTAGTATTCTTGCGTAATGCACGTTTTGCTTGAGTATGCGAAAGCAGTGGAAAAATATTAGATGCATGCATACCATATAATGTAATAGATTTTCCGTGAAAATTAATATTCATTGTGTGCGTGGAATAATCTATATTTGGATTATGATGGTGTCTCCAAGGCATTCCTAAAATAATGTCGCTTGACTGTAATGGAACAACTAAGAAATTTCTTCTTTCAATGTATGCACCAATTTGAATCTCTAAATCTTGTACTTCTTGTGTGCCATTGTACCTAGTGCCTAAAAATGCAGCTTTTATGCGATAATGCGTAGGTACAGTCTGTAATTTCAATTTCTTTACCAATTTTGCTGAAATAAAGTCATGAGTACTACCGTCATCATGCAAGATAGTTCTTTCCTTTCCATGCACCATACATTTCATAGTCAACAATGAATGTGGAGTAGGCATACCTGGTAAAGTGTCGGAAGTAGTAGTAGTATCATCCTCATCTTCAGTGAAATCAGGCATATCCTCATGCTCGTCTTCGTCCATGGTTCCAAGATAGTTGATATGTGCTGGTGGCTTCTTTGAATGACAATTTGCTGTGAGATGCCCTGGCTGGTGATACTTATAGCATACTATTGGCTTGGCTTTGGTCACATTATTTGCAATGGCTGGAATTGGCCAATTCTTGCGGAAAGATGGTGATGAGAAACGACCTGGATTAAACCTTCTAAAATTGGAATTGAATTGTTTAGATCCATAATTACCGTTGGCTTGGAATTGCTGTGGTCGTCTGTCTCTTCCGCGTAACTTATCTTCAGTGTCGTGAGCTAAGGAGATGGCGTCTTCAAGGATAGCAGGCTTGAACATGTTCACTTCAGTGTAGTAATGTCCAAGGAGTCCAAGCATATACTTCCGCTTATGTGTCGTCTCTGGTACGTCTTCAAGCATGCGTAGCTGTAGGAGTGCATTCCAAAAATGCTCTGTATACTGTGGAATAGGCTCACGATCTCGTTGTTGAAGTAAATCCCATTGCTTGATAGCCTTCTCATGAAATTGCGGTGGAAGGAAATTCTGCATGAACTTCTTCTTGAAATCTTCCCAAGTAGCAGGACATTCTATGCTCTTGCGGACTATAGTCCACCAAAGTGATGCTCTGTCTATCAGATGATTAGTAACACACTTGATTTTATCTTTTTCTGGATAAGTTTCCTCATGGAAATAGTCATCAAACTGACTAATGAATGATAAAACAGTCTTTCCGTCTCGTATGCCATTGAAAGTGTGAAATTTGAAACTTCGTTTACTTATCTTGGATTCCTTGCGAATGGTTTGTGCTTCAAGAGTGGCGTCAATGGTACGTCGAATCAAATCTTCAGCTTGTGGTTCTTCTTTGTCGGTGGACGCTCTTTGTAGTTTTGTCAATTGCGCTTGCAATGCTTGCCTAGCCCTTCGCTCTTCTTCCAATTGTAGCATGATTAGATCCAGCTTTTGTTCCATGGTAGGCTCAGGTAAGTCGTCTTCAGCCATAGGATCATCCATATGTGGGGTCGTCATCCTGTAAAACTCAATAAACCTTTCTCACTCAAAATCAAGTTAGCGGGATGAGCGTAGCTATTCCACTTGACTTACAGAACTTGACTTTTGCGGTGCAGGACTTGGAGTTTGTCGATTTTGTTGCCTTATGTGACTTGTAGAACTTAGATGTGATTTAGGAGATTAAGCTTAAAAGCTTAATCAAACAGTCGTCGTCAAATCGTGAGGGAGGGGGGCGTTTTTTGTCCGCGCGAAAAAATCGGAAGGGTCTTCTGATATCACGACTGAAGTTTATGAAGCTTGAAGCTTTTTAAAAGCTTCTAAGCTTAAGATTAAGCCTTGATGAAGCAATTCAGTTGAATATGAAGGAAGCTTATCTCTGGTTTTCAATGACTTGATGAAGGAGATGGATGCGTGGTCCTCCGCCTACAGAGCCTGGTCCTTCACGATCTGACAGTAGAAACAGGGGTTCTTGATCGCCAGAAGTCTGCCTGTATCGACGGTTCACGATGAGATTGACTATAGAGCCCGATCATTCCTGGAGCTCCGCCTTCGCCCGAGATTGGTAGCGATTGGAAGCTCTTGATCTCTGCTCCGCTCTGATACCACTGGTGCACAGATCGAACGCAGAATGCTCACGTAGTGAATCCCGGAAGGTCCCCAAGAACAATGAACTCTACCTTTTTGCACAAAAAACCATGTAAAAGCATGCACGACAAGAAGCAAGAGACCAATTAGGTTCAATCTCCTCCCATGCCTTGTGTGAGCGCTTCACAAAGCATGTATTTTATGTATATTTCAATCTTCATGCTCAATAATAGCCCAATTTACAAAAATATGACAATCTTTTAGCTTTTGAGTTTGCTTTCTACAAAAATAGGAAAATAAAGCTAATGGACGGTGCCCATAGAGTCTGGCACGCCCAATCTCAATGTCCAAATAGAAATAACATATCCGTGCGCATAGGCGCATACAAAATAATAATCAATAATCAATGTCTCAATAGACAGAACAAAATATAGGCGTGGCGCCTATCAAAATATAATCCAAAGGTCGAATACTCGCTAAACTCCAATGCTTTCCTCCACCACTGCTGCTATCTCTACACATCAACTGAAGCATTCACAATCGTTAGTAAAATAATACAATTAAACCGACAAAAGTGAATACCTAGCAATCTTCAGCTACATAAATAAATCAACTGGTTAGAAATAAATCCTAACCTTAATTTATTACGAGTGCGCACTCTAAACTCATAAACGTTTATTAATTTAATATGCATTTTGCGGAATCACCCGCTATGGAATCACCCACGTACACACTAAATTAATGAAACGCCCGAAAAGGACAGGCATCCCCATCAACTTCTCGCACAAAGAATCCTCTTTGTGTATGAGCCCCGGTCATCTAAGTTTACGGAATCCACCGTAAAACCTCACGGAATCCACCGTGGCACGGAATCTACCGTGGAATATGCCTCCTGGCATCAAGAACCATGGCCTTCTTGACAATACTTGATAGCTTGGTCGCCTTGAAAACTTCATAATCCTAAAGTCCAAAATGCATTCCATATTAGCAACACTCATGTGGACTTTAATAATGAAACCTTCTAGTTATCTTAAACTATCATTTAGCCATCCAAAGCATTATGGAGGCATCCTTTTGGATTTCTAGTCCCAACCTTTGTATAAATCCTAAACTCATAATGTTGGAGGATCTGGTATCCACAATGTCATGATCCATTAATATGCCATCAACATATGATGCTGCCTAGAGCGATGCTTTTCAACATGTTTAAACCAATCATCTCCCACATGGGCTATTCTCAAGGGTTTGATGATATACCTAGTGCAAGGAATCTTCTTAAACTCTTTATGCACTTCTTGAGATAGTTTGATTAGTTGCAAGAGATTCACATCAAGTTTTACCTCAGAAAGAGAATTGACTAAGTAAAATTCATGATAATTAGCAATGGTTTTCTTTTTTGGCTAGATCGTTCTTTCTCTTGGTTGTGGAAATAGATTAGGTGCCTTTTTCTTGGCTTTTACAATCTTCTTCAATAGCTTCTTATTGGAGTCAGCTTTGCCACTAGTAGCTTTTAGAGGACCACCTTCCACATAAAAATTAAGGAAATGTGTCCTCGTATCATCATGTTTAGGGTTTGCCTTTGTAGGTATTATATTATTCTTAGCAGCTTCTTTAACCTTCTATCCTCTTGTAATGGCTTGTAAATTAAAAGCCACAATGGTATTGATATGTACAACTTCAATAAGGTTGATGCAATATTCCGTTCTTCTCCCACACAAGAATCACCCCCCCCAAACGAATTAAGCTACTTGAAAAACTTTTTAATCTTCCCCCCATCAACGCCAAACAGGTGGCGGGGAGGGGGACATCATGATGAGGTCAACGGGAGAGAGAGGAGGACGAAGTCACGGAAGGGGAATATGACGAGGAAGGAAGATGAGGATGATGCTGACATAGGAGGAAAGGAGAAGATGGTGTAGTGGGGAGAGTGGATGACGATGGGAGCCCTCGATAATGGTGAGGAAGGAGTGGAGAGAAAGTTGACGGAGGTGCCAATAGGGGGGAGTGGCACACGTATGTCGTCAGTAATGAATTTTCAAATTATGAAGGTGCTTGCTTTGACTTTCGCATGAGAAAGAATTAGGCCCATATTATGCCTCACAAGAATAGGACATTGGAAAGGATAATTTGCATCGCAAGTACTTGAAGGATTGAATTCCCCAAATGCATGTATCAAGAGGAGTTAATTGTATCTAGCTGCTATGCGATGAATTCATAAGCAACGTATAAGGCTTCAAGTATTGTAAACTTCCCATCCTCGCAATAGTAGGTGTGTTTTCATCACTTTGAAGGTATATATTGCAACTTGCATGCCTGAAGGATTGCATGGCAAGAAACTTTGTCTAGAAGAGAATCATTTTCGAAACTCTAGGCCTTTGCCCAAGCTTTTGCTGATAACATGAACTGATAACTCATGTTGATAGATCAGAATCTTGATGATGTGCGTAGTAGTATAAGCAATAGTCATAAGGATTAAGACTAAGATGCCTTGAGGTTCATCTGATAGCGATTATGTTTATCAATCATATTTGGGGTTGGGCTAGATGCAACAACAACTCTAGGGGGAGTGAAGAGCTCAAGGATTAGAAAATCCTAAATTGAAGGAAAGATCGATGCTTTTGTACTTGTGGGGAAGAAGGCTGGGTTATCAATCAAGGTAAATGACTACTAGGAATTATGTATTGTACAGTGTTTGAGACCTTAACATATGCCTTAGTTCAAAGAAGGGTGGATTAAGAAAAATTTACATAGAACCGCTCCCGATTCCAAGGTGGAGAGAAAATACGCAATGGAAAGGTTTTCACGACTATTCCTACAATGTTTGGAAAAGGATACCATTGTTTTTGTTGATTGATCAAACAATGTTTGAGATGCTTCTGCATTAAACTGATTATTGGGATGTAATTTGGATGATTATTCTAAGTGCTTGTGTTTGATGGTAAATACATGGCACAGGTTAGTGATGACAAATTGCCATGGGGAATAAAGGAATGTTTTCTTAAAAGATGATATTAGGTTGATTTCCTTGATTGTGCTGATTATTAATTAGATTAATTAAGGAAGAATATTTTGCATGGGTGGATCATCTCCAAGGTTGCACTACCTTTCAACTCGAGAGGGCGCTACTTGATTCATGAGCTGAAGGTCAAGTGGTGAAAACTCCAACCACGGAAGTTGTGTCTCACTGCTAGGTCACTTGGGACTAGTGGAGCTCTGGATACCCCTACCTAGTCAAGAACAGAGTTATAAACTATCGTGATCCCAACGTCTAGGGCATTGGAAGATCCTATCCTAAATACTAGATGGAAATTATGGTGCCATGGGATTTGGACTGGGTACTTCTGCAAGGTGGAAGGGAAATATAATTTCTCCTATATGGGTAGGAGACAAATATTAACTTGAAGATAATTAAAGAACTTGTTTGAACGTGTTTGTCAAAGGATTTCTTGCTTTGCATTCATGTCAGTGCTGTAAATTATGCGAACGAACCCTGTTCCCTAAAAGACTTAATCAAGGAAGCTGATTTTAAGTGTTGCACATAAATGTGATAGGAACTAATTAGATAACTAAAAAATGGCTAGAGGCAACCGGGTGGGCAGAACTCTCGATAGGTCCATCCTACGGTAGGGTGGTCCAAGAGAAATGGGAGGCTTCTCACAAGGTTTTATCGTTGTTTGATCTTTAGGTATTATTAGGTTAGAACCCGATTCATGCCTTTTTGGGAGACCGGAATGGGACTATGCCCTACAAGTAGAGAGGTTGAGTGGCGCATCACTCTCCTTTCACATTCTCTTTGAATCAACTGCCATATGGATTTGCTTCGGATTGGGTATCTTTGCGTAAACTAGGATGTCCAAAACCAGATGCTAGAATGCTGTCAAGAGACCTTGACCCTAGGAACCTAGATTTTAAATCGATCCTAGTGGGTTCGACCGCAAACGTTCCATTGCAAGGTGGACTCGAGAAACTCTAGGCCACAAACCCGGTGACATTCCATGGGACTATTAGGCGGCTTCGCTTAGACTCATCTCTCGATGGACTGCTAGAAATATGTATGGATGGCAGGCACGTTACAGTTGGTATCATAGCAAAACTTTGTAATGATGTGTGACTAATTAATGTATGGATTGTAGGCATATCCTAAAGAGAGTAACCTAAGTGGTATGGCTTGATTGTCACACACCTTGTGCACCCACGAATGTTGACATGCACAAGAAATTTCTTCTCAAGAAAAGTAAGAAATTTGAGTTTGATGGAGTAGGGATAGATGATGCAACAGTGGAGGCGGAGATATGGATTGAGTCGATGGATGACTATTTCGCTATGCCATAGAAACTGCTACTACCAATCAAGCAATGATAGCTAAACTTAAGTCAATTGACCAGGCTTAGATATGGTGGAAGCAATGGTGCAAAGATGAAGGTGTTTTGAAGCCACTGCCACTTGGCTCAGCTGAAAGATGCTGTATGGGGATTATACCTGCTGCCAACTTACTGAACTTTGATGATGAATGAATTCTTCAAGCTCAAGCAGCTAGAATTAACCTTGAAAGCCTACTATTCAAAGTTTGTAACCCTATTAAAATACGCCTCACCTATGGATATTGCACAACAAGTATCCAATTTTTGCCATGGCCTAAACACTCCTCTGAAGTACCATCTTGAAGCAATGCGTCCAATAGATTTGCAAGATGCATTACTTCCAGTGAAGCCAAACATCCAAGAACTTGGATTAGGCAATTGTGACAAAGATGATTTCTATCCACAATAAGGATGATCGGTTGACCATTTGAATAATCAACCCTTTTGAGAGTGGAGGCTGAAATTAACAACTTCTTTAGTTTGCGTACAGTGAGAGTATGCTCTTTCCCCCAAGAGAATGTTTAGCCTTTTCTTAATAACTGATAGAGATTTTCGGCTATATGAGCAAAATTTGGTATCAATAAATCTTCTAACCTCTGAGATATTTATGCATTTTTCTTGCATTCTGTTGATGGCATCTATCTTGATTGGTGAAGGTTTACGTCTGTAGGGGCCACACAGATGTCCAACCACTAGGACTTCTTCTACTCCAAAAATCGACTTAGCTCTAGACAAAGTAAGATGTACCTCTTCTAGCCTTGTCACAATCATGAACATGGTTAACTACAAATGTCCTGCAGCCATCTTTGTCAAGCTTCTCATTCTTTTCATTGACTTCACATCCCTTGATAGGTACACCATCAAGAAATGGAATAGTTGTGGAATAAAGTCCCTTAAGACTTTGTGCATGGCATTCATCATATGGGCTACGGAGTTTGTTGCACCTTGTGGTAGAGTGCACATGCAGACAAATCCAAGAGGTGTCTTCATTGTACTAATGTCTCGGCTTTCTAATGAAAGCTAAAATTGGTCATATCCCGAATATAGATCGTCTATAGAATAAATTGCTCTACCTGCAAAAGCTTCAACAAACTCGTCAAAAGTTGGTCCTGAACCAACATTTCGGATTGTGACACGATTAACAAGCTATAGATCTTGAATGAATCTTAAAGATCCATTTTTCTTGGGCACGGTAAACCATCGGTTTGAGTAAGGTGCTGAAGAAGGCTCTAAAATCTTCATTTTGATCTTCTCATTTTGAATCTTAAAGATCCATTTTTCTTGGGCACAGTAAACCATCGGTTTGAGTAAGGTGCTGAAGAAGGCTCTAAAATCTTCATTTTGATCTTCTCATTTAGAAGTTCCAATAATTTGGGCAAATGCGCCCTTGGAACAGGAATAGGCTTGAGGTTTCAAGGCATATGTGGGACCGTAAAAATGACCATAGGAGTCACAATATTTGGATCCACACAGGCTATTTCACTTCGCTAAAATGTAAAACATTTTCCATGTTTCATTAGCATTTGCGTAAAAGGGTGTTTTTCAGTCGGTGAAAGGAAATAATTTTCACCTATTTTGAGCTCTTTTATACTTTTAGATGTGAACTTGTGACCTTTGTTGGAAGGATCACAAAGACTTGACTGATTTTCTGCCCTATCAGCTAGCCCTTCACTTTTAGGAGACAATGGGACTGCCACAAGCTTGACTTTCTTATCCACCGTATTGTATTTTGTCTCCACTTGTGCTTCAGCCTGGTTGAGTTAACCAATCTCTTCCTGCTCAACAAATTCTTGAACTCTAGTTTGATCAAAGTCCAATGTACATACTTCTATGGACTGATTTTCAACTTGAGTCCAAAAAAAATTCCTGAAATATCTTCATTTTCAGTCATCATGTCATAAGTTTTCAGCTCCCTTTTTACATGACATAAATATTTTCTTTCAGCTTTAGTCATGTCCGGAAGAAACTTATAACAACCCATACTATTGGTTGTACATACATACAAATTTGCTAGAGACACAATTTCTGTAGCATAAGGAGGTTCAATCTTTTTACATGACACACTACTATAGCCTCCTTTTATAGTAGTGTAGCCTGAAAACCCTTGAATTCTCAGTCATTAGAAGGCAGAGGATAATCATGCAGTCAACCTCTATTTCGATGATAGTTAACACACACAGTAAAAAATTGGACAGCTCGTTCATTATCCTTGCTTCGAATTTGAGCATAGGAAGAACCACTATCGAGAGCTTTTGTTTCCAAGCAGGCTTCAGAAATGTAAGGTTGCCCAAGAATAATAGGGTAACTACAAGTGTCTTGAACAAAAAAGTGAAAATTGTCTTTAATGTCTCCAATAGTTACCTGCACATTAGGACATGCAGCATATAACTCTCCAGAAGAGTTGTTTGTAGCTCTCATTCACCAACCTGGATCAACATCTATGGGCCATCTGCCACTTTCATAGAGACTCCTTGCCATGACGTTTATCTCTGAGCCATGGTCTAAGAATGCAATACATGGTGTTTCTTTTTCTCCAATTTTGACATCTGTCTCCGTTGTTGCTCTTGCCCAATGCGTATGGGAGTAGTGATTGCTTGGAATGAACCGAGCCTCTTCCTCCTCATGCATGTGTTGTAGACGACCTTCTTTTTTAGAGTTGGGCTACCCAACTGGTTTGGACTAGTCGACCATTACATTTTCAGCTTTTACTTCTTTAATTTTTGCATTCGTGCTTTCTTTATCTTTAGCTTCAATCGTTGCAATTAATTCTTTAATTGCTTCAAGATGAATTCCTTGTGAAGTCAGCTTCTCTTCATCCTGCACAAAAACTCGAAGAAATTGCAAAGCATGCACTGTTTCTTCAGCTTCATCACCAACATATTGTCTTTTCCTTTTGATTACATTAATAATTACATCATGGAATTCACGTTTGTCAATTCCATGAATTTTGCCTAAGGTGAATTCAATTTTTCTTCCTAGAATTCGTTCTTTTAGGACTCATTTGAGATCGGTTGCAGATTCTATGTCAAACTGCAATTTGTAGCCTGGCTGCTTGCCTTTCTTCTTTCCTTCGGTCTTCTTTGTTTGTGGCACATCTTTCATCTCTTGATTTAGGGTTATATTCTCAACAAGATTTGGTTGTTCACGCATTCTTCTAGTTACCTGTTTTGGAGGGCCAGAAGAGAAAGGCCTTGGTTCATCTTCTCTTCTTTTCTTCAAACACCATATTGGGGAATATGGGAATTTCCCATAAGTTTGGGACAAGTGGTCAAATCTTTGGATTATCATAACTTGAACACTATAACTCCAAATTGAGCGCTCTATAGCTCAATAGATTCCATTTTTCAAACGCTTTCCAATGATAGGTCATATCATATGGTTTTGAGAAACTTATGCGCATGCTATCCGGGTGCTACCTTTTTAGTATTCAAAAAATGGGAATTGGGAGATTCCCAAACTCACTAATATTGTGTTTTCAATAAAGACTTCTTTATGATTGACGTCAGCCAAAAGTGCAAAGGCAGAAAAAGAATCTACCAGTTATTCCTCGAATGCATTAACTGGCGTTAGTCAAATCTTCTTTGGCTGCTTTACCACGTTCCATTTGATCTAGTGCCTGCATCCATACTTTAGATTGCACATTAGCTTTACATGCTTTCAAATTTGATTTAGTTGGTTCAATTTGTAGCCCATAGATAGCTGCATCAATTGCTGCGTAGGCATTCTTTACAACTAAATCTTCCAATCTTTTCTTCATTCCACCATTGCCAAAAATTAGCTCGAATGGAAGACCAGTTTTAGCTGCATGAATTTTTCCATTGTCATGCCACCACAGGGACACGATGTGAAAAACTTTGGAATGCATCATCATCCGACTTCTTATTGATCAAGACAGTCAATGTGATCTGAGTCATTAGTGTTAGTGTGAGTTGCATGGATTATCCAAAAATACTAGATTTTTGGATAATTTTAGCCTATTTTTTATATTATTTATTGTAAAAATCCGAAAAAGTTAGAAAAGCTTCTAGATTACGATGGCATGCAAAAAGCAAGTTACTTTTTTAAGCCAGTTATAGGTTTTTCATAAAAAAGACAGATTAACAAAATTGTGCGCATTGCGATTGCTGGAAACAAGCTAAAAATTGCACTTTGAACTGAAAAAAGAAGAATGCGTAATCTAGGAGATCCGTGACCAGCTGTCTTGAGGTTTTACCCCCCTTTCGGAGTCAACGGAGCCATCAGATTTAGGTTCCGAGCAACAGAGAAGGAGCTGTAATTTTAATGCACATATTGTTCTACAAAGAAGCTCCAGGAGATCTAATGCCTGGAGATTGCTTCGCGTTCACAAATGTATTCGTGTCACTTCATTGTGCATACACTCAAAGCAACTTAGGCACACATACTACACATTAAGGATTCAATCACACAAGTACGTTACATTCGTAAAGCATACCACATTGCATTGTGTATGCATGTATGCCCACTACACCCCATGCACACCTGCACATCCTAGTCATACACAACATTGTCACATGTAGGTTTAAACCCCTAGTCATGCACACCACACCTAGTGCACCCATACTACTCTTAGGTGCACTCATATGCATGCTAGGGTACTTGTTTGCATTCAACACACTAGCACACCAGGCTGGCACAACATAGGACTTGTTCACGTACACAGTGCACTTGTGTACCAATCGTGCCTAGTGTATTATTACACTAAACACATCTGCTAGGAACACCTTCTACTTAAGCACCCCATTTCCCCACCACTACATGTCCTAAATGTAAAAGTGACAATTGGTAATATACAAGAAGAGCAACACTTCTTTGTGCAAGATAATTCCTCATATGCAGTGAATTTGGGACAGCCCTATATTATAGGAGTACGTATGGAAACAAAGGTGCTTGATGATGGTTCTGCTTATGCAAGAGTCAGAAGCAAGAATGAGAAGAAAACAATCCAATTTCTTACTGTTTGTGTTAATCATCTTAGAAATCAGGATACGCTTCGAGAGTCTCCTTTGACACCAAATGCAAGGGAATTCAAAGACCTGGATTTTCATTAAGCACTGGTGTAATGCGGGGCTACAGTAGTATTATTCAAAGGATGTACTTGCCTCTTGATGAAATGAAGCATGTATTTACTATTGGTTATTCTCAGTTTACAGCAAATAGTTCATGTTGGTTTAAGCTTATGGAAGCTATGTGCAGGGCTAAACGCATATCTATGAAACGGGCTGCTAAGGAACTCACATCATTGGGACTTTTAGCTGAAAATGAAGGCATTTCAAGCATGTTTTATGGGCTGAATATTAATGACACTATGTCTAAAATTTCAGCAACTATACATGCAGAAAAATAAGCTAAAAACAGAGTATTGTCATTATGTTCTTTGGACATGTATGATGCCATAGCATTGTTTACTCAGTAGAAAGCAAGGATTACAATGGGCTGAACCACTTGTAGAAACATAGTATAAGACAGTTGACAAAAAGGTGAAACCAATTTCTTTGCCACTTCCACTAGAGAGTGAGGGTTTATATGAAAAAGTGTCAAGGCAGCCAAGCTTACGAGATCCTAAAGATATAGGTCAATGGCATTAGTTTACATCTGAAACATTACATGAATTGAAAGTTGGTGCAGAAGGGTTTCTTTTGCCTGGTGAGAGAGATTATTTTATGGGGATGTTGGCTAGGCATAGAAAGGCATTTGCAAATAGGTTGTATGGATCCAAATGTTGTCTCTCCTATGGTCATATTTACTATGCCACATGTACCATGGAACTTGAGGCATATTCCAGTGCCTAAATCATATTTGCCAAAGCTGATGGATTTGCTAAATGAAAAGATTCGCATGAGGATCTTGGAGTCTTCTTCAGATCTGTACTCAAATCTTTGGTTTATTGTGCCCAAAAAGAATGGGGCTTTGAGATTTATTCAAGACATGCAACTGATCAATAAAGTGACCATAAGAAATGTGGGTACAAGTCCTGTGATTGATGAATTTGTAGAGGCTTTTGCAGGCAGAGCGATCTATTCTTTGGGCGATCTTTACTCGAGTTATGATCAATTTCAGCTTGCAATTGAAAGTAGGGATATCACAACATGAATACACCCTTGGGATTAGTACAGATGTGTACTCTCCCACAATGTGCAACAAACTCAGTGGCACACATGAAAAATACTATGAATAGGGTACTCAAGGATTTTATACCAAAATTGACGATGCCCTTCTTGGATGATGTTCCAATCAAAGGGTGTGCAGTGGATGAAAAGAATTAAGAGATGGATGCTCATGGATGCAGACAGTTTGTTGTAGACCATATTGTGGATTGTGAGAGGATTTTGATGCATCTAGAGGAGGTGCATTTAACTCTTTCTGGACAAAAGTCTATCTTTGGAGTTAAAGAGGTTTTGATTGTTGGGCATATGTGTGGGCCTTATGGACGAAGACCATCACCAGCAAAAATAGATGGGATTGACAAAATGCCAGATGTATTCATGAATGTATCAAAGGTGCGTAGATTCTTGGGAGCATGTGTGTTCTATTTGATATGGATTCCTCACTTTGCACATGTAGTCGATGCTCTATATCAACTTTTGAGGAAAGGTCAGAAATTTCATTGGGAAAGGAAGCATCAAAAAGCAATGAAGAAATTGAAGCAACTCTTAAAATCTGCTCCTACATTGAGAAAGGCTGACTATTCACATGGAAAGCCTATCATTATTATTGTTGATACAAGCCCAATCGGGATTGGATGGGCAATTGGGCAAGATGATGAGGCAAGGCAAAGATATGCAATATGCTTTGGTGCTAGAGTATTGATTGAATGACAAAGAAGATATCCACAGGTTAAAAGAGAATTATGGGAAATTATGACAGCCCTTAAATGTGATAAGGTGTATTTTATGGGTGCTCATGTAGTCATTAAGACCGATTGTTTGCCGGTATTGGTTATGATTACTAGTTGTGCTACTCCAGACAATGCTATGCTCCGGTGGATTGCATACATCAAATCTTTGAACCTTGAATTTCAGCATATTGCAGGAAGAGATAATCCAATGGCAGACATGTTATCTCGAGCACACTATGAGAATGAAGATGGGATGATAGATGAGGAGGAAGAAGATGACTGTCTTGCGGCTGAAAATGATGTTGCAAGAGTGAATTTAGCAATGCAAGGTGTTGTTACAGCATTAATTGAAGCTTGGACAACAAAGAGAAGACACTTTAGATGTTTTGCATCTTGTGTAGAAGTGTTTTTGGAAGACAAATATGCAAGAGAGTGGCTGAGAATTGGTCAATAACTAAGTAGATTAACAAAGAGAGATGAATGGTCAGATGAGGAGTTTAAGAAAATCAAGAGGAAAGTGTATGGGTTTTTCTTAAAAGATGGACACTTATGGAAACATGCTAAAAAGAAACAGGGTATACCATTGCGAGTTTTGAATGATAGAGCTTCACAAGTAAATGTTATGCAAGAATTTCATGAAAGCTTATGGGCTGGTCATAGAGGTGTTTGGGGTACTTTTGCAAAGATCAAAGAAAGATATTGGTAGCAGGGTATGTATAAGGATGTTTCTCACTTTGTGAAAACATGTACGACATGTCAAATGTATTCATTTATGAGACATCAGGATGGATTGCAGCCCACATATCCATTGTCTCTTCATTTTAAGTAGATGGTGGATTTGGTCACAATGCCCAGAGGTACTTGGCAAATGAGGTATCTTGTGCTTTCCCATGAAGAATTGACTAATCAAGTGGAAGGGAGAGCTTTACATACTAAGACAACAAATGCTGTGTGTACTTTTCTCTTAGAAGAGATCTATTCTCGGTATGGCTGTGTGGGCAAAATTACAACAGATAGGGGTGACTTGGATGCACATGAAGCTCATGATTTCTTTGCACAGTTGGGGATAAAGCTTACTTTAACTTTAGCCTATAACCCTAAAGCAAATGGAAAAGGTGAAAGAGGTCATCCACCTATTGTGAAGGCATTGGAAAAAGCATGTGGAGAGAAGGTAAAAGAGTGGCCACGATTGCTCCCTTATGCTTTGTGGGCTGACAAAACAACTCATAGTGCTATTACAAGATATATGCCTGTAGAATTGATGTATGGTCAAAAGCCTATCATGTCGATAGAAGAGATGACAGTCACATGGAGTGTCCTACCTTGTGAAGAGGAGTTGAATCGAGAGGAGTTGTTGGCCTTGCACATTAGACAGTTGGAAAGAAAGTCAGAAGACATAGAGGCAGCAATTGCAAAGTTAAGGACAGCAAGGATACAGAACAATAAACGATTTGATAAAAGACATAGATTAAGACCAAGAACCATACAAGATGGAAATTGGATATTGGTTTATGATAGTAGTTTAGACAATCAACATAGTGCCATGCGTAAAGTTTCCAAAAGATGGTTTGGATCCTATGTGGTAAGACAGGTGTCTGATAATACTACTTATGCATTAAATGAACTAAATGGGATAGCCATAAAACTTTTGGTAGCAGGGAAAGGAATCAAATTATACAAGAGGCAAGAATCTACTGCCTATGAGTTGCTAGAATTGGAAGAAAATGGTGGCCATGATACAGGGGATAGCCAAGAAGATATGGAAGATGAAGAAGCAAAGGATATAGTTACAAAGGATGGGGAGGACTCAGAATCTGGTGACAACTAGGATTTTGGCACATACCGGAGGATGTGCAGGTTCAGAGGGGGTGGATGTCGTGCCACTACACGAACACGGTGTGAAAAACTATGGAATGCATCATCATCCAACTTCTTATTGATCAAGAGAGTCAATGTGATCTAAGTCATTAGTATTAGTGTGAGTTGCATGGATCATCCAAAAATACTAGATTTTTGGATAATTTTAGCTTATTTTTTATATTATTTATTGTAAAAATCTAAAAAAGTTAAAAAAGCTTCTAGATTAGGATGGCATGCAAAAAGAAAATTTCTTTTTTAGTCAGTTATGGGTTTTTCATAAAAAAGACAGATTGACAAAATCACACGCGTCGCAATTGCTCTAAACAAGCTGAAAACTGCACTTTGAACTAAAGAAGAAGAAGGAGTGATCTGGGAGATCCGTGACTAGGTGTCCTAAGGTTTTTACCCCCCTTTCGGAGCCAACAGAGCCATCAAATTTGGGTTTCGAGCAATAGAGAAGGAGCTGTAATTTTGATGCACGTTTTGTTCTATGAAGAAGCTCTAGGAGATCTAATGCCTGGAGATTGCTTCTAAGTAATGCAAAGATTCCAGGTTCTTTCAATACATATTGATTCAATTCATTGTGCTTTGTCTTTTTCATGTTTACCACTTGTGTATTCTCTTTCTTCTCTTCCATCTCCTATCTCTACTTCCTTCTACCTCTGATCCCCGCTGGATTTGACCTTTCAATAAAAACCCCTCTGACACCGTCTTTCCAAAAGACGAGCTTCTATGCTTTAGCCTCATGGAAGGCAGAACACTCCCTCTTGTCATGTTGTTGGCTGTCACACCAAATACAATGCCTCTTAAAGCCTTCCATCATGGGTCTTTGACATGATAATCGTCCTCATTCCTCAACTTTGACATCCCACTTCTCCACCTTTGAACTAATTCTTTAAGATTTAGATAAAGATCTCACATGATTTTAATGAGTTCATCCATTATATCATTTTTAGAAGGAACAGAATAAGAAAGAGTTTGTTGATTAGTCAAAGGAATAGAGGATTTTGAAGGTGAAACGAGCTCCATCAATGGAGTTGTTGAAGTTGAAGTAGAGCCCAATCTTAGTCGCATGTGCTCTCTTTGAGAAATCATGTTAACTGCATCAATAATATCTGTCCATGCAGTCTTGACTCCTGATTCGGAGGTAGCATCTTCTAGGCGATCAACAAGCTTCTCTTGCAGAATGGGATCTTCAACCTTAAGGAATAATTCAATCTTCTGACCTTCCATACTAGCTTTGTTGGTCTTCAGTATCAAGTTGTTCAAATTTACTTTTAAACTCATGGTATAAAGATGTTTGCAGCTTAACCTTTGTTGGGTTTCTCAACCCAATCAGTGAAACTTTTCTTCGTCATTAGGCTAGAGTCTTCTAAGAAGAAATCTTTGCATAGGGCTTTTTTGAATGCAACCCAATCTGCATCTTACTGAAAAAGACCATGGATTCTTTCTTAAAGACCATGCCTGGCTAGTCTGGTAATATCTCGGGGGGTTCACTATATATATTTCTATATATAACGTGCGTTCATGCCCTATTTATAAATATCCTACTCTGTGAATTTTTCTTGAATATAACACAACCCTTTTCTATTCAATCTATAAGTAACCCCTTTATATGACACCCTTCTGTGTGTTAAAAATGTATAAAAATGGTGTTTTAAAAACCCCTTATTTTGAACTCACGTTATATATACATATATTCATGAGTGACCTCCCCCCCAGAGCAATATAAGGACTCCATGCATGTTGTGGTACACCAAAGAATAGCATTTTCTCAACATACAAGTGAATAAAAACACATACATTTCCACCATTAATTTGTTTGAATTCCCACCTAACTTTCTCTAGGGCCTTGATAGCTGTGGAATCAATCTTCTCTTCGTCTTTTCTTTGTTATTATTGTTGTAACATTTGGATTTGTTGTTGCTGAGTATGCGTACCAATTGTTGTAGAGTATCTCCTAAAGAATCCCCCATCTTGGAGTTCTCTTACACCGACCTTCACGTCGGGTTCACCAATGTCGCAGCGCATAGGGTTGAAGGTCACCACAAGGGTTTGGCAAGAAAACTCGACAAGATAGATGTAACGTGTCCACCTGTTCGCTCGTAGGACATGTTGTAGCAGTCCATCGGGAAGAGAGTCCAGAAAGCGCCGCCCGACACTCCCATGGAATGTCACGGGGTTTGCGATCTAGGTCTTCCCGAGTCTGCCACGAAACGGAAGCATTCCGACCGTTCCCACTTAGGACCGACCTGAATCGGGGTTTTCTTAGTGGTCAAATTTCTAGAACGGTAGCTAGCGTCGAACCCAGGAGAACTACTTTACGCAAAAACGTCAGGGTCGAAGCGGGTTCATGCTGCACTTGGTTCAAGGAGAATGGAAAACGAGAGGGATGCAAAGCTCGACCTCTCTGCCCATAAGATATAGTCCCATTCCGTTCCCCTAAAACAACATAAATTGGGATTCTAGTAACCTGAACTCTAGGTCAGCATTGCCTGTTGTTCATTTCCATCGAGAAAAGTTCCATGCTATCGATTTCGTTTGAGAAAAGTTCCCAACCAACCAGGACCACCCATTCGTAGGACGGACCCATGGCCACATCCACCGCACTTTCCTCAGTTTGCTTTAGTTGTCTAATTACCTACCACATTTAGTTGGACACGTATAAAATAGCTTCCTTAATTAGCTAATTAGACACTGGTTTCTTCACGTAATCTTAGCACTTGACATAGAAAAACAATGTCAAACAAGTTCCTTTACAATAATTGATCTTATTTATCTTTGGAATACATCATAATAATCCAGCGTGTAGGCTATCCATAATCCGCCCGAAGGCAATCCATAATCCGCCCAACGGCAATCCAGCAATCCACAGGGATTACTAATCCAAGAATCTGCCCGTAGACTAGTATGCGGGCCTCGAAATCCAATCTCCAGTCACTTTGGCCTCTTGTGCAGGGCCCGAAAGGCAAGGGATTTACGGCCAGAGCGTCCCTGGCACCCAAGCGTCCTCCTACTCCAAGTAGCGTCCAACGGAGAGACCTCTCGCGGCTAGTTCGGTCCACGTTCTCAGCGTGGATAACAACCCCCTTGGTTAGGGTCAGCCAGACACTCGGGGGTAACTGATGCTGCCTCTCCCTTCTCAAGCATTAATTATCTTTCCATCTTTAATTCCTTGAGCAAACAATGCAAATAGTGCTCCTAAACTGCTACAAACACAATCAATCCAGTGGTCGTTTATTTGGCCAACTGCTGCTAAGGAGTGAATGCTTCTCTCTGAATGCATCCAGCACTGGATCCCGGATCAATTGCGACTTGGCAAGATCCCCAAGTGTGTGTTTATTTACCCTTTTGTCCTTGGGTTAGGGTCATACCATGTTAACCCAAATTAACCAACACTTTAGGCTTCTTAAGTTAAGATAGTAAATCTTAGTGACCATGTCGCTCTAACTTGATTGATCCTTTGCTTACTAAGCAATACATAACTTCCCTTAACTTGGCAAATCATCCCAAGAAAGGTGATGTAACAAGATGACTACTCATCCTCCTGCAAGTTAGACTTGTGCTAGAACCTGCCAACCTTAATCCAAGGAATGGAAAATTTATCTTATCGATAAACCACAAAGCCATGCGACGTTGCAACTTATTGCATAAGGATCGCATCTAACTCATGGGATCATTTCACCCATCAACGGCATTTCCTGGTCAAGGAATTATGTTTAGTCAAGATGTAGGGTTTGGGGTGTCTTCTCATCCAACCCAACCCCATTTGTACTAGGCCGAAGACGTTCGGTCTAGGGTTTCCAAACTCAATCTGAGTTTTAACATTAGGTCGATCAAACCTTAAGCTAGAAACCCTAGATCGTTGTTTGCATGGGCATCCAATTAATCCCAAACATCTTGTGAATGTGGGTAGGACCTTTGGGTTTGAGGGTCTCGACTTGGCGACCAAGTGCAATACTAGGCAGAATTTCTAACGTGCTAAATCCTAACTAGCACTTTGAGGTGTTTATCGTATCAACTAATTATTCTTTTACTAACCCCCTTGAGGGTTATAACATCACAAATGATCTACCAAATCGGTCTACTTGTCTTGCGACAAGAAACGGTCACTTCTTAGAGATGCTAAACTTGTTCTAAAGGTGTAAATAATTGCAACATGCGATTCATTACTTTTAGGCAGCCAAAAGGTTTGGCAATAACTACTTCTTTTCTTGCTAAAGTCATGACGAATGACAATTTGGAGAATATCTTGCATAAAACCTACAAGGATTTACATTGAGGAACTATGCCTACAACCTTTCGTTAAATGCAATTGTAATTCATGCTTTGGTAAGCCATGCAACTTTTTTCAAATGCAACTTCGATGAATGAAATTTACGCATGACGAATATGTAGCATGCAACCCTTTCCTAGATACAACATCATTAATAAAGTTCATGCAATACGAATATTATAAGACTAATGTCGACTTGATCCATTCCACAAGCATCTACGCATGCAACTTGCAAGTCCATGGTTCTATTTCCATGCTATGCAATTTTTCGGACAACATCTTATAGAGTTTAACGATTTTTCCTCGTGCGAATCACAACAAGGCAGATATTGCCTAAATGCAGCATACGCCTATTCTTTTCATGGTCCATCAAAAATGCACTTAACAATTTCATCTTTTGACCCTAAGCTATATGCGCTTAGGCTTGTCACTTTAGAAATGCACAAAAAATGGCAACATGCGACTACGCTCGTAAGACGGACAAGTAATTTATGTTCACAACTTTGGAAATGCAAACAATCCAATTGCATGATATGCACCACCTTGTCCATCGTTCAAGGAGATAATTTCTCGTATGAACTTTTTATCTTTACTACATGAATTAATGACAAGCGTAAATGCATTGTTCCTATGGAGTTAATCGTGGTTAAAGCATTTCTTTATGTGGAATTAAATTCGTGGAACTTGGGCTTGAGGGCTCGTGGGGATGTCCATGTGTATGTTCGGGGAAGAACCTCCCGCGGGTGCACCTTGCATCTTATTGGGAGCCATAGAATTCTGGTCCAGCAACTCTTCTTTGACTCTTCCGCGTATTGACTTCCTTCCTGCCCTGGTTTTTCGATTCTGCGCGGGACAGGGCCCTTGCAGAATGTGATTTTTGACTAAACCCACAGTGGTGAGGGTGACCAAGGCTTATAGAAGCCTTCTTTCTAGAAGCTTCTAAGAAGATTCTATGCTTTTGGGCAGAAGCTACGTGGAGAGAGAAGAAGTTGTTTAGTGGAAGAGATGTCGATGACGAAGAGAGAGGTGATAATGATGATGGTGATGGTAGAGGAGAGGCAGTAGCAGCGCTGCAATCGGTGGCAGCTATCGGCGTATGGTGGCGGTGTCCTCATGGCGGCGGCATTTCCAGGCAGCATGGTGGCCTCTTGTTTCTTCTCTCTGATCCTCCCTTCCCCCAAGGCTAAGGGGGAGGTTATATAGTGCTAAGGGGGGGGGTTTAGGTGGCCACATACATGGTTGGTGCATGCCTCCCCCCTCATGCAACCCACACACCACTCGACCTTAGGTCACTCCTCCTCACACTCCTTCTCCTTCAGCCATGCATCGGCTTGGGGAAGGGATAATTAGTAAAAAAATTTGCCTATATTTTCACAATTATCCATTTTTCCTTTATCCAAGAAGGGTGTTCTTGTACGATTTGCGGTCTTCGTGCCCCGGCCTTAATTGCACATCGTGGATGGGGATTTTTATCGTGCGCGCGGGGTAACCACTTAGCCACCGTCATTATTTGACGCGGGAGATGACTTTGCACAACTTTTATGTGGGCATGCGGGGGTCAAGTTCTATAATATTATTGGATGGAAATATTACATTCTCTCCCCCTTAGAAGAATTGAGATGTCCTCATGTCGAGAAGAACTGGGGGTATTGTTGGTTGAGAGTGTTTTCATCTATCCAAGTGGCATCCTCCTCGAGATAATCTTTCCACTGGACGAGGCATTCTCTCAAGGTTCTGGATCTCAATTGTCTCTCCCTAACATCTAAGATCCTGTCAGGCGGTAGCTCAAGGACTCCTTGGCTAGGCATTACAACTTGTTCATCATCAAGTACATGACTAGGATTAGGTATATACTTCTTCAATAGGCTGATATTGAATACATTATGAACCTTTAGGTTCTCAGGGAGTTAAAGTCTGTAAGCACTAGGCCCTAAGCACTTGAGAATCTTATAGGGTCCACAATACCTTGGACTTAGCTTCTTGCATTCACCTAAGGATAGGGAACTCTTCTTTGGGCGTACGCGAATGAAGACCATGTCTCCTTCAGCAAAGGTTCTATCTTGACATTTCAAATCCATGTATGCCTTCTGTCTATCCTTAACGGCTTGGATGTCCTCTCTTATTGACTTCATTTGGTCATCCATATCTTCCAGCATCTGTCTTGAAGCTTCAACTCTTAGGGTTGGATCTAAGAAGTTTAAAGGACTTCGACAATCGTGCCCGTACAATGCTTGAAAAGGGGTCATCTGAATGCTTTATTGATAAGAAGCATTGTAGGCAAACTCAACCAGTGGCAAGTATTAAATCCACCTTTTTGGTTCATGAGAGTAGTGTGCCCTTAGCATATCTTCAATGACTTGGTTGACTTGCTCTATTTGACCATCGGTTTGGGGATGGTAAGCTGTACTAAAACAGAGTTGAGTCCCTATGGCTTCAAAGATAGCTTTCCAAAAATGTGATGTGAAGAGAGAGTCACGATCACTAATGATTTTTCTAGGCAACCCATGTAGTTTGAATATCTCCTTGATAAATAACCTTGCAATGTCAAAGGCTTTATAGTTTGTCTTAATAGGAATAAGATGTGCAACCTTGGTTAGCATATCCACCATGGCCATAATGGAGTTGTATCCTCCCTGAACTTGGGGTAGGCCAACAACAAAGTCCATACTGATGAATTCCCATTTTATTTGGAGAATGCCAAGTGGTTGCAACTTTCCTGGCATTTTGACATATTCGGCCTTAATGCGTTGACAAGACAAACACTCAATGACATATTTGATAACGTCACCTTTAAGCCTCTCCCAATAATAGCTCTTTCTGAATGCATTGAGGATCTTGGCATAGCCAAGATGTCCTGAAAAAGGAAAATCATGAGCTTCCCAAAGTATCTTTTGCTTGAGTGACTGGCTTGCCGGTATACATAATTTCGTTCTATAGTAGACAAGTCCACTATTAATAGAGAATTCTTGATACTTAGCCTATATCTTCGAGTCTTGATCCTTGATAGGGATCTCCCTTAGCATCTTCTGATAGGTTGGATCATGGAATGCCTCTTCTCTGGCTAGCTCAAGTATCGGGTTGTTTGGCATGGATACCTTTGTGGGGCTAGAGATCTAGTTGTTGATGGATCTTGCAAGATTAGAGAATTTAGAAATGCCTTGCGACTAAGTGCATCGGCAACTTCATTCTCCTTTCGAGGCTGGTATTTGATTTCCAAAATCATACTCCTCCAGCACTTCAATCCATCGACGTTGCCTCATGTTGAGCTCATTCTGGGTAAAGATCCACTTGAGACTTTTATGATCCGACACTAGGGTAAACTTATCTCCTAGCAAGTAGTGTCTCCTTCGCTTGAGAGCATGGATGACAGCTAACAGCTCTAGATCATGGGTAGCATAATTCTTCTCGTGACTCTTCAGTTTCCTTGAAGAGTTTGCTACAGGATGACCTTCTTGCATAAGCACACATCCTAAGGCAAGTGTGCTAGAATCAGTTATCACTTCAAACTCCTTACTAAGGTCTGGAAGTTTCAGGATAGGTGCTGATACCAAGCTTTGCTTTAGTCTATCAAAGCTAGATTGTTCAGCAGACCATACAATCGATGTTTGCTTCTTCAATAGATCTGCTAGAGGCGCTGCAATCAAAGCATAATTTTTTATAAAGACCCTATACCATCCTGTCAATCCAAGAAAACTACATATTACTTTGATAGTTGTTGGTATTGGCCATTCTAGAACATCTCTAACCTTGGCCAGATCCACTGAGATTCCTTCCGCTGACATGATGAATCCCAAATATTCAATCTGACGTTTGAAGAATGCACACTTCTTCATCTTGGCATAAAGCTTGTGTGTCCTCATTGTCTTAAGAACAATGCAAAGCTAGGGTTCATGATCTTCTTCCTATTTGGAGTAGACTAGGGTATCATCGAAGAAGACAAGTACAAAGTCATGAAGATATGGCCTAATGATATCCTGCATTAACCTGTTGAAGGTGACAGGTGCATTTGTCAGCCCGAACGACATGACTAGGAGCTCAAATTGTCCACATCTTATGCTAAATGCCGTCTTTGGGATATCCTCTTCCTTGAGTTGTGACCAATTCCCCTTCACAGTTTTGAAAGGAAACTTGGCCCTTTCCACAATGAATGTGGGCGTCATTAGGTTTAAGCCAATCCATTCTAAGCAAACACTCATGGATACCCAGGTTCATGACCCTAAATCTGACCAAAGTCGACTTTCCTCCTAGTAGGAATTCCACATTACATTACATGTCCACTTCAGCTTTTAGCCAAGTGACCAAATCACTTTATTTCTTTATCAATATTCACAGTCAAGACAATCATTGATAAAAATAAGTCTTATTTCATTCATATGGACATGGCCCTTTCGGAGTACAATTATTCTTGGGGGAATGAAACAAACTGATGCATTAATTCGAAGAGAATAAGGTTGTATTGCATTCAGCTACGGAAACTAGGTAATATTATGGATTTGGGTCATGGATCTTCAGAAATCGATAAGTCATTGGAAGATTAGGGTATCCTTTCCATTGGTACCCGTTCTTCTCGTAACGTCCCAACACCTTGATCTTGTCGGCGGGGATTATTTGGGTCACTTCCTCGTATACATATGTGTTCAGCTTGACCTTCCGACCTTTGACATGTAAAGTTGTGTTTACGTGAGCCTCAACAAAGATGAACAGCTTCACGATCTTCAGGTCCTCCAATCACTTGATTCTCTTTAGGTTGGTTCAAAAGTACGCAAATCAGTGAGCAGCTATGTAATAGATTCCTGAATCACCCGTCCATCTCCGTTCCACGTATAGGGGCAATGGATTGTAAATGCGGTCTAGGATGTTGATCATATCGATCCTTCATCGATAATCCGAGGCATGTATCGCGGTCGTAAACATGACTTGGAACATGATAAATCTGTTCCATGCTTCATGACTCTGCAAGAGAGCATCGATAAGTAAGAAAATGTTCTTAAGAGCAACATTTGCTTTACTTCTTCTTATTAAGTTTCCTTGTAAAGACAGATCCTTCGCTGGTTCGCTCTGATACCAACTGTAATGTATCCACCTGTTCGCTCGCAGGACACGTCTTACCCGCCCATTGGGAAGAGAGTCTAGAAAGTGCCGCCCGGCACTCCCACGGAATGTCACGGGGTTTGCGATCTAGGTCTTCCCGAGTCTGCCACGAAATAGAAGCATTTCGACCGTTCCCACTTAGGACCGACCTGAATCGAGGTTTTTCTAGTGGTCAAATTCCTAGAATGGCAACTAGCGTCGCGAACTACTTTACGCAGAAACATTAGGGTCGAAGCGGGTTCAAGCTGCACTTGGTTCAAGGAGAATGGGAAACAAGAGGGATGCAAAGCTGGACCTCTCTGCCCATAAGGCATAGTCCCATTCCGTTCCCCTAAATTGGGATTCTAGTAACCTGAACTCTAGGTCATCGTTGCTTGCTGTTCATTTCCATAGAGAAAAGTTCCCTGCTGTCGATTTTGTTTGAGAAAAGTTCTCGGCCAATCCATCCATAGGACGGGGGACCCATGGCCACATCCACCGCACTTTCCTCAGTTTTCTTTAGTTGTCTAATTACCTACCACATTTAGCTGGACACGCATAAAACAACTTCCTTAATTAGCTGGTTCCTTCACGTAATCTTAGCACTTGACATAAAAAAACAATGTCAAATAAGTTCCTTTACAATAATTGATCTTATTTATCTTTGGAATACATCATAATAATCCAGCCCGTAGGCTATCCATAATCTGCCCGAAGGCAAACCAAGCAATTCAGCAATCCACAGGGATTACTAATCCAAGATTCCGTCCATAGACTAGTATGTGGGCCTCCAGATCCAATCCCGAGTCACGTTGGCCTCTTGTGCAGGGCCCGGGAGGCAAGGGATTTACGGCTAGAGCGCCCTTGCACCCAAGCGTCCTCCTGCTCCAAGTAGCGCCCAACGGAGAGACCTCTCGCGGCGGGTTCGGTCCATGTTCCCGGTGCGGCTAACAACCCCCTTGGTTAGGGTCAGGCAGACAGTCGGGGGTAACTGATGCTGCCTCTCCCTTCAGGCCTTCAACCTAAAGCATTAATTATCTTTCCATGTTTAGTTCCTTGAGCAAACAATGCAAACCATACTCCTAAACTGTTACAAATACAATCAATCCAGTGGTCGATTATTTGGCCAACTGCTAAGGAGTGAATCCTTCTCTTCGAATGCATCCAGCATTCGATCCCGGATCAATTGCGACTTGGCAAGTTCCCCAAGGGTGTGTTTGTTTACCCTTTTGTCCTTGGGTTAGGGTCATACCCTGTAAACCCAAATTAACCAACACCTTAGGCTTCTTAAGTTAAGATAGTAAATCCTGGCGAACATGTCACTCTAACTTGATTGATCCTTTGCTTACTAATCAATAAATAACTTCCCTTAACTTGGCAAATCAGCCCAAGAAAAGTGATGTAACAAGATGACTACTCATCCTCTTGCAAGTTAGACTTGTGCTAGAACCTGCCAACTGATGGGACCTAAAATGGGCCGGCACTGGCTATATCACTAGCTGGACCTCATGCTCATGACACACAAACACCCTCACGGCCTCGCGGAGTAGAAGCGTCAATCTAGTGCTAAAGGACAAACTGCCCTAAAGCTTAATTCATGCGTTTATAGTTTATAGTCCAGCATTTCCCTTAAACTCCTCAGAGGGAGATCCCAAAGTACTTAGACATAACGCCTCGTCACACACATATAGGAGGCACTCCACCGACTAATAGTCGGAGCCCCACTGCAGCTCTCCTACATCTCAGGGATTGGCCCTTTGATGCGCTGCTAAACATATAACACAAACGAACACAAACTCCTTTCTTTTATATTTCTCGTATTTCCAGGAGATATACCATGCTTCCTCACTTCACAGTCCCTTAGGAAACCGACCCTCTACCCTACAGCAAGGGATAACCTCACACTCTCAATCGTGGGTCAAAGTCCTAAGAAAACAATTGCTATGCAGTCCAGGAGATTTCCCTTCGATACCATGAACCATGCATAGTGCATAATGTGAATGGTTTAGTGCACAAACAATGGAAAATCAGCATTGTGCGTCATGCGAAACCAATCTTTTCATGATTTCCATGCTAATGTTTATGTATTGAAACGAGGAGAGACACTGAGCCTTACGCTCATGCTGCCTTTTCCTTTATTTTAAAATAACGTCCTATAGCCATGATGCAACACATAAATCAGATTTAAGATTATACTTTAACGCTCAAACTCGCCTCTCACCCTACCACTTAATGTTTTGCAATCGTTGATAGGTGTAAGAGTCGTTTTATGTGTATTTCTTTGTACAGAAAGCAATAAATACGGACAAAAAACATAGAAATGAGGGTAAACCGAGGCTAACCTCATGCTCTACCTTCATTATACATTGCACAAACACTTATGTTATTTTCTATAATTTTTCTTTTATCGTTTCCTAATTTTCTCCCATTTAAAACCCATTTTTCACCATTTTTTGGTATTTTTCTTCTTTTTTTCAATAAAAAATAACTAGAAATTGGAATTGATTGTGGGGTGTGGCCCTTAGGTTCTTTAACAGCAAAATTTCAGGTTTTATTGATGTTATATCGCATGTTTCCTCTTTATTTTGTAAAAAACCCCCATTTTGCCTCTTAAACGCGTATTTTACGGGTTTTACACCATTAATTTCAGTCATAACACTTATGATTTTCTGATTTTCTAAGCATAAATTGATCAAACTCATAGAAAACAACAACATAATGCATAATCATCCCATGGGAACAAATATTCATGAAGCAAATTGCATAAAACATCAATTTCCTTTGTAAAAATAAAATTACCGTTCTTTGCGGGTTGCGGGTTTTTATTTGCCATGTTTCGGGACTGATTTCCAGCAGCCATTAATGTCCATGACAATCCGGAATCAGCAATCTACCCTCCTCTTGCATCACGGAGCAATCCCATCTCGGTCGGACAAGCATCCGTTGATCCTTCTTCTTTCCACATGAATCTGCCTCTAGAAGAGAGAGAGGGAGGAGAGAGAAAGACTGAAATCAGAGATTTCCATAGAGACCACCATTGCACGAGCGAAGCACGGCGATATGACTAGCAGGCAGAGGGGAAGCAAGGGCAATGATCATTTGCAATGGTTGTTTTGAAGCTGCCATCTCCATTCCTCTCCCATGAAGCGCATTTTTCGGCGCCATGCTGTCGCCTTCTTCTCAGTTTTTCCTCCTCTCCAAGATGCCACGATTTGTTGTGGCATAAAATGCCCCAAAAGGTCCCAAAGGTCACTTACATTTGGCCACTCTAATGTCCACCTCTTCAAATCTTGACCGGTTTCTTGGCTCCTTCTCCGTCCGGACTCCGAATTGAGCTCTAAAGAATCCTGGGCGTCCGGCTTGACATCCCGCATTGGCCGGTAACTCTTGACAACCTTCACGTCAGTCTAAAAAATTATCAAAAATTAACAAGTGTCGCTCAGGTGCCTTTAAAGCACTTTGCCGCTTAAAATCGTCCTAGATCGAGCCGCCGCCTTCGACGTTGAATATTTTTCCCTTGATATTTGTAATTTTTAGCTATTTTTAAGCACTTCTTGACATCAAAATTCTGCTCTCACCAACCTTATTCCAAGGAATGGCAAATTTATCTTGTCGTTAAACCACAAGCCATGTGATGTTGCAACTTATTGCACAAGGGTCGCACCTAACTCATGGGATCATTTCACCCATCAACGGCATTTCCTGGTCAAGGAATTATGTTTAGTCAAGATGTAGGGTTTGGGGTGTCTTCTTACCCAACCCAACCCCATTTATACTAGGCCGACGACGTTCGGTCCTAGGGTTTCCAAACTCAATCTGAGTTTTAACATTAGGTCGATCAAACCTTAAGGTAGAAACCCTAGATCGTTGTTTGCATGGGCGTCCAATTAGTCCCAAACATCTTGTGAATGTGGGTAGGACCTTTGGGTTTGAGGGTCTCGACTTGGCGACCAAGTGCGATACTAGGCAGAATTTCTAACGTGCTAAATCCTAGCTAGCACTTTGAGGTGTTTATCGTATCAACTAATTATGCTTTTACTAACCCCCTTGAGGGTTATAACATCACAAATGATCTACCAAATCAGTCTACTTGTCTTGCGACAAGAAATGGTCACTTCTTAGAGATGCTAAACTTGTTCTAAAGGTGTAAATAATTGCAACATGCGATTCATTACTTTTAGGCAGCTAAAAGGTTTTGCAATAACTACTTTTCTTGCTAAAGTCATGACGAATGACAATTTGGAGAATATCTTACATAAAATCTACAAGGATTTACATCGAGGAACTATGCCTACAACCTTTTGTTAAATGCAATTGAAATTCATGCTTTGGTAAGCCATGCAACTTTTTCTAAATGCAACTTCGATGAATGAAATTTACGCATGACGAATATGTAACATGCAACCCTTTCCTAGATACAACATCGTTAATAAAGTTCATGCAAGACGAATATTATAAGACTAATGTCGACTTTATCCATTCCACAAGCATCTACTCATGCAACTTGCAAGTCCATGGTTCCATTTCCATGCTATGCAATTTTTCGGACAACATCTAATAGAGTTTAACGATTTTTCCTCTTGGGAATCACAACAAGGCAGATATTGCATAAATGCAGCATACGCTTATTCTTTCCATGGTCCATCAAAAATGCACTTAACAATTTCATCTTTTGACCCTAAGCTATATGCGCTTAGGCTTGTCACTTTAGAAATGCACAAAAAATGGCAACATGCGACTACACTCGTAAGACGGACAAGTAATTTATGTTCACAACTTTGGAAATGCAAACAATCCAATTGCATGATATGCACCACCCCTTGTCCATAGTTCAAGGAGATAATTTCTCATATGA
This sequence comes from Lygodium microphyllum, assembly GCF_053477565.2. Classification (NCBI taxonomy): domain Eukaryota; kingdom Viridiplantae; phylum Streptophyta; class Polypodiopsida; order Schizaeales; family Lygodiaceae; genus Lygodium; species Lygodium microphyllum. The sequence goes on from NC_141154.1 coordinate 53,882,114, forward strand.
ACTTTTTATCTTTACTACATGAATTAACGACAAGCATAAATGCATTATTCCTATGGAGTTAAGCGTGCTTAAAGCATTTCTTTATGTGGAATTAAATTCGTGGAACCTGGGCTTGAGGGCTCGTGGGGATATCCACGTGTATGTTCGGGGAAGAACCTCCCACGGGTGTGCCTTGCATCTTCTTGGGAGCCATATAATTCTAGTCCCACAACTCTTCTTTGACTCTTCCATGTATCGACTTCCTTCATGCCCTGGTTTTTTGATTCTGTGCGGGATACGGCCCTTGCAAAATGTGATTATTGACTAAACCCGCAGTGGTGAGGGTGACCAAGGCTTATAGAAGGCTTCTTTCTAGAAGCTTCTAAGAAGCTTCTGGAAGAAGCTACGTGGAGAGAGAAGGTCGTTTAGTGGAAGAGATGCTGATGACGAAGAGAGAGGTGATAATGATGATGGTGATGGTAGAGGAGAGGTGGGAGCAGCGCTGCAATCGGTGGCAGCTAGCGGTGTATGGTGGCAGCATCCTCATGGCGGCAGCATTTCCAGGTATCACAGCGGCCTCTTGTTTCTTCTCTTTGATCCTCCCTCCCCCCAAGGCTAAGGGGGAGGTTATATAGTGCTAGGGGGGGTTAGGTGGCTACATACGTGGCTGGTGCATGCCTCCCGCCTCATGCAACCCACACACCACTCCACCTTAGGTCGCTCCTCCCCACACTCCCTCTCCTCTAGCCATGCATCGGCTGGGGAAAGGGATAATTAGTAAAAAAATTTGCCTATATTTTCACCGTTATCCATTTTCCCTTTATCCAAGAAGGGTGTTCTTGCGCGGTTTGCAGTCTTTATGCCCCATCCTTAATTGCAGATCGTGGATTGGGATTTTTATCGCACGCGGGGGGTAATCACTTAGCCACCGTCATTAGTCGACGTGGGAGATGACTTTGCACAGCTTTTACACGGGCGTGTGGGGGTCAAGTTCTATAACATTTTTGGGCAGAAATATTACAATAGATAGAGGTGTGTCTTCAAGAGATAAGTAGATTATAGTGAATGTTTAAAGGTTCAAGAGGTACTTCATGGTCAATCACAGGGGTTTGAGAGAGAAGAATATATGGGGGTTCAAGAGCTTAGACTTCGGAGATGGTAGAGATAAGAGAAGGGTTGAAGGTTTCAACCCAAGTTCTTGAAGATGTTGATAGAGCTTCCAACTGCATATTATTAGCAAAGATTACAAGAGTATTATCTCATAAGTTCTAACTCAAATCAACCTTGATTTCTTGACTATAAGAGCAATTACCAATTATAAAATCAAGTACCATATGCTATCATATTTCATAGACAACTGTGCATCCCATCATTCATACATGATGCCATAACATAAATCAAACACTACAACATATAGACCCCAATAGTGACGTTTAAAGCGACGAAATTATTCATGGAAAAAATTACCCCTGTCATCGCTATTCGCGTCATTATTAGCAACGCGATCGATTCGTTGCTATTAGCATCGCTATTTGCGTCGCTAATTGGGTTAGCGACGCTAATAGCGACGCAAATAGCGATGCTAATAGCGATGCAAATAGCGACGCTTATAGCGACGGTTGCAGAGGAAATTTTCGACGCAAATAGCGATGGTTACAAAGGGGAAAAAATTAGGTGTGGTAGGGCATGCAGCCCTACTACCCTTCTAGCTATATGCACTAAATATTCTTGCATAATTCATTTGCAAATGTCACCTACACCTAATGTCTAAAAATTGTGGATCAAATTTTAAAAAAAAAACTGAATCCTTTGATTGCAAAAGCTAGATATAATCAATTCGAAAAGGTATTTCACAAGGAACTTTTTCATCACTTGCTATTTCCCGAGAATAAAAAGAGCTTGTGATTGCAAAAGCTAGATATAATCAATTCAAAAAAGTATTACTCAAGGAGATTTTTTATCACTTGTTAGGCCCAAGAAGAAGAGCTTCACTTCAAGCTTTCATTATAGTCAGAACCCTGAGATATGAATAAGTCTCATTGATCTCCTGCTCAATACAGCTTATTAGAGACTTGTTCAAGTCTTTTTGGGGGAGCATTTGAACATCTGTAAGAGTTATACCATGGTGTTGGAGCCAGAAACACTTATATAGGGAGTGGTAGTGTCTCTAAGCTCTACTTCTTCCTTCTTGTTTTTACCTACGTCTAAGTCATCTTCTATCTCTTCTTTCTTGTCTTTACCCTCAATCTCAATGGATGGAGGTGTTTTAAGATCAAAAGAATCAAGCTCATCCTCCCCCTTCTCAAACTCCATTTCTTGAGCTCAGACTAGTTGCTGTACTCCAAGTAGACCCTGAAACGAATGAATTTCTCTTTACCAAGTGATTTGGTAAAGATATGGACTACCTGGTCTTTTTTCTTCACATGAAGTAGATCAATTTGTCCTACAAGTACCATTTTTGTGATGAAATTGTAATGAATCTCTATGTGTTTGGATCTAACATGATAGATGGGTTGCTAGCTAGCATCCATAGACACCTCAGGTTGTGTACATAACCCTCACGCTACTCCATATATACCTCTTCAAGCAAGTCACCACTCAGGAATGCATTTTAACATCCATTTTTCATAATTTTCAGCCCTTAGAAGCCGCTAATGCAATGACTATTCTCACCATTTCCATCTTGGCAACTGAGCTGAAAGTCTCCTCATAATCTAGGTCATATTGTTGTGCATATCCCTTTGCAACAAGCCGTGATTTATACCTTTCCAACGAACCATCTGACTTGCATTTCTCTTTATAAACCCATTTGCTTAAAGACATTGAGTACCTCATCCTTGTACTTTCAAATGTATAGCCATGTGTATCAGTTGAAATCATCTATCCAACCGATAGTAGATTCTTGCAAATTTTGTTCTGCCATTTGTCCAATCAACAATAGATTCTTGGTAATAGAAGGTACATGTAGTACATCATGTAGGCTTTTCTTTCTATCGTCATAGCTACAATAGTCTACCTTCCTACTGGTGGGCTGTCTCACACTTGTGCCCAAAACCTTTCCATCCCTTTTAGCTCCAAGTCTTGCATGACTTCCTGAACAATGTCCTTATAAAAAGATCTTTTTGGGATAAGAAGCTCGTATCCACACTGCATTCTCCTTATCTCCCAAAGGGCGATAGTTCCCGGTTTCCATCTCCTCTTCTTCTCTGGTGCTCGTTGTGCTCTATGGGGAGCACCTGTTGTTGCACTAGAGGAGGCTCCACCTTCTGCTCCAGGTGGCGGGCTTTGGCATCATGAGGCCTTCCCATGGCCAAGAAACGGGGACATGCTTGCTTGGTGCCTTTCATGCAAGCGCGAGGAGGGCAAGATGGAGAAGGGACAGAGGTTGGGGGTTCCCTCCTTCTCCTTTGTAGTTGTCCCCTCTCTTTTAGTGGATGCGGTGGCTTTTTGTAGTGGCAATGGCAGCCTCTCTCTCTCTCTCTCTCTCTCTCTCTCTCTCTCTCTCTCAATCTCCCTTGTGTTGATCTATCTCCCTTCTTCTCTCTATACATCTCTTCATCAACAAAAAGAAAGAGAGAAGTAAAGAAAAGAGAAGAAAAAGAGAGAAGAGATAATGCATTTACCTCAAAGCTTGAAGAAGAATCCTTTCGCGCTTCTCTCCTTCTTCTTCTTCTCCTTCATGGGTTCCCTCCTTCTTCTTTGCAGTTGTCCCCTCTCTTTTTGTGGTGGATTGGTAGTGGCAGTGACCTCTCTCTCTCTCTCTCTCTCTCTCTCTCTCTCTCTCTCTCTCTCTCTCTCTCTCTCTCTGTGTGTCTCTCTCTCTCTCTCTCTCTCTCTCAATCTCCCTTGCGCACGTTGATCTCTCTCACTTCTTCTCTCTATACACTCTTCATCAACAAAAAGATAGAGAGAAGTAAAGAAAAGAGAAAAACAAAGAGAGAAGAGATAATGCACTTACCTCAAAGCTTGAAGAAGAATCCTTTCGCGCTTCTGTCCTTCTTCTTCTTCTCCTTCACAGGTTCCCTCCTTCTTCTTTGCAGTTGTCCCCTCTCCTTTTGTGGTAGATTGGCGGTGATAGCGACCTCTCTCTCTCTCTCTCTCTCTCTCTCTCTCTCTCTCTCTCCCTTGTGCACATTGATCTCTCTCACTTCTTCTCTCTATACACTCTTCATCAACAAAAAGAAAGAGAGAAGTAAAGAAAATAGAAAAATAAAGAGAGAAGATATCATGCACTTACCTCAAAGCTTGAAGAAGAATCCTTTCGTGCTTCTCTCCTTCTTCTTCTTCTCCTTCACGGGTTCCCTCCTTCTTCTTTGCAGTTGTCCCCTCTCTTTTTGTGGTGGATTGGTGGTGGCAGTGACCTCTCTCTCTCTCTCTCTCTCTCAATATCCCTTGCGCACATTGATCTCTCTCACTTTTTCTCTCTATACACTCTTCATCAACAAAAAGATAGAGAGAAGTAAAGAAAAGAGAAAAACAAAGAGAGAAGAGATAATGCACTTACCTCAAAGCTTGAAGAAGAATCCCTTCATACTTCTCTAATTTTTTTCCTCCTTTAGGAGTTCCTTCCTTCTCCTTTACACTTGTCTCCGCCCTCTTCGTAGATGGCGTTAGTGGCAACGGCCTCTCTCTCTCTCTCTCTCTCTTGCTTGTTTACAAACCTGTAAAATGCCATGCTCGGGTTTTGACACTTTTTTATGAAGCCCCTCTCTCTCCCGTTTTTTATTTCTCTCCATCTCTCTCTTCCTTCCCCTCCCTTCTTCTCTCTATTTCTCTCCCTCCTTCCCTCCCTAGTCTCACTTAACTCATGTCATTGCAAAGACAATCAAAGATAGAAAATAAGAAACTTAAGAAACAAAGATATTGAAAAAAATGTCAGTACCCAACCTCTCTTTATCTCTCTCTCCCCCCTCTCCCTTTACTTTTATTTCTTAACCTTCTCTCTCATTCTCTCATTGTTTTCCTATTTCTCTCTCCCTCTCTCTTGCTCTCTATTTTTTCTCTCTATCTCTCTTTCTCCCTCTCTCTCTCTTCTTTTCACTCTCCTTCCTCTCTTTACCTCACCCTTCTTTTCTACCTCCTCCTCCTCTCTTCCTTCCCTCTCCCTCTCTCTATTTCTTTCCTACTTTCTTTCTCTCTCTGTTTCCCTTTCTTTGTTTCCTCTCTCTTTGTTTCTCCCCCTCTCTCTCTCTTGTTGTTTCTCTCACTCATCCTCTCTCCCTCCATCTCTCATTTCTCTCTTCCTCTTTCTCTTTGTTTCCTTTCTCTCCCTCTTTCTCTCTTCCTCTCCCTTCATTCTTCTCCCTCCCTTTCTCCCTCCCTCTCTTTCCATGTATCTCTTTACAAAGAAAAACAGAAAAAAAAACAAGAGAACACAAAAATAAAGCAAGAAGAGGCAATGTACCTACCTCAAAGGCCTGAAGATGAAACCCTTTGTACCTTCTCTTTGCACCTTCCCTCCCTTCTCCCTTTCACACTTCTCTTTCTTCTTCATGTATAGAAACGGCAGTGGTGACAATGGTGATGAGCTCCCTCTCTCTCTCTCTCTCTCTCTCTCTCTCCCTCTCAAAGCTTTAAGCTCTCTCACTCTCTCTTTAATTCTTTCTCCCAAATGTTTTCTCGGCAAATATTATGCTTGGGTTTTCGAAACTTTTTCCTCTGATTAGCGTTGCTATTAGCGTCACTAAAAGTGTCGCTATTTGCATCGCGAATAGAATTAGCGAAGCTAATAGCGATGCTTTTAGCGACACCGCTTTTTTGCGTCGCAAATGGCCGTTGCTATTGCCCCATTCCATTGTAGTGAACGTTGCATGATTACATTCAATGTAGACTGTTAGGGACAAAAGGTTATGAGTCAATTACAAGGCTTGTAGGGCAAAGAGACTCGCTTCAAGAGAGCTTCAAATTGAGTTCCTAATAAGGATAAGTTACCATAGCCAAGAAATAAGTGAAAAAGATCCTCTTAATTCAACTCAAAGCATCTATGAATGATCTACAAACATTGCTCTACCATAGGGGCACATAATACTTACATATTTTGACAAGATGCCTTTTGTAGAGTAAGAAATGAATTAAAAGAACACTAATATAGCTAATTCTCTGAATATGGATAAAGATATCAGCCCCAAATATGCCCAAATTTCTTTCCAAATTTGCCTTTGATGATAGCATAAACTTCCCCTAACATGGTGATGATGCGTTTGATGTCGAGAGTCCACCACAAGGGTAAGAGACAACAGGGTGAAGGTGGATTCAGGGAGAGGAGCAGATGGAATAAAAGGGGTCAAAGAAATTGAAGACTTAGAAGATTGCTCCCAAAAATAATTAAAAAATGTAGAAGAATACTAACTGAGATGAAGCCTGTCAGTTTCTTTTAGCATTATGAGAAGATATAACTCTATTAGACAAAAACATGTATAAAATAATACCTTTCTCTATGCTGCTTAGATCGCCAATTTGATGCTTCTATTGCCTCTCTGAAAGGAGGGTAAAATACCAGCACACCTAGCTAGAATTCTTTGAGATCACTCCTTCTTCATCTCCCCCTTTGGAGTGGTACACTTCCTGAACACAGCGATCGCACATTGCACGATTTTGCAAATCTCTCTTTTTACATAAAATCTTTTCAAATTGGTTGAAAGCTACATGTATTCTTTTACATGTCATCCTAATCTAGAAGTTATCTACATTTTTATGGATTTTTACATAAGATAATATCTAAAATATAAAAAAATGGCTAAAATCTAATATTTTTGGACCGTGGATACTAATATTAATGTCTAAAATGGCATTGGCTCTCTAAATCAATAAGAAAGCCACACTCTATATTTTTTTACACGATGTACGCATAGCAACATGACAATGGGTAGAGATGTTGAGTAGTAGATCCCTCTCATTTCCCATTCTCTTCAAACCAAGGGCACTATGGATCTGCTTCAGATTGGGTATCTTTTTGTAAAGTAGGATATCCAAAACCCGACGCTAGATTACTATCAGGAGACCTTGACCTGCAGGAGCCCGGATTTTAGGTGGATGCTAGTGGATTTGACCGTGAACGTTCCGTTGTGAGGTGGACTGGAGAAACCCTAGGTAACAAACCTTATGTTATTCCATGGGAGTGCTGGGGGCGTCGCTTACACTCGATGGATTGCTAAAAAGGTGCCTGGACAGGCGGGCACGTTACAGTTGACACCACCACCACTAGGTAGCTCTTCTATGATAGCTTTTCCTCTCTATAATATTTGCCTTGGTCCCTCATATTGCTAAAGGCTATTTCCTTGTACTTTATGATCTACTATGTCGAACCAAAGTGCTATAATTAATGTTAGAAGAGACTCTTCAAACCAAAGTGTAATTGTAAATAATCTAAAATTATGGATCTACTTGTTAATTATTCGAGTTAATCAAAATAGGAATAACTAGTTAGACATGCTCCATCTCAACATGGACTTCTTGTAGAGCCTAAGATTATCTATGTACCATTAAAATACCATCCCTAAAGGTTGTAATGGTGTTGTGACTTAGAACTTGCTTGAGACCATAGCTTTATCACACACATACCGCCACAAAAGCTAATGAAGGGAACATCTTACTACTATATCGAACCTCCAAAGAGCTTTCCAAATCTACCCCCGTTTCCAAATCTTCCTTTTTCAATTAAAACCCCCTCCCCTTCCCTCTCTCTCACATGTAATCTCTCTATGCAAAATAGTTACTTCCCATGATTGTCTCATTTTCTTTTCCCTCTCCCCTTTTTAGATAAAAGCCCCTTCCCCCCCTTGTTCTCTCTCTCTCTCTCTCTCTCTCTCTCTCTCTCTCTCTCTCTCTCTCTCTCTCTCTCTCTCTCTCTCTCTCTCTCTCTCTCTCTCTCTCTCTCTCTCTCTCTCTCAATCAAAATTTTCTTTCGCACACTCTTTCTCTTAGATTACATTTTTAACTTTAAACTTTTCTTTTAATTAAATATTTTTAAAAGATCTTTTCAATTTATAGTTTTTTAGAAATAGTTTTTCACACACTTTAAGAAGAAGAAGAAAAAGGAGAAGGATAAAAAAGAAGAAGAAAGAGAAAGAGACAGAGAGAGGGGGAAAGAGAAGAGAGAATAGTCCTTTTTAAATTAAACCTTTTTTATATAGTTTTTGACTTAGAGAGAGAGAGAAAAAGAGAGAATATATAGTTTGACAGAGAGAGAAAATAAGAGGAGAGAAAGGAAAAGAGAGCGAAGAGAGTGAGAGAAAAAACTTGAAAGAGAAAGAGAGAGGAAAAGAAAAATAAGGGGGGAGAGAGAGAAACTGAGAGAAAGATATAAAGAGAGTAAAAAAGAAAGAAGAGGAGAGAGAGAGGAGGAATAGAGAGAGATAATTATAGAGAAAGAAAATATAAATCTAAGAGAGAGATAATTAAAGAAAGAGGAAAGATAAAATTTAAAAGAAAGACAAAAGAAAAAAATTTAAAGAGAGAATAAGAAAAAAATTAAAAAAGAGAAAGAAAGAGAAGGAAAACAGAGGAGAGAGAGAAGAAAAGCAATGAGAGAGAGAGAGAGAGAAAGAAAGAAGAAAAAGAAGAAGAAAGACAAAAAGAGGAAGAGACATGGGAAAAGAGAGGAAAGAGAAAAGTCTTTTTTAAATTTAAATATTTTTTGAGAGAGGGGGGAAGGAAGAGAGGGGAGAAGAGAGAGAGAAAGAGAACAGATAAAAATTAAGAGAGAAGAAAAAAGAAAATTAGGAGGAAGGGAAGGAGAAGAAAAGGGGGTAGAGAGAGAGAAAGAGGGAATAAAAGGAGTGAGAGAGAGGAGGGAATAAAAGGAGTGAGAGAGAGGAGAAGAGAGAGAATATGAACTTAAAGAGAGAGAATTATATATTAGAAAAAGATAAAATTTACATACTTTAAGAGAGGCTGAGGGGGGAAGAGAAAGTAAAAGAAGAAGAACAAGAACAAGAACAAGAACAAGAACAAGAAGAAGAGAGAGCGAGAGATAGGAAACATGGAGAGAAAATTATAGAGAGAGAAAAGATAAAATTTAAGAGAGAGAGGAAGAGAAGAAAAAAAAGGAAAATTAGGAGGAATGGGAAGAGAAGAAAGGGGGCTAGAGAGAGAGAGAGAATAAAAGGGGAGAGAGAGAGAGGAAAAAAAGAGAGAGAATATAAACATAAAGAGAGAGAATTATATATAGAGAAAATATAAAATTTACATACCTTAAGAGAGATTTAGGGGAGAAAAGAAAGTGAAAGAAGAAGAAGAAGAAGAAGAAGAAGAAGAAGAAGAAGAAGAAGAAGAAGAAGAGAGAGACAAACAGATAGACAGACAAACAAATAGAGAGAGATAGAGAGAGAGAACATGGAGAGAGAATTATAAAGAGAGGAAATATAAAATTAAAAAGAGACAGAAAAAATAGAGGAGAGGGAAGGAAAAGAGAGGAGAGAGAGAGAAGAAGAAGAAGAAGAAGAAGAAGAAGAAGAAGAGAGAATATAAATATTTATAGAGAGAGAGAATAATAGAGAGAGGAAATTTAAAGTTTCAAAGAGAGAGAGAGAAAAGAAAAATGTTAAAAAGATAATGAAGAGAGAGAAGAAGAAGAAGAAAAAAGTAAAAAAGAGGAGAGGCAGAGAGAAGGAAAAGGGAGGAGAGAGGAGGAAGAATAAAAGGGGGGACAAAGAAAGAGAGAGAGAGAGAAAAAAAAGGATAGGGAATTGGGGGGGAGAGAGAGGGGGTAAATAAAAAAATTGGAAACAGAGACGGATAAGAGGAGAGAGAAATATGAGAAATTGATTGTTGAGCCACTTAGAAGCAGCAAAGCGGCCTAGTGTTCCATGTGTGCGAAGCACGCGCAGAACACTAGTTCTAACTTAGTTTGCACACACGGAATGCTAGTTCTCATTTAGTTGGAGTAGCCCAAACTTATCATTTCCTTTCCTTAAATGGGGTATGGTGTGATGGTTTCAAGAATGAGATTGTGATTATTGCAAGTAACTCAACTACCAAATCATATTCCACTCATGTTTAAGTATTATATATTGTTTCCTCATGCCTTATACTCTTTTTAGCAATCAATTGTGCAGTTTGGGATGAGCATATCAAGAATAATTTCCTATTGATCATGATCCATTACCTCATGCAAGGGCTCAACTAGCTAGTCATGTTCAATCTAAGCATGTACTCTTCATAGAACCTACCACATCTCTAATTACTTTTACTTGGTCCGTCCTCTATACCTATGTACCATTTAATCATCATCTGTAGATGCTGTAGAGATATTGTGACTTAGCATGTGCTCGACACCATTGCTTTTCAATAATATACCATCACACGTATTAAAAAAGGTAGAATATCAATATATGTGAAAACCTTAAGTAATTCAATTAATAAACAATCTTCCATTGAGGTGCCAATATTTTTTGTGTGCCTATCCCTTTTTTATATGATTAGCAATTTTAGCCAAGGTTCTCTTTCCTTTTTCCCTTCCTATTTACATGGTTCCTTCACCAATGCTCATATACATTGACAAGTTGCACAAGAGGGAGCCTGATGTTATTTTACAAGGATTTAGGGCACACTTTTATATTTAAAATCTGCATGTCCCCTTTTGTGCTTACCTTGGACTTTTGAATTTTCTTATTATGCTTTTGGCTATTTTTTTTCCTATTTTTTGCATTGGGCCGTCTTTTTCCACTCTACCCTCTGTGTCTTTTTAAATTTTTTTGCTTTCTTTTTGCTTTCTTTGCATCGAGATTAATATTACTCCCTCCTAGGCTGATTGCCAGTTCCATGGTAGATATTCGTGAGGGCTCGGGTTATTGAAGGCATCGAGATTAACATTACCCCCTCCTAGCCAAGTGTCGATTCCATGGCAAATGTTGCTCAGGGATCGGGTGGTTTAAGGATTGCCATGTAGGTCAATGATGAGGCTTTGGTGGGGAGATTGGATATAGAGAAAAAGCATAACAAAATGGATGAGAGATTGTGGAGGCAGAGAATAGACTGAGTGGGTAGTGGGGGCCTCCAATGTTAGTGGTTGATCATAGGCTGCTCAATGTACCTGAAAAGAAAAGGAAAGTGCACTACCTAGTGGCCTGCCTATCTAGTGCATGGTATCTGTGTGCTAGTGGAACTAGGAGTTGGGTTGGAACTTTAGGCAAGCCTATGGTGTTATTCAACACTTGAGGACTCAGTTTCTATACAATGAGGGGTGTAGTGGATGTGACTTAGGGAGATAGGTCTTACCATAAGCTAGTGGGAGCTCCCTAGGTATGTCCTTCCCTTTATGTGTCCTAAGTATGTGAAGTGGGGGAAGGAGTTGGGGATATAATTGTTCCTAGGTGTAGTGTTTGTGGTACTCTAATGGTACATGAGAATCCCATTTCGTCCTTTTCTTGTGCTTTATCTTTGTCTTTTCTTTTCTTTTCCTCTTTTCTTTTTCTCTTTTCTTTTTACCTCTTTTTTCTTTGACACTTAATACATAGGGAGGGAGAAAGCTAGATATAATCCCTATACTCTTCATAGGCTACACTATGACGGGGCCTAAAGGACTTGGTAAGGAAGGGTCTACTCTATAGGTAACCCTTTATGCTAACCTCAGGTAAGTTACTCATAAATATATGTGTGCATCACGTGGGTTCAAAATAAGGAAATTTTAAAATATCATTTTTATATATGTTTTACATACATAAGGTTATAATATAAAGGGGTTATTTAAAAGTTGAATAGAAAAGGGTTATGTCTTATTCAAAAAAATCATAGATAAGGATATTTATAAATAGGCCTTGAGCACATATGATGGAGAGGATATACATATAGTAACTTTTGGGAGATGCTAATGCATATATTGAGAGGTATCACTGATAGGAAGGGGTGGCTACATCTAGTGAAGCAACTGTCATTCAAATCTTCAAGGATGGCCATGCAAAAAGATCCAAGAGCATGGCCCTCATCATTAGATGGGCCATCACATAGCTATCAATGCCTACATTTAGATTAAAAAAAAGTGGTGTGAGTCAGGCCTCTTCTGCCATGGGCTTTTGTTTGAGAAAAATCCTAAGTACCCTAAGATATCTACATGTCTTAATAAAGGAAAGGTTAGGACAGGACAAGAATTGGTTGAGGAAGTGCGTGATAGATGGGTAGATGTTCCACTAAGTGAAGATTTAGCACTCTTCTAGGCTTTCTGCATTGACATTGTAGATTCTTGGAAAGTTGTATTTGCCATGCATATCCAAATTGTAATCTACCCCTATTCTCTATGGATATGACATGTAGGGAGGATCATTGTGCTCATTTGTTATGGTGCCTTTGAAGGCCATCCAAGCATCAAGGGTAGGGTCTCAAATGTGTAGCTACCATTGTGGTTGGGATTCACATCCACCGTTAACGATTTTTGGAATCTCCCAAACCTTGTCTTGACAGTACTATGGGGGACTCTCTCTCTTCTTCTTTCCTCTATTCACCTATTCCCTAGCGTTTGTGCGAGCCGATCACCTGTTCCATCACCATTAGAGATAAAAGTTTTTTTAAGGAACAAGGATAGTGAAAGGAGAACTCAAAGGGTCGGCTTTAGCTTTCCCATTGCTCCCAAATAGCTAGTTCCTAGACCTCGTTTACAAGATAGCATTCCTCTCTTTGTAGAATCTGGACCTCACAAAATTTCTGCAGCCAAGCTTGGAGTCTCCCTTATGTAGCCTAGCTCAACACTTGCAACCATTCTTCTTTATCTTGGCCTTGCTACTCAAAGTTTGCCCCTTCTTTGCTTGTGGTTTCATTGGGGTTGTAGTGGGTGTGGTTGAGCTAGTTTTTTTTGGCTAACCAAACCCTAATTCTTCCAGCTCCCTCATTGAGAGCCCAACCTGCCTCTTTAGATAATGTCATTGTTGCTTCGTCCTTAGGCTAATGCTCTCTTTTGACACCCTTTCATGGAGATCATATCTCAAGGCTAGTCTTATAAGTTCTAGCTTCCTCCGTAGCCATTCCATGATGTGTACACTCTTAGCTTTGGTCACATGTAGGTTTGTGTTTAGAAAGGCCTCCTTTTGGAACTCAAGATACCTGCCTCCACTACGTCCACTCTTGCCAATGCCACGATTTATTTGCTTTCTGCCAAGGTGAGACATTTGGCATGGTCTTTGAGTCTTTGAGTGGTATGTTCCTCCCAGGCTCTGGCCTTTTTGCTCATCCTCTTTATGCCCTACTTCTAGCAATGAGGCAGCATCATAACCATCTGTTCTTGCACTTTTCAGATTCTAAGCATTTTCTCTTTTTGTTGCTTGAGGTGGTTCAACTACTCTACCAGTTGTTCTTAGTCTAAGAGGGCCACCTGAAGTTGGTTTTCCATTTTTGTCAATTTTTTGGCTACCACTTTGTCTCTTTGTGCCTTAAAATCATGCAATTCCTTGAGAAACTCTTCCTTTTGTTATTTCTTCTTTTTGCACTCTGGCTAGGCTTGGGTCCTAACCCTTTCTAGCTCCTCAATGAGCTCGTCTGAGAAACTCTTCCTTTTGTTGTTTCTTCTTTTTGCACTCTGGCTAGGCTTGGGTCCTAACCCTTTCTAGATCCTCAATGAGCTCGTATGTGATCTTCTTTAGCTAGTCAAGGTACTCTTGCATCTGCTTGTTTTGTTGCAAGAGGACCAAGAAGTGCCCCTCCAGCATCACCTATTCTCCTCTTTTCTCACCATTGAATTGTTGTGCAACCTTCTTCTTCATTTCTTCTTCTATTGTCTCTTTGGCTTCCAGCTCTTTCCTCAAGTCGCTTATCTCCCTTTCCTAGGTGGCTATTTGGCATGTTTATTTGAGTTGGTAGACTGAGAATATTTCTTTTTTAGTTTCCAACTCTACCAACATAGCCTGCCTCTCCTCTTTTACTCTTTCAAGATTGCCTAGTAGCCCTTAGACGTGCTCATCATATTGTGTTAGCATGGCCAAGGGTATGGACATAGTCGGGGCCTCCACCCTCAATTTCTTTAGGTCTTTTGTGGATTCAACATCCACAACAACATGCCTCTTTGTTATTGGTATAGGGGCTCCTCCACTAGGTGCTGGTCCAAGTTGTTGCATCGTATTGACTAGGTATTGTACCCAAGCCATCATGTTACTTCGATCCACTATCACATCCATGGTTTCTTTGGTGGTAGTAGTGGTGGGGAAACCATGAGAGGCAGGGGTGGTTCTAATGCGGCTTTCCCTTTGCCTTCCACCATTGGTCCTCTGGCCACTTCTACTGCTATAGAAATTTGGTTCCAGGTGCACGACTAGCACTCTAATAGTGAGAGCCATATACTCATCTTCTTCTCTCCTTAGTCTGTTCTCCTCATCTTGTTGCTTTTGACTTCATTCTTCCTTTGTCCTTCGAGATTTTTCTTATGTCTTTCACAAGTGTTGCTCCTCTTCTTCCCACTTATTTTTCTTGCTTGCAATTTTTAGTAAGATTTTCTTCTATTCTCCCTACCTTAATGGGACCGAACCTTCCTTGCGTTGCTCGCTAATGGTCCACTCACTAGACCCCTCCTATTATTGTTGTGCCTAAATTTGAGCTCCCTTATTTCTTGTGGTGCGCTCTGTCTTATCTTTCTATGGCTTGCTCACTTCTTTTTCTCCCGCCTTTCTAGCTTCTAGGGATGTTGGTAGGTTTTTTGGGACTGGAAAGAGGTACTGCTCTTGGATGGGAGATCTCTCAAGAGTCTTTCCTACTTCTTTCCTTTCCATTTCTCTAATGGCTTCTTGGATGATGGTGGTCATCACCCCTCCAAACCCTATCAGGGACACTTTTGATGCAAATGTTTTTTGGTCTCACTTGGTTGTGGTGATTGGTGACTGGCCTCTTGCAGGTCTTTGACTCGATGATAGCACCTTGGTTGATGATTCAATCATCTTGCATATGTAGGCATTTAGATTTATCTCTTCTAGGGCCCCTGCTATGATACTCTCAAGTATTGGCACTGTGATTCAAGCCATCGATGAGACTAGAGAACATGGCATGCAACATCTTCGCCTTCAACTAGACAGTAGGATCAAGGATGTCTACTAGACAGATCCCATCGTTAGTGTACACCTTTTTTTTCAAAATTTTTAGCATGCCATATACATCCGTGTCTTTGGTCTCTCTCCTTGTGTGTTGACCAATCCTAAAGCCTTCTCCACTATTTAAGGGTTGAGTACAACCTCTATCCTTTTGGGCAAGCCTTCATTCCTGATAGTCACTGTGCCACTACTCTTTCTTGCATCAAACGTTCATAGGAACTCTGTGCACCTAGCGTGGTAAATTTTATGGCCAACCTTCTCTACATATCTGTGGAGATTGCCCTGGTTGACTATTTGTCTCATTGCACCTTCCTTGTTCACCAACTCTTCTAAATTGCTAACATTGTAGTACTTTAGCTGGTTGTAGACTTGAATTTCAATGGACAGTTGGCACCTATTGTGCTCTTCCTCTGAGAATGGAACTTGGCATGCCATCTCGAGTTCTTGTTATGTCACAAGAGCTTGCAATTAGCTCATTTGACAGTATCTTTTGGGAAAAAGAAAAAGTTCAAGATCAACATTATGGAATGATGCAATGTTCTAGTAAGGAGTGGAAACTTTTTATACATTAAGAAATCCACACATTCCAAACATAAATTTCATAAAAGAGTTTTTTCAAGTACAAGTTCCATTTATTAGTCCTTTCCGGATGTGATACGTTTTTGCTTGTGAAGTTCAATTTAATTGAATTTTTGAAGTTCAAGTAATATTTTCTTTTCCATCTTACTCCCTCCCCCTCAAAAATGATGAAAGTCCTTCTTAGGATTAGAGGGTGAAAGGTTAAGGGCATGAAGCACTTGCTTGTTGTGCTTTATTTCTTTATGAGCCAAGCATAGAATTGTAGATTAAACTGTAAGTGGGTTTGTCGGTCTATGTTTTGAGGTCTAATGTGTATGTGCGTAATGTAGTCATGACATTAGTTAGAAATTCTTGTGAGTTCATTTTGGTAGCGATGTGTACTTCTTCCTCGGTCGTTAGAAGAGTCGATTCAAATAGGGATGGACCATAACATATTTCTCTAAAGGTCATTTTTGTGCATGATGGCCAATACTCTAAATGAGATAGGAGCCACATAGGTCAAATTGTACTTAGAGGTTTTGATTGCACATCTCTGCTCAGCATTGATCATAATGTGGTAGCCCTCTTGTTCCCCTTGGAGATGCAGAGCATACCATTTTCTCAGAAAGGAAGATTCAAACTTTGCTAACCGTTTCAGTTCTTCCAGTTCTTGGGTTGTGGCAAAGAATTTGCCCTTGCTATAGGAGGTGAGCAACTATAGTTTGAGAGCTTGCTCTAAAAAAATCTCACTATCAATTTAGGCCTTGGACACCTCGAGAATCCTGACAAACATGAACTCATATTTGTTGAAATGTAGAGAGAGAAGATGCGTAGAGACGCGATAGAGAGAGAGGAGACACACCATATACACTCCCAAAGACTATATCATATTGATCACAATCTACATATATATATATGAGACCTAGTCTAGATAGGGTGAGCTATATATAACTCCAATACCCCCACTCAAACAAAGGTATCTAGCCATGGATGAAAAAACCCCTTGGGGAGCACAAGGGAAAAGCCTAATCTCCTATATACAAATGTACAAACATGATAAAAAAGGATTATTGTGTACATATAAAGTGAATTTGTGTATGAAAAGTAAAATTGAATATGTATGTACAAGGATGACCAAAAGGTTTGAGGTGTATGTGCATATGTGAAGTGTATGGTGGCTACAAGGAGTATGTACAATGGCACTACAATGTCATAGTAGATATTTAATTCCCAAAGATTGAAGTTGAGACAACTCCAAGTTCAGAGTGCAGTAGAGTGAAGTGTGCTTCATTGAGTCCTTTGGTAAAGATATCTGCAATCATCTGATCACCTGGAAAATATTTAATCATGGTTGTCCCTTTCTTTACTTCATCTTGAACATAATAGTAATACACTGTAATATATTTAGAGTTGTTATTATGTTGAACATAGTCTTTACCAAGACTAATAGCACTTTAGTTATCGCATCAAAGTGGTGTACTAGAGAGAGCAGGATGGCCAATATCTGATAGAACTCTTCAAAGCCATACTAACTCTCAAGCCACTAAAGATATAGCTACATATTCAGCCATTGTAGTGGAAACAACAACACAACATTGTTTCTTGCTAGTCCAAGAAACAAGACAACCATTGATAAACAAATAATTTCCACTTGTAGAACACATTGATAAGTGAGAGCTTTCCCAATCTGGATACATATAACCCAAAGGTGGAAGTGAATATAGAGAATTGGAGTTTTGTTGGCATCAATAAACCAATCCAAAATCTTTAGTGCTTTTCAAATACTTCAAAACGCATTTATAAGACAAGAAGTACTAGTACGATGTGCAGAACCCAAACCAAACTTCTGAATAATATCTTCAATGAACTTTGTTTGATGCAGTAATAAAATATCATTTTCTTGATAGTGTTGAATCTGAATATCAAGACATGAGTATATGTTGTTAAAATATTGAGAATGCATTCTAAGGAGGATCATTGATGAGAAAATAGACAATCATAATGAGACATAATAATTGACAAAGAAGAACAATTGCTATTATCCAAGCATAATGCAAGTACAACTTATGAGAATGAGTGACTGAATGAGTGTGGGGATGAGTGCCTTTTATAGCCTTACGGTAGGTGATATTGGTAGGTGAAGAAAAATGGAAAGGGACCATGGTAATCACCAATCGTGGTTTTAATAAACCATGCATACATGACCTAGTCTAAGGCTTTATTTGCAGTATGTTTCTTTGCCTTGTTTGTTCCAAAACAAAGAGGCTTTCGTGGATGTGATTGCACATTTCTCAACACCCCTTGTCAATCCCAACCGGAAAAGACACTGAGTATACAGAGGCTGTCATGAGTAGAACCTTGCTAAGTGTAGACATGGAAGAAACAAAGACAACCATACAAAGCTACAGGCTATTACAATGCCTCACTAAGTGTGTAGAGGCTGTAGTGTACAGAGGCTACATGAGGAGTATAGGAGCTTATGGTGGAACATTAGGCAAGTCCACATGTTAAACTTTAAAAAAGTCTATCTGAAAATGAGCTACAAAAGAGGGATTGGTGAGCCGTATCCTTTTGTTCTTGGG
This sequence comes from Lygodium microphyllum, assembly GCF_053477565.2. Classification (NCBI taxonomy): domain Eukaryota; kingdom Viridiplantae; phylum Streptophyta; class Polypodiopsida; order Schizaeales; family Lygodiaceae; genus Lygodium; species Lygodium microphyllum. The sequence goes on from NC_141154.1 coordinate 53,900,235, forward strand.
GTTCTTCTTCTCCTTCTTCTTCAATGTTATCTTCATCTTCTTTGACTGTAGCAAGATATGCTTATTGTGACCTTTTCTTAGCATAGAAATTTTCTCAATATGCCCACTTTTCTTACAAAAATCATAGACTACACTCTTCTTCCCTTTTACATAGAGGAGTTGTTGGTCTCCTCTTGGGATGCTTGTTTCTCCCTTATTCTTGATCTTCGTTTCCTCTTCTAGGAGAGAGGCTTTGATGTCCACAAGTTTCGACTTTGGCATGTCGATTAATGTGGTCAAAACATTATCAAACTGAGGTGGGAGACTTTTGAGAAGCACTCCAATGCAAATGTCTTCATTCATCTTCAAGGTGATTCTTGCAAGTTGTGTCAACAAGCTTTCCATATAATTAAAATGAGTTGCAAGTGAGGTATTACTTTGCATGTCAAGCCTAAAAAATTCAATTATTAAAACATATTTTGAGGATTTTTAATGAGCTCTAAATAGGGTTTCTAATCAATCCCATGTCGCGTAAGAGGTTTCACAGTCATCAACATGATGAATGTAGCTGTCATCAAGTTGGAGCTTGATAATAGCTTGAGCCTTATCATCATTTTTATCCCATACGACTGAAAGTGCAACTTCCGTTGGTTTCTTCTCTTGACCACTTGTGATTGACAAGCAGCCTTTCTTCATACTAGGATCAGTTTGATCCTAGTCCGCCATGTATGGAATCCAACACCATTGAGTCAGGATGTCGGTGATTCCTTGCCCATTTTGAGATTCCAAGATCAGCAGTAAATCAACTCCAAACAATGTAAATTTCAGTTGAGCACAACTGCTAAGAAGCATTGGGTGATTACTAGGTGATTGTTATGTCCTTGAACTTGGAATCTTTAAGATATTGCAAATTCAAGTCTGAGTCTTCCCCTCCTTCATTTGATGTTGGAGTTGCAAAAAAAAAGATAATAGTCCAGCAGAAGTGTTGAATTTGAGTGCGTCAAAGGGCACAAGAGGATTAGTGCTAATCAACATTAGTATTAATAAGAGATACAATGTAGTTGGCACTTGATGTTGAATCTTCTTCTTGCTGATTCGAAGTGGTAACTTAGCTGGGAAATCAGTATTGTAGTAGATCAGAGGGTCAGTGACATTATTGAGCCAAAGGAAGTAGGAAAATAAAGAAAAATTTGAGCTTTGAGGTTGATGGGGGCTACAGAGTCTGCATTAGGGTTTCTTGGGGCAACCTGGTTTTTCAACTTCTGTGAACTGAATACTTGATCATTTCCCCAAAACTTTCTTTATACATCAGGCCACTAATTGAGTCATTCCAGTTTGAATTTTTGGCTCCCTCCACGTTTCCATGGATCTCTCACCTACCTTCATAGCTACCCACCTTCAATGGAGGACATGAATCTCTCTTCCCAAGCCATTTTAGCTATGATACCATGTTAAAATACTGAGAATGCATGCTAAGGAGGATCATTGATGAGCAAATAGACAATCATAACATTATCATTGCAAAGTTTCTTAATGCGATGACTAGTATGAAGTTCTATAGCTTTTTGACATTTCTTAAAAGATATTAAATCTTTTGATTTGTGTCCCAAGAGAAAAACATTGGTGTATCTTGAGAAGTCATCAATAAGAGTCATGAAATACCAATATTAAGATTTTGATGGAGGAAAAGGTCCACAAATATTAGTGTGAATAAGATTAAGTGAATCTCTACAATGAGTTGTGGTGGGAATGGAAAAGGGTTTGTGAAAATACTTTCCAAGTGCACAATATTCACAAATACCCATATGAGAACAAACTTTTAATTCCATACCTTGAACAAGATCATGCTGATAAATATTGACAAGCTTTAAAAAATCCAAGTGAACAAAGCGGTAATGCCAAAGAGGGGGTATTAGAGAATAGCAAAAAAAATGAGGGGTATTTCTTATGCAAATCCCATTTTTTAAAAATTTAATTTTTGGTGGGTGTTGCTTAAGCAATGTTCGCAGTGTGGTATAAGTGATGCGATTTTATGTCGCAAATGAAGTCACTTAATTGATGCATAATTACAATGTGTTAAGTGACATTTGCAATATGGATGGTATTGATTAAGAGATGGCATCGCTTACACGACACTCTGTAAATTTTAATTTCTTCATGGGCTAGGTCAATTCCTAGCCCGCAAGAGAGAGAGAGAGCAAGTGTGTATTGCTACATGTATTGAGAGAGAGAGAGAGACAGAGACAGAGACAAAGAGATAGAGAGAGAGAAAGAGAGAGAGTCCTTGCCCTTCCCTCTTCTCCCTCCCCCCCCCCACACACACACTCATACACATACCCACCCACACACTCTTTCCCCTGCCTCCCCCCTTCACCCCACATATACACACACACATTATGTGTATGTGTGTGTGTGTGTGTGTGTGTGTGTGTGTGTGTGTGTGTGTGTGTGTGTGTGACCCATCTTCTTTCTCCGACCACGTGTTGCGTGGAGCATCGCCTCGAATATGTCATGTTGGTCACCTGACGAGTACCTCAAAGACATTCCAGGTAATTGTCTTCTCACAAGAACATTGCAACATACTATGGTCAAACACCCTAGGTCCCATCACTTGATACCAATTGGATATATATATATATATATATATATATATATATATATAAAAGAGCTAAGACAAGATAAGATCTATTAACATCTCTAAGAGGCCAAAATGGCCTATGAGACTATAACCAATATAAATGGTATCATCATCTCTCATTAGGGAAGAAGAGATAGAAATGAATGTGTAGGTCTACATGGTGGATTGGGATGAAAGGTATGAGAAGTATGGAGAATTGAAAAAGCTAAAAAAACTAGGTTTACAAAAATTAAAGGAGTGTAAAATATCTCCTAAATCTATGGAATCCACCAAGACTCTGCAAGCTAGCTCCAATTGCATCAGCGCACCAATCTGCACCTGTGATGAGCAGTTGTGATGCGAATGTGACACATATGGGCATTCCTATGTCACTGAGTAGGTACTCTAGGGTGTTGTGCTCTGTGTAATGTAGCTCTATCAACTATGATGCAGCTTGATGATGTCCCTCGATGACACCTATTAGTAGGAGATGTAATGTTTGAGGTGGCAGCAAAACTGAGGGTTTAGCTACACTGGAAATGTTTGTAATTGCTCTCTGGAGGAGTGGATGAGGTTAGGGTTGCCTCCTATCTCGTAACACTACTACTCTGTGCTACTTGAGATCCAATATGAAAAGACCCAAATATCTTTGGTCCTCATAGTCCATCACCTGTCTTAGTGGTCCAAATCCCTCCTAAAAGAGGCAATGATAGCGGCCTCGCATATCATAGTATGTAGTACATGTGCAGATATAGTGCTCCGCTGATTCTAGTTCCCATCCACAAGCTAACACATCCTCTCATTGGCTACAATATGGCTCCATCGACCTATCTCAATCAACAACTAATGTGATGAGGTGAGAATCTAACCAATAGCAACTCGGAGTCCATGGGAGAGTTGAGTGTCCATGTATCTTGGCCTCACTATGAAACCATCATGAGAAAGTTGCAAGAACTGGCATTAGTTTTGTGCCTTTTTTGTGCCTAATGGGAAAGGGGGCTTGGACCAAGTCCTTCATGTCTCCACTTTGGTGATACCTGCTCTGATCACACTGTTAAGCTCTACACAACTAAGACTCAAAGTAGGGCAATCAAGGCTATAATCCAACGGTGGCAGTCTGTCTGTACTCATGCCATGCATGTAAGTTTAGCCACATGCTCATATGTGCATACCAACACTATCTATCTCCCTCTGTTGTGCAAGCTGTCTTGAAGACTCCAGGGCTAGTCTAGGATATTGATCTTTAGGGAGATGCCATATCCTATGGAGGAAAGTAATTGCTTGGAATAATGCCTCAACTACCATGGATGCAATCCCCAATTCTACTTGGATAATCTCCTATGGTACGGAGGCTTTTGCCCTTATCATACGTGCTATCTTCATGACCATTGGTCTTTCCATATGTTCCCAACAATCATAATGTTTTGCTTTTGGTCCATCACAGTCCATAAGTGGAATTCATCTAGTATGATAAAGGCTTGGGATCCAAATGGTTGCCCCATAGAGTAGTGTGGGCATAACTAAAGTGTCAAAAAGCCACAATTTGGTACGAGGCTCTTGAAACTCTATGTATGCATATTGTCGCTCTAGGGTACCCAAAACTGTATACACCCATGCAAGCCTAGCCTTTGAAGTTTCCTTCCATGAAAACTTTGGCCCTTTGAAAGTGACCCCAAGGTATACATATTGTCTAACCATTTCCACAAGCTAACAGTTATACATAAAGTGATGCTCTGAACGTGTCACCCAAGCTGTTAGGTGTTAAAGACCATAATTTTAGTCTTTCTAAGATTAACCTTGAGACATTTATCTTCACAGAACACATGCAATGCATCTAGATCTCATTGAAGTCCGTCGGGTGAATTCGAGATGAGCACCATATCATATGCATATAAGAAAATTGGTATCAATACCCCAACCAAGCTGGCTCTCATACCACCCCATCTTTGTATGTAATTTGAAATCTCATCAATGTACAATCCAAACAGTAGAGGAGAGAGGGAAAAGCCTTGCTTTACACCAACTAGGCTAGACACTGAGTCTGTTGTACCTCCAGGCATTAGTACTCTCTCTGTTACAGTTTCATACAATGCATAAATACACCCTTGCATATCCTTTGGGACCCCAATGGCTCGCAACCTTTGCATGAGTCTTGCACATGGTACAATATATCAAAAGTCTTGCAAAAATTCACAAAGAAATAATAGATTTTTTGTCTCCCATCATTGTCCCTCCTCAATCAAGGCCCTTAGTGTGAATATATGGTCTAGCATGTTGTATCTGCGAGCGGAAGCCAATTTTTCCTACATACCGTATTTTTTTTATTTCAGCCCACCAACTCAACTCATGATACACAATAGGTCTTTGTTAGCATATGTCCAATCATAATAGTATGGTTCAGGGAACTTACTATATCTATATCCTCTACATCACATGCATTCAACGTCTATTTATAAATATCCTTATCTATGAATTTTTTCTAAATAAAACCCCTTTTCTATTAAATCTATAAAGAACCCATTTATATGATATGATTTGTATGTAAAAAATGTATAAAACTGGTATTTTAAAAATACCTTATTTTGAACCCATGTGATGCACACATATATTCATGAGTAACTTACCCGATTAGTACGGTAGTTGTTAATGACCAATGGATCTCCACTCTTAAAAATCGGCACTATTGTGTGGTCACACCAACTTACTCAAAACCCCTCACATACGGCTCATTGAAGAGATTTGCCAAGATAGGGGCCAGTGCATAACATGCATGTGCAAAATGCTCTGCCAGAAGGCCATCTTGATCATGCTCTCCCATTCTTCAACCTCCAAATGGCATATCTCACCATCTTTTCCATAAATAAACCACATTGTGTTGACCTAGATTTTTATGTACAGGGTATGTGCTCTTGTGATGGAACATCATACAGTGCCCTAGCATGTTCATGCCATACCGTAGGTGATGTCAACTAAATTGGGGGTTGTCTCACACAAAATTTCCTCCATGTCTTCTTGTTATCTCTATTCAAAAAGAGCCGATACATCTCTGAATGTAGTTTGGCTAAATAATCTCTCTTCTTTTTATGCAAAAGACAATGAATGATATTCCTTGCTTGTTTGTGTGTGCATGTCTCTAGTGTAATATCCCTTTGTAGACGGCTGTCTGCACTCACCATCGTACAAAGCATTTTGAGGGGCAGTACATATGCATATTGCTATAGAGCCCATCTTACATGGGAATGCCTTTGAAGCTACAACATGTAAAATCTTTGCTAGAGATCTAGTGACATCTTCCAGTGGTTCATGTTGGTCTAGATGGCTTAAACCATCTCGTATTGCATCACTATAGATATGCAATGTTTGCTCTAGAAATTCATAATGTGGAAACGAGTGTGGGAATGTGTGTAACTGTGTGCAGGTTTCTTGTCTTTGACCATATGTTAGAGTAAATTTTAGGATCACATGGTTGGTTGCTATACCAATCAGCTTATCAGATATCTCAAAATGCCATTTCTAGGATTAATGCTGCCAAGCCCATTACATAGTCCACAACGTTGGCCCCTTTTTTGTTGTTCCAACAAGTGAAAGCATCCACCCTCAGAAATCTTAATAGACCATTGAATATAGCCAATTTGTGAGAACTATCTAAAACTAGCAAATGGGATCCATATACTGTCACCTCCTTATCTTGAGATGTCCTGGCAAGACCTGATTCATCCAATGCCAATTCCTTAAACATTTCACGTTCAATATCATAAAAGGAGGATTGCTCACTTCTTGTTTGAGTATTAAAGTATCCCACTAGTAGAATGTCCCCACTGCTTGCGTATCTCATAATATCCTCATGTAATACTTCAAATTGTGATCCCTCCCTAAGACCAAATGTTGAAAAAACAAGTGGGAAGTAACATACTGCAACATATAGATCCCTCAGGTGCCCTATCCTCAGCCTTACCCACACATATCTAGCATGCACATCTCATGAAACCACATGAATCATTTCTTGGAGGCTCTCACGATAAAGAATAGCCACCCCACCTGACCCTGTGGTTCCTCCTGGTCTACGGGGTTGAGGTCTATAGACACTCTCCCATTTGTATCCCACAACATTCGGTAATCTAGAATTTACACATTCATGTGTCTTTGTATACATAGCCATGTCTATCCCACAAAATGTATCCTCAAAATAACCTGCATCAAGTCTCATTGAACCATTACAATTTCTAAGGGATATCTTTAGAGTGTCATAGGCCTCATACCGTCATTTTGACCTCCATTTTGCTATGACTACTCTGCCATCTCTATACACAACATACTTGCCTTCTTTACGTGCCTCTAACACTTTTGGCATGCTAGCCCTCTTGTGCTCCAACTGTGCGGGTGTGAGATCCTCATTGAGATAAGTCTTTTCACCCTTCAAAGTCTTGCTCTTTGATAAGAAGGCCCTTTTGCTATCCATGTCCTCAAATTTCAGCATGGAGATCTGACCTCTTTTGTCATTTGGATCACCTATCCTCCAAGCATCCATAATGTGCATCTCATATGCACCCATCTTAGCACAAAGTGTTTTTGCATCCTCTTGGGGGTTTCCTTTTTTAGCCCATCCCACCACACATATATGCAATGCACGAAGTTTCCTCTTTGCTTCCTCCTTTAGTATTGTGTTCATCATTTCTACTTTGTTCTGAGGCATCCCTTTGTTTCTTTCGACTACCTCAATCCATTGAGAATTTTTGCTCACTATTTTTTGAACATTTTCTACTTTCTATTGAGCTCCATCTACCACATTCACCCATGTGTACATGTCTTTTTTAAAATTTTCCACCTCTTTCTCTAAATTTGGTGCATTTGGCATTGTTGTTTGTGCATCCATAATTGACTTGTATGTCCCTAATTCATTCTTACATGACTCCTTGAGTTCAACAATCTCCATGTCCTTTGCTACTATGCATCCATTTGTATCAGCTTTCAATGCATCCATATCTGCTTTCCAAGTGTCCCTTGCCATGTTCAAGTTATCTATCATATCCATTTGTAAGTGAGCCTTGATTTCTTTATATTTTGCATAATCTCAACTATTAGAGCATGATTTCCCATTTGTTTCTATAGTAACACTTAGTTCTTTTCTGAATGTCTCTTGCAAATTTTCATACATATCTTTTTGCTTTGTATCCATGTCATTCATGACTTTTTGTTGCATGTTTCCATACACCTTCATGCACGCTTATGAGGGCTTTCATGTCATCCAAACCATGTGTTGCAAAATTAGCCTTTGCATCTTTGTCCATCGCTTGGAACTTGTGGGAAAAGGAATTTTCACGGGCTGTCCTTCTATTTTGTTTGTAGTAGAAATTTTTGTCCTTATTGGGTGTCTTGTAGTGCCCTTCAGATGCAGTGCCTCCTATGGTTAGCCCAACTGGTTGCGTGTCAATTTCAGTCTCATGTCCACTCATTGCTTTATCAGTAGTCTCTGCCATCTTGCAATCAAAGGCAGCCACTTAGTTAGCTTACATTTGCACCTTACATTCTCCCACCTTCACCCTACAAAGACCCCTAAACAACTACCAATACATCTGCAGCTTCAAGGATAGTATGCCCAAGACTAGCTTATTAAAACTATATTTGTAGTATAGAAAACAAAAAGAACTAGCCTAGTGGATAGTCACTTGGTAGTTAAGTGCACTTGGGTGACGACTTTGCCGGGATGGGTCACCTCCCGGGAAGATTATTTACAAGCTAGTGGGAGCTTCTCATGCACAACCAATGGCGCTAACAAAGCCTTCATAGCCTGTTTCCAAGTATGCCAAGGCCAAGATACAAACGTCTATGCCTTGGTCGCTACCTTGGTTGTACACCTTGGAGTGATGCTTGCGCATAGTATGCTAAAAGAAAGCTGCTCTCTTTATTGTTGATGACATCATCGAAAAAATGCTAAAAAGCAAGCATCCTCTCTTTACCTCCCCCCTCGTTACTATATAAACAGTGGTAGAGCGTCACACACACACAGAGAAACACACAATGCTCCATGCAAAATTCTCTCTGTTGTTAACGCAACGAAGCTCTGTTGTAATCAAACGAGTCTCTCTCTCTCTCTCCCTCTCTCTCTCCACCCCTATGTGGAAGCGTTGCTTAAATCCAATAGCTTCTTCCATGGCTCCCAAGAGACATTGACATGCTGAGTGAGGTCATGCTCAGAGAACTCCTCAATGTGAGGATATAGTCATTTATTGAAGCATAGTTGAAAGTTAACCCCGAATCCATTCAACCCGAAGGACCGGTTATTCCACAACCAACCAAGGTTGTGACCATAAACTGTAATAACGGTGGATGGTCAAATGGAGATAATAAGGTTAGTATATAAAAAAAAGGATCACGATTAGTTAGAACTTACTTAAACTTGTAAAATTATGTTAATATTATCAATTTATTTTTGGGAAGGAACACAAAAATTGATAAAGGGGATAGATTCTATGCATCGCATACATTGACAACTATGTTAAATATGTTTTATGCTTATGATTGCTTTGAGAACTGTGAATGATGAGTTATGGCTCTTATGATTCAGGGCTTTCACAGCCAGATGAGTTGTGGATTGTGGTGGTTTCGTATATTGGGATCCCCAAACCCAATGTTCCCTAACACTCTGTGGTGTGAAAAAACTCGCATACGGGTGGGGGGTCGCTCCCGAGGGAGGTATGTGTTTTTTATATTTGATCACTCGAGCACTTGAGAGGGCAAATGACCGAGTGATAAGTGCCCTTGTTATGTAGGAGGACTTAAAAGGCTCACGGAAACTTAGAGGGGCTCTAAGCCAGTAAATTCTCTATTGACAGCAGATGGAGTGCGATCACATACAACCCCGATCCCGAGGGATTGGAAGGTCCTATCCTAGGCTAAACGATGTCTTTTTGTGAAAAGATGGTTTTGTACCACTCTGCGGAGTGATGATGAAATAAATTATTTGATTTTTGAATTGCTTGTTATTTGTTAAAGATTGAGTTTAACAAACCTAGTTTAAAGGAGTAATAAAAGAAAGCTGATTTTATATGTCCAGATAATGTGGTATTATTCTTTGTTGATTAGAAATCTAAGCAAACCCCATCGAGGAAACTAGGAGGCTTTGATCATGACGATTGGACACCTATGGCTGGGTGGACCCAATGATAGGCTCTTTTTCAGCAATCTACTTCTCTTTTCTTGAAGGTGAGGGCATGAGAGGCTTTGCTACATACCCTTTATTCATAGGTGGTCAATTGGAGAGGATTTGGAGAGTGGGCAATCTAGTGGGGAATAGGGAAACCAGTTTGAATGTGGTAGTAGATATTGAGATAGAGTGGAAGTGAGATGGGGTACAATGAGGAGGGTCACTTTCACCTTACTACTACTGATAGATTGTAATAAAACAAAATATTTACCCTTTTAGTTTAGGGGAATTAACTTAATTGGGCTAGAGTATAAAAGATAAGAGTGTGCCAATGTAATCATCTTTTGCACATTTATAAATTTCTCCATTTTCTTGGAGCTTGAGGGTTTTTTGCCTTCCCCACCAACATTGAGGGTGAATACTCAATGCCTACCATAGCAAGAGGTGGATTCCTTGTTGCAACCTCTCATCTATGATTCTCATTGTACCTTTGATTCAACCTAGCTATGGCTTCATTGTATAGTAGTCATAATTCATATTTAGCTATGGCATGCCTATGCCTAGTTGTTTCAATTATTGTTTCCTAATTTCTTGTCATTTTAATTCAATGTAGGCTAAGTTCATATCAATAGTATCAAAGCCTTGAATTTGATTCTTGGAAAAGTCAATTTCAAGCCTAGATGTAGTTATCAACACCATCCACGGTAATTGGAGCTCAATATTTGGTTACAAGATTTGGTACAATTTAAACATTGACTAGTTGGGTTTCCTACAATTAGTCTTTACTAATTTTGGAGTTCTTGGATATTTTAGCAACTTGTGGACAAGAAGAGGCCCATTTTAAAGGTTCTAGGTCGAACCAGGGTTAATAGGGTTTAGGAAAGGCCTAAATAGGATTACTTTATGTTAATCAAGGGTGTCCCTCTCTTCTCTCAACCAATCCCAAGCTTACATGGCTGATTTCTTGGCTTGGTCTCTTCTCCATGACAAGATCTTCTTCCCTTGAGCATACAACCTCATTCTAATCGATTCAAGGAGTGTTTAGAGTAGCATAATGACCAAAGTGAAGAGGAGATTGATGTTGAGATGGCAAGCTCAACTTGTGCAAACATTGATGATGGATCACATGGCTGGATGGATCGGCACGTCTACACTTAGCACATTGGTGATCATTATGATTCTCACATGCTCATTGACTCTTCACTTATTATATTTAGTTTACTGCACCTACCCATAGCTAGCATAGTTATAGCATCAATCAATTATTAGTATAGTTAGTTATGCACTGTTTGACTTAGTAGGCTACTTTCCTTTATATTGTACCTTATGTACACTTTGTGTATATTGTGTTGTGTGTCAAAGAAGAAAGAAAAACTAGAAAGAAAATATTTTGGCACCCATCTCTCTTCTTATGTTCTTGAGTGAGCTTCCTCTTATGTGTACGGTATGTGTTTGGCACAACACCTCAAGCAAGTCCCCCCACTACATGATTCTTGACATTGTATTAGAGCGATACCTCTAAGAGAGGCTAGTTTTAAAGGCTAAAATTAAGGAGAAGAAGCAAGGATTCAAGCAAGCAAGCAATGGGCAATAATCTCTCCCATTCTTCTACTCTTTCTCGTGGATAGTACTTGTGGAGGCACCAAAAGTAGGGCAGAGCAAAAACCTAAGATTGCTATAAGATTTGGTGTGTGAATAGCTGTATATTTTGCAAACAAGACCATAAAGGCTTACTCTCAGTTTTTTTGGGCATTTGAGGCCATTTTGGGCTCCATTTTAGAGTTAAAAGGTTGCAAGCAGTAGTTTCAGGGTATACTGTGATTTCAATCGTGTCGATTGAAAGTGGCTGCACAAGTTACAGATTTTAAATTTGTAATTTTTTAGGTATATTCCAAGAAGAAAAAATAAATTTTATCTTCGAACAGGCTCCAGATTACATGTACTATTGAGCAATCATTGAAAAATGTTACTTAGTATATTACTGTGCACTTGTTGTGAAAGGTTGTATACGACTTGCTTTCTATTTTGTATTATTTTTGTGATAATGGCAAAGAACAATGGAAATCCCCTCATTGAGAACTTAGACAAGAAAAAATACACATGATGGAAGTTTCGTGTGACAAATTTTCTTATTGGAAAGGGTCTTTATGAGTTTGTTTCAAGTGAAGAAAAGGAGCCAAAGTTGAGTAACCTTGTGACTATAGATGAATTAAAGGTTAGGAAAGAATGGAATACAAAGGAAAAAAATGTGATTTATTGGCTATTTGCAGTCATTGATAATACTATGCTAGGAGGTATTAGGAATGCAAAAACTTCACATGCAGCTTGGATTATTTTTGAGAGCATGTTTTCAATAAATAAAAAGGCACAAAAGATTCAACTCAAGAAAGAGTTGAATACCTTGAAGAAAGGCAAAATGTCTATTAATGAGAATGTTTTGAAGGTAAGAAGCATTGTAGATACTTTAGCAACGATTGATGCAATGCTTGATGATGATTCATTTCATCTACTCTAGGTGGCCTTAATAATGAGAAGGCTTAGAAATCATTTATCACTTCCATACATGTATGAAAGCCATTTCTAGATTTTAATGAGTTGGTCTCTCTCATGATTACTGAAGAGATCAATATGCAGGGTGACTCATCTAGAAGAAATGATGAGCAAGTCCAAGTATTTTATTGAAGTTTAGGAAGAGGACATGACAAATCCTCTTCGAGAGGCTATAGTATGGGACGTATTAGTGATAACCAGCAAAATAGATTAAATCAACAATTCGGTGAAATGCAAGTTTCAAGAGGCCATGGAAATTTTAGAGACAAGGGGAGCTCTAGAGGAAGAGGAGGATGGCAAAACAAAGGTTCTGAAAATTATATTATTTTTTCCCTTTTTGTAGCAAAATAGGTCATATTGCAGGTCGTTGTTATGTTCAGAAGGATAATATCCACAATCGTAAATTGCAACAATGAAACTATGCATCGTCTTCATGACAGAATGTTGATAAAAATGAGTGTCTATTTGTTATATAACATATTATGAATATTGCTATAGGAAAGGGGGCACATGATGATGTATAGTATATCAATTCATGTGCATCTAATCATATGACCAGTCATGTTGAGTGGTTTGGAGAGATACATGACTTAGAAAATGCAAGTTATGGATAGACAGGTGATGATTCATTCTACCCAATTTCACACATTGGAAGGGTTTCCTTGTCCTTGTATGGTGGCTAGAAAAAGAGCCTATCAGATGTATTACATATGCGATCAATCACAAAGTATTTAGTGTTTGTTGGCCAAATTGTAGAGCAAGGATTACATATTCAATTTAATGCAAAAGGTTGTTTTGTAGAAGACTTTAATGATAAGTGCAGGTTGGTTGCAAAAGGAAGTAGAGTTGGACGCATGTTCACTTTAGATGTTGGAATTCCTTCAATGAATGCTGACATGTATGCTAAAGGAAAAGGAGTGATTACAGATATTGAAATATGTCATAAACATATTGGACATGTAAACGTGTAAAGGTTCAAATTAATATAATCCAAAGGATTGGTTACAAGGTTGCCTACTTTTAGAGTTTTAGAATTTCATAAAGTGTGTAACAGAGATGTGAGTAAAACATACTTGATGTTGTACATATAGATGTTTGGGAGCCTACACAGAATATATCTCTTGGTGGCAGTAAATATTTTGTTATGTTTATTAATGATTGTTCAAGGAAGTTGTGGGTATATTTCATGATAGAAAAGAGTAATATATTTGAGCACTTCAAAAATTTCAAGCCTACAATTGAAATAGAAATAGGCTTTGCTTGAGATTAGATGGAGGGGCAGAGTACCTCTCTAATTAGTTAAGGGCCTTCTTAAGGTCCTATGGAATAAAGAGACACTTTACTTGTAGGTATATCCCATGGAAAAATGGGGTTACAGAAAGAAAAAATAGGCATATTGCAGAAGTTGCACGAACATTGGTGGCAGAAAAAAATATGGCAAAAGAATTTTTTATATGAAGCTATTCATATTACTGTCTACATTACGAATAGAAATCCCACATATGCAATTCATGGGATGATGAAAGAGTGCTTTACAGGCAAGAAGCATGCTTATTGGATACTCTTTAGAGCAAAAAGGGTATTGTTGCTATAACCATGTCATAGATAAGTTCAGAGTGAGTAGCGATATTATTTTTTATGAGATGAGCAGTTGGTATACATCTAGTGGTGATGCATTGGATGATGATGATGATCATGATAGTTTTATATAGAAAGAAAAGCAATAATTACATAGCCTTAGTGGACCAAAAATATCACCTAATACTACATCTACATTTATCCCTTGGTTTGGGAGACTAAGGAGTAGCCCCACATCACCAAGTGGATCTTGCAGGTCAAGACAAAGGAAAGAAGAAAGTGTTGGAGAGTAATGATGCGTCTACTAGTCATTTGGGATTTTATGGAGATTCTAGTCACTCAAAGAGTTTGGATGATGAGCTTCATATTCCTTCAGTTAAGACACCAGGTGTACAGAAAGCACATGATAATGTATAGCCTCAATTAACTAATCAAGTGGTATGTAGGTCTAGCATGGGTAGATACCCTATTAAAATATTTAGTTTTGAAGGTTATGCATCTCACCATTATGCTTACATGGGAAAGGTAGTTGAGGATGTTGAGCCCACTTATTTTGAGGATGTTGTTGGTCAAGCTCATTGGGATGCAACAATGGATGAGAAGATGGCTGCATTAGAAGCCAATAAGACTCAGGATTGGATATCCTTGCCTAAGGATAGGAAAGCTATTGGTTGGAGGTGGTTTTACAAAATCAAGCATAATGCAGATGGTTCAGTTAGCATGTATAAGGCTAGGCTGGTTGCAAAAGACTATGCTCAAACATATGGCATAGATTATGAAGAGACATTGAGCCCTATTACTAGGATAGAAACAATTAGATGTGTGATTGCTTTGGTAGTAGCCAAAGATTTGAATTTGCTACAAATGGATATCAATAATGCATTCATGCATGGTGAATTACAAGAAGAGGTGTTATGGAGTAGCCACCAAGTTTTGAGAATTTAGAGTATCCCATATATGTGTGCAAGTTAAAGAAAGTACTCTATGGGTTGAAGCAAACACCTAGAGTATGGTCTGACAAGATTGGAGAGTATTTTATCAACATTGGCTTTTATGTTTCCAATGCTCACCACTCATTTTATGTGAGAAAGGGAGATACAAGCTTGGTCATCATAATCATCTATATGGATGACTTGATTATCACAAGTGACATAGACATTGGGATTCTTGAAGTTAAGGATTTTTTAAGAAGAAGTTGGAGATAAAGTATTTGGATGAGTTGAGGTACTTTCTTGGTATTGAGGTGATCAGATGTGATAATGGTAGCTACCAAGTTATTAGGATTTAGAGCATCCCACATATGTGTATAGGTTAAAGAAAGTACTATATGGGCTGAAGCAAGCACCTAGAGCATGGTTTGACAAGATCCAAGAGTCTCTTATCAACATTGGCTTTCATATTTTTGATGCTGATCACTCACTTTATATGAGAAAGAGAGTACAAGTTTGGTGATCATAGTCATCTATGTGGATGACTTGATTATTAAAGGTGATAGTGGCACTAGGATTACTGAAGTCAAGGACCTTTTGGAGATTAAGTTTGACATGAAGGATTTGGGTGAGTTGGGGTGTTTTCTTAGTATTCAGGTGATTATATGTGATGATGGTATATGACTATTTCCAAAGGTAGTATGGCTTGGATATGTTATCCAAGTATGGTATGACAACATGTGAACCTCTCTTAGTATCATTGGAGTAAAATGTGAAATTGAGTGCTGATGTTGGGGATAATATAGAAGACCCTACTATTTCAAGAGGATAGCAAAGAATAGCAAAGAGTCTAATTTACATGACTATCACCATGCCAGACTTAAGCTATGTTGTTGGCCTTGTGAGTCAGTTTATGCAAATGCCTAGAAAGCCTCATTTGGATGCAGTTAGATGAATATTGAGAAATATAAAGTCTACTTTACATTATGGACTTTTTTAATGAGGCAGGTAAGGATGTACAAGTGTTTGGATACACATATGAAAACTGGGCTAGTAGCATGTCAAACAGAAGATCTAATAGTGGATTCATGTACTGAGAGCAGAGTTTTGAGCCCGGGATGTGTCTAAAATTTGCCAAAAAATCCAGAATTTAGGGGAAAAATATTTAACATCGAAGGCGGCGGCTGCAGCTAGGACGATTTTAAGCACCAAGTGAAAGACGGCTTTTAAAAGGCACCCGAGCGACACTTGTGGATTTTGGATCATTTTTTCGACTGCCATGCGGGATGTCAGGAGTTACCGGTCAGTACGGGATGTCAAGACGGACGCCCATGATTTTTCAGAGCTCGAATCGGAGCCAGGACGGGGAAAAGGCCACAAATGGGCCAAGATATGAAAAGGTAGCCAAACTTAGGACCAAAGGGGGGGTGCCCTTTGGGATTTTAGACTCCCCCTCTCTCATTTTGATCAAGAAATGGCGTGAGCATGTCGTGGAGATGCAGGCGGCACATTTTTCGACATGTCCCCCTCAAATCGAATTCGGAGGCTAAATGCAACCTATCTGACCGACAATGGGGCTCAACTTCTCCCTCTTGGCTGATCATATCGCGGGTCTTCGCACGAGGAATGGCTATGTGGATGAAGAGATTAGATTCTATTCTTTCTCTCTCCTCCCTCTCTCTCTTCCCTATGGGCTGTTCATGTGTACAATCTTAATGAAGGAACCGGGGAAGAGAATGAAGAAAATGGTTATGAAAATTGATGGAGATACTGAAGATTGAAGTGCAGCATTGGATTGAAAGCAATGGAGGCTCCGTTTGCTGGTTATGCAATCATTCAAGGCGTCTCGGGTTACGTTAAAACACGGTATGACCATTTTTATGAAGAAAATGAAGGATTTTTTATAGTTTATGATGATAATTATGTTCTTATTGGATGAAAATTTGTTTGTATGTTGTTTGCATTATGCGTAATTGCTATGTATCAGAAAATTCTAATTTTGAAATGATTTACATGCTTTATTTAATTCCCGTGAACCCGAAATGCGGGTTTTAAGTGGCAAAATGGTAGTTTTTTCCGTTTCAGGTGGGCAAAAGGTGTTTCCATGGGGGAATATGGAAGATAAATTGAATGTTAGTATGCTAAAGTGATTGGAATAAGAAAAACCAGTAAATAGCATATTTTATTGTTAAATCAATCAAGAAAATGAAAAAAATAAGGGAAAAAATAGAAATACGTCTTGAAAAAATAAGAAAAATATAAGAATTGTTTGTGAATGTGTTGTAGTGGTAAAGCATGAGATTTAGCCTCAGTTTGCCCTATCTCCTTGTCAAAGTTTGTGATTTATCACTTTTTATACATCAAAACATGACAAAATGAACCTCTACACCTGTGCAACGAAAGCAATACCTAAACGTAGGGGGTTGGGATGTTTGAATGGTGTGATTTGCGTGCTGATTTTCTGATGCATATCATGACATAGAGTCCGTGTTATGTTAATTAGGAGGATAGTAGCACGAGTGTTATCTTGGTGCTATCCTTTCATCACCGCAATGCGTTAGAGAATAAGCATTTGGAAAGCTTGGTTATGCACAAGCACGTTGTTGAATTGAAAATGATGTTTGAGCACTTTAGGATTATTCACCTTTGCATGTGCATGAAATCATGGTATCAAAGAATGAAAAACCTTGATGTATAGCACCTGCTTTCAATGACAATGACTACGCTGAGTGTGGAAAGGCATCCTAAGCCGTAGGATAGACGTTCATTTCTTGGGAGATTATTTAGTGAGGAAACATGGTATATCTCCTGGAGACGTTGGAAATGAAGAGTGGAGTTTGTTCGTTTGTTTTATATGTTGAGCAGCGCATCAAGGGGCCAATCCCTGCGATGTAGGAGAGCTGCAGTGGGGCCGCGGTGTTTCTACCGAGAGGATGCCTCCTATGTATGCGATTATCGTGGTATTTATTGCCAATTTGTATGGGTTCTCCCTCTATGGAGTTTATAGAAAGCGAAACATTGGACTACAAAACTATAAAACTATAAACGCATAGATTAGGCTTTAGGACAGTTTGTCCTTTAGCAGTAGATAGACGGTCCTGGTGCGCGAGGCCGTGAGGGTGTGTTTGTCTGTTATGAGCATGAGGTCCGGCTAGTGCTATAGCCAGTGCCAGCCCATTTCAGGTCCCATCAATGGTGCGTCTGCCAGGAGCTGCCAACAAGTGGTGGTTCTCGAATCTAGGGTTTTTAGGGACCAAAAAGTTGTTTTATGTCCTTTGACAAGGACCGTCAAGCCGAAATACAAAAAGCAAAACGTGCTGAGAGGGCTAGACCGAAGTTGGAGATTGTAAGTCGCTATTCTCCTCAAAGGAGTAGCCCGATACGTATAAGAGGCAGTGATCTTAGTAACCCAACTGCTGCACATAGTCCTTTAGGTGTAGGAGGAAGCACAAGTTCTTCCTCTCTTCCACTAAGTCAACCCACTTTAATTGGGGGTGTGATCCGATTGTCGTCATGGCACAACCCATTGCAATTCCTGCAGGGATGTCAGATTTGCCAGCTTTAGGAGTTCCTTTGCCCATTTTTAATGGGTTAGCCAAAGAAGATACGGAGTTTCACATTTGTGAATTCCAAAGATTAATGTTTAATTATCGCATCTAAGATGAGGGACATCTTATGATGATATTTAACATGACGTTAAAAGGAAGGGCTGCCGTATGGTATCATAGCATAGAGACTGGAACCATTACTACAATCGACCAATTTTATGCAGCTTTTCGAGGAGAATATGTCCCTGAAAGAGGTGGCCAATACTGGTTGCGTGTGTTGAATGTAACACGCCAAGACCCCCATGAGAATGTGAAAGCCTATGCTAAGAAGCTTAAGGAAGTGTTTCGTAAGTTATAAACATGCATTCCCATTCCGCCGGCTACCCAATTACAATACTTCTTGCATGGATTGGATTTCAATATTCAGGTACAATTGAGCAGTGTGGCTTTGGCTGATATAGACACCACCATCACACGGGCAGAAGGAGTAGAGTCACGATTACAAACGGCCTACTCCTCTCGAATAAATCTCAATGCGGGTCTAGTACCTAGAGGCAATCTACCATTGATGAATGGAAGTCAAGGGATGCCTATGAATAACCCTAATGGGAAAGGAAGCATGGTTCAAAGTGTACCTTTGCTGCCAACTCCTCCCAGTGTGATTATGCCTATGGCTAGTCAGTTGGCTCCACCAAATGTTGGAGGCCAAGTTTCGAATCCTAATGTTGTTCCTGTGAGTCAACAACCAATGCCCAATCAAATTGTTAGGCCAATGGAACGACGGTTAGACGATCAAGGCTATGAGTCGAGTGCTAGGTCCTCCATCAATATCATGAGTTTAGAGTTGATGGAGAGGTTGGGTCCAGGCATCCAAAAAGATAGCTCCACCCTTCTTAGAATGGCTGATGATAGTCTAAGGCAACCAGAAGGTTGCGTTACTAAAGTCCATGTTACAGTTGCAAGTGTAGAATGCTTCTTGGACTTTAGGGTGATAAGATTTGGGACATCCTAGCTATTGAGTCTTGCTAGGCAGGCCTTGGATCTTACAAACAGATTGTCAAGTTGATATACCCGCCGGTCGAGTGGATCTAGGTAGAGGTGCTAATCGAGTAATAGTCGATGCTTACCTTGAGTCTCCTGAAAGTGAGAGAGCTCCTTTATCCTCTACTGAATTAGAAACAGCAGATGATCCATCTGGTAGTGAGACATCATCCAGTGATGAATCTAGAGAGGGGTCCACTACAGAGGATATTTATCAGATAACTCTAAATGAGCCGATAGAGCCGCAAGATAGGATATGAGATGCAGATGTGATTGAGTTAGACCTTGGCACCCCGAATGATTCGCGGCCAATTAAATTAGGTTCCATGCTCAGTTCAGTAGAAAGGGAGGACTATGTGTCCCTAATCCAAGAATTCTGCGACATCTTTGCTTGGAGTTATGACAAGCTGAGAGGCATTCCTCCCAGCCTGGTTGTTCATACTATTCCTATAAAAGAAGACAATCGCCCTGTGCGTCAAAAAGTAAGGCGTATACCTTTTGAATTGAGGAACGGGCTATTTGAGGAGTTACAGAAGTTAAGGGAAGCTGGTTTAATCTTCCTTGTATAGCACATAGAATGGTGTTCACCAGTTGTTATCAAGAAGAAGAAAAAACAACCAGACTCGACTATGTGTAGATTTTAGAGAGCTGAATAAGCAAATGGTTAAGGATTACTACCCGTTGCCATTTATTGACTAGATTTTGGATCAATTAGCGGGTAGGAAAATATATTCGTTTATGGATTGCTTTGCAGGATACAACCAGATGGCAATTGCAGAAGAGGACAAGTTGAAAACAACTTTTATTACTGTCTTTGGTACTTTTGCATACCATGTGATGGCCTTTGGATTGTGCAATGCACCTGGATCATGGCAACGAATAGCAGACAAGACCTTTGGTGACATCTCCCCAGATGAGTTGAAAGTATTTATTGATGACCTGGGGGCAACCATTGTAAGGGAAAGGATGTTGATTATTTTAAGAAAGTGCTTTGAGCACTGCAGACAATTTTGTATCGCTCTTAACCCACGGAAGTGTGTCTTTGAAGTGCCTTATGGGCTGTTGCTAGGCCATGTTGTCAGTTCAGTAGGGATCGCAACTGACCCTGGAAAGATCAAGGTTATAGTCGCTATGAGTCCACCACGCACTCCGAAAGAGGTACATAGCCATTAACAAACTTATTATCCTTTAGCTGTCTATTTGAATGGAGCGACACTTGTAAGGTAGCTTTCGAGCATGTGAAACAGGAGCTAGTAAAAGCATCCGTTTTAAAAGCACCTAAAAGAGGCGAGGTATTTTACATATTTTAAGCAACCACCATGCATAGTATCAGCTGCTGTTTAGCCCAAATCTGGGAGGAAAATTGGTATCATCGATAGCTTTTGCTAGTCGAAAATTGGGTATTTCAAAAATTAACTACACCTACATGGAGAAGTTGTGCCTTGCGATGGTCTTTGCGACTAAAAAATTCAGGCACTACATCCTCTATGAGAAGGTAGTTTTCTATACGAAGGTGGAAGGGCTTAGATTGCTTATGAACAAGCTACAGCCACCTGATCGTCTGACAAAGTGGTTTATCACTTTGCAAGAGTTCGATTATGAGATTAAGAGTAAGCCATCGAGGTTGCAGGGTATTGTGGAATGCCTTGTGGATTTCGGGGAGCCGAAAGAGACTTTGGTTGAAGGAAGTGATATTGAAGAAATGTTTAGAATTGATACAGCTTCTATCCCATCTTGATATGCTGCTATCACGTATTATCTATCAATGGGAGAGACTAGAGCTGGTTTATCAAAATCCGAAAAGAGAAAAATCAGACAACAGGCTTTGAAGTTTTCCTTGATTGCAGGAACACTATATCGGCAAGGTGTTGATGATATCTATCGCTGGTGTGTGATGCCTGACGAGGTTCCTTTCATCTCGGAAGAGTGCCATGACTCTGCATGTGGAGGGCACTTCGCGGGACGGTTGACGGCACAGAAAGCTTTAAGAGCTGGATATTGGTGGCCGTCCATCTTCCAAGATTCTTTTGAGTATGTTAAGAGATGTGATACCTGTCAAAGACATGACAGCAGAGAGAATAGTAAACGTCCACTTATGCCTATTATTGTTATCCTTCCATTTGAGAAGTGGGGCATTGACTTTGTGGGTCCTATCACCCCATCGTCTACTACTCAGAAGAGGTACATTATAATAGCAACTGATTATTTTACAAAATGGTCAGAAGTGCGGGCGACGAGGCAGGACAATGCAAAAGAGACTGCAAGTTTTCTTTTAGAGAAGATTATCTACCATTTCGATCCACCGAAGGAACTAGTGTCGAACCGTAGAACGCACTTTTTGAATAAAGTGATTAAAATCCTGACTAAAGCTTGGCAAATCAAGCATAATAAAATGACCCCCTATAATCTGCAAGCCAACAGGCAAGTCGAAAGTACTAATAAGCAGCTTGTGGGTATCTTGTCTAAAATAGTCTCTGAGAAGAAACGAGATTGGGACACGAAGTTGTATGTGGCAGTATGGGCATACAATACAACGTTCAAGCAAGCTACCAGCCATACTCCATGTAAATTAGTTTATGGGGAAGAGTGTGTGTTACCCCTGGAAATCGAGTTGCCAACCATATGGTTTGCAATTAACCACTCTTTGGGAGATGAGGATTCACTCTTTGAACGTTTCACGACCATAGCCCACTTGGATGAACTGAAATTGCAGAGCTTATTACACTAGGAGGTAGCTAAACATCGGATGAAGTAGTTGCACAACCTTAAAGCAAAGAAGTATACCTTTAAAAAAGGGCAATTAGTTCTGTACTATGATGCGCGTAGGGAGCTGTTTCCAGGGAAGCTGGAACCTAGATGGGATGGCCCCTACAAGATTGTTAGGATAGGGAAAAATAAGTCTACGGCTCTACTAGCTGATTTGCAGGGAAGAATTTAAAAATAAGATTAATCTTAATAAGATTAAACCTTATTATTTCTAAGTATGCTAATACGAAAAAATGCATTGCAGGTCCATGCTAGGGCTGATTTGAGACCTGCAAAAGAGCTTAAAGCTGGTTGATGGGGCGGTTAATTCCTTATTTGGAGCACCCATATCTAGAGCAGAGATACCATCAGGGGAAACTTATCTGGTGGAGCAAAGGATACAACATGATTGAGCAAGAAGACGGAACCTTTGTGTGGGAGATCAAAGTCTTCTGCCATCATTACTTACGAGTGTTGACAAGTATCCCTGTTGAGTTTAATGAAGAAGGTGGGATGGAGCCGTCAGTTCATCCTCTAAACATGCTAAATTTTGACTATCATAATTACGAATAGAGGAGTTCGTGATGGCAGGCTGTGTAAACCCATTGTGGACATACACATTATATTTTGACAGAGCGTCCAGGGGCCCTAATAAAAAAGGGAGTGTTGGAGTAGTAATCCAAGATCCCCGAGGTAGAGTTACGATGAAGTTAGCTGCTTATCTCGGGGTAGGATTCACTAATAATATGGCAAAGTATAAAGCCTTGATTATGGGACTACATATTGCCAAAGAATGTGGTATTCAGCGGTTGTTAGTAAAAGGGGATTCCCAGTTGATCTTGAATCAGCTAGATGGGAGATACACAGTGCGGAATCCCATCCTTTATATGTATCATCGAACTGCGATGACCCTACTTGAGGAGTTTGAGAGAGTGTCTTTTCAGCTGATTCCACATTACTGGAATCAGTTTGCAGATTCACTGGCAAATCTTGCTTATGAAGAAGACATTTTCTTCAACTATGGTCCTAGTTTGGATATTGCTATCAATAATGAGACAGGACCTGGTTGCTTGTGGGGAATGTTAGCAAAGCATGCAATATATGGCAGGCGATGGTTGATATAGGTGATGCAAAGAGTAGCTGAGACCAATCTACCGTTGTTATCTAAGACCCATAGGCTGATTAGACCACATGTTATGCGTACGCCTCTTGCTATATATGCAGAAGGGATGGATCATAATCTTATGCATTTAGTTTAGGGCTGTGAGCCCTAGTTTTCCTCCTTGGAAGGGGCATATTATGGTATATCTATACTATTTTCGAAAGTATATGGAGCAGACAACAGGTTATGAGGATTTAGAGCATCCCACATATGTGTGCAGGTTAAAGAAGATGCTCTATGAGCTGAAGCAAGCACCTAGAACATGGTCTGACAAGATTAGAGAGTATCTTGTCAATATTGGAATTTGTATTTCGGATGTTGATCGCTCACTTAATGTGAGAAAGGGAGATGTAGGTTTGGTCATCATAGTCATTTATGTGGATGACTTGATTATTACAAGTGACAATGACAATGGGATTGTTGAAGTTAAGGACTTATTGAAGAAGAAGTTTGAGATGAAGGATTTGGGTGAGCTGAGATACTTTATTTGTGTTGAGGTGATCAGATGTGATGATGGTATATGGCTATCCCAATGGCAATATAGCTTGGATATGTTATCCAAGTATGGTATGACAGCATGTAAGCTTCTTTTAGTACCATTGAAGCAAAATGTGAAGTTGAGTGCCGACATTGGCGATGAGATAGAAGACCCTACTATGTTCAAGACGATAGTAGGGAGTTTGATTTACATGGCTATCACAAGGCTAGACTTGAGCTAGGCTATTGGCCTTGTCAGTCAGTTTATCCAGGTGCCTAGAAAGCCTCATTTGGATGCACTTAGATGTATATTGAGATATGTGAAGTCCACTTTACATTATGGACTTTTTTATGAGGCAGGTAAGGATGTACAGATCTTTGGATACACAAATGCAGATTGGGCTAGTAGCATATGAGATAGAAGATCTACTAGTAGATTCATGTTTTCCCTTGCTAGTGCAGTAGTTACATGGAGTAGTAAAAAGCAACCTACAGTTGCTTTATCAAGTACAGAGACTGAGTATAGAGGTGTTTTGTTTTGGGTGGAGAAATCATGTTCTTATGGGATGAAATGAAAAATAATGGTCAATCTCAATAATTCTAATCAAGTTGAATCAAAAAATCAAAACATAATAGTAATTATTAATAAATAAATAAAGAAAAATAAAAAATAAATTTATACAAAAAAAAAGATTTTGTGTCAAAAAATTATTAAAATATAAATGTGTTTGTGGATATATGGTGGGTCCAAGGCATGAGGTTAGCCTCAGATTAGCCCCATTTTCATGTTATAGTGCATGATTTATTGCTTTTTGGACAAGAAAATGACATGAAAATATTCTATACACCTACCACTATAAGGATAACATTAAATAGTAGGAAGGGGGGGTCATGAGTGCTAAATATAAACTAAATTATGATTTTTTAATGCACTTTACATATAGGACATGTTTATCTTAAAAGTTAAAGGGTTCAATAGCACAAGTATGCTTGGTGCTATCCCCTATGCAACAAAATAAACATGCTAAATCATGAAAAGCATTGGTTGTGCACATCCACCTTGTTGATTTGATTTAATAAATTGTTTGTGCACTCGTGGACATTCACCTTTGCATCACATTCCGTATACACGATATCAAATGAGTATCAGCTCTCCTAGATTACATAGCAATTGGTTTCATGAATGTTGACCCACATTGAGAGTCCCAAATTGTAGGTTATGTTTGTCTCTTTGGGGGCTAATAAAGTGAGGATACAAACTATCGACTAGAACAATCTTTATAAAAAGAGGACTATGTATCATATGTGTTATATGTTTGAACGGCACAACTTGGGACCAATCCTCGAGGTGCAAGAGAGACGTGGTGGGGCCGTGGTAGTCAATCTAAGGGTGCTCTTTATGCATGTGCTACAAGGTGCCAAGCCCCTTTATGTTTGGATACTCCCTGTTAGGAGTTGGGAAGGAATCCATTGGAATATAAACAATACAAACACATGTTCTAGCTAGATCTGTGTGTGTAGCCTCTAGATGCTCTTGGGCCGTGAGGCCATGGGGTGTTTTGGTTGAGCATAGAGGCTTGGCTAGAGGCTTAGAGCCAGTGTTGGGTCCATTTTTAGTCCTGATAGGTGGTGCATTTTCTCGGAGCCGCTAAAAAGTGGTGGTTTTTTAATCTTGGTTGATAGGTGATTAGTGTATGCCAAAAGGTAGTAAAATAGATCAAAAAGATCATCAAGCTGAGATTTGGAAACAAAAAAGAGTTGAAAGGGCTAGACGACGGGCCAAAATCATTAGGAGGTATTCTCCTCAATGAGTACCACTTTAGAAGGAGGAGGAAGCTCTAGTACTTCCCCTCTCCCAGTCAGTTAGCCAACCCTGAGTGGGCTAGTGGTTCCACTAGTTTAGAGGCCCTTAGAAAATCTTGTCATCATCATGGCACAACCTATTACAATCCATGCAAGGAAACTGGATTTGCCGGCCTTAGGATTCCCTCTACCCATTTTTAATGGGTTAGCAGAGGAAAATGTGGAGCTTCACATTAGCAAGTTCCAAAAGTTAATGTTCAATAGTTGAATCCAAGATGAGGGACATCTGATGATGTTTTTAAATATGACTCTTAAAGGAAGAGCTGCAATATGCTATCAAAGCCTAGAAGCCAGAATCATAACTACAATTGATCTATTTTCTATGGCCTTTCAAAGAGAGTTTTCCCCTAAAAGAGGTTGCTAGTATTGGTTATGTGTTCTCACTGTAATACATCAAGAACCTCATGAGAATGTTTGAGTCTATGCCAAGAAACCAAAAGAAGTTTTTTGTACATTACAAACCTATATTTCCATTCTGGCATGTTTCTCAATTGCACTACTTTTTACATGGGCTCAACTTTAATATCCAGGTGCAATTGAGTAGTGTTTCTCTTGCTGACATTGATACTACTATTGCATGATCAGAGGAGGTAGAATCATGATTACAAGCAGCCTAGGCCTCTAGGGAAAACTTAAATTTGAGTCTTAGGCTTGGAAATAGTTTTGCATTAACCGGTGGAAGTCAAGGGGCACCCATGACCAATTCGAACGGGAGAGAAAGTATAATGCAGAATGTGCCCATGCTATTAGCTCCTTCTAATGTGATCATGCTAATAGCTTGCCAAATGACTCCATTGAACAATGGAATCCAAATGACAAACCTTAATGTCATTCCAAGTTATCAGTAGCAACCAATCCCTAATTAGCTAGTTAGACCAACTAAACTGCAAGTAAACGATTGTGACTATGAGTCTAGTGTATCAAATATATTCTTGGCAAAGTCAAGGACATGATGAAGCATTATATTGATATGATAATAGAATAGCATAAAAAAATAGCTGTAGATGTTAATTTCCTAAAAAAGTAGTAAAACTTGATGGGAATTTGACGCCTTGAATAGGTTAGTCCATCAAGATTTAGTTGTAAGTAGAGTGGTGGTCTTCACTTTCCAAGAAAATTCCCTAATGTCAAATGTGACATATGTGGAAAGTCCAATCATTTAGTTAATTGTTTCCCACAAAACTGAAAGGAAAAGCAGAAATAGAGAGAATGACCATCCATGGGAGATTTAGCCTTCATTGAAGAATTTCCAAACATCATCAAAGGAGATTGTGAAGAAGCTTCAAGAGTCGTAGTTAGTTGAAGTTCACAAGAACAAGAAGGAAAAGAGTTGGAATTTGTTCATGGATGCTCAACAACAAGACATATGGGATGCTTTGTGTGCACTGACAACCTTCTGTTTGTCCAATTGGCAACCCATTGGAAGCTAGTAGATAGAGTGTTCTTCATAACCTATGCTGTTGAAACCCTTGAAAATTGGTATTATTAAGGCAATGGCACTATGGAAATCCTCAAAAGAATTAGTTTTAATACCTTCAGAATTGAATATCTTCCCCTCTACAATGGAATGAAAGCTAAATTCGGAGACGTTGAAAAGAAGAAAACATAAGAAATATTGGCAAGAGAGTCCTTTAGAGACTGATCAAGCCCTTTTGTTTTTCTTCTGTTGAGTACAAACAAACTAGGTGAATCTAACTCCCTAATGAATAACATGATCAAGAGGCAAGCACTAGAACGAGTCCAAAGGTATGTCCTGAGAGATCTAGCTTCTGTCACTGTTCTTCTGTAACCTTTCTCTGAATCTTCATCAGCTACTTCTTCACTTCAATTAGCTTGAATAGAGCTTCCATTCATCCTTTCCTAAAACAAAAACACTTCTCAAAACATCTATATATCCAACATAACACTCAACAGAAACGAACAGAACAGACCACAGAGCAATAGGACAACAGAAAAATAGGACTACAGAAGCTACAGAGCCTTATAGAAGAACAATAGAGACCATAAAGACCATAAAAACCAAACCAAAACCAATTCAATCTTTCATAAACCTTTTAACACAATCTCAACCATCTCTCAAAACATTCATTCAACCATCTCAACTACCAAAACAAAAACAAAACAGGAGAAAACACAAGAAAATCAGACCTTACAGAACCAAACAGAAAAAATTACAAAACCCTACAGAACAACATATCCTCATAGAAAACCATCATAAACCCTTCAAACATACTCAAACCATTCCAAACACTTCAAAACATCTTCAAATTCAAACAATCCATCACAAAAAACAACCATTCAGCAACAAAAACAACAAAAAATCAGCCCAAAAAAAACATATCATTTTAGCACTCAACATATCTCCACACTTAGAAAGGAAGCATCCTCGTGACCTCAGAAAAAAAATGAATAAAATCTCTAATATCTGCGAAAAAGAATCTTCAATCCAACTCAAATCACCAGCTATTATCACGACCCGAACATATCAGCTTCATAGAACCTGTATCTAAAACACATATGAAAGGAAAACCAATAACACCAAAAACCATTCCAATACCATAAAACCAAAATAATTCAAACTATTAAAGGATATAAGAGTTCAACATCCAAATTCTCACTACAACCATGTTATAACCATCATCAGCAATCTTCACAGCTTCATCTTCATCAGCTCTTCACAATATAAAAAAACAAACAAAACCCAACACAAAAAATACCCATATACAAATATAGTATGAATGGAACAAATACCCAAAAAATTGGAGAGAAAGAAGAAGTTTCCATTAAGAAAGAGAGGATACAATCATGAAAACCCTCCTACTAAGTAGGATGAAAGTATTTCTTCTTAAATTGCATACTAAATTTAAGACGGTCCAAGGCTTTGTGCTCATCTACAAAGTACTGAGGTATATTTTGGAGGAACTGTAGACAACACATCCTTTCTAGTAAAACTATGAACCTGGCAGGGAAGGCTTGTGCAAAGTAATAGAGAACATCCATGTGAGCAACAGCTACATCCTCATTTGGATTAATCAGTACTGTGGGATACTCTTTCGAGTATTCAGGGTGGACTACTGATGTATGAAAGCAAGATACCAGCAAAAATGAGCTGCAAGGCAAACAGTGGTATCCCCAGAAGTAACATGTACTCTAGCAAAATGGAGGTAAGAGTTCGAACATGCTGCAGAGGTATCCCAGGACCATGGAATAAAAGGCTAGTTAAACACCGGTCCTATCACAGAATCATGTAGTGTCCATTGTCATCGACGAAGTATGTCACTATCATACCCTGGTGTATACAGAATAGTCTGAGGAGGAAGGTTAATGTAATCAGATGGAGAGGGCAACGGAATAAAAGGGGAACATTGTAATGGAGGATAGGATAGATCATAAAAGGAAGGTAAATGAAGGGATAAAGAAGGTGTAAAAGACAGAGAATACATCAAAAAGGTATGAAGGGATTCTGTTGGAAAAACAGAAGGAATAAGAGGAACGGTAGGTGGAGGTTCATAAGGAGTAGGAGATAATGTAGGATCAGCAATGAAAGGACATGTAGTAAAAATAGGAATATGAGGAAATCTTGAAGGGGTAAATGATAAGAGAGGAATGGTGTCAGGAAGAGATGAAAGAAGAGAAACATAAAGAGAGAAATGATAAGACATGAGGGAATAAGAAAGAAGATCTGCAGGATCTAAGGGATAAATAGAACAACGAAAATTAAGGTCTTGAAAAAAGGACTCAATAAATAACGGGTGATCAACAATAAAGCTTAATAACTGAGATTGTAGAGGCTAGATATCAAATTTATGAAAAAAATTTCTGAGTCAACGAGGCTCCAAAGAGACATCCTCCAAAGGTGGATGCCGAGCATGTCCCTTACACCAAAATGTCTACTCATGATAGGTTCGCAAAATCTCTACTAGCAGAAGCTCAACTGAGTGCACATACATCACTGCCTGTAGTAATTGGACCTCATGGGAAATCAACTTATCCACAAAGCGATAAAAAACAACTCTCAAGATATCCGCAGGCCAGAGACTTGACCATCCATCCTCTGGAGGCTCCGAATCCACATTGCTTAAGGATATATATAAAGTAAATCTCTGCTGGTTATACTTCACCCAAAAGGAAGGAGGAGGTGACACCAATTCAGTATAACGGACAAAATCATTCTGCATGCAATCCATATGCTGCTGAAGGCATTCAAACTTAGCTGAAAACCCATCACATAGTTTAGCCTTTTGTTGCAACTAATCAAGCTCCTCTTTGGAAGACAAAGTAGAAGATACAAGAGCAGGAAGAGAAACAGAAAGAATAGCCACTCTTTGGTTAAGCTCTTCAATAAGTTTCTTTTGGGACTCTACAGTTTCGTGAGAGTGTTGTAGTTGTTCCTCACTAGTAGCAAGTTTACTAGCCAAAGTGACCATTTCCTCAAGGGCAGAATTTTTCTCAATCATCACAGATGCATTCTCCTCCCCCAATTTAGCAATCTTAGATTCCAGCTCTTGAATAATTACCTTCTGTGAATCCATTAAGGCTGTGGTAGTAGTCATTTGGTTATGGATATCACTGAGTGTAGCCCTTTTGGAAGATAGATCCTTAAGTGCCTTAGTCAACTGACTGGTTAAGGAATCCACCTTGTCTTGCATGGAAGTGTAAACACTTGTGTACAGTGTCTGAAGACAAGAAGTGAGGGGGATTTCCAGAGTAGATTGGACATTTGAAACCATCTGTGGAAGCATGGGTCCAGATAATATGGTTTGTAAAGATGAAGGAATCTGCAAATCTAACTGTCCTTCCTTTTGGGCTGCAAATAAATTGGTATAGGAGAGGAATGAAGGAAGGGAATCTAGTACAGGAGGATTGGAACGACCCTTCATGCGAAGGCGTTTCTTGTGAGAAAACACAACAAGAGACTCTTCATCTTCTAAATTAGGTTGCATAGGCCGAGGAGAAGGAACTAAAGATGTGGGCTTCACTGGTAAAGGAGCAGGATCGGGCACTGGAACACCACCAAGAGGAGGTGCAAAAGTGAGAATTCTCTATAATAAGGCACCATAGGAGACATTACTGTTTTGACCCTTCCATACTTGCTGGAAATGTTGATCCATCTTGGATAATAGGAAGCCTGCCCAATTGAACTTAGCACCCTCTAGAATCTTCAGAGAAGTTGTGAATAGTTCTTTGGACAGATACTTGCATACAGACTTGCTCGACATAAACCGGTCATGGAGGAATTGACATAGCTGCTTCCATATGGGAGAAGAGATATGGGCAACAGATACCCCGGAACTATTAATGAGCTAGTTAAGAAGCAAAGGGGTAGAAGTTTCCTTCTTCATCAACGTAACAATCTCTTCAACAGTGAGTAACTGATTACCATTGGGCCCAAATGAAGAAAAAATGGCCAAGCACAGTGCTTCACTAATATTAGCTACAGATAAATAGAAGGTGCAGTTATAAACCAGACCAGACTGGTTTTTGTAAGAAGCCAAGAAGGAGTAACAAAATTTCTCATCCACAGACGGCAATGTGAGGGCAACAATTGGGCAAAGTCCTACATGTTGTTGGATGCAATTCGCCTCTCTAAAAGGAGGGAATAATCATCGACTAAGAGGGGAACATGGTGTACCACAATTGGAGAGGTAGAAGTAGGTGCCATTCAGACTATAGCAAAAAACCCACACACACAAAACCAAGAAGACAAAGAGAAAACATGTAAAACCCACAAACAAAACCTCCACTGAGACCATCAATAGGAAATAGACTAAGAACCAGACTAACTAGACTGAACCACCCCAAACAAACCACATCCTACGGAAAATTCGACATTACCTACGCACATATGCAACCGAAAGCTTCATGCTATGCAACAACCATGCACCCGAGACCCCATATCAAGCACGCATAAAACAAAAATGGCACACATATCGTAGCCCAGAACGAACTCAAAAAATCATGATTGAACCAAATATTCTGACTAAAAATAGAATAAACACCATATGGACCACGGTCATATTAATAATCCCAAAATCCCACATAACGTTCAGTGTCCTACTATGTGGTGAAGTGGGTGGGTGAAACTAACGACTCATTTTTTATTAGATAATCCACTAAACACAATTCATTGTTTAGTTAATCCGTTAATGCATGGTGAGTCGAAAACGTAACCCAGTCCCTCTCAGACTTGATATGACTTGACTTGACTTGGTCTCTACTAATGTAGTTCATTGTTACAATTACATGATGTGTGGCACTTGAGTGTATGCATGCATGACTTCGGGGGGTTTATTTTAATTACAATTTAATGTGTCTATAACGCGTGTGCGTGTGCACTTGTGAATGGTTTTTAATTTACAAACTACATGAGTTAGGTTGCAAAGGTGCACGCTCAACAATGGGGTTCCTTATATAATTAACGTCCGATTCGCTTTAATTATAATTTTATGATGTGCATTCTGTTAATTGGATGTGTGCAACAATCAATGGATTTTATTTACAATTAATGGTGTGTTATGGTGCAAGTGAGAGAGGGAAAACAGAAAGGAGCTTGACAATGTGTGGGTGGACACTCGTAAGGTCTGAAACCACATATTCCAAAATGGAATGCACAATCCACGCAAATCCACAAAAACGAACAAAAGATCGACTAACAATAGTCGTCCTGGTGGATAAGAAAACAAAAATTAACTAACACCTTGACTAAACAAAAACAATGATACACATGACCAAAATAAAGGAGAATATGTGAATTGGAATTTTAGTGAGATATTTTGAGTGGTGTGGTTTTCTCGTTTTTATTTTGTGTTGTTGTTGTTTTTTTTTAATTATTTTTATTTTTTTACATTTTTCTATTTTTTTAAATTTTATTATTTTTTTTTCAAACAGTAAAAAAAAATGAGGATTTGTTTTTATTTGTTTCGTTGGTTTGGTTTATGTTATTTTTTTATTTGTTTTATTTTTTATTTTTGTTTTTTTCTCTTTTTTATTTAAAAAAAGAATAACCAAAAAACCAATTTGTCCCACTATCAGGACTGAAAACCATTATGTTGCAATGTGATGGAAATGTTTTTATCATGTTTGGGAGTTTCAAAAGATGTGTTTATGATAATGACATTGTCATAAGATTTTTCCACAAAAGAAATATTTTCCAAAAAATATTTTAATATTTTCCATTCCAAAAAATATCTAAAATGGAAAAGAAAGTGAATGTGATTTTTTGGATTTTTTGGATTTTTTGGAAAATTTTCTCTGATTTTTAGGTTTTTCTTTTAATTTTTATCAATTTCCATCATTTTGTTAGTATTTTTAGGTAATTTGGAGTTTTAAGTAGTTAATTAATGTAAATTTTCATGAAAAAATTTCAAACTATAGAAACAAGTTTCAGCAATTTTTTAGAATTTTTTTTATGTTTAATATTTTTTTTAATGATGTTTTGTTTTTGTTTGTGAAATTATTTGCCGGATTTCAAAAATGAATATCCAAACGCGTGGGTGAACAATCGCGTGTGAACATTAACAATAACGCACACCCACGAATGAGTCCGACACACGTCCTTGCGCGCGAACGCCTGCAACAACCACCGATACCACTTTCACACACAAGTAACCCACTCCAAAAAAAAAAAAAAACATGGCTGCTACCACGACGCTAAAGGGGGGCTGAAGAGGGGTGGGGGGAAAGGGGGGCTTAAAAGGGGGTAGAGGAGGGGGGGCTTAGAAGGAGGTGTAGGAGGGGGGCTTAGAAGGGGGATAGGAGGGGGGGCTTAGAAGGGGGGTAGGGGGGCAGGAAGGGGGGCTTAGAAGGGGGAGGTGGCAGAGGAGGAGGGAGGTGGAGAAGGAGGTGGCGGAGGAGGAAGCGGGTGGAGGAGAGGGTGGAGGCGAGTTGAAGGTGAGGTGCTAGAGAAGGAGGGTGGAGGGTGGAGAGGAGGCGGTGGAGAAGGAGGGTGGAGGGCGGAGGCGAGGCGGTGGAGGCAGAGGGTGGAGAAGGAGGTGAAGGCTGGAGGCGAGGGTGAAGGGTGGAGGCGGGGGTGGAGACGAAGGCGAGCGGCGGCCAAAGATGAGGGGAGCCGTCGGGGCGCGACAACAGCCGAAGGGGAGGAAGAAGAGGAGAGGGGAGGTGGAGAAGGAAGAAGAAGAAGAAGAAGAAAAGAAGAAGGAAGAAGAAGAAGAGGAGGAGGAGGAAGCAGTTGGCCGCGGGGGAGGGGAGAGCCAACTTTTTTTTTGTGCCTTTTCTTTTGTGGTTGTTGTTTTTTTATTAAAAAAAGTGAAAATTGGTTTGTTTGGTTTGTGTTTTGTGTTTTCTTTCATGGGTGGTTTTTTTTTGTTTTCTTTTTTGTTGTTGTTTTCTTTTAATGAAGGTAGTTTTTGTTTTTTTTTGTTTTTTAATTATTGTTTGTTTTATTTTTTGTTTTTTTGGGTTAAAAAAATGGGGTTTTTTTTAATGTTGTTGTTTTTTTCTTTTGATTTTGTTATTTTTGTTAAAAAATTAATTGGTTGGTGTGAATGTGGGGGTTGAGTGGTTGTTTTCGTTTTTTTGTTTGGTTGTGTGTGTGTGTGTGTTTTTTTTTTGTGGTTTGTTTTGTGTGTGTTTTGGTTTTTGTTTTTTGTTTTTTTTTGTTAAGGTTGTTGATTTGTAATTTTGTTTAATTATTATGATTATGATTTTTTTCTTTGAAAATGAAAGAAAAGAAAGGCCCGAAAAAAAAGAGTGCAACCCCGTCCCGTGCATATGCACAAGGGCCGGGGGGGGCGGGAGGGGGGGGGAGGGAAGGGTGGGGAGGGCGGGCAGGAGAAGTTTGCAGTGACGGGATTGAACATGGTCCGGACGGCGGTACGAAAGGGTGCAAAGGCGATTGGATGTCTCGAGACGCGTAAAGTCAAAAACACGCACGTTCATGCGCGAGGCAAGGCATGCGAGAACACGGCAAAACAAAGAAAAATTAATAACTCACAAACTGTTCATCGGAACGCAATGCCATAAAAAGGAAAACTGGGCCAGAAGACGAGAGGGAGAGTGCGGAAAAGTACAACAGGGTGTCCGGAATCAAATCAGGGCGTTCCTATGGGAAAAAAGAAAAAAATCAAGCTTGAAAACCCATACGATAATTAATATCAAAAATCCATTCGCCGAAATAAAACACAAAAAAAGGAAAATTGTAAGAAAAGTTATACCGCACATGTCTATCATGTCAAAACACAAGTTCGACGGAGATAAGACCCGTTCACATGGGAAAAACCCAAAAATCAACCCCGAAACAAGATACAAAAATGAATATACAAAGAGCGGGTTACCAGAACAAAGGGTAGTAAAAAGAAAAAATATCCATGGGAAGGGGATTCACCGGACTGTCATATCAACACGCAGTTTCGGGGAATTAGGAGGGGTTTACATGCAAAAAACACAAAAAAGACACCCGAAAACACATGGAAAAATTAATAACTAAAAATTCGGCAGTTGGAATAGGGGGAGAAAAAAGGAAAAAGGTGGGGAAAGGCAAGTTAGACACTACTGTCAAATTAAACTGGAAGTCTGGGGCAAACAAGGCATGTGCACATGGAAAAATGAAGAAATTACGTACGAAAATTTCTCGAAAACCTGCAAAAATTAATAAAGGACCAATCGTGCATTGGAATGACATGGAGTAAAAATAAAAAATATCAAGGTGAAGGTGGTTGTCAGGGGTATTATATTAAAGCACGGTTTTGAAGCAATAAAGTTGTGTTCACATGGAAAACCGTCTAATTTATGCGAAATGCGTCAAAAATTAATATCTCAAGAACTGGGTGTCGAAACAGGGGTTGGTAAAAAGGAAAGATGGGCATTTTGAAGGGACGAATAGAGTTGTAAGGGTGGATTTGGATTCCGGTGAACGTAGGATGTATTCACATGCAAAATGTCAAAACAAGGGATAAAGGAAAATAGTAAAGGAACAGTCCCAAGGGTGGGGTAAAGTTAGATGGGTGGATGGGAAAGGGACCCCATGAGGGTTAAAATAAGTCATGGCATGCATGCATGATCAACTAGAGGCATATGCAGGGGGCATGCACATTAGATGCGTAGGGACGCGTCCCAAACTTGAAACCTTAACGAACAGAGTAAAATGCATCAAGATAACCTAAGACTCGTCAACCGACTGGACTCTAACATCCGGACACTTGCAATCATAAAGATAGGGTTAGAAAAACTTGGCATGTTTCGTCGAGCATTGCAGTTGATGGTTGATGTCACATCCTCTGTCGCGCAGTTGGCTCTGCAAGAGGTACCAAGGTATCTTCACAACATATATCCAACGCGGCAGGGACCACGCAACAACACCTAGGGAGGTAGCTAATTGATAAACCCCGTCTGGTAGGTGTCCTGGACGAAGGATAGTCTATCAGCTCGTAGCACACTCAGATGGGAATGAACGAACAGTCACTAGGACATCACTCGAGATAGTATTGATGAAACCCAGATCTCACACTCAGTTTAGAAATCGACAAGGGAAATGGTGTAGAGGGAGTATGCCAAGGTGCACAGTTGATGGTGCATTAGTGTGTCCAACCCTGTCTGGCATAGGTGCAAGCAGGAAGGCCAGGGAGCCTTGTAGTGCAGTGTACAGAATAGGGTGGTGTGTCCTATAATGGCAGCAAAGACCCATCCCGTATGTGCATAGGGAAACGGAAACGTACCTGGCTCCAATTGCCGTAACATCCCTCAATCTCACCTCTCGCAATCGATTGAGGAGAAACACCAGTCACACTCAGCCCGCTCTCTGTCTCACACTCTATTGAAAGATATAGAGGGCAGCCCATTCCTGAAACCCATTGATATAATCCTCACATTCACTTGTATAGAGGTTGTAAGTATGCCTTGTGCCTATTTGATGGTGCAACAATGCATCCTACCCTGTGCCAGTATAGAGTGCAAAAAGGAAGGCCAAGGAGCCTTATGGTGCAGTGCACAGGAATAGATCGTGCGTTGTGCATTGAGAGGCCCAACCCATGCATGCAACACTCCATTCACACATCTCATCTCTCATTTGATGTGAAGGAAAAGACTGGTCACTCAACCCACCCTTTGTCTCATGCTCACTGGTAGATACAGAGGGCAGACCATACTCACATCCCCATCCTGTTAGGATGAAAGCTCGCATCACTCAAGGGGTTGGTGATAAAGATCGCATCGGCTGTTGTTGTCACCCGTGTATTGAAGATGATGCGTACCCAGGGAGGTAGCTGACATGTCTGGTACTTCAATGATTTGTATGAAAGATTGTCTGTTAAGGAGGGTAGTCAAACTGATATTGCCAGAGACAGCGCACCAAGGGAGGCGGCTTCAAATTGCTTCTAGAAAGGTTTTGCTGGTGAATCAACTATCTTGAACTATGGGGTGTTACCAGATTTTCTACAATCAGCCCAACGGTGTTTTCACCTTTTCTTGGAACGAGGCCTGCTATGACAAGGAATTTCTTCATTTTCTCCCATAGCAGTTATATATATATACTTTTTATTATTAGTTATTTTATTTTTTTCTCTTTTGTTTTTTTTTCAGAAGGAAAATGGTAGAAACACCATTTGTCAGAACCATCCTCTCCACTGTGGGGTTGATTAAAAATAGAGGATAAGAGATCAAGGGCAGGAGGTGGGCCGGAGGGGACAGAGGGTTGCATGCACCTCTTCAAGAGTGGCAGAAAAATGGCTATCATAAGTAGCATCAGAAGAATTACAGTGCCACACCTATGGGGGAAAGATGGGGTGACTGTGATTGTCAAGATCCCCAAGGAGAGAAGTACTTCTTCAAGCGATAGCTATTAATCAGGAAGGGATCATCAGAGGCATCAACGCTCTGCACCTGAACAGAGCCATTACGGTTGACAACAAGTACCTTGTACGGGCCCATCCACCGTTGTTGAAGCTTCCCAGGAAACTTGCCAAATCTCAAATCATAGGCCAGAACCAGATCACCTTCTTTGAACTCCTTGTGCTTGATGAAGTTTTCATGATAAGCCTTACGTCGGGCTTGAGTGGTTTCCATGCACTGCAGGGCCATCCGCCAAATCTCGTTTAAACATTCCAAGTGCAGGAGGCGGCGTTGCAGTGACTCATCATCTCCCAAGCGCTCTTTGATAGCCACTCGCAAAGAGGGAAATTCCAATTCAATAGGGAAAACAACTTCTATACCATACACCAGTTGGAAAGGAGCTTGTCCGGTAATAGCCTTATGGGAGGTCCTGTACACCTAGAGGGCCTCTGTAAGTCATGTAAAAATTACATGGTGCAGTGAATAGAATCTTAAAAAGAGATAGAGATAGAGAGTACACAACAGATAAGAGGAGAATTAGAAAATTTCTTTAGCTCCAAACAACTGATACAGAGATGGCTCTGTCTATCGGTGCACTTCCACAGTGAAGCTTAGATGGCGATCTAGACAAAAGATAGGTGAAGAGCTTAAGTCTAGTTGGAATAACTCTGACTGGGTGAAAGATGGATGATCAATGGCTGTGAAGGGGTTTAGCTTTTATAGCCCATGAAGGTGGTTAGGTCGGCATGACCGACCTACCATATGAGCCTCCACTAGTCAGCCAGGGAATATTCCCTTTACTGTCCCCCAGACCCCAAAATAGGGTCCCCTTTTAATTCCCTTACCCCGCAACTCGATGCAATGTGCCTTGAGTTACTACCAGCTTAACTACTCAGTCCAACCCAAAGATTAGACCCACAATGGTCACCTTTTTGCCATCCGGTCACATAGACCTCATCTGATATACAAGTCAGGACTCAACCAATATCCGGGCCTGCATTTGGCTTCTCCTCATAATGGGGGCCTTACAACTTTGAGTACCATGGATCATTGGTGGCACCTTATAAGGGTGGGGCATTGAGCATATCTAACAAGTCGATCGTCCCAATCATGACGATGTGCGGCAATCATTCTTGTCAAGATTGAGTAGAGGATGCGGTTGGTGACTTCAACTTGGCCATTGGCTCTAGGGTAGTAAGGAGTGGACTTGTGATGGCGGATCTTATACAGCTCTGTCAGCTCTTCCATGATCTTGTTAATGAAATGACTACCTCTGTCACTTACCATCTTGAGGGGACTACCAAAACGGGTGATAATATTCTTGTACATGAGCAGGGCTACACTGTTACCATCATCCCGCTTCAGAGCTTTAGCTTCACACCACTTCGTGACATAATCCGTACATACTAGGATATATCTGTTTTGCTTCCGTCTAGTAGGCAGATCAATGGGACCCACAAAATCAATCCCCCACTTCTCGAACGGCTTTAGGGGAAGAATAGGTTGCAGTGGCATGGCACTTGTTTTGGTGGGTTTCCCCATTCTCTAACAAGCATCACATCTCTTGTAGCATTCATATGCATCCTTGTGAAGGGTCGGCCACCAGTATCCCGCTAACAAAGCCTTCCTGGTTGTTGCTTCTCCTACGAAGTGTCCACCACATGGTTCGTCATGGCATGCTTTCAATACTATGCCGATTTCATCTCTTGCAACACGTCTTCGCAACACTTCATATTTGCCTCTGTTGTACAGTGCACTACCTAGCAAGGTGTAGGGGGACTGATTCTAACAAAAGCTTCTTCTTCTCATGGCTTGAGATGCCAGGAGGATACTATTGAGTTGCTAGGAGGTTGGCTATGTATGCATACCATGGAGTAACTGTGTCGACTAGAAACAAGGAAGCATTAGGAAGGTCTGTATCATCCTGTTCCTCTTTTGTAGTTTGAGGGATCCGCGAGACAGATGATCGGCTAGGACATGGGAATGGCAGGGCTTAGTGACCACTTCAAAATCGAACTCCTAGAATAGGAGCAACCATCTTATCAGTTGTCCTTTGACATCTGCTTTGTTCATCACAAAGGACAGGGCTTCATGATCCACGTAGAACTTGAAATGCATTGACCATAGATAACTTCTCCAATGCAAACACCATTGCTAAGCACTCAAGCTCTGCCACCACTGTGTAGTTTCGCTCTCGATCAGTTACTTTTCGACTTGCATAATAGATTGATTGATATAATTTAGAGGGGTCCTTTTGACATAAGACAACACCTAGCCCTTCAACTGATGCATCTGTGTGCACATGGAACTCCTTCGTCCATCTAGGAGGCTACAAGATAGGTGCATGGATGAGGCAATATCTTAGGGTATTAAAGGCTTCTTCACAATCATTAGTCTAAAGGAAATTCGCATTTTTCCTTAGGAGTTTTTGAAAAGGGGCTGCTTGGTTGCAATATGTGTAATAAATCTTCTGTAGTAGCCCACATTGCCAAGAAACACTCTCAATAGCTTGAGGTTTGTTGGTGCTGCCAAGGCAACAATCTTCTCAATATTTGCCAGGTCTTTTGTAATCCCTTGTGCAAAGATAATATGGCTAAGAAGAACTCCTAATGAGATACCAAAGACACATTTGTCGAGGTTGAGAGAGATCCCATGCTCTCGACATCTGTCAAAGCATTGCTCTAGGTGTTCCCAATGCTCACGGATTAAGCTATAGACACAGAAGTCATCGAGATGCACCTAAATGAAATCATGTAGATGATTCTAGAAGGTAGCCATCATTACTCGTTGGAAGATGGCAGGATCATTACAGAACCCAAACGGCATCACTCTATAGGCATAGGTTCCCCATTTTGTTGTGAAGGTTGTTTTGGATTGGTCCTCCTCTACAATTTGGACTTGGTTATATCGGCTGCTGAATCCATCCAAGAGGAAATGAGCTCATGGCCTGCCACTGTGTCCAATAATTGGTCTATGAAAGGGATAGGGAAATGATCCTTCTTTGTCTTCGAATTGAGCTTTCGAAAGTTCACACATATTCGAAGTTTTCCGTTCTTCTTGGGTACTACCACAATGGGCAAAACCCATTCACTATTAGCCACGGGATAAATGAACTCAGCTTCAAGAAGCTTCAATAATTCAGCCTTCACCATAGCAAAATAATTAGGATTCATACGCCATTGTCTTTGCCTTACAGGTTTGGCATCAGGCTCGAGATCAATGTGATGTTGGCATATTGTAGGGTCAATCCCCTTTAGGTCTTTGTACGACCAAGCAAACACGTCTAAGTTCTCCTTCAATAGGTCTTGCAGGACCACTAGTTCTTCTTCTAGAAGATTTAGACCCACTTTCAGGTGACGTTTAGTACCATCAGTATCCAAAAATGTCACTTGCCTTTCACCTTCCACTTCGCGGATAAATGTCCCACGAATTGCTTCTGGATAGAGGTCTCACTCCTTCAAGGGAGTAGTGTCATCATCTAATGTTCCACTAGAACCAGTGTCCTCCTTCTGAATAGATGACTGATTTGTCTGTTGAGATTGCTGGAAGGGTATCAGAGCTTTGTTTGCGTCTCTGTGAGTGGTGATTTCTTCTAGACTTAGGGATTCATCTTTAGATGATGCATCCAGGAATGTGATTCATCTTTAGAGGATGCGTCCAGGAACATCACATAGCACAAACCTTCTACAAGTCATGGCTCTGATGGCTCTAGCTTCTGTTGACAAGGGGCATCATCATCCTCTTTTCTCCAAAATGACTGGTTAGGGTGATAGGAGCCACTAGTGAACTTCATTTATATACCTTTGATCCATTGCTTATGCAGATTCTGCATACTTTGTGGTCCATTGGTCAACCCAAATGGAACCATAGTCATTCCATCCAACATCCTGAGATCTTCGGCCTTTGAGGTCTCTGTAGGGACATCAACAAGATCGTCTGCTATCAGAAGAACTTCTTCATCTGCACTTTCATAACCTGTTTCTTTTTCTTCCTCATCATTTTCATCCTCTTCCTCTAGAGGCTCTGTCTCTGCTTCTATAGAGGCTCTGTAGAAGAAAAACAAATCCTCCACCTCTGTGTCTGCTTTTGCTTATGCTTCTGCCTCTGTCTCTGTCTCTGTCTCTGTCTCTGTCTCTGTCTCTGTCTCTGTCTCTGTCTCTGCTTCTGACTCTGCGACTACCATGTAATAGGGAGAACAGTACATCCAAGCTTCTATTTCGCTGTCAGATATGATTTCAGAAGTCACTTCGGGTTGAGGCAGGAGGTATTCTCCCATGGATAAAAACTTTGCTTCCTTCAGTAGTTGGCTTACAGGGCCCACTGTTAGAGACTGTGCCTCTGTTTTCTTGGGAAAGAATCTGTAACTTCATTGGAGGAGTCTGTTATGACTTCAATGGATGTGGATCCATTGCCTTTTTGCAATCC
This sequence comes from Lygodium microphyllum, assembly GCF_053477565.2. Taxonomy (NCBI): domain Eukaryota; kingdom Viridiplantae; phylum Streptophyta; class Polypodiopsida; order Schizaeales; family Lygodiaceae; genus Lygodium; species Lygodium microphyllum. Next base: position 53,942,077 of record NC_141154.1, read on the forward strand.
ATACAATTTCAACACCACTTTATTGGGTCCTCTGCCTAGGGTTAGGGTTCCTTTGAACCAACCCGTCCTGGCTCTTGCTCTGAAAAGCCAAGGTCTTCCCAGTAGTAGAGGGTACGAGGTCCCATAAGAATTTGGTTTGACCACCAAATATGTCAGCCAATAGTCCCTTCCTGCAAGGGTTGTTTTTACATATGGGAGGATGCCCAATGGTTTATGCTTTGGTCTACCAATCTGATAAGCCACTGGGTAGGTTGAATTCCTTGCAAACCTAGATCCTTCATTGTCACATCCATTCTTATGTTTAGTGATGAGCCTCCATCAATCAACGCATCTGAAATAAAGCATCCTTCTATCCATACACTAATCTCTGGAGTTCCAGGATCTAGGAAGGCGTTAGCCACATCTACTTCCTTCACAGGTTCTGAGGCTTTGTTGGACTTTGTTGTTGTTGTGGGAGGAATCCTTAGGCCACGTCTTCTTGTCAAGATGCTTTTAAATCTCTTCCGGCAACTAAGAGATAGCATCAGCAACTGTCAAAAGGTTTGGTTTAGTTTAAAGGTGTCTAGGTCTTTGACCAAAGCATACTCTTTGATAGGATCCATAGGCTTTTCCAATCGGCCAAGAAATGGGGCCACACCCACTTTTATCTTCCCTTTTTCTTCTAGGAGCGGCAACATCTGTGCTTCTTCTTCATGAGGAGGTACTTCCGCATCCTCTATTTCCTGGACCTCTGGTCCTGTCTCTGGTTCTGTCTCTCTGTAGCTCTCTGTGGCTCTGTAGTGTTCTGTACTTCCTTACTCTGGATTGCATTATTCTGCTTTTCCCGAGGAAGGTTGAATTTCACCATCTTTGCAGAAGGAACGTTCTCTATTGGAACTACGAGTTCTCCTTTCTTTGCTCGCGTTATTGCAGCCACTTCCAATTCCACCAAATTGGAAGCAGGTTCTTGGGTCTTCTATTGGGTATCAGAAGTAGATTTCACAAGGGCTTGGAATTGGACAATCTTTTGCAATATGGCCTTCTCCTTTGCATCGGCTGCATAAGGGCTTGTAATCCACAGATCTTCTAGGGTTTGGGCAATTCAGTGAGATATGACCCTTTTCTCCACATCTATAACATTCCACCTCTGATGTCTGACCACCGTGAGATTGTGGTCCTCTGTAACTTTGAGAGGGAAACCTCTTTGGACCGAAATCAAGACCAAAATCCCTAGGCTTTGGTCCAATGTCTTGTGTTGTCATTTTGGATTCTAGCAAGTTGAATCTTACATTTTCATCTTTTTGTCTTCGTTTGTGCATCTCTTTCAGAGAGTAGATATCCTCTGTATGGTTCTTCCTCCAATAGTATGAATAGAAGGCTCCAGGAAGGGTTGGTTTTCGGGTACATTCAATGGCTAAATGTCCTGCTTGATGGCACTTTCCGTACCATGTATTAGAGCGCATCAGATCTCTCCCACCTCCCGCAGGAGTGGATATATTAGCGATATTCACCTTCAGCGTCTGTAGTTGCTCTGTAACCACATCCATAAGCTCTTTCTTGATACTTGCGACTGAGTTGGATAAGTAGCCCTTCAGATTTTCACTTCCTAGAGTACTTGTAGTAGGGTTTTGGGAAGCTTTTGTAATTACTGCATATACAGGTTGGGTTGATCCAGAGGGTCCTCTGTTCTGGTTCTGATTCAGAGCTCTTATTGAGAGTTGGGGTTGTTGATTCCAGTTGGTAGGGTTCCACTATTGTTGAGTCACCATTGGAGGAATTGTTTGAGGCCACTGTTGTTGTGGTTGAACCATTATTTGAGGCATTGTTGTTTGCGGCCACTGTGGATTAGGTGCATTGTACTATGGCAATGTTTGCATCTGAGAATAGGGATAGGGAACTATCCTTGGGAATGCATTTGGGGGGTATGCCATTCCTGGCATGGGAGGAGGTAAGACTCCTCTTCGTGGAGTCATTGATAGCCTTGCTTCAACTTTGTCATATAGTCTTGCACCTTCCACTGTAGCTTGCAGATTGACTGGTCTTCTCAATTCCATGAACTTGCAAACTTCTAGTTGTAGGCCTCTGAGGAACACTCCTTTCTGGATACCTTCGTCCAAATGATGGTTAGTCCATCTCTTCAGGATGGATTCCATTCGCGAGACATAAGCTTCTACTCTTTCTCCAGAGGACTAAATTAGGTTCATGAACTCCTCTCGCATCTGCTCTTCAAAACCTTCACGCCTGAATTGAGTAAGGAAGGCCAACTTCAGGCGAGACATAAGCTTCTACTCTTTCTCCAGAGGACTGAATTAGGTTCATGAACTCCTCTCACATCCGCTCTTCAAAACCTTCATGCCTGAATTTAGTGAGGAAGGCCAACTTTTGTCCCATGTACCAAAAGTTCCTACTGCTTATCTCTCATACCACTGAAATGCCACGCCCTTGAAAGTGGCGAAGAATATTGCTAACCAATGCTGAGGGATTCTGGCATTGTTAGCACATGCTACCATAAATTCTGCTACATGAAGATTGGGGTCTTCATTGTACTCTCCCTTAAAATTTGGCAATGGGACTACATTTGTAAGCCTATCATCAATATTTCCAGGACAAATTTGACTAGGAAGGGGACCTTGAGTTGCCATGGGGACTTCTGTAAAGAGTACTTTTAGGGCGTCAAAGGAGGCTTCTACTGCAAGCTTGTTCTCAGTCTTGATTCTTGCATTCTCTCTTCTCACATACCTCTGGACTCGTTCTAACGCTTGCCTCTTGATTGCATCATTCATTAGGGGGTTGGCTCCAACCAGTTGGTCTGTACTCAACATAATAGAATTAGATAGGGGCTTCAGTCTTTGGAGGATTCTTTGACCAACATCTCTTCTACTTCCTTCTTTTCAACATCTCGGAATTCATCTTTTAAACCACTACAAAGGGGGAGATATTCTGTTTTGAAAGTATCAAAACTCATTCTTCTTAGGATTGTTGTTGTGCCATCATCATAATAATGCCAGCTTCTGATGGTTTCAATAGTGTATGTTGTAAAGAACACTCTGTCTACCAACTTCTAGTGGGTTGTTAATTGAACAAACAGAAGATTATCAGAACACCAAGCATCCCACGTATCTTGCTGTTGAGCATCCATGAACAAATTCCAACTCTTTTCTTTCTTGTTTTTGTGAACCTCCACAGGCCACGACCCCTGAAGCTTCTTCACGATCTCCCACTTGATGTCTAGAAACTTCTCAGTGAATGCCAAATCTTCCATGGATGGTCATTCTCTCTATTTCTACCTTTCAGTTTGTTCCTGAACAATTTGCCACCAAGATGCATGTCTCTGTTGCTTCAACAGTAAGAGGAAATAGTCCACCACACAGAGCTTGCATCATGATGGTAATATGCTTCCACCATTGTGGGATGAACTTCTTGTAGAAAGTGGCTTTGGCAATAAGAATCTCCAAATCTTCAGTGGAAGAAGGAACTTTGCAAGAATCCATTGAATTCTTCTCTTCTTGGCAATGCCATTTCTTTCATTTTCAGCCTCTTCTGATGCTTGTTGATGGCAAGTTTCCCAAGCTACGCACCAAAAACATGGAGCCCCAAGAGGAACACCAAGGAAAAGGGGTTTCTACTACAAGAAAATCTATCTTGTAACATCAACAAGCTTTTGTTTCATTCTTTAAAGAACCACAACAAGGAAAATAACAAATCTTCACGCATCATCATAGTAGATATCTCCCACGGATTTGATAGAATCAGCCATAATCTTCAACATCTTCACAAAATGCATCATAAAAAACAAGAAGACAAAGGAATACACTATTTTTGAATGGAAATAATCACATAGTATTCATCTTCAATGTCTTCATAGTTCTCTCTCTATCTCTCATAGTAGATACATTGTTTTTAGGCATAGAACTCAGTTTCTCTCACTTCTCTCTCTCACATACTCTTGCTCTCTCAATAATACATCATAGCCTCACTACAATACAATGACATTGAATACTCCTCTCTTGGTCATGTATATACCTCCCAAAAGGTATGTCTGATGCGAAGAGGCACCAGAGACATCATAGTGTCCTGTGAGATCTGGCTTCTGTCACTGTTCTTCTGTAACCTTATGTGAATCTTCATCAACTACTTCTTCACTTCAATTAGCTTGAATAGAGCTTCCATTCATCCTTTCCTAAAACAAAAACACTTCCCAAAACATCCATACATCCAACACAACACTCAATAGAAATGAACAGAACAAACCATAGAGCAACATGACAACAGAAGAACAGAACTACAAAAGTTACAAGCCTTACAGAAAATCAACAGAGACCATAAAAACCATAAAAACGAAACCAAAACCAATTCAATATTTCATAAACCTTTCAACACAACCTCAACCATCTCTCAAAACATTCATTCAACCATCTCAACGACCAAAACAAAGCAGAAGAAAATCAGACCTTACAGAACCAAACAGAAAAAATTACAGAACCCTACAGAACAACATATCCTCATCAAAAACCATCATAAACCCTTCAAACATACTCAAGTCATTCCAAACACTTCAAACCATCTTCAAATTCAAACAATCCATCACAAAAAACAACCATTCAGCAACAAAAACAACAAAAAATTGGCCCAAAAAAAACATATCATTTCAGCACTCAACAATAAGGGAGAGTAAAAAGAGATTTCATTAAATCTCAATCCACCAATTACATTAAAAAAGAAACCATCAATGAAGATGTTATCTTTTAAAGGCTTGATGATTTCAGAATCTATCCATAGAAAGGGATTCATCCACAAATATCTTAGGAGTATTTTGAAAGAATTGCAAACAATGCATCCTCCCCATAAGGACAAGATATCTGCTCCAAAGACAAAGAGCATGGAAATAAAAGATATCCAACTAACAGGGATCAACATCCCTTGGATAGCGAGCTACAAATAATTCTAATAAGCTTGGATAGGAATTTGTTAATCCCTTGGAATCACTAGCCAATTAATGTGAGATCCTATCAATCAATGAGTTTGGCTCCACTCTCTTTGTCTTTGTGTCTACATATCAAAACCAGAGTGTATACTAACCAACTAAGGTAGCCTAGAAATAAAACACATAGATGGAGAAGAAGGAAAAAGCATCAAGGGATGGATAGGCAAAATCATAAAAAGCAGAAAGGGTTAAATATAGAGATTTAGGTAATTTAACTAAATCAGATAAGAAAAAAAATTAGAAAATACACTAGAAAGATGGAAAGGAGTGTGATAGATGGTGGAGGGTAAGGAGGAGTGGGAGAAAAAATACAATCCACAATAAATGGGCAGTGAGTAAAGATAGGAATTTGGGGAGAACATTGTGGTTGGAAAAGAAGAGGAGAAATAATATGGGGAGTCATTTGAAGTATGGATAGATAAGAATCTAATCTTTGGGCCATCTATTGATAATAAGCAACGGAAGGTAGTGATGGACCTAGAACAAAGTGGTGATTGTAAATTTCAAAGAAGGAGGTATCAAAAGGGAATTGGTTTGAAATATGGAATAAAATATTCGCCCTTAGTTAGTTATTAGTTTGTAATCATGCATGATCTTTCAATTATTTTGATTCAATACCATAGACTCTATCATGGAATGCCAAGTAACCTCAAGACATGCATTGAAGGGACCTCTCTTGCTCAACCCCCGAGACCTATGGACCGCTTATTGGTCAAGCATTTCAAGCCGAGAGGTCATGGCTACCTCTCACATAGCCGAAGTGCTATCCTTACCCATGGGGTGTAGTGAGCTTACCTTGATGCTCGATTGAGTACCTTCCTCTCTCTTGCACGTCGGTAGCTCCGCGATCCTTGAGGCAAGCTCAAGCAACCTCAAACCCTTTCCATCAAGCTCCATCCTCCATAGCCGTGAGAGACAAGAGAAGAGAAGACAAGATAAGAAGATGAAGATAGGAGATGGGGGGGCTTCTTCTCCTCGATCCCTCACTCTCACTCACTCACTCCCTCACTCTCTCTCACTCACTCACTCCCTCACTCAAGCACAAGCAAGAAGACAAGAGAAGAGAAGAAGAAGAATAAGCTTTTTGTCACTCGCCCAGAATGAGCTCTCATTCACTTTTTAAACTTTATATACAAAACCCTAAATCCCTTTTGGGCAGTCATACCCTTATCTCCCTTTTCTTATATGGTCATCTAGACCCTTTTCCCCATTGTCCTCCTCTCTTCCTAGCTTAGTCCTACTGCCCATTCATGGTTACAAATTGCATAGGAGGGAGCCTGGCACGCTTTTACAGAGGTTTTGGCTATGCCTTTATACTTAAAGGTGCACCTCCTTGCTTTTGGCTTCTTGTGGCTTTCATAGTGGTCTTGTACTCTTGGTGGATGTTCCCATACTTTTAGGTTTTTTTTGGGCTCACTCTCTTGTAGGACGTCTTTCCCCTTTTTTCTGCCTTGCACTTTTCCTCTTGATGCCTCGGTTTCTGCTTCCTTCGCTTTGAAGTAAACATTACCCCCTCCTAGTTGAGTGCCAGTCCCATGGCACTACTAGGTGGTGGATTGTACAGTGTTGCTAGAGTAGTCAGGTGGCTTTTTGAGCGTGTATATACGAGCCCTGGTGGATTATGTATTGGAGGAATTTATGGAACTTGAAAGCCCTTGAGTTTGGAATGAGTCTTGGTGTTGGAGGGATTTATGGAATTGAAAGGCCCTTGAGTTTGGAATGAGCCCTAGTGTTGGAGGGATTTATGGAGCTGAAAGGCCCTTGAGTTTGGAATGAGCCCTGGTATTGGAGGAATTTATGGAACCGAAAGGCCCTTGAGTTTTGAAACGAGCCCTGGTGTTGGAGGGATTTATGGAACTGAAAGGCCCTTATAGGAGCCCTAGTGGAAGGTGTGCCAGAGGGATTTATGCCTTTAAAATTGAAGATAAAGTTGGACATGTTTGTTGTTTTTCTCTCCTTTTCTTCCTTCTCTTGCGCTATTCCAAATGATCTTCTTCATTCACTTTTTGATTGGGATTGCATGGACGATGGGGCATGTGGTGCTGATGGTCGGGGCCTTTCTTTGTACCTAAAAAGAAAAGAAAGGTGCACTACCTGTGGATGGTTCTGCCTTACCGTGGAGTGCGTGGTGCCCGTGCTTGTGGAATTGGGAGATGGGTGGGCAAGCCCTCAATGGTGTCCCACACTTGAGGACCTAGTTTATGCATAAGGGAGGTGTGGTACAGGAGGGGGCTTAGGGTGACATGTCGAATAGGAAATAATTACCTTGCTAGGTATATCCTGCCCTTGATGTGTCCTAAGCATATGTCATGGGGGATGCAACTAGGTATGGAAACCCTAGGTACAATGATTGTGGCACTCAAGGTGCTTTTGGGGGGTTCAATGTTTCCACTTTTTCTTTCTTTTTTTTCTTCTTCTTCTCCTTTTTTTGGGTAGATGATATAAGTGGCATTTGGATGCAAGGGGTGCTCTTAGGCTCTACCTTGATCTTCCTCGGACGATTCACGAGGTGGTCTTAGGGACTTAGTCAAAAAGGCATCCCTCTGCACATATTCCTTGATGCTAGCCTTTTCATTAAGAGGTGTGGTCAACAAGAAATGATGATTACACCTCATAAACTAGCTATCGCTCGTATCTTCAAGGATCCTCATACAAAACTAGGGAAGCATGGTTGCCCTCATCATGAGCTTGGCCATAGTGCAACTATCTATTCCTAGGTTAATATAAAAAAAGAGTGGGGGAAGGTGGGCTTGCTGGCTATTGTTTTGGCTATTGTTTAAGCAAAAACCTAATGGTCCTAAGGTAATAACAAGTAATTATGAAGGCTGGGTCTAGGTAGGAAGAGAAATCCTCGAGGAAGCGGTTGATGGATGGGCATAAGTCCCCTGCTCTAAAGGTCATGCATTCCTCGAGAGTTGCTACATTGACATTGTAGATCTTTGGGAATTTGTACCTGCCATGCACCCCCCTATCGTAGTCCACTCCATGTCTGCAAGGGTAGGGCATGTAGATAGGATCATTCCATTCTTCCTGTAGCATGCCACAGAAGGCCATCCATGCATCAAAATTGGTGTTCCAAATCCTCCTCTATCACTTTGGCTGCACCTCGTAACCTTGGATGGTTTTGGGAACCTGATAGACCTTATCCTGCCAGTAGTTTGTGTGTTCTTGCCTCCATTGTGTGATTACAATGCTCTGCTCCTTGACCCATCAATTCACTAGACTATTGCCCAAACAAATGATCCTTTCCACTACCTCCAGGGGTAAGACTCGGTCCAAGGCTCATGGGTAGAGCAAGGAGAGCTTAAAGGGTTGGGATTGGAGCTCCCACTATTGCTATATAGTCAGCTCCTACACCCAGTTGATGGGATGGTGATCCTTGTGTAGTGGCATGGGCTCGTCAGGCAGCTAATGTGGTCGTGCTCGCACTCTTTGCTGGGCTTGCTCCACAAGTTCTCGTCTTCTTCTTCTTGCAACAATAATGTGCTCGAGGACCTGGGCACCCTCTGGCTCTTTTGGGGGTAGAGTAGGCAAGGGCATCAAGCAAGGATGGACTGGGCTCTCTCATTTGTGGTTCTTCTTTCGAATGCTTGTTGCTCGAAGTTCTGCCCTTTCTTGGTGTCTTGTTTCATAGTGGGTTGGATTGGGGGTGGGTGGGGTTGCTCTTGTTCCTCGAATCCATGTTCCTTGATCTCCTTGGTGGAGAGGCTGGCTTGTCGCAAGTAGCTGTATTGCTACTCCTTGGTTATGCCTGTGCCAGTTGGGAGTGTGCTCTCTTGCAGGCCATACCTTAAAGCTCTAGTTGTCAATTTCAACTTTTTTTTCATTCTCTCCACAAAATCCTCGCCTTCAACTTGTGTAACATGAAGCACAATGCTAAAAAAGGCTTGCCTCTGCGCATTGGAGCACACTTTGGCGGCCTTAGCTCTGGATTCTGGGAGCACCCTCTCTCACTCTGCCACTACCAGGTGTTTTGTCAATCCTCACACTCTTTCAAAGTTGCACCTCTCCCACTACTGTGCCTTCTTTTCCAGACCTTCCTTGCCCCCTTCCATCTCCTGAGACATCATCATTACCACTTGTTGTTGCTCATCCCACACTTCCAACATTTGGGTCTTCTCTTTATCCCAACGGTTCACAGCTACTCTTTGACTATTCTTCTACCTTGATTAGCCATGGAGAACTGTTGGTGGGCCTCTGTGAGCGTTTCTAATAGATCCTCAGTAGTTTGCATGTGGCTTTCTAGCTCCGCCAGATGTAGTTTTCTTTCAGTCATGGCCATGGCCATTAGTCCCTCCACTTCTTGCTACGCATTTTGCAAGTTTTCTTGTATCTCTTGGTTGCTTCTTCTATTGACTCTTCCTTCTCCTTTGACAGGACTCCTATTTCTATCTCTAGCCTTTCTTACTCCTCCATTGCTTACCATAGCTGGAATACTAGGGCATCCTCCTATTCTTGGCATCGTTCTTCTTATGCTTGGTCTCCTTCTTGTGGGCTCTCCCACAATTTTGCATACATAGCTTCCATCTGTGCCATTCGTTTGCCGAAGCTCAGTATATTGTTGGATGAGCAACTTGTGGTCCCGATGCTCCCCCACTAGTCTTGAGCTTCATCCTCTAGCATTTGCCTTAGGCGATCTTCATTCTCTTGTGCCTCCTTTTCTTTGGCACTAAGTTGCTCTTTTAGGTTTCAAATTTCTTTTTGATGATCCACGACTTGCTATGTCATCTCTAGCCGTAGAGCCATGGCAACTTCTCTTTTGGCCTCTACTTCCATAGTCATAGCCTTCTTCTCTTCCTTAGCCTTCTCTAGCTAGGCTAAGAGTTCAGCTACGTAGGCATCATAGTCCGTAGTTAGGGGCATTGTTGGCAGTACTATGGTGGTGTATGCTTCCAACCTTTGCTTCTTTGGGCCTTGCCTTAACTCAACATCTGCTGTAGCCGGCCTTTTGGCTCGTGCCCCTGGCACTATCTCTTGTACTTTCATAACTAGGAACTGTTAGATATGCTCAATGCCCCACCCTCATAAGGTGCCACCAATGATCCATGGTGCTCAAAGTTGTAAGGCCCCACATTATGAGGAGAAGCCAAATGTGAGCCCGGATATTGGTTGAGTCCTGACTTGTATATCAGATGAGGTGTATGTGACTAGATGGAAGAAAGGTGACCATTGTGGGTCTAATCTTTGGGTTGGACTGACTAGTTAAGCTGGTAGCAACTCCAGGCACATTGTATCGAGTTGTAGGGTAAGGGAGTTAAAAGGAGCTCCTATTTTGGGGTCTGAGGGCCGCAGAAGCGGCCCCAGGCTTGGATGGTCCCAAACCAGCGGCCCCCCTAGTGGGGGTCCAAGGGCAGCGCCCTCGGCTTGACGGTAAAGGGAATATTCCCTCGAATATTCCCTGGCCGACTAGTGGAGGCTCATATGGTAGGTCGGTCAGGCCCGACCTAACCGCCTTTAAAGGCTATAAAAGATAAACCCCTTCACAGCCATCGATCATCCATCTTTCACCCAGTCAGAGTTGTTCCAGCTAGCCTTAAGCTCTTCACCTATCTTCTATCTAGATCGCCATCTAAGCTTCACTGTGGAAGCACACAGGTGGACAGAGCCATCTTTGCATCATTTGTTTGAAGCTAGAGAAATTTTCTAATTCTCCTCTTATCTATTGTGTACTCTCTATCTCTATCTCTTTCTCAGATTCTGTTCCCTGTGCCGTGTAATTTTTACAAGAACTACATCATGGACATGAGGTAAGTGGTGTCCATGGTAGGTGGTGGCTCCTATGTTGCGGAGGTGGTGGTGGCAATGTGAGGTCTGGGAGTCGAAGGGAAGTGATGCAACGAGGCTTTTCCCTTTCCTGCAACAATTAGGGTTGCTTCAGCATTGCCACTTTTTTTGCCTTCATGTCGTGGGCTCAAGCTGGCCATTTCTGTAGGGCCGTGGGTCTCCTCTATCGACCTGTGCTGCATGGCCTCCACCATGTATTCATCCTCCTTTCTCCTTAGCTCCTCCGCCTCTTCTTCCTCTCTCCTTCTCCTCTCCTCCTTGTCTCTTTGTGATTCTTCTCTCACTTTCTTTATTTCTTCCTCCTCTTTTCTCCTTTGTTCTTCTTCCACCCTTTTGGATTCTTTTTGAGCTCTTTTCAACTCTGCTCGTTCTTCCTTTATCATCTCCTCTCTCCTTTGTTGATGGGGATTTGTGGCCTTATTTTTCTCTTGTGCCTTGGCCTCCTTCTAGATAGCTTGCACTTTGTGCCCTCCCTGGTCGATGATGGTTCTCTCACTGGATTGCTTTACATTAGGGCACAGCGACTCCTGGGGTGTCTCTCCTACCTCCTCTTCAACTTCTTCTACCTCCTTTATGTCCTCTTGGATGATGGCCATTAAGACTCCATCGAATCTAATCATGGAGGCCTTGGAGGAAAGCTTCTTATGCGCTGATCTGGTCGTCGAGTCTGGGGACTCCCCTCCTGCTGACAATGCACTTGTGGCTATGACAGCAGCCAAGGTCTTAGTGGTTTTTACGAAAAACCAGTTCTAATCCACCTCTTCAAGGGACCCTGCAGCTATGCTCTCTAATAGTGGTACGCCAATCCTGTTCATCAATGCATTGTATCTCTGTCCCAATAAGAGGACATGGGCCATCTTTTCATGCATCCTCACTTTTGGATTCCGGATGTCTACCAGACTTATCCCATCCACCATGTGCACATCATTATTATTCATACCTAGCATTGCATACACGTCTCTTCGATGGCCATTTTCTTTCTTGGGGGCCAAACCTAGGGCCTTCTCCACCATGGCAGCACCTAGGGGCACCTCCACTTGGCATTCTTCTTCTCCTGTCCTGATTGTTATTGTGCCGCAGTTTCTTGCATCATCAAAGCTTCTCAAGAACTCTGCACACATGCTATAGTCAACTGCTTGCCCTACTTTCTCCACATACTTTTGAAGGGCGCATTTTTCCACCAACTACTTTACAGCCGGCTCTTCTAGAATGGCTTCCTCCAGATTCAGCATGTGCTGAGAAAGGTGAATTGACTGAAGCCCCTTGTTTCTATGCTCAGGCCGTATCTCGTTTGTTCTTCCGCCATGAAGGGGAGTTTTTCACCTTTATCTTGCCCTGCCAAATTTTGCTTCCATGAAGAAAATTAACAAGCTGAATTAAAGACAAGAAATTTTTGAACAACAGCCTATTCATTCCCACTCTTTCCTGATTTTGACTTTGATTAAGTCTCTTTGTTTCCTTCTTGCCTATGTTTACTTAATTACCTAATCACCTCACCCCCCTCAAGAAATGATGAGAATCCTTCCTAGGATTGGGCATGGGGAGGGAAGGGCATTTAAGTGCCATATGGTGCTATTTACTTTGGCAAAAGCCAGTTGTAAAAATATGGGTTGTATTCCAAATGGGCATGACGATCGAGATTACGAGGGCTAATGCATACTTGGGTAATGTAAGTTAGGACATCGATTAGAAAATCACCCAAATTAATGCAGCTAGCCACATGTAGTTCCTCTTCTGTAAGGATCCAATCAATGTAAGGGTGTGCCAAGACCTAGTCGTCTAGGTGTTTGTTTCGAGTGATGACAAGGACCCTAAAAGAGATTGGTGCTATGTAAGTTGGGTCATACTTAGTTGTTTTAATTGCACCTGGATGCTCAACATTAGTCATTACTTGGCAACCTTGTTGCACCCATTGGAGGCATAGGTTACAACATTTTTGAAGGAACGATGAGTCAAATTCAACGAGGTGAGTAAGTTTCTCAAACTCAACAGGTGACGTAGGCCTTTGGGGCTTGCGGTATGATGTCATTAGCCATCTAATGAGTGCTTGCTCTTTTGAGATTTCACCATTATTGATTAAATCCTTTGCGACCTTGGGAAATTTTACGGTTATGAACTCGTATTCTTCCCAAGTGCAGGATAAAAAACGAACATCAGAGGCTAGGGGTTCATCAAGCAAGTTGAGGTCAAGTCTTTCATAGCTCCTAGCAAACATGGTAAAAGTGTTGTCCAAGAGCTTGATGCAAGTCACCAAGTCCTCTCCCATATTCTTGCAAGGTCCTTGGCGACCATTAGGAATGAAGGTCTCTCATAGGAAGGTCTAAGGCATGCTGGTGGTGTTGAGAATCAGCAATCACACTCACTCAAACAGCCTCTTTGTATGGAGTTTCAGGGTCAAGGATATGCAGGCTAACTTATCCCATATGCACAATGGTGCCTACTGCAGTTTCCTACTTTCCTATAAAGCATTGTACTTGCTTCCTTTTCTTAATGCAATGATAGTACTCTTTTCTTTTTAGTGAAGTGTCAGTGTCATTGTCCACATATACAAGATTGTGTTTATGAGTCCAAGTCTCAATCTTGGAACCTAATTCACTTGTGTAACAAACAGTGTCTTTTCCATTATGAGTCCACACTTCTCCTTCCATCCTCCATAGCTTCCGTCTTTGCCATGCTCTAGATCCCGCATTTCTCACAGGTGGTTGCGGCGAAATTGGGCTAGATAGTGATGATTCTAGTGGCAGCGAACTTGACAGTGGTGTGTCTAAGGTAGCTCCATAGTCTTATTCGTGTTTTCGGTGTTGCTTGGGGATACTGAGGGTGGCTCTAGTGGCATATATGGTGCATTTCCCTCTTCTTGTGGAGCCATTGGGGTGCCAAGCTCTTTAATCTTAGATGATAGAGGGGTATCAAGCTGTTGTTTGGGTCAATAGATTGGTTGGGTTTTTTTACTGCAACCATCGTGGTTTCTGTAGGCTTTGCAGCTCGGGTTTTGTGGTTGTTACATGCCTTAGCAAGAGTGTGGATTCTTGGAAATGGGGTGGCAAGTGATGGTCATGGTTGGTGGGCTATATCTCTAGGATTTCCTTTCTTGGGCACCCATATCCAGGTGTTGCTTCATAGTATCCTTGGGCTCACAACAAATCTTTGGGGACTATCATGGCTTGATCATGTGCCTACGTTGACAGCATCGTGTCAATTTCTTAGGTCTTGAATGAAAGTCGTTAGCCTTGCGAGGCTGGGTTTGCTAGCTATCACTAGGTCACTTTCGGTGTTATGATGCCCATTTAAGCGCGGGCTCAGTGGTTTTGGGGATGGACTTTGTTGGTGTACAACAACAACAACAGGTGATGTGCCAAGCTTCTACTCAAACAGAAATTATTATGATGAATACTCTGCAAGCACTAGAGCGTGAGATGAAGTTGTTTAATGGCAAGAATGTATCTGCATATTTGCATACCTATGCTCAAAAGATGGAATTCTTTGGTGTGGCTCAACTTGCATGGAGCCAATATTTTGTACAGGTCACAATACATGAGTTAAAAGCTCGAGTTACTGAATTATACATGCAGGATGTTAACTGGGTAGCTTTCAAGAAGACACTCAGGGAAGAAATTTACATTGAAGATACCAGTTTGATTACCCACAAGACTTTCTAGGAGTGGGTTATACAACCCAATAAGGGTCTTTTGTCTATAAAGTTATTAAGAGAATTTGAAAGTCGATTTGAGTAGTTAGATCTAGTAGAATAGCAAGCTCTTGCAAGTTAGAAAATTGAATTGTTTCTACAAGCAGTAGTTCTTGAGCTTTAAGAGAAGCTTGATGATTTGTTAGACGATCAGACTACAAAGACAGGACATAAAACAAAGTGGAGAAATATTAAGGAAGCTATTACTACACTGGTGAAGAAGCATATAAGAAGAGAAAGATTGCACGTATCTAGCTTGTTCACTGTTATAGGAAAAATAGTTGTTGATATATCCAGTAAACTACCCACTTCTGTGGCTAACCCTATGGTTTCACATGCTGTTGTTTCCAATGTTAGGGAGAAAGATGTATTAGATGAATTGGTCAAAGGCATGTGGAATCTTCAGTTGTGAAGGTCACAAAATTGGATAAGAGATGACAAGAGGAAAGGGGATGGCAGCAGCCCCTAAACTAGGAAAAAGATGTATGTGGTGTGATAGCTTTGTAATATACCCCCCATAGCAGTTCATATCAAGAAACGAATTCGGGCTTGAGATGTTTTAAAAATTACTCGTCCAACTATCACATAAGTGACTACACGTAACTTTCTTAATATCAAGTCTTGCATTAAATGAATTTTGCAATCCGACACGAGAAGACACCTCAACGTTCCCAGCCAACAAAAAGTAAAGACGCCTCGTCAATAATATTACGATGGCTTGATCATAATTTTTCTCACATTATATTTGATTTAGCATTCCCAATTTCATTTAATGCATTAAATATCGCGTTGATTTCGTAAATGCAAGACAAATCACAAAAGCATCAATCAATAGACGAAGAATGTGCAAGAACAAGCATGATATTGAGTAAGTATAAAAGAGTATGACATGACTTTATATACTAGATAAGTCATGAGATAACTTGGCCAAAAACTACCATGTGAAGTCATTTTGAAGAAAAAAAGACATTTTTTAAAAAATATGCCAAAATTCATGACTTTTTTAATGCCTAGAGGGAGAGAAAGCATAAAATAATCATCCCCATGCCACCATCCAACAGGTAGGCAATCAAAATGCATTTTTAATAAAGCTCAATTGGCTCTTCACAAGTAGCCAAAAGAATGAGTCAACTGCATGTTCCCCCTCATGCATATAAATACACCCCCTCTCCTTCACAAAAAGAGGCAAGAATGAATACCTCATGTTGCTGGAAAAAAATTTCTACTTCTCTTATCCATTGAAGCTTTGAAGCTTGAAAGTGAAAAATACCCCCCTTCTACCTCATTTTCATTTTCTATGTCCCTTGTTATGCCTTTGTCGCATACAGCCATATCGCCAAGCGAAACACTAGCAATTTTTTTTTGAATGACCATCAACTCTCCCAAACTGCCACATCAATTTTGCCTGACATCCATGGCTCCGCGAGGTCGCAGAAATTCAAAAAGGCCATTCGATGGAGAAAATGATGCTGTAGGAATTGGTGAAACCCCCCTTACAACAAACCTAAGAGAGGTAACATCTTATCAGTTTGGAAAAAAATTAATGTTTTATAAGATTATCACTTTATTTGGCTTTTAACGATTAAAACACATTCTAATGAAAATGAATATGAATTGCTGCTTAGAAAAATAACCTAACTAATATAATAATTAGCTATTCAGTGAAAATACTCTTTCACTTGGAAAATGATTATATGCATGTCATTAAGAAAATATTTTAATTATGGTTTATTTTGCGATATTTATTATTATTTTATTAGTAACATATGTGATCATAATAAAATACAAAAAATAGTTGTAAGCGAAGGGAATATTTGATAAATTTTCCTTGAAAGTGAATATATTTATTTCATTTTGCTAATGATAAAAAAATACATATGAATTTTATAATAATTTATAGAAAATCATTTAAATAATATCATAAAATAATCAATGCATTAAATCAATAGAAAATTATATAAGAAAATATACACTAGAGTGCATAAATTAGGTGTGTAGTAATATAATTTGATATCTAAAAGATGAAAGAAAAATAACACTTATGATTTTTGCATTGCTTAGAATAAATTTTTCAGAAAAACAATCAGCATTGCACTTAGGACATAGCTAAATGAAACAATCACACAAATTTGATACTTAAAAAATATATGATTCATCATACGACTCAATATAGGTAGTGCATTGGTCAAACCGAAAGGCATAATAAGAAATTCATAATGACCAAATTGAGTTCTAAATGCAGTCTTGAAAATGTCAAGTGTATCCATGCGAACTTGATGATATCCACACTTGAGATCTATCTTGCTAAAAACAGTGGCCCCTTATAGTTTATCCATGAGGCCGTCTACCCTAGGGATCGGATATCTATTCTTAATAATGATTTTTTTAAGGATACGATAGTCAATGCACATCCTATAAGTATTATTTTTCTTCTTAACTAATAGGACAGGTGCACCAAAAGGAGAACTTCTGCGCCTAATGAGTCCTCGGTTCAACAGTTCCTCAACTTGTGTTTGGATTTCTTTTTGTTCAATCTGATTGTGTCTATAAGGTGCTTTACATGGTGGTTGAGAACCTAGGATTAAATCTATTCTATGGTTTTCAAGATGTGTAAGTGGTAAACCAAGTGGTAAATCAGTAGTAAAACAATCTTTAAACTGTGAAAGAAATTGTGCATATCTAGGATGCATCTTATTTTCCTTAGCTTCAATTTCATTCACCCATAGTAAATATGATTTACTACCTTTTCTCAATGCACGTTTAGCTTGTGTGTGACTAAGCAATGGAAAAGTATCAAGGGTGTGCAATCCATGCAATGTGATTTGGTTTCCGTTAAAATGAATTTTCATGGAATGTGTGGAATAATCTATGTTAGGGTTATATTTGTGACGCCAAGGCATTCCTAAAATAATATCACTAGTTTGCAAAGACACAAGCAATAAATTTCTACGCTTAACATAATCATCGATTTTAATATCTAAATCATGCACTTCTTGTGTACCATTGCATCTAGTGCTTATCAGAATGCAACCTTTATGCGATAACGAGTTGCAATAGTAGATAAATTCAATTATTTTACCAACTTTGCAAAAATAAAATCATGCATGCTTCCATCATCATGCAAAACAGTCTTTTCTTGACCATACACAAAACATTTCATTGTTAATAATGAATGAGGATTTGGCATACCTAGTAAAGTATCTGAAGCATCGCCCGATATCATCATCATCTTCAGTGAAGTCTGGTATATCTTCATGGTCCTCGTCATTAGTTGCTCCCAAGTAATTGATTTGAACAGCTTGCTTCTTGGACTGACAATTCGCTGCTAAGTGTCCAGATTGATGACACTTGTAGCAAACCATAAGCTTTGCTTTGGAGACATTGTTGGTAAGGGCTAGATGTTTGGGTATATTGGGATTTGGCTAGAGGAAAGGCTTAGGGTTTGAATTAGAAGTTGATGGTAAAGTAGGAGGTCGAGTCCAGGGTTTACGAAAAAAAGAACAAACAAAGTGATTTTGATTGAATTTTTGGAAATTAGAATTGAATTGCTTTGTACCAAAGTTACCATTAACCAAAAACTATTGCAGTCGAAATCGCATCCTCCAAAATCTTTGGCTTGAACATATTCACTTCCGCATATAAGTGACCAAGAAAATTGGACATGTACTTGCGCTTGTGGATCGCCTCGAGAACATCTTCAAGCATTCGAAGTTGAAGTAAGGCACTCCAAAGACGCTCAGTGTATTGTGAGATGGATTCACAATCTCTTTGTTGCAAGAGATCCCACTGTTTGATGGCTTTCTCATGGAATTGAGGTGGAATGAAATTCTACAAAAATTTCTTTTGAAAGGCTTCCCAAGTAGAGGGACAATCAACACTCTTGCGGACAACAGTCCACCATAATGATTATCTGTTTGCTAAATGGTTAGTGACGCATTTAAGTTTATCTTCTTCAGCATATTGCTCTTCATGAAAATAGTCATCAAACAGACTAATGAAAAAGAAAGAACAACTTTTCCATCAGGTTATCCATTAAAAGTGCATAATTTAAAATTTCTTTTACTTATCTTGGCCTCTTTCCGAAGGGCCTGTGCATCGAGCATCGCATCAATAGTGCATCGAATGACATCTTCACGTTGTGCTCTGTTTTTCCCAACAGTGGATTGTTGAAGTGCAGTAATTGTTCTTGCAAGTTTTCATGCTTCTTTTGCTCTTCTTGAAGCTGCATCATGAGTAGATCCAATTTATGTTCCATAGCCGGCTTTGGAAAATTGCCTTCACTCATAAAATCATCCATGTTATGATCTGACATCCTAGATTTGATTGAGGATCTGTCACTCATCCTCTAGTCACATGTGAATAAGACCATGACGAACTTGCTTATTTATTTTGTAGTGCAAATAGTCTCTTACAAAAAAACTGGTTATTCTTGTAATCGGGGTGTGAAGAGATCATTAAAGATATTGCTCCAAGAAGTTCTTTAGCGAGCTCACAATATGCTTTTTCTTTTATGATCTTGGTTTTCTTGGGTATGGCACTTGTTGTAAATTTGTTTAGCCAAGTTGCAGGTGGGAACAAGGGTTTATTGAAGCTTCAGAACCGGTTCGAGAGTACCGTAATATGAACACCTTCTATGTAAAGTGTTGGTAATTAAGCTTAGTTAGGCTTAAATAACTAATAGCTTAAGCTTTAAAAAGCTTAAGTATTTAGATTGAATCCCCGTAGGTCGAGGATATGTGTTTGATGGAGTCGCCATTAGTGAGTACATGCCGAAGTACTGGTGTGATGAATTAGAGCTTAAGCTCTCTAAGCTTCAAAATAAAGCTTTGCATTACCATTAATATAAAATACTTTTTTTAGGTTCTATGTCTCCTCTGTGAAAAAACGACTTGTAAAAGAGACTTCCTGAGTGGTCCTCCGCTTGTTGTGAGAGGTCATTCGTGATCTGAGTACATGGATGGTGGTTCTTCATAGCTAGGAACACACCTATGTTGTCAATTCGTCACGAGATGACTTGTAGAGCCCATTTGTTCCAGGAGCTTTGCCTTCGCGCAAGATGGCACCAAGCGATTGGAAGCTCTTGATCTCAGCTCCGCTTTGATACTACTAATGCACAGATCGAATACTGGATGTGTGCGTAGTGAATGCCAAAAGGTCCCAAAAAACAAAGAACTCTACAAACCTTCATAATTTCAAGTACAAAGCAAAAAGAAATTTGCACAACATGCGACCAAAGAGACAAATTGGGTGCAATCTCTCCCCATAGATTTTGTGAGCGCTTCACAAGGCATGTATTTATAGATTTATTTATCTTCAAGCTAAAAAATAGCCCACTTTACAAATAGCATGCTTTTGCTTTTTGGATTTGTGTTTGCCCAAATATAAAGTAAAGCGTTTGGGCGTCCAAAAGTTGAGTTGTGCCCAAATACAAATATCAAATAATAAACTATTTAACTGAGCATCTATGCGCATACAAAATAGTAAATATTTTTTCAAGAACTTTAATAAATAAATGCACTTAAATAAATATTGACACCACACATTTAGTGATAAGGCATGCATCCATCAAAAATAGTAATTCTTCTAGGCATTTGAATTCACGCCATCACCTGGTGCTACCCAACGCCATTGCCACCTACTCTACACATCAGTCGAAGCATTCACAATTTTTTAAAAATAATTAAATAAAATCCAATTAAGTAAATACCTAGTAGTCTTTAGCTACAAAATATTAGATAGGTTGGAACTCTGTCCTAACCTTAATTTAATTCAAGTGCGCACTCTAAACTCGTAAATGTTCGTTAATTTAATATGTATTTTATGGAATCACCTATTGTGGAATCATGCACATTAAATTAACGTGACTTCCAAAAAAGGATAGGCGTCCCTGTCAACTTCTCGCACAAGAAATTCACCTTGTGTACGAGCCTCGGCAAATAAATAGTTTTATAGAATCCATTGAAAAACCTCACGGAATTCACCGTGGTCACAGAATCCACTGTGAAATATGCCTCCTGGTATCAATGCATCATAAGGTAACTTGGCCAAAAACCACTAGATGTAGTCGTTTTGAGGAAGAAAAGACGTTTTTGAAACAATAGGCCAAAATTCATGACGTTTTTTATGTTTTAAGGGAGAGAAAGCATAAAATAATAATTCCCATGCCACATCCAAAAGGTAGGCAATCGAAATGAATTTTTAATAAAGCTCAATTGGCTCTTGACAAGTAGCCAAAAAAATGAGTCAAGTGCATGCTCCCCCTCATGCCTATAAATACCCCCCTTTTATCTCATTTTCATTTTTTCTATCCCATGTTACACCTTCATCCCATACAGCCATATTGCCAAGGAAAACACTGGCAAAATTTTTTCTGGATGACCATCAACTCTCCCTGAACTACCATGTCAATTTCACCGAACATCCATGGCTCCACGAGGTCACAGAAATTCAAAAAGCCCATTTTAAGTAAGGGAAGAAAAGAACGCGATCGATGGAGAAAATGACGCAGTAGAAATTGGTGAAACTTCCATTACAGTAAACGTGAGAGAGGTAACATCTCGTCGGTTTGGAAAAAAATTAATGTTTTATAAGCTTATCACTTTATTTGGCTTTAAATAATTATAAACGCATTCTAATGAAAATGCATATGAGTTGTCACTTAGAAAAATAACCTAAGTAATATAATAATTAGCTATTCAATGAAAAGACTCTTTCACTTGAAAAAGGATTATATGCCTATCATTAAGAAAATATCTTGATTATGATTTATTTCGCGATACTTATTGTTATTTTATTAATGATGCATGTGATCATAATAAAACAGAAAAAAAGTAGACATTATTAGGGAATAAAATATTTTATAAATTTTCCCTAAAGTTGACTATCTCTATTTTATTTTTATAATGACAAATAGATGCATATGAATTTTATAATAATTTATGTATTAAAACAATAGAAACTTGTATAGGAAAATATATACTAAATGCACATAAATTAGGTTCATAGTAATATAATTTGATGTTTGAAAGATAAAGGAAAAATTGCACTTATGATTTTGACATTGCCTAGAATAAAGTTTTCAAAAAAACAATCAGCATTGCACTTAGGACATAGTTAAATGAAAATTGATATTTATCGTCCATTAAATGTAACATGTCCACCTATTGTCTTCAGGACACGTCTTAGCAGTCCATCGGAAAGGATGTCTAGAAAGCTCCGCCTGGCACTCCCATGAAATGTTACGGGGTTTGCAATCTAGGACTTTTCGCCGTACAATATTAACCCGACTTAATCAAAATCTTAAGTTCTATTAGCAGTGAATATGTTATTCCAATTCATTGCTTGGTCTTTTGCTTCCAAGCAAATATCTAATCCACGTATCCTGGTCACTTTACCCAAGAAAGGTACTATATCAGGACAATTATTTATCCTCTCGCAAGATAAACTTGCGCAAGAATCTGCCAACCTCATTCTGAGGAATTGGCCATTCTCTTGTGATCAAATCACAAGATCATGCGACTATGCAATTTGTTGCACAAGTGTCGCATCAAACTATGGGACTATTTACCCATCGAGTGGAGTCTTATAATCACGAAATCATGATTAGATATAACAATCCATTCCTGATTGCACTAGGCCGACATTGTTGGTCCAAGGGTTCCAAGTTCAAACCAAGTTCATTCGAGGGATCCTTAGGAAAAACCCTAGATCACTTCTTGCGAGTATATTCCAATGTCCCTACATTCTGTGAATGTGGACAAGTCTTTAGGGTATAGGAGTTTCAGCTTTGGCAATACGAGCGACTAGGTTACGTCCTCAACATGTTACATCCTAGTTAGTTCTTTGGGATATGTTGCATTGAATTAACCCTTCCTAAACGAGTCTCTCGTGGTTTTTTAGGTGTTTAGGTTTAAACCAATTTAACTTGCCTAATCTTGAAGATAATTACGCTACCATTTCCGTAACCACATGATTCAATGCCTACATATAAGTTGATTTACAAACCCTAACTTATCGGGTTAAGATCAAAGTATAGGTTAAGTTATAGCATAATTCCAATTGATCATCATAGAACATGCAAACAGGAATCATGCTACTAAGCTTTAGGATTTTATGTTTAAACATGCAGCCTTTTTCTACTTTCTTTTCCGAATGGATTTGTCGTATGCTGAACTTACACACCCTTTCGTTGATTTAAGTTTTTAGGCCACTTGCCTAGAGTTAAATCTTCTTCATGCAGCCCTAGCAATTTCCTATGGTTGCTAGCAACTTTCTTTAAGAATCATTTCGAAAAAGATGTTCAATAATGCAATATGCGGTTTATTCCTTCCATGCTTAATCAAAGGTACTATCATAATTCCATTTTTTTGTAAAGATGGGCATTAATTAATCTAACTAATGCATAAAGCCACTTGCTAGAAATGCATAGAAATCTTATGCTCACTTATTTTGTTCGTTAATTGAAAGATACTAATGACCGAATTCTTCCATCGTGAGCTATTTCTTTTAAATTAGTCAAAGTATTTAAATTGAAAGATGCATCCTATCTCCAAAAATGATCCATGCACGATTGAATTATAATGACGTAAATCAAAATTAGGAAGAAAAACCTGGACTTGTGGTGAAATGTCCACATGGATGTTAGGAGACGATCCTCCTGCGGTTGCGCCTTGTGCTTTCTTAGGAGCCATCGCGAATTCAGCCTTTCCGCCTTGGACGTAGATTTATGATGTTGGCCGTCTTCTTTGCACATGAAACTCCCTTTGTGATTCCACCGTCCTTCAAAATCGAACCTTCGAAATGGAACTTATTAATTTCTCCTTCCTTTCGTAGAAGCTTCGAGGTGCAAATTGTCTACACGAGAAGGGGTTTAGCACTTGGGCTAATTGGGAGATTGTAGGAAATCCAAGAGGGAAAAAGGGCTTGACGAGGCTTTTTAAAGGCCTCAGATAGGACTCCACGGGAATGGGGGTGCTAAATGGACTTTAGCGGATTGGAAAAAGGGGGGCAAAGGGTGAAAAAGACCTTAAAGAAGAATTTTTGCGGAGGGGGGAAAACCCACGGGAATGGGGTTTAAATCCCAGGGAGGGGGTTTATCAAACCCACTTTGAAAAGGCCTTTTAAAGACCCACAGGAAAGGGGGGGGAAAGGTGTAAAATACCCTTACGAGGGGATTTTGTGTGGGGGGGAAAAAGGGTGTAAAAGACCCTTAAGAAGGGATTTTGTGTGGGGGGGAAAAGGGTGTAAAAGACCCTTAAGAGGGGATTTTGTGTGGGGGGAAAAGGGGGCTTAAAGAGCCCCCCCTTAGAAGCTTCTAAAGCTTCTAGAAAGAACACGTGGCGTCTGGGATAGGAGATGGCGGCAGCTTCTCAAATCGGTGGCGCTAATGGCTCCTCCCTCCACTTTCGGCGGCAGCGTGATGGCCTTTCTCCTTCAGCTCGGCAGTGACACGATGCAGCAGAGTGACGGCTCCTTTCTCTCCTCTCACGACCAGCCTCTCCTTCTACGGTAGCATGCCCAGTCTGACCACCCTCACACGGTTTATGTAGGTGAGGGGAGGGGATCCTCCCTCCCCTACGTGGCATCATGCATGCCTTCTCCCTTTAGCAAGCTCCAGCAAGGAGCTTGCTCACCCTTGCTATTCCCTTCTCCTCCAGCACGATAGCCGACTGGAGGAGAGAGGGATAACTAATTTTTAAAAAAATTTGCTATTATCCTAACCTTTTGGCCTCCTAAGAGGAGATTCATATAAATAATGCGTGTTTTAGATTCGGGAATGTTACATTAAACCATAGAATATGAGTAAAATAAAATAAAAAATATTTTTCTACTGAAAACACATGCAATGTTAATATTAATGATTATATTAGCGAGAGAGTCAATATCATGAGTTGACCCACGTATGAGTCAGCAAGAGAACCTAACTTAAAGTATCAAGAGTGTTGAAGCGAAAACAACTATGAAATACTTGACAACCCTGAAACTATCACTATCAAGAAGTTAAATAAATATCAAAAGTCTGTAGGACTTGTTGCACATTGATAAGAATTTCTCGATACAAATTCTAAAGTCTAAACAGACTTGGAAAAGCATTTAAAATCTTGCTAAGTCTGGGTTAGGGTAGCGCAGTGTATGAAGTGCTTGCCATAGGTATAAATACCCATATTATCTTTTAGGATGGAAATGAATTGCTTGTCATAGGTATAAATACCCATATTATCTTTTAGGATGGAAATGAATTGCTTGCCATAGGTATAAATGCTTCCTATGCTAAAAACACTTGATGTTGTTTCTTTTTTATTTGTGCATGCATTGATGGTTGCACAAAAAAGATTGATTGTGCTTGTAGCAGTTAGATGTGATTGTAAATATGTAATCACGGTAATAAGAAGAAAGATCGTACTATGCCTCCCCCATGGCTAGACGTGGAACCTTGCTCCAAGGGGGATTGTTTTGTACCGCCGCGAGGAGCTTTGGATCGGCCCTGATGACGAGAGGTCACTCGATGAAGAATTTATTAGGTAGGAGGAGGCGGGAGTGCTAGGGGGATTCTGGCAAAAAATCTCTCAACCGCTCCTAAGAATTGCCTAACTCTCACACGAATCAGGATGGGATCCTGGAGTCCTCGGTACAAGTGAAGGGACAAAAATCTTGGAGGGTTTTTTTTCTTCTGCATAGACAGAAGGGATTTTTCAGTGAACTGAGGTTTATCTTCTATGTAGGCAGAAGGGAAAAATAATTGTAAATAACTTTGCAAAATAATAAATAAATATGTCTTGCCAAAAGACTATTTTCTCTATCTTTGTTTTGTGCCCTAAAAATTACGTGAAGGAACCTGTGATAACGGGTTAATTAATGAAGTTTCTTTCATATGTCATAAATTAATGTGATAGGTAATTAGAAAACTAAAGAAAACCATTTGTGGCAAGTGGGTGGGCAAGATTCCTGACAAATCCGTCCTATACGGATGGGTGGTCCCGATAAGCTGGGAGCTTCTCTCAAGAGATTGAACAAAATGTTGATTAGGCAAAATTAGGTAGAGCTGAGCATTGACTTACCTATGGTTAGGTCTTAAAACCTTGATCAGTAATTATCTTAGGGATAAGATGCGGCATCTGTGCCAGAACTCCATTAAGGTTTCATGAATCCTAGCCAGCTATACTGGAAAAAAATATTGCACTCTATGAACCAAGGGTAACTATGATTGCTCCAATCGAACGAGAATTGATGGAGCTAGCTAATGTATAGAGACCTCAGTTGTGTGAAATTAGAACCCTAAGCTTGTAGGTTGATCCTCATGGACGGTTGGTACCTTCCATTATGGGGTGGACTCTGGGAAACCTAGAGGATAGATCCCGTGCATTCTCAGAAGTGCCGAGCGAAGACATCTAGGACAGTTCCCCGATGGACCACTAAAACATGCTGCCATGGAATTGTTAGATAGGCACATGACAAGTTTGTAGCATGAAAAGAAGGATTGTGTTGCTTATCAGGAGGCCTTGGCACAACAGCTCATCTTTAGAAATATGGCAAGATCCATGCACAAGAAACAGGATTTCCTTTTTCTTTGAATTTTGGAAAGGGAGGTATGCAAAAGTTGTTGGAAGACTTGGATGTTTGAAATGCTTATGCGGTTGCACATGCTTCTACTTCTGGCCTGCAGTTGGATAGAATACCTGGCCACGTGATGGTTAGTCCAAAGCTGCAATATGAACACATGCTTTACGTGCAACTGAAAAAAGAAAAGTTATTGATAGTGAAACGTCTCATGGAAGGCAAGACATTCATGACATAACTGGCTGAGAATCACTGGTAGATGCATATTTAGTATATGCATATTTAGCAAAGGTTCAAAACACGGATGTAATTGTGGAAGAGAAACAAAAGAGAGATGAAGATAATGCAGGGATATCTAAGAGAGTAACAAGAAGAAGTATGGATCCTCATAAAGATGCAAATCAGCCACCTCATGAGCATGTTATGGAAGAGGTTGGGCAGGAGCGAAAACAAGATAGTAAGGAAAGAGGGTAAATAGCTAGGATATAAGATGTGTTGAGATGGCAAACTCAACACGTGCAGATGTTGATGATGTACCACCTGGCTAGATGGGTCCCCATGTCTACACTTAGCACGTTGGTGGCCATTATGATACTCACATGGCCACTGACTTATCACTTATTATATTTAGTTTGCTACACCTATCTACAGCTGGCAAAGA
Organism: Lygodium microphyllum; assembly: GCF_053477565.2. Taxonomy (NCBI): domain Eukaryota; kingdom Viridiplantae; phylum Streptophyta; class Polypodiopsida; order Schizaeales; family Lygodiaceae; genus Lygodium; species Lygodium microphyllum. Next base: position 53,968,729 of record NC_141154.1, read on the forward strand.
CATAGCGCCAGTCGATTATGTAGTTGGTTATGCACAATTTGACTTAGTAGGCCACTTTCCTTTATGTTGCATCTTATCTATACTTTGTGTACATTGTATAATGTGTGGAATAAGAAGAAGAAACCAGCAAGAAAACATTTTGGCCTCCATCTCTCTTCTTGTGTTCTTGAGTGAGCTTCCTCTTGTGTATACAGTGTGTGTTTGGTGCAGCAGCTCAAGAAAATTCCCCCATCACACGATTCTTGACATGGTATTAGAGCCACGCCATTGAGAGAGGCTGATTTTGAAGGCTGAAGTGAAGGACAAGAAGCAAGGTTCGAGCAAGCAAGCAACGGGCAAGAAGCTCTCCCATTCTTCCACTCTCTCTCTTGGATAGTGCTTGTGGAGGCACTGGAAACATGGTCGAGCAAAAATCTCAGATTGCTGTGAGATTTAGTGTGCGAGGCCATTTCAGGCCCTGTTTTAGAGCCGCAAGGTTGCGGATAGCAGTTTCAGGGTACACTGTGATTTCAGCTGTATTGACCGAAAGTGGGTGCACAGGTTATAGATTGTGAATCTGTAATTTTTAAGGTGTTTCCAGGAAGCAAACATAAGGTTTATCTGCAAACAGGTTGCAGATTACATGTACTATTGAGCAATTAGTAAAAAAGGTTGCTTGGTATAGTGTTGTGCATGTATTGTGAAAGATTGTAGAAGACTAGCTCGATGTGTTGTATCCTTGTTTGTGATAATAGCAGAGAATAGTGGAAATCCCATTATTGAGAAGCTTGACAAGAACAACTACCCTTCATGGAAGTTCCGTGTAATGAACTTCCTCATTGGAATGGGCCTTTAAGAGTTTGTTTCAGGTGAAGAAAAGGAGCCAAATCTGGGTATCCCTCTGACTGCAGATGAATTAAAAGCATGGAAATAATGGAATGCGAAAGACAAAAAGGTGATGTACTGGTTATCTGCAATCATTGATAATACTATGCTGGGACATATCAGGAATGCAGAAACTTCACATGCAGCTTGGACAATTTTTGAGAGCATGTTTTTAGTAAATACAAAGGCAGAAAAGATTCAACTCAAGCAAGAGTTGAATGCCTTGAAAAAGGGAAAATGTCTGTCAATGAGTATGTATTGAAGGTGAGGAGCATTGCAGATGTTCTAGCAGCGATTGATGCAATGACGGATGATGATGATTTGGTTTCATCCACCCTGAGTGGCCTTAACAATGAGAAGGCATGGAAATCATTTATTACTTCAGTATATGTACAGAAGCCATTTCCAGATTTTAATGAGCTGATCTCTCTCATGATTGCTGAAGAGATCAATATGCAAGGTGATTCATCTGAAAGAAATCGTGAACAGGTCCAAGCATTTTACTCAAGTTCAAGAAGGGGATGTGGTAGATCCTCTTCGAGAGGCCGTGGTATGGGACGTGCTAGCGATAACCAACAAAACAGGTTCAATCAATAGTTTGGTGAAATGCAAGTTTCTGGAGATAGAGGAAACTTTAGAGGCAGGGGGAGCTCTAGAGGAAGAGGTGGATGGCAGAATAGAGATTCTGGAAATTCTGCTATTGTTTGCCATTATTGTGGCAAAACAGGCCATATTGCAGCCCATTGCTATGCAAAGAAGGATGATATTCACAGTGGTAAATTGCAACAAGGAAACTATGCATAGTCTTCACAACAGAATGAAGACAAAAATGAGCGTCTGTTTGTTATGCAGCATATGATGAATGCAGTTACACGAACGGGGACACATGATGATGTATGGTATGTCGATTTAGGTGCATCTAATCATATGACCAGTCATGCTGAATGGTTTGGAGAGATGCACGACTTACAAAACTCAGGTTATGTGCAGACGGGTGATGATTCATGCCACCCAATTCCACACATTGGAAAGGTTCCCTTGTCCTTGTATGATGGCCAGACAAAGAGTCTGAGAGATGTATTACATGTGCCATCAATTACAAAGAATCTAGTATCTGTTGGCCAAATGGTAGAGTAGGGGTTGGAGTCCGATTCAATACAAAAGGTTGTTTTGTAGAAGAATTTAATGATAAGTGCAGGTTGGTCGCAAAAGGAAGTAGAGTTGGCCGAATGTTCACTTTAGATGTTGGAATTCCTGCAATGGATGCTGTTATGTATGCTAAAGGAAAAGGAGTAGTTGCAGATATTGAAATATAGCATAAACGTATTGGACATACAAAATTAGAGTTGCATAATTGCATAAAGTCTATGAAGCATGCCAGTTTGGTAAGCAAGCAAGATAACCCTTCTCATATGATAGAGAAGTGAGCAGAAATATACTTGATGTAGTACATACAGATGTTTGGGGGCTTACACAGAATATATCTCTTGGTGGCAGCAAATACTTTGTCAGATTTATTGATGACTATTCAAGGAAGCTATGGGTGTACTTCATGAAGGAAAAGAGTGATGTGTTTGAGCACTTCAAATCTTTTAAGGGAGCTGTTGAAACACAAACAGGCTTAAAAGTGAAGTGCTTGAGATCAGATGGAGGGGGAGAGTACCTCTCTAATGAGTTCAGTGGCTTCTTGAGGACTCATGGGATAAAGAGGCAATTTACTTGCAGGTATACCCCACAACAAAATGGTGTTGCAGAAAGAAAAAACAGGCATATTGCAGAAGTTACATGGGCATTAATGGCTAAAAAGAATATGCCCAAACATTTTTGATCTAAGGCTGTCCATACTGTTGTCTACATTATGAATAGAACTTCCACAACTGTAGTTCATGGGATGAATCTTGAAGAGTGCTTTACTAGCAAGAAGCCTGATGTATCGCACTTGAAGGTATTTGAATGTGTTGCATATGTTCATGTGCCAGATGAGCTACGAAAGAAGCTTGATCCAAAGGCTGAAAAATGTATACTCTTTAGAGCATAAAGGGTATCGTTGTTATAACCCTGTCACAGGTGAGTTCAGAGTGAGCAGGGATGTTATCTTTGATGAGATGGGTAGCTGGTATGCACCTACTGGTGATGTATTAGATGATGATAACGATCAGGAAATCTATGTGTAAAAAGAAAAACAAGAATCACAGAGTCTTAGTGGACCAGAAACATCATCTGGAACTATACCTACAATGAGCCCTTGGTCTAAGAGACTAAGGAGTAGCCCCACATCTTCAGGTGGATCTATAAGTGTTGCAAGAAAGGACAAAGGAAAGAAGAAAGTGTTGGATGGTAATGATGCATCTACCAGTCATTTGGGATTGGATGGAGATTCTAGTGGTTTGGAGAGTTTGGATGATGAGCTTGGCATTCCTTCAATCAGGACACTAGATGTACAGAGAGCTCGTAGTAATGTAAAGGCTCCATTGAGTGATCCGGTGGTACGCAGATCTAGCAGGGTCAGATACCTTGTTAAAAGATTTGGTTTTGAAGGTTATGCAGCTCACCATTATGCTTATATGGTGAAACTAGTTGAGGATGTTGAGCCCACTTGTTTTGAGGATGCTGTTGGTCATGCTCATTGGGATGCAGCAATGGATGAGGAGATGGCTATATTAGAATCCAATAAGACTTGGGATTTGGCACCCTCACCTAAGGGTAAGAAAGATATTGGCTGTAAGTGGGTTTACAAAGTCAAGCATAATGCAGATGATTCAGCTAGCAGGTATAAGGCTAGGCTGGTTGCAAAAGGCTATGCTTAAACATATGGCATAGATTATGAAGAGACATTCAATCCAGTTGCTAGGATGGCAACTATTAGGTGTGTGATTGCCTTGGCAGCAGTCAAAGGTTGGAGTTTGCAGCAAATGGATGTTAAGAATACCTTCTTGCATGGTGAATTGCAAGAAGAAGTGTATATGGAGTAGCCAGCAGGTTATGAGGATTTAGAGCATCCCACATATGTGTGCAGGTTAAAGAAGGCGCTCTATGGCTAAAGCAAGCACCTAGAGCATGGTCTGACAAGGCTGAAGAGTATATTGTCAATATCGGATTTTGTATTTCTAATGCTGATCACTCACTTTATGTGAGAAAGGGAGATGCAGGTTTGGTCATCATAGTCATCTATGTGGATGACTTGATTATTACAGGTGATAGTGACAATGGGATTGCTGAAGTTAAGGACTTCTTGAAGAACAAGTTTGAGAAGAAAGATCTGGGTGAGCTGAGATACTTTCTTGGTATTGAGGTGATCAGATGTGATGATGGTATATGGCTGTCCCAAAGGCAGTATGGCTTAGATATGTTATCCAAGTATGGTATGACAACATGTAAGCCTCTTTCAGTACCATTGGAGCAAAATGTGAAGTTGAGTGCTGATGTTAGGGATGAGATAGAAGATCCTACTATGTTTAGGAGGATAGTAGGGAGTTTGATTTACATGACTATCACAAGGCCAGACTTGAGCTATGCTGTTGGCCTTGTCAGTCAATTTATGCAGATGCCTAGAAAGCCTCATTTGGATGTAGTTAGATGTATATTGAGGTACGTGAAGTCTACTTTACATTATGGACTTTTTTATGAGGCAGGTAAGTATGTACAGGTCTTTGGATACACAGATTGAAATTGGGTTGGTAGCATGTCAGATAGAAGATCTACAAGTGGATTCATGTTTTCCCTTGGTAGTGCAGCAGTTACATGGAGCAGCAAAAAGCAACCTATAGTTTCTTTATCGAGTACAGAGGCTGAGTACAGAGGTGCTGCTATGGCAGCATGTGAGGTGGTATGGTTGCAAAAGTTATTAGGTGATTTGGACGTGCAGAGAGATGGTCTAGTTGTCATTCATTGTGACAACATGAGCAGCATATAGCTAGCTAGGAACCCAGTGTTCCATGCTAGGACAAAACACATTGAGGTGCACTACCACTTTGTGAGAGAGAATGTACTTACAGGAGAGATTGACTTGGTATATGTGAGTACACAGGATCAGATAGCTGACATTTTCACAAACGCATTGGGTGCAGAGAAGCTTCGAAACTTTCAAAGCTTACTTGGAGTTGCAGAGATAGAGTTAAGCTTGAAGGGGAGTGTTGAGATGGCAAGCTCAACACGTGCCGACATTGATGATGGACCACCTGGCTAGATGGGTCCGCACGTCTACACTTAGCACATTGGTGGTCATTATTATACTCACATGGCCACCACTGACTTATCACTTATTATATTTAGTTTGTTACACCTACCTACAGCTGGCAAAGACATAGCGCCAGTCGATTAGTGTAATCGGTTATGCACTGTTTGAATTAGTAGGCCACTTTCCTTTATGTTGTATCTTATCTATACTTTGTGTACATTCTATAGTGTGTGGAAGAAGAAGAAGATACCAGCAAGAAAACGTTTTGGCCTCCATCTCTCTTCTTGTGTTCTTGAGTGAGCTTCCTCTTGTGTATATAGTGTGTGTTTGGCGCAGTAGCTCAAGCAAATTCCCCCATCATGCGATTCTTGACAAGCTGCATTTTGATATTGAGATAGTTATGGAAACCTTGGAAGATCCTATAGTGGAAGAGTCAGCCATTGCATCTATAGATTTTCTTAATGCATTTGAAGAGGTTTACGAAGATCACGTCTTACTTGATGCAAGGACTCAAACGGAGATTGGTGACTTGTTGGATGCACATGATTTGCAAGATAAAGTTATCATTTCTGAGAGAATTCATGAGCTCGAGGATATGTCTTTAGAGGATGTTAGATGTGATGCTCCATAAATGGAGAATATTTTGGATGCTTTATCAGAGGCCTTGATAGGCAATTCAAAGATGCTTCAAGATATGGTCTACTTCACTATTTTCAGTGATAGTGAGAATATGTTGGATGCAATTGAGGCTCAGTTTATGTTTGATGTGGTACAAAATTGTCAATATAAGAAGATTTCCATGCATTGGATTCTGAAAGAGTAGGCATGTTGCTATGTATTTGTTGATGGGTGCATTTATAGCCTATATATGGAGTTTCAATAGCCTCTAGTATATGATGCACATCCAAGGCCTTATGACCCTAGAGGGGGTATTAGGTATGGATCAATAGTTGTATAAATGCTGAGTATTTTGATTTATGATCAAGGGGGATGCCTTCTTATATGCATGATAAGCGACAAGTTGATGCTATGGGTGCTTGACCTGGGTGGTGCATTGGTGGCACATATTGGAGGATGTGCAGATTCAGAGGGGGTGGATGTCGTGCCACTACACGTGGACACAGTGTGAAAAAATCTAAAGTGCATTGTCATCTAGCTTTCTTATTGATCTAGAGAGTGAATGCCATATTAGTCATTAGTGTTAGTGTCTATAGTATGGATGGTTTTAAAATACTAGATTTTTGGACAAGTTTAGCCTATTTTTGATATTTTAGATATTATTTATTGTAAATAGTTTAAAAATCTATGAAAACTTCTAGAATAGGGTGGCATGCAAAAAGCAAGTTGCTTTTTTTATCAATTTTGGAGATTTCATGCAAAAAGAAGGATTGGTGAAATCTCACGCAGCGTGATCCTAGTTTACAAGCTGCAAACAACACTCTGAAACTGGGGAAAATAAGAAGAAGTGATATGCAAGAATTCTTACCAAGTGTTCTAGAGGTGTGCTGGTGTTTTCCCCCCCTTTTGGAGCCAACGGAACCATGAGATTTGTGGTCTGAGCAGTAGAGAAGAAGGAAATATTTTGATGCACGTTTTTGGTCTATAAGGGAGGTCCAAGAGAACTAATGCTTGGAGATTGCTTCTGAGTAGTGCCAAACAAGGAATTTTAGGTTCTATCAATACATAATGCTTTGATTCATTGTGCTTTATCTTTATCTTATGTACCCCTTGTCTATTCTTTTACTTCTCTTCCATCTCCTATTCTCTACTTCCTTCTATCTCTAATAAAGGCATGTTAAAGTATCAATGATGAAGAATGCAACACTCAGCTTAGCCAGTGCTCATATGAGAATGATTGATCACTTGCTCACCCCATGGTTCACATTACTCAAAGAGGAAGGAAAAAGAACCCCTATCTCACATTTGGTTAAAAAAGAGACAAGGGGAATGGTGCAAAGGGACTATTCCAACATGCATAATGGATGGTGCATCAGCGCATCCCAACCCATTTGGCATAGGTGTGAGAAGGTAGGCTACCAGCAGGGAGCCTTGTGAGGTGCAGTGCACAGAATAGAGTGACGTGTCCAGTGATGATGGTAGAGGCATGTCCCATGTGTGCATAGGCAAATGAAATGTATCTAGTGCTAGTGTCGTAATGTCCCTCAATCCTCACCTCTCATAGTTGATTGAAGGAAAATCAATCATGCTCAGTCCCCCCTTTGTCTCATGCTTTGTTAATAGATACAAGAGGGTAGTAATACTCAATTCTTCATTTGGTTTTGGGATGACATCTCATATAACTCAAAGGGTTTGTCAATGAATAGCGGCTTCATCTTATCCATAATGTCAAATAGTGTTGGTTGATGAAGAGGTGTACCCAGGGAGGTAGCCAACAGATCAAGAACTTGAAATGCATGTAGAAGAGGTCATCTACTATGGGGTTTAGATGCAATTGTCTAAGCACATGACAGAGTGTACCAAGGGAGGTGGCTTTGGAGCTACATCCTGGGGATTTCAATTGAAGAGTTAGTTGTTCTAAACTATGGGGTGTTTCCACCTTTTTCATAGCCAGCTTCCTATCCAAGGGTGTCTCCCACCTTTTCTTGGAATGAGGCCTGTTATGATAGGAAAGTTTCTTTATTTGCTTCCATAATAGCTTTTACTATTCTTTTATATATTTTTAATATTTTTTTATTTTTTTCCTATTTTTGAGGATGGTGTCACCTTTTCTCAAAGAGCAGGTCGATATAATAGGGACCAAAGTTCTTTTCTCTCATGATCTATTGTTCTTTTTTTTGTTTTTATATTTTCTTTTTTTGCATGTAAATGGAAAAATACCATAGATTAGAACCAATCTCGCCATGTCAATTGGATTAAAGAGGAGGATAACTAAACAGAGGTAAAAGTTGGAGGCAAGGGGCTAAAGGAATGATGCCATATCATTAGGATGAGAATGCCAACTATCAATACAGCAACATAAGAAGTTGGAAGGAGCGATGCCCACGACTGTCAGGCTTTGATAGTCAGGATCCATGAGGGTAATACTTCTTTAGGTAGTAACCATTAATCAAGAAGGGATCCTAAGAGGCATCAATGGTTGCCACTCAGATAGAGCTATTACGGTTAATAGTGAGTATCATATAGGGTCTCATCCAATGTTGCTGGAGCTTCCTTGGAAACTTGCCAAAGCGCAAATCATAAGCAAGGAATAGGTCACCTTACTTGAATTCTTTGTGCTTGATGAAGCTATTATGGTAAGCCTTATTTCGAGCTTATGTGGGTTCCATATACTATAAAGCCATCTATCATATTTCATCCAAATGTTCCAAGTGTAGAAGGTGGCTGCAAGGATTCATTATCTCCCAAATAGTTGATGATAGCCACTCACAAAAATATCAGTTCTAACTTGACAGGGAAGATGGCTTCTGTGTCATACACTAGCTGGAAAGATTCTATAACAACCTTATGAGAGGTTCTATATGTCGAGAGGGTCTCTGTAAGTTGATTTTCCCAATTATGCTAATGTGCAGCAATCGTCCTCATTAGGATTGAACAAACGATGTGATTTGTAACTTTGACTTGGCCATTGGGTCTAGGATAGTAGGGTGTAGACTTGTGATAGCATATCTTATAAAGGTATGTCAGCTCTTCTATAATCTTGAAGTGCATCTATCACTGACCAACTCTAAGGGAATGCCAAAGTAGATGGTGGCATTCTCATACATGAACAAGGTTACGTTGTTACCATCATCTTGTTTGAGAGCTTTGCCTTTACACCACTTCATCACATAGTCTGTACATACCAAGACGTACATAACCAAAGCTTCACACCACTTCGTCACATAGTCTGTATATACCAAGATGTGCCAGTTTTGCTAGTGATTTTGGAATGCAACTATCATTACTCTTTGAAAGGTAGTAAGGGCATATAGAGTCCAAACAACATTACTTTGTAAGCATAGGTTCCCCATTCTCTTATTGTGAAGGTTGTTTTAGATTGATCTTCTTCTACTATTTCTAGACTTGATTATATCCATTGAATCCATCCAAAAGAGAGCAAAGCTCATGTGTAATAGCCACTGTATCTAACATTTGGTCAATAAAAGAAAAATAGAAATGATCCTTCTTTGTCTTGGAGTTCAACTTGCAAAATTCCACACATTTTCGTAGCTTCCCATTCTTCTTCGGCACTACTATGATGGGTGACACCCATTCACTATTGGCCACTAGATAGATAAACTCAACTTGAAGGAGCTTCAATAACTTTGATTTCACCAAGGCCGAGTAATTTGGATTCATGTGCCTTTGCCTTTGCCTTACTAGCTTGGCATTACGCTCTAGGTTAATGTGGTGTTGACGCACCATAAGATCAATCCCCTTTAGATCTTTATGCGATCATACAAAGACATCCACGTTCTCCTTTAGTAGGTCATGCAAGATTGATAGATCCTCTTTTGAAAGAATGGTACTACCCAACTTGAGGTGATGTTTTGTGCTATTTGCACCCACAAAAGTTAATTGATTTTCACCTTCCACTTTACGGATGAAGCTCCTATGGATTAGTTCTAGGTACAGATCCAACTCCTTCAAGGAAGTGGACTTCTCATCTAATACTCTACTGGAATTGACTTCTTCCTTCCATGGGGACTTGACTGGCTCTTTGGGATGCTAAAATGGTATCATGGAAGTTTTTGATTTTATGAAAAATTTAATTATCTCTTGACTTGAGGAATCATCTTGTAACGATGCCTCTAGGAATATCACATAATAGAAACCATTTGAGTTCTACTTAGGCTGCAAGACTAGTGTTTTTTGGTGAGGTGCATCATCATCGTCCTTTTTTGAGAATGGTAAATTAGGGCGACAAGAGCCACTATTAAAGAAGGGCTTATTTTTCCCAATATATTTCTTATAAATCCTTTGCATATGATGAGATTCATTTACCAATCCAAGTAGTACTAGAGTCATTTTGTCCGATGATATGGAATCTTCAGCTTTAAATGCTTTTGGGAGCTCCTCATTACTATCCTCTTCAAGCTGAATAGATTCCTCCATCTTTCTTTCATAATCTTCATCTTGACTTTTATCGTTATCTTCTTTAGACTCTGTATTTGTCTTTGAGGGACTCTATAGGAGAAGAACAAGCTCTCTGTTGCATCTTTTTCTTTTGCTTTTGTTTCTGTCTCTAGCTCTACTTTTGTCTCTGGCTCTGCTCTGGCCATGTAATAGGAAGAATAGTATATCCATGCCTCTATCTCACTGTCAGAAGTAATTTTCGAAGTCATTTTTGGTTCAAGTAGAATATATTCACCCATTGACAATGACTTTTCTTCTTTTGGGAGTGGCCTTGTAATTCCCACAATCATGGACTATGCCTCTATTTTATTGGAAAAGATCTATTTGACATCTTCTTCATCTGTTGATGTACCATCTATAACTTCATTGGAAGATTCTATTAAGACTTTAATAGAGGTGGGTTCATTACCTTTTTGTGCGACATACAACTTTATTATCACCTTGTTGGGTCCTTTGCTTAGGGTTAGGGTCCTGTTTGAACCAATCCATTTGTGCTCTTACTTTAAAAAGCCATGGTCTTTCCAATAGCAAAGGATATGAGGTCCCGTAGGAATTTGGTTTTACCACCAATAGTCTCGTCCTAGGAGAGTTGTCATCACATAAGGGAGAATGCCCAAAGGCTTAATTCTACTTTGGTCTGGTAATTTGATAAGCCACTGTGTAGACTATATACCTTGTAGGCCTAGATCCTTCATTGTCACATCCATCATATTGATGAGGAACCATCAATCAATGCATCTGCAATAAGATATCCCTCAATCCAAACATCAATCTTTGGGGTACCGAGATCCAGGAAAGCATTAGCCGAATTCACTTCTTTCATAGGCTTTGGGGCTTTATTAGACTTAGTGGCAGTTGTGAGGGAAATCCTTAGGCCACATCTTCTTGTCAGTATGCTTTTAAATTTCTTTTGGCACTTGGGGAATATTGGAATGTTAGGTTTGGCTTGAAGGTATCTATTAGGTCTTTAAACAAGTCATACTCTTTGATAGAGTCCATGGGCTTCTCCAGAAAGGTAGGGAATGGAGTAATATCCACTTTCATATTTTCTATTTCATCTAGCAATGGCAACATTGGAACTTCTTCTATTACTAAAAAGGGTAGTTCTGCATCCTCTATCTCTTGGACATCTAGTCTTATCTCTATAACTACCTTTGTAGCCCTCTATGGCACTGGACTGCTATGTATTGCACTGTTCTATTTTGTACTTTTCTATTTCTCTTTTGGAAGATTGAACTTCACAGTTTTGGTAGAGGGAACATTCTCTTTTTTAAATTGTGGATTCTCTTTTTGGCACACGTTATTTTGAAAACTTCAAATTCCACCAAGTTAGAGACATGCTCTTAGGTCTTTTTTGATTTTCAGCAGCACTAGCCTTCACAAGGGCTATACTAGGATAGTCTTTTACAGTGTGGCCTTCTTCCTTGCATTGATTGCATAAGGGCTTATAGTCCATGGACGGCCATCTAGGGTTTGGACAATAAACATGTCTCTTTTCTCCACACTTGTAATACTCCACTTTCGATCTCTAGCCTCCACCACATGACTGTTTTCCTCTGTAAATTTGACTAGGAAACCTCCTTGGACCAAAATTAAGGCCAAACTCTCTAGGCTTTGGTCTGATATCTTCGGTAGTCATCTCGGATTCCAACAAATTGAATCTTGCTTCCTTATCTTTCTTCTTTGGTTTGTGCATTTTCTTCAAAGAGTAGATATCCTCTGTATGGTTCTTCCTTATGTAATTGAATAGAAGGATCCAAGGATAGTTGTTTTTTGGATATGCTAAGTGGCTAAATGTCCCACTTTATGGCACTTTTGCACCATATATTTGATCATATCACATATTTTCCACCTCCTCTAGTATTGGATATATTACTACTGTTCATTTTCAATGTCTCTAGCTGCTTTGTAATCACATACATCGACTTCTTGATACTCACAACTGAATTGGACAAATAGTCCTTAAAAATTTCTTCCCCTAAACAATTGTAGTAGGATTTTGGGAAGTCTCTATAATCATTGCATAAAGTGGTTGGGTTGGTCCCTAAAGGGTCTTCTGTTTTGATTCTGATTTAAAGCTCCTATTGAGACTTGTGGTTGTTGGTTCCAGTTTTGGTAGGGTTTCACTATTGTTATTGAGTTTCCATTAGGGGAACTATTTGAGGCCAATGTTCTTGTTTTTGAATCATTATTTGAGGTACTACAATTTGCAGCCACTGTGGGTTCGATGCACTGTACTACAATATTGTTTACATCTGAGAGTAGGGATAGGGGACAGTCCCTGAGGCTACATTTGGTGGGTATACCATTCATGTCACGGGAGAAGGTAAGACTCCTCTTCTTGAGGTCATCAATAGCCTTGCTTCAACTTCATCATATAGTCTCACACCTTTCATTACAATAGCTTGCAAGTTAACTAGTCTTCTCAATTCCACAAACTTATGAACTTCTGATTGAAGGCCTCTAAGAAAAAATCCCTTTTGGGTGCCTTCATCCAAGTGATAGTTGGTCCATCTCTTCAATTTGGATTCCATTATAGAGACATGTGCTTCCACCTATTCACAAGTGGATTGACTTAAGTTCATGAACTCCTTTCATATCTGCTCTTCAAAACCTTCACATTTGAATTTGGTGAGAAAGGTCACCTTTAGATTGTCCCATATGCCAAAAGTTCTTGATCCTTGTCTCTCATGCCACTCAAACACTACGCCTTTGAAAGTGACAAGGAATATCCCCAACCAATGCTCATGGATTCTTGCATTGTTGGCTACACACTATCATGAACTCAGCTACATAAAAATTAGGGTTTTCATTGCACTCTTTTTTTAAAATTAGCAAAAAGTCTATATTCACTGACCTATCATCAAAGGAGAGATTTGGCTAGAAAGGAGACCTTGATTCACCATTGGGACTTCCGTAAAGAGTGTCACAAGGGCATCAAAGGAGGCTTCTATTGCAAACTTGTTGTTGGCTTTGATTTTCGCCTTCTCTCTTCTCATGTACCTCTGGATTCATTCTAGTACTTGCCTCTTGATCGGTCATTCATCACGGAGATAGCTCCACCCAGTTTGTTTATGCTCAACAAAACAGAATCAGAAGGGCCTAAGTTTCTAGAGGACTCTCTTGCAAACATTTATTCTACTTTTTTCTTTTCAAAATCTAAATTCGGCTTTCATTCCACCACATAGGGGAAGATATTCAGTTCTGAAGGTATCAAAGTTCATTTTTCTAAGGATCGCCATAGTGCCCTTATCTTGATAATACCAACTTTGGAGGGTTTCAATAGCATAGGTTGTGAAGAACACTTTGTGTACTAGCTTCTCATGAGTTTCCCATTGGACAAATAGAAGGTTATCAGTGTACCAAACATCCCACATATCTTACTATTGAGCATCCATGAGCAAATTCCAACTCTTTTCCTTTAAATTCTTGTGAACGTTTTTTGACTATGACTTTTTAAGTTTTTTCACAATATTCCACTTGATGATGTCTAGAAATTCTTCAATGAAGACCAAATCTCCCATGGATGGACATTTTTCCTATTTCTACCTTACTCTTCAATTTTGTGGGAAACAAGTGATGCAACTTTCTATAGCTTCAAAACACCGTGGGATCAGTCTATAACATAGAGCTTGCATCAAAATAGTGATATGCTTCCTCCATTGAGAGATGCAATTCTTGCAGAAAGTGGCTTTGGCAATGAAGATATCCAATTATTTAATAATAGCAAGAATTCTACAATCTTCCATTGCTTTTCTTCCTCTTCAACAGTACTACTTCTTCCATTTTCAACCTTTGTTTTTAGTGCTTGTTGATGGTAGTTTTCCTTAGCTATGCACTAAAAACATGGATCCCAAAGAGAAAAACCAAGAAAAATGGAAAAACTACTACAAAAAATCTATCTTGTCACACCAACAAGCACATCCTTTATATTTTAATCAACTATAAGAAGAAAAGCAACACCAATATTCACAAAACTCCATGCAACATCACATAATAATTCTCCCACGGATTTATCACAACAAATTTTCAACATATTCTTCATACTCTTCATAAAAACCATAAAGTACCACAACAAAACAAAAGAAAGATCAACTTTGAATGGAATTCATCACATAGTATTTATCTTTCATCATCTTCATAGTCTTTCTCTGATATAGATATAATGTTTCTCATAGAAAATTGGCTATCTCTCATACCTTATCTCTCACACATATGTTCTATGTCAATAGTACATTGGAATAACCAATAATTACTCTCAATAATCCTCTCTTGGTCATGGATAACCCTCCCAAGAGATATGTCTGATATGAAGAGTCACCAGAGCCACTACAGCATCCCTTGAAGCTCACTGTCATTGCCATTGTAGTCTTCACTTTAAGTCTTCTTTAGATACTCCTTCTGCTTCTTCAAGCTATTTCAAGCTTGTATTCTTCTTCTTCCAAGATGAAAGAACCTTATCTAAGATAAATATCCATCCATCAAAATAGATACAGAAGAAAACATAAACACTACAGAGGGTCAACAGAAGGCATAAAAACCATACAACTCAAATAAAAACCACTTCAAATCATAAAAAACCTTCCAACACACTCTCAATCACTCCTCAAAAGTCTCATTCACAATCTTAACCTCACAAATAGAAACAAAGATCAAAACATACGCAAAACAAACCCTATAAAAACCAAATAGAATCATCATAGAACCTATCATAATATCATATCTCAACCAAAAACCATTATGAGCTTCTCAAACATACTAAACCCATCCCAATAAACTCAAAAACACTTCAAAAATCGACAAAAATTAATCAATAAACCCTCAAAATCAACCATTGAGCTCACAAAAACAACAAAATCAGCCCAAAAAAAGAAGTCAATTCAACCCTCAACAAGACTTGGATGTTGCATGAAGACAATGTATACCTTTATGTATGTGCTGAAGGATCATATAGGTTGTAGCAATTTCAACAGATTACCAAAGTGATACTAAAAGCCTTGCATTTATCTTAGGATCTTAGGGTATCTACCAAGTTTGATATGCTCAATGGGTTACCTAAAAAACTATTTGATCTGAGAAAGCCTATACATTCCATAGAGTAAGATGCACATGAATATATATTACTTGGACTTGAACTTTTGATACTTTATAGTCAAAGAGGATGATATGGCTATAGGTTATTGTAATGGATAGGCAGGGAAGATTTGAGGTTATAAAAAATGTTTCTAATTGGAAGAGGATTAATGGTGATTGATTCATCCATAATGGGCTTTGATGTCTCATGAAGAGGCCTACAAAGTTTGGTCATCATCTGAGTCTCTATAGCATTGTAGAGGCTATACAGACTAACTCTTTTGAATTCGATCGTGGTGTCTTCAGAAAAGTTGTAGATGTGAGCGTAGCTACATTTTTGGTTTTAAAGCTTAGAGATCAAAGTTATGCATTAGAATATATATAACATTTTTTGTACATTAGAAGATATATACCATTTTTTGTCAGGTGGTCATGTAGAATAGTTTTTTGGATAGAGAGAAACTAAATTAGATGTATATAAATGACTGCATGCAACATATGCTTTGATATATATGCCTAAGGCTGACTTTAGGGTACCCATGGTAGGGAAGAAGATTGGGATATGTAAGAAAAGAGATGTAGAAGAGGTCTATGCAATGGAGAACCTAGTGGAAGATGAGAAGATTGATAGAGATGAAGAAGAGGAAGAAGAGTACAAATCAAGATATGAAGTTGGCATGTCATGTGACCTATGAGGATTTTTAGAAATTGAAATGCTAAAAACTTTTAATGAGCTATCCTTACTAGGATTGTTGGATGCAAAGAGATACATGCTAGTCTAGATGTCTAAGTTCTTGATGCCTTATGATCCAGGTGGAGGTGGTTGGATTAGCTACATGATTGTGAGTATATGTCACGTGCCTACCTAACAGTTCCCTAGTAGCACGTTTTAGTGGTCCATCGGGGAACTATCCTAGATGGCTTCACCCGGAACTCACAAGAATGCACAGGGTCTATCATCTAGGTTTCCCAAAGTCCACCTCGTAATAGAAGGTACCGGCCGTCCCCACGAGGTTCAACCTGCAAGCTCAGGGTTCTAATTTGACAACTGAGGTCTTGATGCATCAGCTAGCTCCATTGGAGGTGTCCCACAAGGGCTTCTTGTTTGATTGGAGCGATCGTAGTTACCCTTGGTTCATGGAGTGCGACGATTTTTTCCAACAACTAGTTAGGATTTAGGGAACCTTAACGGAGTTCTGGCACAGCCGCTGCACCTTTTCCCTAAGATAATTATTGATCAAGGTATTAAGACCCGACCCTAGGTAAGTCAATGCTCGGCTCTACCTAATTTATCCTAATTAACGTTTCATTCAATCTCTTGAAAGAAGCTCCCAGCTTACCGGACCACCCATCCATACGACCGATCCGTCAGGGATCTTGCCCACCCGCTTCCCACAAATGGTTTTCTTTAGTTTTCTAATTACCTATCACTAGAGAAAAACAATCTTTTGGAAAAACACATTTATTTATTATTTCACGAAAGTTATTTACAATGCTTTTCCCCTTTTGCCTATGCAGAAGATAAAATCTCTGTTCATCAAAAAATCCCTTCTATCTGTACAGAAGAAAACAAACCCTCCAAGATTTATGTCCCTTCACTAGTGCCGGGGACTCCAAGATCCCATCCTGATTCGTGTGAGGGTTAGGTAGTTCTTAGGAGCGATCGAGAGATTTATGGCTAGAGCCCCCTAGCACTTCTGCCTCCTCCTGCCTAATGGATTCCTCACCGAGCAACCTCTCTCCATCGAGGCTGGTCCAAAGCTCCTCGTGGCGGTACAAAACAATCCCCCTTAGAGTAGGGTTCTGCGTCTAGCCATGGGGGAGACATAGCGCAATCTTTCCTCTTATTATCCTAATTATATATTTACAATCAGATCTAACTATTACAAGCACAATTAATCATTCTTGTGCAACCATCAATACATGCACAAATAAAAAAAACAAATAATAGCAAGTGTTTTTAGCATAGGAAGCAGACCCACCTAATTCTAGGGTTTCTCTTTTAAGGTCCCACCTTATTCTTAGGGTTTTGCTTCCTACTTGTAACTTTTTTTTTTCCGGATCTGCAAGTTATTTCGCGAATCTGAAGTCTATTTTATCCTTATGAAAACTTGGTATTTTCGCCCTAAAAGATAATATGGGCATTTATACCTATGGCAGGCAATTCATGAGCTGCCCTGCCCTAACCCACACTTAGCAAGATTTCAAATGCTTTTCCAAGTTTATTTAGACATTAGAATTTGTATCGAAAAATTCTTATCAATGTCAAATAAGTCTTACAGACTTTCGATATTTATTTAATTTCCTGATACTGATAGTTTCAGGATTGTCGAGTATTTCATAGTTGTATTTGCTTCAACATTCTTGATATTTTAGATAAGGTTTTCTCGTTGATTCATATGTGGGTCGACTCACGATATTGACGCTCTCGCTAATATAACCATTAATATTAACATTGTGTGTGTTTTTAGCAAGAAAATAATTTTTATTTTATTCTCCTCATATTCTATGGTTTAATTGACGATGTCCGACGAACTTTCAACATTATCTAGGAAGATCAATTTTCATTTAGCTATGTCATAAATGCAATGCTAATTGTTTTTCTGAAAACTTTATTCTAAGCAATGTAAAAATCATAAGTGTAATTTTTCTTTCATCTTTTAGACATCGAATTATATTACTACGCACCTAATTTATGCGCGTCTAGTATATATTTTTCTATACAATTTTCTATTAATTTAATGCATTGATTATTTCATGATATTATCTAAATAATTTTCTATAAGTTATTATAAGACTCATATGCGTCTGTTTATCATTAGCAAAATAAATTACAGATAGTCACTTTCAAGAAAAAATTATAAAATATTCCCTTTCCTAACACCATCTACCTTTTTTTAGTTATTATAATCACACTGTCATTAACAAAATAACAATAAATATCACGAAATAAACCATAATTACGATATTTTCTTCATGATAGGCATATAATCCTTTTTCAAGTGAAGAAGTCTTTTCACTAAATAGTTTATTATTATATTACTTAGGCCATTTTCCTAAGCGGTACTTCATATGTATTTTCTTTAAAATACGTTTATAATCATTTAAAGCCAAATATAGCGATAAGCTCATAAAACATGATTTTTCTGAACCGATGAGATGTTACCTCTATCAGGTTTGTAGTAACAGGGGTTTCGCCAATTTTTACCGTGTCATTTTCTCCATCGATCGCGTTTCTTGCTTCTTTTGCTTCAAATGGGCTTCTTGAATTTTTGCAACCTCGTGGAGCCATGGATGTCAGGCGAAATTAACGTGGTAGCTCAAGGAGAGTTGGTGGTTGTCTAGAAAAATTTCGCCAGCATTTTGCTTAGCGATATGGCTGTATGGAAGAAAGGTGTAACAAAGGGTAGAGAAAATGGAACTGAGGTAGAAGAGGGGTATTTTCCTTCTTCAAGGCTCAAGCTAGAATGGAAAAGAGATATAGAGAAAATTTTCCATCATCAGGAGGTCTTCCTTCTCGCTTTCTTTGTGAAGGAGAGGGATTGTATTTATAGCCATGAGGGGGAAGCATGCAGCACTCATTCTTTTGGCTACTTGTCAAGAGCTAAGTAAGCTTGATAAAAAATGCTTTTTGATTGTCTACCTGTTGGATAATGGCATGGGGATGATTTTAAAATGCTTTTTCTCCCTCCAGACGTAAAAAAAGTCATGATTTTTGGCATATTTTTTCAAAAACGTCTTTTTTCCTTCAAAATAGCTTCATCTGTAGTTTTTGGCTAAGTTATCTCATGACTTATCTAGTTTATAAAGTCATGCCATACTCTTTGATACTTAACTTACTCAATATCATGCTTGTTCTTGCGCTACCGATTAAGGCTTTTGCACTTTGCCTTGCCGTTGCAAAATCAATGCGATCTTTGATGCATTAAATGGAATCGGGAATGCTAAATCAAATATAATGTGGAAAATATTATGATCAATCTGTCATAATATTATTTACGAGGCGTATTTGCTTTTTTGTTGGCTGGGTTTACTGAGGCATCTTCTCGTGTCCTTGCAGAATTGATTTAATGCAAGATTTGATACTACATGCGGTCACTTATGTGATAACTCAATGAGTAATTTTTAAAACATTTCAAGCTCGAATTTGTTTTATGAAGTGTTATGGCGGGAATATTACATCCTCTCCTCCTTAGAGGGATCGAGATGTCCTCATCTTGAAAAGAACTAGGGAAACTGTTTTTCCAGAGCTGTCTCTTCTATCCAAGTAGCATCCTCCTCAAGATAGTCTTTCCACTGGATAAGATACTCTCTAATAGTTCTGTTTCTAAGAGGTTTCTCTTTTACATCTAGGATCTTATCAGGCTGGAGTTCCAGGGCTCCTTGACTAGGCATTATAATTTTCTGGTCATCAAGAATATGATTTTGATTTGCCACATAAGCTTTCAGAAGACTAACGTGAAATACATTGTAGACTTTCACATGATAAGTAAGTTGCAGTTTGTAGGCATTATCTCCTACTCATTTGAGAGCCTTGTATGGTCCATAATACCTTGGACTCAACTTTTTGAAATTCCCAATGATAGAGAACTCTTTTGTGGGAGTACACGAATGAAAACCATGTCTTCCTCTTGGAAGATGCGCTCTTGCTGTCCTAGATCAGTGTAAGCTTTCTAGCGATCTTTGGCAGCTTGGATGTTTTGTCAGATAGTTTTGACTTGATCATCCATGTCTTCTAGCATTTTCTTAGAAGCCTCAATCTTTAGGATTGGATCAAAGAAAATCAATGGCGTCAAACAATCTTGTCCATACAATGCTTGAAATGGAGTCATTTGAATACTCTAGTGATATGATGCATTGTAGGAAAATTCTACTAAGGGCAAATATTGTATCCACTTTGTTGGTTATGTGGAACAATAAGCTCTCAGTATATCTTCAATGACTTGATTAACCTACTCTATTTGACCATTATTTTGGGGATGGTAAGCTGTGCTAAAGCAAAGTTGGGTTCCAATTGCTTCAAATAGGCTTTTCTAGAAATGTGACATAAACAGAGAGTCGCAGTCACTAACGATCCATTTAGGCAATCCATGAAGCCTAAAGATTTCTTTCACAAACAATCATGCAATATCTAAAGCTTTGTAGTTGGTCTTGATTGGGATAAGATGAGTGACCTTTGTCCGCATATCCACAATCACCATGATTGAATTATATCCTCGAACAGAAGGTAAGCCAACTACAAAATCCATAATGATGAACTCCCATTTCATCTGTGGAATGTCAAGTGGCTGGAGCTTACCTGGCATTTTGACATGCTCAGCTTTCACCCACTGGCAACTTAGGCATTCAGTAACATATTTGAGTACATCATGCTTCAGTCTTTCCCAGTAGTAACTTTTCCTAGCTACATTAAGGGTTTTTGCATCGCCAAGGTGTCTTGAGAACGGGGAGTCATGAGCTTTCCATAATATCTTCTTTTTCAGCACTTGACCGAGGGGAATGCAAAGCCTTGTCCTGGAATAGACAAATCCATCATCCACAGTGAAATTTTGGTATTTGACTCTGAGCTTGGGATTAGTGTCCTTAACTAGGATTTCTCTAAGCATTAACTGATACTTCGGATCCTTGTCTGCTTCTTCTTTGGCTAGCTCAATGACTGGATTGCTAGGCATTGATATCATGGTAGCTAAAGTCTCTCCTTTTAGATGGATCTTCCATGATAAGTGCATTCAAAAAAGCTTTACGACTTAATGCATCAACAATCACATTCTCTTTCCCAGGTCTGAACTTGATTTCAAAATCAAATTCTTGCAAGACCTCAATCCACCGACGCTGCCTCATGTTGAGGTCTGGTTGAGTAAAGATCCATTTGAGACTTTTGTGGTCAGTGACCAAAGTGAACTTGCTTCCAAGCAGATATAGTGTCACCACAATTTGAGAGCATGGATCACAGCTAACAGCTCGAGATCATAGGTGGCATAATTCCTCTCATGGATTTTTAGTTTCCTTGAAGAATAGGCTATTGGATGACCTTGCTGCATAAGCACACAACCTAGTGCAAGAGAACTTGCATCTGTTATGACTTCAAACTCTTGACTTAGGTTAGGTAGCTTTAAAATGGGTGTTATTACCAAAATTTTCTTGAGCTGCTCAAAACTGGTTTGCTCAATGGGCGTCCACACAATAGCAAATTACTTTTTTAGCAAATTAGTGAGAGGTGTAGCTATTAGGGCGTAATTTTTTATGAAAATTCTATACCATCCAGTCAGTCCTAAGGAGCTTCTCACTTCCTTAACTGTCGTTGGAGGTTGCCACTCTTGAATATCTCTAACTTTGGTTTGATCTATAGAGATTCCTTCACTAGATACTATGAATCCAAGATATTCCATCAGACTTTTGAAAAAGGCACACTTCTTTTTCTTCGCATAGAGCTTGTGCATCCTCATGGTGTCTAGCACAATGCGCAATTGCAGCTCATGGTCTTCTCTCTCTTGGAGTAAGTTAGGATGTCATCAAAGAAGACTAGGGCAAACTCATCAAGATAAGGTCGAAAAATATCATGCATTAATCTATTAAATGTAGCAAAGGCATTAGTTAGACCAAAAGACATTACAAGAAATTCAAAATGACCATATCTTGTATTGAAGGCAGTTTTGGGGATATGTCCAATAAGTCTTACAGACTTTTGATATTTATTTACTTTCTTGATACTGATAGTTTTAGGATTGTCGAGTATTTCATAGTTGTTTTTGCTTCAACATTCTCGATATTTTAGGTAAGGTTTTCTCGTTGATTCATATGTGGGTCGACTCATGATATTGAAGCTCTCGCTAATATAACCATTAACATTAACATTGTGTGTGTTTTTAGCAAGAAAATAATTTTTATTTTATTCTTCGTGTATTCTATGGTTTAATCGACGATGTCCGACCATTTGTCAAACTTTCAACATTATCTAGGAAGATTAATTTTCATTTAGCTAAGTCATAAATGCAATGCTAATTGTTTTTCTAAAAACTTTATTCTAAGCAATGTAAAAATCATAAGTGTAATTTTTCTTTCATCTTTCGGACATTGAATTATATTACTACGCACCTAATTTATGTGCATCTAGTGTATATTTTCCTATACAATTTTCTATTGATTTAATGCATTGATTATTTCGTGATATTATCTAAATAATTTTCTATAAATTATTATAAGACTCATATGCCTCTCTTATCATTAGCAAAATGAAATAGAGATAGTCACTTTCAAGGAAAAATTATAAAATATTCCCTTTCCTAACACCATCTACTTTTTTTAGTTATTATAATCACATGAGTCATTAACGAAATAACAATAAATATCACGAAATAAACCATAATTACGATATTTTCTTCATGATAGGCATATAATCCTTTTTCAAGTGAAAGATTTTTTTCACTGAATAGTTTATTATTATATTACTTAGGCAATTTTCCTAAGCGACAGTTCATATGCATTTTCTTTAAAATGCATTTATAATCATTTAAAGCCAAATATAGCAATAAGCTTATAAAACATTATTTTTTTCCAAATGGATGAGATGTTATCTCTATCAGGTTTGTAGTATGGGGGTTTCGCCAATTTTTACTATGTCATTTTCTCCATCGACTGCGTTTCTTGCTTCTTTTGCTTCAAATGGGCTTCTTGAACTTTTGTGACCTCATGGAGCCATGGATGTCAGGCAAAACTAACATTCTAGCTTAGGGAGAGTTGGTGGTCATCTAGAAAAATTTTGCCAACGTTTTACTTAGCGATATGGCTGTATGGAAGAAAGGCGTAACAAGGGGTAGAGAAAATGGAGATGAGGTAGAAAAGGGGTATTTTCCTTCTTCAAGGCTCAAGCTAGAATGGAAAAGAGATGTAGAGAAAATTTTCCATCATCAGGAGGTCTTCCTTCTTGCTTTCTTTGTGAAGGAGAGGGGTTGCATTTATAGCCATGAGGGGGAAGCATACAGTCACTCATACTTTTGCTACTTGTCAAGAGCTAAGTAAGCTTGATAAAAAATGCTTTTTGATTGCCTACCTGTTGGATGTTGGCATGGGGATGATTTTAAAATGCTTTCTCTCCCTCCAAGCTTCAAAAACGTCATGATTTTTTACATACTTTTTTAAAAACATCTTTTTTCCTTCAAAACGACTTCATCTGGTAGTTTTTGGCCAAGTTACCTCGTGACTTATCTAGTTTATAAAGTCATGCCATACTCTTTGATACTTAACTTACTCAATAGCATGCTCGTTTTTGTGCGTTTTTTGTCTACTGATTAAGGCTTTTGCGATTTGTCTTGCCGTTGCAAAATCAATGTGATATTTGATACATTAAATGGAATCGAGAATGCTAAATCAAATATAATGCGGGAAATATTATGATCAAGCCATCGTAAAATTATTTACGAGGCGTATTTACTTTTTTGTTGGCTGGGTTCATTGAGGCGTCTTCTCGTGTTGGATTGCAGAATTGATTTAATGCAAGATTTGATATTACGTGCGGTCACTTATGTGATAACTCAACGAGTAATTTTTAAAACATTTCAAGCCCGTAATTGTTTTATGAAGTGTTATGGCAGGAATATTACAGTATAATAGGCCTTTGGATTTTTTATCTAAGTGATGAGATGATTGTGTGCATGATACTTTCGAAAATGTCTATATATAACTATAGGATACTTAATCATGATCTTGATGGATTTTCTAGGCTCAAAATTGGTCTCCAAAATTATTTAAATATCCATTATTGAATTCTATTAATTCAATGACAACTTTGGGTTGGTAAAAATACATGCAAGGAATTATCTTGAGTGTTACAAGGTGTCTAGGCCTAAAAATAGAGAAAGTCACTACATTTTATGAAAAGTAGCATTTCCGCTAGGCAACTATGATTTTTCAAAATCTACCTATATTGGCTTGTAGATTAGGTCTATTCCAATTGATCTAGCTTGACATATACTCTCTTCCCACTCCCTTTTGTGTGACATGGATGAGTGTGTTGAGATACCAAAGAAAGTCGACAGACCCTCCAAGTTTGGTCTAATGGGTATAGTAAATTTTACTCAGATAGTGTTATTTTTAATGTCATTAATGTAGGACCATATAGTTAATGACATGTATTGATTTTGAGATTGTAAAAAATGTAATCACATCATCATGATCCTTGAATGTCATAACCGGGAATACAAACCTACATAGTTATTCGATAAGGTATGATATCAATGATATTGTTAGGTATGCAAGGAGGTATTGCAATTTCAATAGAGATATACAACAGGATAATCCTCTCAAAGGGAGTGGGTAACTCATACAAAAGATCAAAAGGGTTGTTTGTTACATCAATGTTCTCTACCCACAAGTCCACACACACCATGTAGAGTATAAAAACTCTTCTTTACAAATCCATAAGATATCCTAGGATCAATTTACAAGATCTTGGGGTAGTATGACAACCCTTTTTCCATTAGTCTTCAAAGCTCCAACCTAAACATAGTCAAAACCTTCAAAATATATGAAGAAAATTGCCAAGAGATGCAATTCAAAATATGATTTTACACCTTATATAAGGGGCCTTCGAGTACACCAAGTATTTGAGTCAATGGTTCATCTTCATAAATGTCTTTGATAGGTCCATCCCACATTGTTGAGATGTTTGCAATCACACCTACTTCAATCTCTTTGGAAGGAGCAGTGAGGGCTCTAAACAAGAATCCCATAAGCACAGTAGGAGGATGTGCTACCTAGACTTTCCTATAAAGCATTGTACTTGCTTGTCATTTTGATATGATATGAATACAATGGCATTGTCATGTTGCTCCTCAGTATAGCATACTTGATGATTACCATTTTCTCTTGAGTCAAGGTTCTTGATCTCTATCATGTCATTGTCTTCATGTGTCTAGTCAAAGTCTACGAGCCACCATAGCTGCCATGCTCTAGATCCTGTGTTTCTACATGATATCAGAGTGTAGCTAAGCATGGCTTAGCATGTTCTAGGTCCTCTCTCTGCTCTCTCAGCTCTCCTCCATTATTTCCTAGCTCAAGGCTAACCAATGGCCTTAGTTCTCAACTCTACCAGCACCAATCTACCATGGCAGCCATAGCCACACAGTACCTATCTATGATGGAGCTCTCAAATCTCTTCATATAAGCCATAAATCAACACGCTTCCTTCCAGAGAGTTGTACCTTTGCTTAGGGAAAAGCTTCCTATCACATAAAACCTTGACATTAAGCCTCCATTGGCTCAACTTTTTTTCTGCAACACATCGTTGTCCTGGTTGCACCTACGTCAATTTGTATGGTCCTTGTTTCTCCTACACGCAGCAATCTATCCCAAATGCATAGGGCTTTTGAAGCCCATGTCACAAGCTTCCTTTCCATCAAAAAAGTTTTGAAAATGATTTAGTCTACAGCTCACAAAGAGTGAAAAACCAGGAGTGCCCTAACTGCAAACTCCATAGCCAAGAGTACTCAAGCTCATCCTTTACCTCATTTTCTCTCTCCTAACATTTAAATCAGTCCACTGCCACTCTGATATGACTGATGTTAACCCCAACACGAAGAAAGCAAAAAGAAGTGGAAAAGACGCAGGGCAAAGGTGAAAAAAGGTAGCCCGACTGAAGAAAGAAAAGGAGAAAATGCCAAAAGCGCAAGGGCAACCTTAAAAGTCCAAGGCAAAGGCAAAAGGGGAAATGCGCGTTTTAAAATAAAAAGGCGCACCCTGAAATCTTGTAAAAGAGCGCCGGGCTCTCACCCGTGCAATTTGTAAATGTAGACGGGCGGTGGAAAGGAAGCTAGGAAGATAGAAGGACAATGGAAAAAAGGGCCTAGGCTATGGCCGGCCATGTAAAAAGGGGAAAAAGGGGATGACCGCCCAAAAGGGATTTAGGGTTTTGTATATAAAGTTGAAAAGTGAATGAGAAGCTTATTCTTATGTGTGGCCAAAAGTAGCTCTCTTCTTCTTCTTCTTCTTGCTTGCTTGAGCTTGTGCTTGAGAGAGGGAGTGTGAGAGTGTGAGGGAGTGAGTGTGTGAGGGTGAGGGACCGAGGAGGAGAAGCTCTCCATCTTCTCCTCTCTTCTTCTCTTCTCTTCTCTTCTCTTGTCTTGCTCGCGGACATGGAGCTTGGAGGGTGGAGCTTGAGGATGGAGCTTGAGGATGGAGCTTGCTTGAAGCTTGCACTTGGATCGTGGAGCTACCGGAGTGCGCGGGAGAGGAGGTAACTCGAACGGCATCAAGGTAAGCTCACTACACCCGTAGATATGGATGGCACGTCGACTATGTGAGAGGTAGCCATTAGTGCTCTGCTTGGAACGCTTGAAACAATAAGCGGTCTATGGATCTTGGCGGTTGAGTGAAAGCTCCCACAATAGCCATTAGTGCTCGGCTTGGAACGCTTGAAACAATAAGTGGTCCGTGGGTCTTGGCGGTTGAGTGAAAGCTCCCACATTGGCTATCTCTCACATAGCCGACGCGCCATCCATATCTACGGGTGTAGTGAGCTTACCTTGATGCCGTTCGAGTTACCTCCTCTCCCGCGCACTCCGGTAGCTCCACGATCCAAGTGCAAGCTTCAAGCAAGCTCCATCCTCAAGCTCCACCCTCCAAGCTCCATGTCCGCGAGCAAGACAAGAGAAGAGAAGAGAAGAGAAGAAGAGAGGAGAAGATGGAGAGCTTCTCCTCCTCGGTTCCTCACCCTCACACACTCACTTCCTCACACTCTCACACTCCCTCTCTCAAGCACAAGCTCAAGCAAGCAAGAACAAGAATAAGAAGAAGAAGAAGAGAGCTACTTTTGGCCACACACAAGAATAAGCTTCTCATTCACTTTTCAACTTTATATACAAAACCCTAAATCCCTTTTGGGCGGTCATCCCCTTTTTACATGGCCGGCCATAGCCTAGGCCCTTTTTCCCATTGTCCTTCTATCTTCCTAGCTTCCTTTCCACCGCCCGTCTACATTTACAAATTGCACGGGTGAGAGCCCGGCGCTCTTTTACAAGATTTCAGGGTGCGCCTTTTTATTTTAAAACGCGCCTTTCCCCTTTTGCCTTTGCCTTGGACTTTTAAGGTTGCCCTTGCGCTTTTGGCCTTTTCTCCTTTTCTTTCTTCAGTTGGGCTACCTTTTTCCACCTTTGCCCTGCGTCTTTTCCACTTCTTTTTGCTTTCTTCATGTTGGGGTTAACACTACCCCCCTCCTAGATGAGTGCCAGTCCCATGGCACTCATCGTCGTAGGTAGCAGGCTGTAGCATGCACCGAAGACGTGGGTGACACGGATGCTTGTGGTTTCCGTGGAGGAGTGTTGGTGGTGGTGTGGCAGAAGGTCCTGGGGGCTTGTTGGTGGCCAAGGTGGCAGGTGGAAGGTTGTTGAAGTTGGTGGTAGGGCTATGATGTGTTGGGGATTGCATTGATGGCCAGCACAAGTATTGGTTTGTTGGGGATTCTGCACATGACGATTCTTTGCGGGCTTGTTGGATGGTAAGGGACAAGCATTCAAAGTTGAGTGTTGATGGAGAGCGAACAACACCTTATACCTGCAATTGGAAAACCTCACATGTGGTCTCTCCTTAAGGGGTAGTGCTAGGCTTCTCATCGTGCACAAGACATATTTTGATTAGTCTGGGAGACAGGTCGAACTCTAAGCAAGCCTAGAGTATTGTCCTGCACTTGAGGACCCAAACTGTGGATATACTTCGGTGCAGATATTATGTGAGTGCTTGTGCATACTTAGATATTACATAGTTAGAAGACCGTGGGCTAGTTTCTCATAACAATGCGTGGATGAAGCAAAGTTGTCCATGTGGAGAAGGAGTACGCGTGAAGGCATATGAGACATCCTTTGCATTGTGACTGCACGATGTAGCATATTTTCATGGCCAATCTTGCGGTGCTTATCACCACTGATTGCAATGGTACTAAGGCAGAGTGCAAAAGAAAATTGTGCAAGTGGGTCAGGGTGACAGGTCTAACCCTAGGCGAGACAAGCTCCCCAGGTATGTCCTGCCCTTGATGTGCCCTGAACAATTGTGGGTGAGTGTAAGGGGCTAGGGGACTAGGGACGAAGCCGGTCGACCAAGGTCACCAGACGTACCTAATTTGAGGACCCCTAGGTGCTGTGCTGTGATCGTGGGTGCTTCTTATTTTTTCGTTCATTTCTTTTTCTTTTCTTTTCTTTTCTTTTCTTCTTCTTCTTTTTTTTTTTTTTTGCCTGAGTACAACCATTACAATATGTTGAGGCTATCATCCTTTCAATGGGTTGGAAAATGTCAAGCTTCGAAGGCTCCGAAAATGAATAGTACAATGACGATGGTGCCCTAGCCTCGTTGTTAGAGAAGCAGTTGGCGACAGGGGGAGATACACTTGAGCTATTGCAACCCTCCTTGTGGCACATGCGATGTGGGTACAATTGAGGTAACGGCTGCCGTGAGCCAACTATAGAGCTTCACCCAGAAAGGGGGCGTGGCCCAGGGATGTTTTGTGGGCCATGCAATGTGGGCGGTTGGCAAGGGTGCTTTCGGTAGCATGGCTTTGCCGCGGCTCATTGTGGGGTTGTGGGTGTTGCGGTGATTGGGCATTGAACATTTTCGCGCAAGGACCTGTATTATCCTGCATCCACTTGTCGCTTCATGAGAGCATATGCATTGTGTATGCCGCAACTATAATAAACTAGTGCAATGCAAGGAGACATCACTTATTTGAATTCTATGGTGTTGACTAGACATTTATCACCTGCGCTTGATTAGCTTTTTCTTTTGCTAAAGGCGTAGCATATATTAAACACAGATATGATAAGTTCATACAAGTCAAGAACATGTCAACACTTAACACGTCGGGAACACTTAACCATTTAAAAACAAAAAGTCCTGGCCAGTTATCATTTGATAAGCCCTTCATGCATTATGGGCTAGTCGATTTGTATGAGGCGGGGCGAGTCTGGATGGCCGGGTGATTGGGGCTCTACTGGTGTGGGGCTCCCGTGGGGGTGAGCAGGGAACATGTCGGCCGGGACATGAATGGTGTAATCCCGGCTCGCTACCGCCTCCAAAATTTCTTTAAATAATTCATTAAATTCTTCTCTTTCCCGAGCTGCCCTTTCTGCCTTTGAGCGTCTGGGGCCCGAGCGGGAGCTGGGAGTGCGTACTACTAGTGCTGCGGCCTGTTGCGGGTTTCGAGTCTCGACTTTCTTGACTCGAGGGTTCTTCGGTCTTCGCCCTGGGCAATGTCACTTAGGGCCCCGCTTCTTGGCATACCTCTTGATGGTGGACACATAGCGCTCTGGTGGAAGGGCGCATGCCACATGCTCCCGCCTCCTGCAAAGAGCGTCTTTGCAAGCCAACTCTCCATGATTCTCCATGCATTCCGCCAAAAAAGGAAACCTGCAAGGTGCGAACCAAGGGTTAGACCTTGATACAGGAGACAGCTGTTTGCATGGAAGGGATTTTAGTGTGGTTTATGAAGCGCATATGACAAGAAGGGGAGGGGTGAGGCATGCGGTGTTTGTTGTAGGGGAATGGTCCCCATGCTGATGTTCGCGTTGCCTCCAGTCATTAGCGGATATTAGTTTATGCTAAGTTGCGTGGACTGGTTGTCATGGAGTGGGACAGGGTACATCCTCGGGAGGATAGACCAAAAGGGAAGAAGGTGTATAGGAAGGGACTACACCCTGTCTACACCATTAGAGTTGTTGGTCAAGGCCTCCTATGGCGGCAATATGGGTTGCATGCCCTTCACTTAGAGGTGGGGCTGGTCACACGACTTTCAAAAGTGTGATGAGAGGAGGACCTGAGGAGCTTAGCCTGTCCAACCCGACTCTTCTCCCTGTGCTTGACTATCATTGCTTGTGTGTGTTGATATTGTTTATACATGGTGACACAAAAATCAGTGTTTATTTATATACATATCTATGAATCCATGTCACATCACGAGGATAAGAACCAAGTGTAGAACTCGGGGTTGTACCGGAGCGTGGCACACGCATCTAGTATTCGTGGCAGCTGACTTAATACTGATAGATATTTTGCCACGTCGAGTAGCATGGAACCTTGACCGAGTCTACTGGCAATATGTAACTCCTCCTCAGTGAGAACCTTATCAATCAAAGGTCCCTGAAGCCTAGTCCCAGCTAAGTCCGTACCCCGAATGTCAGTGAGTACTCGAAGGGAAGTTGGTGCCACATAGGCTGGGTCCCTTTGGGATCGCCATTTGGCCAATCGCTCCTCAGAGACTGTCATGATCTGAGCCCCTAGTTCGGCCATTACGACGCGGCTTTCGCACCAACGCTGCTCAAATTGACTCTGGCCTGCTGAAAGTCACTTTAGTAGCTCTATGTCTACGAGATTCGATCAGCAGAGCACTTCATTGAACGTGACGGTTAAGCGTAGTTCGTCAGCCTCCTCGTCAGGGATGAGTCGCATCTGTTCATGCAGGAGCCTGTCGTAGTGCCCGTTAAGATGTTCTTGTTCTTCCCATGATAGAGGAAAGGTCAAGTAATCTCCAAGCTGCTCCTTGGGTATCGTGCCCATGTCCGCAAGGACGTAGACACGCGCAACCACTTTGAGCTTAGCCTCCAACTCAGTTAAGCATTCTGCGACACTTCTATGTTCAACGAGGGCTTGCTTGGTTGCTATCTCATGCAAAGTTCTAAGAGCTTCCTTAGGCTTTAGCATGGCTGGGGGCTCAGGCCTAGATGAGCAAGACTGGTCAACACTAGGATTTTTTATGCTCTTGGGGTTCTCACATTTCTCCTAAGGTTTTGCTGCAATTTTGTCATGGTTCTTCTTGGATGTGACTGGTATAGATTTGTCACCCTGTTGTGATGATGTTGTATCCACTCTTGATTGATCAATGTGAGTTCTATTGTCAGTGGATAGAGTGTTGCAAGCAACTGTTGATGGCAACGGTTGCTTTGGTTTTTTAGAACACACGGATGTGTTTGAGGTTTCACCGCTATTAGGAGAGGCATCAGTGGGTTCATTGGTGGATGGACTCGATGCTTTATTCATCAGCTCTCCGGCGCCCTTCGTCTCAATGTTCTTGGGGTCCACAACCACCTTCAACTGTTGTTGTTTTCTCTGCTTTCTCCTCTTTTTCTTGGTCAATGAAGATGCCTCTCTCAACGACTCAGGACCCTGGGCTCCATTGACCGTTGATGTGCTTGGTCGGGCCTCAGCATTTCCTTTCTCTAGTGTGTCCTTATGGGACATAGCCGTGGTTTGCTGGATAGCCTTGCCCGGTTGTGAGGGCACAACTGCCGCTCTTTTTGGAGAGTCTAGCTTTTCAACCAACTCCCTTGCGTTTGACTCCTCCGTCCTAGGCTTTAGGCACTTTGAAAGTGCTGGAGTTGTCGAGGGATTTGGTTCGACACCTCCTCCACAAGTAAACTACCAAGGACACATTCCACAAGGGGCATTGTCACAGCCAAGGGCTGTGACTGCTGTGGTCCCTGATTGGAAGTAGTAGCAGCTAGTTTAGTGGGCTGGCTACCTTTGGTGGATTGCGGTGTCAAGTACCTAGGGCGATCAGAAGTGGCTGTGTCTTTCGTTGGCCTTTGAGCACTCATTTGTATAGATCGAACATGAGCTGATCTAGTCGCATTAGGTGGCTCAGGCATATCCTTGGGTCGAGAGGTACAGATGGCATCATGTCCCACCTCTTTGACGGTTGGAAGCTTAGATGGAGGTAGAGATTGGAATTGAGCAGTCGCCCTTGACAACTGCTGTGGTGCTTCCTGTGTCTGTTTGGGAGAAGAGGGCGTAGGAGATCTAGGACTCTTAGGTGGACTTGGCACTCGCTGAATGATCTGCTCGAGGTTACTAGACAATTGTGTCATTTGCTTTGTTGAGCGATCAGCCTTGCCTTGAGCAATGTTGTGCCTATGATGCTTGTTCTCCCCTTGGGGAATCAAAGGCTCCTTGGGCGCTAATGATTTTTGTGCCTGCTCAATGGCTACGTATGACATCTATCTATTTAGCATGCTAGGCTGGGGCTCTTTCCTTCGAACAGTCATGTCTGGTTTCTTGCCTTGAGACCTAGAGTTTCTCTTAGATTTCCTCCTGTGCCATGCTTTTGAGGCAGTCTGGCCTTCAGCTGATGGAGGCGGTTTAGTAGGGGATTTTGGTACCCAAATCCATTGGTTACCTGCGTAGTATCCTTGAGCACGTAGCAACGCTTTGGATATCCATCGCGGCATTGTGATGACTCTCCATCGATGCCTTCGTCTATAAGGCTTGGGCTTCTTTTGGGGTCTTCTACGATATTTGTAAGTCCAAAGCCCGTCCTTGGCATTGTCTCTTGACCTTCTTGTTTCAGGCCTAGCCTCACTCACTGGTTCTCATTGTTCGACCTGTGCTTGTATCAACTCTTCCAACAAGTCCTTGCCCTCGTTTGTAGGCTTGACTGTTATGTCATCACCTTCCTTGCCTTTCCCTTGAGGTTCGATGAGGTCACCCTTGCTAAAGGTGGTGACTATCCTCACACCCGATAGTGTCAGGTGTATCCTCTGTGCTACATAGTCAGCCTCACACTTGGTCGCCCTTTTGAAGGGTCTTCCTAAGAGGGTTTCTTTCCTGCAGCTAGCACTTTTTGGAGGAACATGAAATAGGATAGGCAAGCTTTCCGTTTCAATTGTCGCAAGGATTTTGCACTTCCCCATGAGTGCTTGTGGGTGTCCCCCATAAGGGCTAAGAGTTGCACTAGTTGGTGATGGACCTAAAAACGGGCCGGCACTGGCTCATGCACTAGCCGGACCTCATCACTACGCACAAGACAACCCCTCGGCCTCGCGGCCAGGAGCGTCTATCAAAATCTCTGCCTTCCTAAACATTGCGTTTGTAATGCGTTGTAGTCCAACTGATCCTAACCCAATATTACTCCTTAGAGGGAGTCCCTTTCACATAGCCAAACAGGCTCGAATCACATACACATGGGGTTCCTCCTACAGCTAAATGCCGTCAACCCTCTGCGACTCTCCTACACCTTGGGGATTGGCCCCTCGATGCGTCGCTCAACATTTAGACATTTCGCACAAAAGTCACTCAAGGTACCAAATAAGCGTGTCTAGGAATGTACCATTGTCCTTACTTCTCTTTCCCCTTTAGGACCCCACGACTAGCCTACAGCATGGGTATCTCACTGTCTCTCAACGTAGGTCATGTCCTCATAAACCAATTGCAATGCATGTCCAGGAGCTAATCACTGATACTTTTAAATCTTTTTCCA
Organism: Lygodium microphyllum; assembly: GCF_053477565.2. NCBI lineage: Eukaryota > Viridiplantae > Streptophyta > Polypodiopsida > Schizaeales > Lygodiaceae > Lygodium > Lygodium microphyllum. Next base: position 54,002,148 of record NC_141154.1, read on the forward strand.
TGCTCCATGCATTTGGTGGATGTCTAGTGCTCAAACATTTAGCAAACAGTATTATGCACAAGTGCAAAAACATTCTTTTAATGGTTTCCAACTATCGTTCGTGCTTCGTTGCATGGGCTTAGCACCGAGGTGATCCTCGTGCTACTAAGCTCTTAATTTTAATTATCATCCGTCCTAAATGCTATGCATAGAAATCAGCAACTTTCCCATCATTTCACACGGCATTTAAACATATTTCAACTTCTCTACCCTTCCCCGTTTAAATAGTGCATCATTGGATAGGTGTATAGGGTATTTTGACATCATTTTATGTATAGAAAGCGGAAAAAACCACACTAGAACAAGAAAGTGGGGTTGAACTGAGGCAAATCCTCATGCTTCAGTCCCCACAAACATTCACAAACATTGCTCTTATTTATCCTTATTTTTCGGAACCCAAAATGTATTTTTTCCCTATTTTTTAGGGTTTTTCCACCATTTTCTTGTATTTTCCCTTATTTTCCTGCATTATTTAATTACTGAAAATTAAGAACAGGTTATGGGCTGTGGCCCTTAGTTCCTTCTTGCAGAAAAATGAAAGTTTAGTTGATGTTCCTATTCACTTTCCCATTTTTATGCCAAAAACCCTCATTTTCCCTTGTTTTTTCATGTTTTACGTGTTTTAGCATATTATTTTGAACCATAAAATGCATATTTTTCTGATTTTTTGATTATGACCAGCAAGAACTCATAGAAAATAGCAACATGAACAGTTTTTATCCCACATGAACAACATTTCATCAAACAAAAGCCATAAAAGCTCAAATTTCCTTTGAAAATTTTAAATTACCGCTTATTTGCGTGTTTCGGGTTTCATGTCCATGGCTGTAGATTTGGAAATCAGCAGCACTTCATGTCCAGCACAATCACCAATCACCATTTCCAGCTCGTGGAGCAATCCGATCCATGCCGGACAAGCCTCCATCATTCTTTCTTCTTCCTTCTTCTTCCCACATGAACTTGCCTTTAGAAGAGAGAGAGGGAGGAGAGAGAAAGACTGAAATCAGAATTCTTCATAGAGACCACCATTTCTCGGGCGAGAGGCGGCGATAGAGTCCACAGACAGAGGGGAATGAAGCCCCATAATCCATTGGGGGGGTTGTTTGCAGCAGCCATGATGCCCTCTCTCCATCCATGGCGAAAAAAATGGCGCCCTCTGTTGATCACGTTTTTTCATTCCTCTTCATTCTCTCTCCACGTTTTTTGCTTCATAAGGTGCATAAAATTTTTGGGGGGGGTCCAAACTCAAAAGGCATGCTCAAATTTGGCCTCCCAAGTGTCCACCTTTTCATATCTTGACCGTTTCCTTGGCCATTTCCCCGTCCGGACTCGGAATCGAGCTCTGAAAAATCCTGGGCGTCCGGCTTAGCATCCCGCATTGGCCAGTAGCTCGTGTCAACCCGCACGACTGTCTGAAAAATTATGAAAAATCAACAAGTGTCGCTCGGGCGCCTTTAAAGCACTTTGGCGCTTAAAATCGTCCTAGATCGAGCCGCCGCCTTTGACATTGAATATTTTTCCCTTGATATTCATAATTTTTAGCTATTTTTAAGCACTTCCCGTCACCTAAATTCCGCTCTCAGTTGGTGTGAGCTCTGGTTGGCCTAGTAGGGTCCATGATTCATAGGTCAAGATGTTAAAATCTGCTCCTTCGTCAATCAGAGCATCGATAGTATGCTCTCTTTTCGCGGTGAGTTTGACCCTAAGATAAGCAGGTGGTACTATGTCTTCATCTTCTGGGTCCTGGCTTGTAAATTTAAGCCTTCTGACAGATGCCCTTGAGTTCTCGACCGCACGACCAGATGTGGATTCTCCACTGTTGTCTTGGATCGTCAGTGCAGTGCTATTCAAGGTACATCTCTCGTCAAGAGTGTCATGTCTAGTCATCTTCGCATTTGTAGCTTGCTGAAGTTGCATTTTGCTCTGACTAGACACGGTTTGAACACAATGTACATGTGTTTTTGTGGTGTGGCCTTTTTGCCCTGGATGGCCAGATTGGCCCATTGAGGTTCTAGGGTCTCTGTTTGTCTCTATTCGTGTACGGGCTTTTGGTTGCCCTTTTGCAAGTGAGCATCCATGCTCGTGTAGAGCCATTGCTTCACTAGGGTCCAATTTGGAAGACTTGTCACGGCGCGCGTTTTCCCTCCAACCTACTTGGGGGAGGTGCGGAGGCCCCCTCTGTGGGGGTCCGGGGGGGGCAGTCCCCCCCGGCCCGCAGGGCCGTTACGGTAAACGCCATATGTAATTTGGAGGACTGTTTATAGCCAAATTTTGAACTACATGCTCTAAATTTTAGCCCAGTGATGGATCTGTGATATGCCTTTAGCTCTATGTAGCCTTTGGGGTCAATCTCGGGGTTTAGATGTGTCAAAATTTATGTTCTAGATACCTGTCCGATTTTGACAGTTTTCTGTCCGATTCTCAGATGTCCGATTTTCAGGAGTCCGATTATCAGAATCGGACGTCCGATTTTGGGTGGGTCCGATCAACCCAGTGGTCCGATTTTGGTCACGTCCGATTCTAGGACTCGGATCGAAAAAGTGGTCCAATTTTCAAGTGGTCCGATTTTGGGACTCGGATCGGACAGGGTGGTCTGATTCTGGCTGGTCCGATTCTGAGCTGATCCGATTCTGGCTGGTCCGAGTCTGGGACTCGGACGGTCTGGTTCGATTGTGAGTGGTCCGATTATGGACTCGTCCGAGTGTCCGAGTCGGACGGATTGGTCCGAGCGTCCGATTCTCAAAATCGGACAGGTTGGTCCGAGTGCCACATGGCACGTCCGATCGGGCTGGTCCGACTCTGGGAATCCGACGGTTCGACTCCCGAACTCGGGTGGTCCGATTCTGGGAATCGAACCACAGCGAGTTGGTCCGAGTGCGTCGGCGGCGGGCGCGATTCCCGCGCGTTTGTCCCCTCCTCACTGTCTGGTGCACACAATCACCACAGACTTTCTAGATCTGATCAAGGCGCTTGTTGGAAAACACCAGACTCACCTGGAGCAGCACGAATCACCGGCGTCTAGAAATCGGGGCAGTGCTTCCTCGCCCTGTGAACCAAAAGTTCTCTCTCTCTCTCTCTCTCTCTCTCTCACAAGGAAAACCAAGGAACTGAGGTTTGTCCTGGCCTCCCAGGCCTCTTAAGGTCCTTTCCCAGCACTACAGAACCTCACAGCTAGTTCCCTGTCCCTGCCTCACCCAGAACTTGAATCTGCTCCCCTGTTTTCCTGTTTTAGCCTATTATACAGCAACAGAAAACCCTACTGTTTGCCTGTTTTTTCTTCTTTTTCTTTGTTTTTTCCTACCCTAAATGCATCCAAATCACAAAATAAATACCTATGCTACTCCATTCCACAACATAAATCTCAGAAAGCAACAAACCTACTTGCCAAGGAGATCGAATACCATCTTCAACCCCCTCGCTTCCTACCTATCTACCTCAAGCACCGGTTCGGGGGAAACCCCTTACTTTGATGCTCGATTCGAAGCGCGCAAGCGCTCAAGGATTGAATCCATTGGTCCCGGCAATGGAACCAAAATGTGGGAGCTTTCACTCAACTGCCAAGACCCACGGACCGCTTATTGTTTCAAGCGTTCCAAGCCGAGCACTAATGGCTACCTCTCACATAGCCAACGCGCCATCCATATCTACGGATGTAGTGAGCTTACCTTGATGCCGTTCGAGTTACCTCCTCTCCCGCGCACTCCGGTAGCTCCACGATCCAAGTACAAGCTTCAAGCAAGCTCCATCCTCAAGCTCCACCCTCCAAGCTCCATGTCCGCGAGCAAGACAAGAGAAGAGAAGAGAAGAGAAGAAGAGAGGAGAAGATGGAGAGCTTCTCCTCCTCGGTCTCTCACCCTCACACACTCACTCCCTCACACTCTCACACTCCCTCTCACAAGCACAAGTTCAAGCAAGCAAGAACAAGAATAAGAAGAAGAAGAAGAGAGCTACTTTTGGCCACACACAAGAATAAGCTTCTCATTCACTTTTCAACTTTATATACAAAACCCTAAATCCCTTTTGGGCGGTCATCCCCTTTTTCCCCTTTTTACATGGCCGGCCATAGCCTAGGCCCTTTTTCCCATTGTCCTTCTATCTTCCTATCTTCCTTTCCACCGCCCATCTACATTTACAAATTGCACGAGTGAGAGCCCGGCGCTCTTTTACAAGATTTCAGGGTGCGCCTTTTTATTTTAAAACGCGCCTTTCCCCTTTTGCCTTTGCCTTGGACTTTTAAGGTTGCCCTTGCGCTTTTGGCCTTTTCTCATTTTCTTTCTTCAGTCGGGCTACCTTTTTCCACCTTTGCCCTGCGTCTTTTCCACTTCTTTTTGCTTTCTTCGTGTTGGGGTTAACAACTGAATACTAAAGTTCTTGCACATACTCTCACATCAAATCATTGAGGAGGGGAGCTCTTGGCAGATTTGCAAGCAATCTAAGAAGAATCAAGAATAGTGTCTTTTGACACTTATCTAGTGACTCTTGTCACTGATGACAACTTTGGCTTACATTAGATCTAAGATTTTTTGGGGTACTCTAGCATCAAATCAAGGATTGAAATACAACTTGAAGACTCATTGAAGATTTGAAGATCTCTCAAGTATCTGGCTCCACAAGTATCTCTTGATACTAGTCACTTAGTGCTTTCTAGGCACTTGTGCTTGTTAGAACATTCAAAATCATTTCTTCTGCTGAGAATTTTGCAGCTAATTTGCTGCTGTCCCTACAAATCCAACATGGGAAATGACTCTTCAATAGCTCGCTTTAAAGGAGTTGGGTTTTACACCTGGCAAACCCGCATCAAACTCATCCTGATGAAGAAGGGCCTATGGGCCATTACCACTGGAAAAGAAAAGAAGCCTCATGATGCAGACCTGGTAGTCATTTGGCAACAAAATGATGATAAGGCTCAAGCCATTATTAAATTGGAGCTAGATGACATCTATATCCACCATGTGGATAATTGTGATACTTCACATGATACATGGAAGAGAATCGACACTTTGTTTGGGGCACAGTCTAAGTCCTAAAAGTATGGTCTCTTGATTGAATTTTTAAGGCTTAATATGAAGTCCTGCACATCACTTGCAACACATCTAAATTACATGGAAGGACTTCTAACCCAACTTGCACAAATCAACATTAAAATGGAAGAAGATATTTGCACTAGTGTTCTGCTCAAAAGTTTGCCTCTTGAATATAACAATGTATCAACAAACTTAATCAATATGCCAAACCCTAAGCTTGTTCATCTCCAGGCATCATTGTTAGAGGAGGAAAAGAAGCTAAAAAATAAGGAAGAACCAAGCACCTCTAGAGATGAACAAGCATTATATGTTGGCAACAGGTACAAAGGCAAGAAGGACCAGCTTTTCTGTGATTTTTGCAAAAGGACTGGACACACTGAGAAGTTCTGCCATGCCAAAAAAAGGTCCCAAAAGGCCTATCTTGCTGCAGTTGGAGCAAAGGAAGAAGAATAAGAAGAAGATCACCAGGAGAAGGACAAACCTCATCAGTCCTTCTATTCTAATATACTTTTTTATCCTTGTAATTCCTAGCCCTAATGCTTCAGACATAAGCTTTTAAACTCCTCATATAGCCTTGTACTACAGCCTCTGTACACTTTGGGAGGCCCATGTTACAACCTTTGGATGTCCACCATGTTTATGGTACCCACTGTCTTTTCTACAACAGCCTCTGGTGTTTTTCCATGTCTATGGTGTGCCCACACTTTGCAGGTGTTGCTTTCACTAAAGCCTCTATATGCCTTGTACTTCTGGTTGTGATTGAGGAGGGGTGTTGAGATGTTTTCAATCACACCTACTTCAGTCTCTTTGGAAGGAGCAGTGAGGGCTCTAGACAAGAAACCCATAAGCACAGTATGAGGATGTGCTACCTAGAATTTCCTCTAAACCATTGTACTTGCTTGTCATTTTCATATGATATGAATGCAATTTCCTTGTCATGTTTCTCCTCAGTATAGCGTAGTTGATGATTGTCATTTGCTCTTGAGTCAAGGTTTCTAATCTCTATCATCTCAGTGTCTTCATGTGTCTAGTCAAAGTCTATGAGCCACCATAGTTGCCATGCTCTAGATCCCGTGTTTCTACACACATGAGCTCAAGAGGTAAGGCAAAAAATTAGGTAGATTAGGAGTTTCAAGAGTGTGTTTGTCCTCCATTTGAATGAGCTCTTGGGTACCATAAGTCAAAGGTTATGCCTAAGGCTTAATCTTAATAGAAAAAGATTGTTGTTTTTGCAAAAAAGAATGAAAAAGGAAAGAAGAAATGTTGAATGGATATGTCCATAGTCTAATGGTGGCCCTCTATCTCCCTTCACATGCCATTGCCATGCCTTCTTATAGGTGTCCACCATTTTTGAGTCATTAAATTTATTATTTAAATATTAGACATGTTTTTTTACATGCAACACCTCCATGTAGGTGTTTAAATCATCAAGACCCACTCTCATAATCTCACCAAGTGCTCAACACTTCAAACCTTCCATTCCCAGCTTAACTGATGTAGGAAAACCTTCTTCTTGTGCCATGCCATCTCAGGAAGATCCGTATGTATAAACCCTAGGTATCACATGCATCCAATGTATGCTTTATATATCCATATGTAGCCTATTTTGTGAAGTTTTCTTGACCCTTCATTAATAAAACTAGGAGTTTGAAATAATTACTAAATACAAAGATTATGTATACCACTAGAGTATGGAGTTATTAACTTATAGCTAGTTAGCAAAGGATATTCACATAAGTATCTTTTCCACCATATTTTAGCACATTCTAGAATTGCCTAAAATCTACAAGCTATGATGCACACTTACTAGTAAGCTAGGTGCTCAAGGCTAGTTCAGAGTCAGTCTTGTATACAAAAACAAACAATTTCATAATCTTATTACAATCTTAGGGCTCTCTTACATTGTAATATTGATCTTGATGTTGTCCTATTGTGGTGGTAGTGGAGTATATCCTCTGTTATTGATACCCGTATGGCCTCATTCTCTTGCCGCAATAACTACATTTCTACACGAAGCGTCAAAACCTATTGTTGTATTTGATAGTGTTGACAGAGTCCTCGTACCACATAGTTTGGGGAGCACTTGGCAATTTGAGGGTAAAACTTTGGTTGGATGATCATTTATGTGGGAATGTCACTTTTCGCAAAATGCATGGCAAAGTTGGCAAATGTGACTTGGTCTACAAGCTAACTTATACAAAAGATCAAAAGAGTTATTTGTTACATCAATGTTCTCCACTCACAACTCCAAATGCACCATGTAGAGCATTAAAAAATATTCTTTACATACCCATAAGGAATCCTACGATCAATTTACAAGATCTTATGGTAGTATGAAAACCCTTTTTTCATTATTATTCAATTCTCCAACCTCAACATCAGTCATGAACCTTCAAAAACATAGAGAAAGTAGCCAAGAGATACAATTCAAAGTATGATTAAAGCCAAAAGAAACCCCTTGCTTTTATGCCTTCTAAGGAGCCTTTGGATACACCAAGTCTTTGAGTCAATGGTTCATCTTCATAAATGTCTTTGGTAGGTCCATTGCCCACAAGCTCAAGAGACACAGTAGAAAAGTAGTTAGATTAGGAGTTTCAAGAGTGTGTTTGTCCATGTGAATGAGCTCTTGGGTCCCATAAGTCAAAGCTTAAGCCTAAGGCTTAATCTTAATAGAAAAAGGATATCATTTTTGCCCAAATGAATGAGAAAGGAAAGAAGAAATGTTGAATGGATATGTCCACGGCCCTCCTTCTCCCTTCGCTTGGCCATTGTCATGCCTTCTTATAGGTATCCACCATTGTTGCATCATTCAATTTCTTCTTTGAATATTATACATGTTTTTGGCATGCAACCCCTCCATGTAGGTGTTTGAATCATTAAGTCCCCTTTCATGGTCTCACCAAGTAGTCCACACCTCAAACCTTCTATTCCCAACTTAATTGATGTAGCAAAGCCTTTTTCTTGTGCCATGCCATCTCAAGGAGGTTATTATGTATAAATGCTAGGCATCATGTGCATCTAAGGATGTTTAATCTATCCATACGTAACCTATTTTACAAAATTTTCTTGACCCTTATGTGAATTTTTAGAAAACTTATAAATCCCTTATTTCAAATGTAAATTTTTAACTAAATATTTTAATAGATCTTGTACATACTCTGCTTGAGATTTCATCTGACTACAAATTAATTTACTCTGCGAATTGGCTATACATAACTAGTAGAAGAATCCCTTTAATTTCTAGAATTACTATGCCAACTAATTGAGAAACAAAAAAACCCAAATAATACGATATTCAATCACTATATTTAACTACAAATTTGAAAGTCTTTTTGTCTTACTGGAAATGTATGTAGTGTTGTCCTCTCACTAATGATATTTATTTTATCACCTAGTATTTCCAGTTTTATGTATGATGTTTTATTAGCCTTTGATGGCTATCGAGTGTTTACTAATACCCAAGCAAGGGTCATATCAAGTTTCATAAGTCATGATCTGACAAAGCATGAGAGATATATGGACACTAGAATGTCAATATGTATAGTAGACAACCTACACAATTTTTGGATAGTAGTCTAAATAGGGTTAAATTCTAGATACCTACTGTAGGATCTTACAAGAGGCTTCTCTTAGACAAGTTTAGAAAACTTTTCAAGCATTATCTTTATAGAAGAAAATTTTCCAATTTGATATACAAAAAAGAGGTTATAAAGTATATTTTAGACTATTATTAGTGATGTAGATAGCTGCATGTTTATGACCATGTCAAGTATTGATCAACATTAGAGTTCAATATTGAGCCTTTTGTGCTATCATTAGTGCTTGCTAACCATCACTCCTTAAGTAGTTTCTTGTTGTCCTTCAGGATTCCAATCATCAAACATCATCTTCATCAGCTACTACATCTTTTGAGAGTCGACTAAGGCATTAGGTGTCTTCTTCAATAATAATCTTCTAGTTAATGGCTTGCATTTCCATGTTTAGAGACTCTAGTCCACTACTAATTTTGTGTTTTCTTCTCCAATTAGCTACCCAAATCTTGCATTGGTAGAAAACATGAATATAGAGAGATATTTCATTATCTTCTTCACCATCAATAGCTCTTTAAGAGTGTGTTTGGTGTTCTAAACTACTGCCTAGTTGATAAGTGGAGGTCTACAGCTTCTCAACCTAATCTAAGTACTCCAAACTAATCTATTATAAATTATAGAAGAATACTCAACATCAAAAGATGGTATTTCCAACTATAGCTCAATTCAACATGCCTATTTTTGATCAGTTGCTATGATTCTCAAGCTAGGTGAGTTGCTTTGTTTGGTTAGTCTAATCCATGCAGCTAGTCACCTAACTTTTACAGGTTATTTAGTTGTTGTTATCATATCATTTGCATAATGCATCATTTATCTTCTACAAAACTCATATTTCATTCAATAGCTTGCATTTTAGTATTTAGAGTCTTTGACCTACTACCACTTTTAGTTTTCTCCCTGAATTGGTTGCGCATCTCTCGTCTTCATATAAGCCATAATTATGGAGAGATTTCATCATCTTCTTCACCATTAACAACTCTTTAGGATTGTGTTTTGAAGCCCCAAGAGGAACATCAAGAAAATAGGAACTTTACTACAAAAAAATCTATATTGTATCATCAACAAGCATGTTCTTCATAATTTAATCAACCACAATAAGAAAAACAACACCAATCTTCTCAAATCCTCATGCAACATCATATAACAATTCTCCCACTGATTTATCACAATAGATTTTCAACATATTCTTCATGGAAACCATGAAAAGAACAAGAGAACACAAAATAATTCTCCACTTTAAATGGAAATCATCACATAGATTTTATCTTTCATCATCTTCATAGTCTTCATAGTCTCTCTCATATAGATACAATGTTTCTCATAGAAAATTCGGCTATCTCTCACTCTTTATCCCTCTCACACATGCTCTCTCTCAATAGTACATTGAAATAACAAAGAATAATAATCCATAATCTCTCTTTAGTCGTGGATACCCCTCCCAAGAGGTATGTCTTGTTGAGAATCAGCAATCACACTCACTAAACAACCTCTTTGTATGGAGCTTCAGGGTCAAGGACATGCAGGCTAACTTATCCCATATGCACAATGGTGCCTACTGCAGTTTTCCTACTTTCCTATAAAGCATTGTACTTGCTTCCTTTCTTAATGCAATGATTGTACTCTTTTCTTTTCAGTGAAGTGTCAATGTCATTGTCCACATACACAAGATTGTGTTTATGAGTCCAAGTCTCAATCTTGGAACCTAATTCACTTGTGTAACAAACAGTGTCTTTGTCTTCTCCATCATGAGTCCACACTTCTCATTTCATCCTCCATAGCTTCCGGTTTTGCCATGCTCTAGATCCTGCATTTGTCACATGGTATCAGAGCCCAGTTGGGCATGGCATTGCTTCTCTAGCCTCTCTTGATTCCTCTCAACCTCAATCTAGCTCAATGTCAGCTCATGACTTCATCTCCCAGCTCTACTCTCACTGAAGCTTCCATGGCAGCCATAGCCAACAGCACCCTGTCAGATTGAGCTGCTTATATCTCACTCCACAGGTCAAATCTCTTGGAGCTTCCTTCTGGAAAAGTATTCCCCAACTCACAAAGCTTCCCTGTATCACATCAATCCAGGACATTGGACCATCTGGAGCTCAGCATTGTGAAAATCCTCAATCTCTGCTCTGTGTCTGCCATAGCCAGACAGGACCTACCTTACTTGGAGCTTCAATAACTCCTCAACCAGGCCATTTCAGCCCACGATTTCTTCTAGGGAGTTGTTCCTCTACTCAAGACAATTCATCCTGGCACAAAAATTGACTGCATTACTACGCCTTGACTCCAGCATTGCGGAAATCGCGGAAATCTGTCAGAATTGCGTCTGCTTACGTTCGAGCTGCCTGTGTGCTGCATACAGTCCACGATGTTGACGATTATCATGGAGCTTTGATAGCCCATGAAGTCAGCTTCCTAGGCATATAAAAATTTTTGAAAATGATCCACTGTAGCTCCTGCAATCAGCAAAAAACCAGGCTGCCCCCAGAAACCCTAATGCAAAAGCCATAGCCAAAGCTTCAAAATTCTGACATTTCTCACTGTTTCTGAAGTTATCAACAGTGATTTTAATCACTGAGCAATACTCTCTGAAGTTCATTAAAGTACTGTCACTCAGATTTGAAGGTATCAGCATCAAATCAAGAAGGGGAAGATCACTTGGATTTAAAAGAGTAAAGGACTTTGCAGATTTGGTATTCATTGACACAGTTAGTGTTTTTTAGCACTTGTGTCTCTCAACCAGTTCTTCTGTTGCTCAAATCTAATAAGTCTGAAGTTGATTTGCTATTGTTCCCGTCAGTCTAACATGGGAAAAGACTCTCCAAATGCTCGATTCAAAGGAGTCGGGTTCCACACCTGGCAAACCCGCATCAAGCTCATCTTGATGAAAAAGGGTCTCTGGGCCATCACAAATGGCAAAGAGAAGAAACCTCGGGATGCGGACCTTGCAACTACTTGGCAAAAGAATGATGACAGAGCCCAGGCCATTATCAAACTGGAGCTAGACGACAGTTATATCCACCATGTGGATAACTGTGAGACGTCACAGGATACATGGAAAAGACTTGACACCCTGTTCGGTGCACAATCTAAATCATCAAAGTATGGTCTCCTGATTGAGTTCTTCAGGCTTGAAATGAAGTCCAGCACATCACTTGCCACACATCTCAATTACATGGAAGGACTCCTAACCCAACTTGCAGGAATCAACATTAAAATGGATGAAGATGTTTGCATCGGTGTTCTACTTAAGAGTTTGCCTCCTGAATATAATAATGTATCAACAACTTTAATCAACATGCCAAATCCTGAACTTGTTGATATCCAGGCATCACTGTTAGAAGAGGAAAAGAAGCTAAAAACTAAGGAAGAACCAAGTACCTCTAGAGATGAGCATGCATTATATGTTGGCAACAGGTACAAAGGCAAGAAGGATCAGCTCTTCTGCGACTTCTGCAAAAGGACCAGACACACCGAGAAGTTCTGCCACGCAAGAAAGAGATCCCAAAAGGCCTATCTAGTCGCAGTCAAAGAAGAAGAAGAAAATGGAGCAAAGGAAGAAGAAGATGAAGATGAAGACCACCAGGATCGGAAGGACAAGACTCATCTGTCCTTGTACTCTCATAATTCTGATAGACTGTTTTAATAGCCTTGTATTTTCCTTCCCTAATGCTTCCTGCCATAAGCTTTGTAAACTCCTTATGTAACTTGGCATTACAGTCCCTGTACACTTTGTGAGGCCCCTATTACAGCCTCTGGATGTCCACCATGTTTATGGTACCCACACTTAGCCTTTTCTGCGATAGCCTCTGGTGTTTTTCCATGTTTGTGGTATGCCCACACTTTGCAGGTGGTTCTCATTACAGCCTCTACACACTTTGTGCCTTTCTAGTTGTGATTGAGGAGGGGTGTTGAGAATCAGCAATCACACTCACTAAACAGCCTCTTTGTATGGAGCTTCAGGGTCAAGGACATGCAGGCTAACTTATCCCATATGCACAATGGTGCCTACTACAGTTTTCCTACTTTCCTATAAAGCATTGTACTTGCTTCCTTTCTTAATGCAATGATTGTACTCTTTTCTTTTCAGTGAAGTGTCAATGTCATTGTCCACATACACAAGATTGTGTTTATGAGTTGAAGTCTCAATCTTGGAACCTAATTCACTTGTGTAACAAACAGTGTCTTTGTCTTCTCCATCATGAGTCCACACTTCTCATTTCATCCTCCATAGCTTCCGGTTTTGCCATGCTCTAGATCCCGCATTTGTCACATGTCTAATATGAAGGGTCATCCAAGCCACTATAGTGTCCTTTCATAGCTCAACAATATCACTATCACTTGAGCCTTCAACAGCTACTTCTTCTGCTTCTTTGAGCTATTTTGAGCTTGTATTCATCTCTTCCCAAGATTAGAAAATTTTCCCAAGCTACACATTTATCCTAGAGAACACTTACAGAGGCATATAGAGCAAAAAAAAAAAACAGAGACAAAGGCTCTAAAGAAGCTCAACAGTACTATACAAAAGGTCATAAGAAAATATTTAGCTCAACTAAAACCATTCAAAACCATCAAGAATCATTGAATAAGCTTCCAGGCACTCTTAAAATCCATTAATCATCATTCCAACCTCTTAAAGAAATCAAAACAAAATAGAAGCTAAATAGAACCTATCAAACACTCAATAGAACCTTTCATTACATCGTATCTCTACTAAAAAACATCATGGGCTTCTCAAACCTATTCAATCTTATCTAAAAATCTCTCAAAAACTGAAAAACCAATTAAACATCATTCAAATTATACAAAAATCACCCATAAATCCAACAAAAAATTAGCAAAAAACACAGTCATATCAACCCTCAACATATCCCCACACTTAATTAGGGAGCGTCCTTGGTGACCTTAGAAAAAGATAATAAAAGTTCAAAATAATAGCTCATCACTTTATCTTCAAATATCCAATGAGTAACCAATAAGGGCTCTAACTTCATCTCCAAAAAAGGAAACATGTATCTAATCTATCATTCAAGGAAAAATCCCAAAACAAGAGATGAGGAATAAACTTAATCAAATGAACCAAATGTAAACAAACTCCTAAAGGACATGAGAGTTTCTTTGATATTCATCCATCCGTCATCATCACCACTATTCTTCAAAAAGGTATCTTCTCAAACAGTTTGAGTTTCCAATCACGACCCCATCATACAAATAATACACACAATATAGACACTAAGCACAAAACAACCATCTGAATTGCACCTTCAAAAAAGAGATATCACATTATAAATCATCAAATATATCAATGAAGGTGATCCCTCTTAAAAGCTTGGTGGTTTTGGAAATGATCCATGGACAAAGATTCATCTACAAAAGTCTTGGGAGGATTTTGAAAAAATTGCAAGAAATACATCCTCTCCACCGATACAAGATACCTTCTAGGCAAGTAAAGGGCATGAAAGAACAAAATATCAAATTGGTGGGGATTAGTATCCACATTCACATTCATACACAACTTTGAGATTGACTTCTGATCATTATGTGAATGCAAATACATGTATGTAAGATATCAAGCAAAGTGAGCAGTCACTCTCACATTGAAGGATCTGAAGACAGAGAATACTTTTGAGCAAAGTGTAGATAATTTTGAAAAGCTTGTTGGCAGTTATCCATTCCCCTAGAATTAGTGGCCAATTTATATGAGGTCCTATTAGAGAATCTACTAAACTCCATCCTTATCGTCTAAGGATCTTGAGGTCACAACCACTAACCAAATAAGGGGAATGGGGGATAAAAGTGATAGGAGATGGAAGAGAAACAAGCAAGAGAGGGTGAAGGTATAGATAAGCAAAATCATAAAAGGAGAAATGGATTAAAGAAGGATAGTTTATTAATTTAGGGGAATTAGCTAAAAATATTGTTAACATGTTGGAAAAGTGGAAAGAACATATGTGCACGGGGAAGAATAAGGAGGGGAAAAGATACAATCCTATATAAAAGAATAGTAGGTGAAAATAGGGATTTGAGGGGCATCTTGGGGTTGAAAAAGAAGGCGTAGAATAATCTTTGGGGTAGATTGATACATAGAAAGGTAGGCTTCATATCTATGGGCCATTTACTGATAATAATATAAACAATGCATTGATGGTCCTATCACAGATATGCGATGATAGACATCAAAGAAAGATGAATCAAATGGAGGTTGTTTGGAAAGGTGGGCTAAGAGATCCACCCTCAGTTGGTTAGTTTTTTGCACATGAGAATAGGCTTTTTTTAAAACCTTGATTCAAAATCACAAAATCAATCATTGTATGCCAACAAGTTTCGAGGCAATCAGCCACACTTTGGAAGAATATGTCTAGAACATTTGATCTTTATACAACTTCAAATGGTTGACATATAAAACAGCTTGCAATACCACATCTCCAACATACCAAATCACCTCGCAAGTATATGTATGATATAAGCACGGTATTTGGAGTCGCTGAATCTTCAAAGCTGATTCTTACCACCCTAGTCAATAAATCAAAGGACCATGCTCCACTCCAACTATCCTCTGAAGGAGATAAATCCATTATGGAAAGCTTAATATAAAATGCCAACTTATGTTACTAATAATGCACAAAGGAGCGATCTAGAGGAATAAATTCCTGAAATTGCTCAAAACAAGTCCATAACAAATCCATTCTTGACTGAAGCCTTTCCACCTTGGCTTGGAATAAATGACATAATGTCTCATTTCTTTGAAAAATATCTAAATTTGCAAGGGATAAGGAAGGAACTAGTTGCATGTAGAAGGACTCTGAGAAGCAGAATAGGACAAAGCCAATTGTTCCTTAAGTTGTTGAATTTGAGTATTATTCTAGTCTATGATAGTGTTGGCTAATTTGAGTTCTTCCGTTTGGATAGCTATCAAAGCTTTCAACTCTTCGGCTTTCTTCAACAACCTATCCCTCTCCTCTCAGTCATAGTAACCACTTTAGATTTGGTATCTGCCAACTAACCTTGCAAAGTAGACATCTTTTCTTTTTAGGCCTCAATAATCTTAGTTTGTTGCTCCATCTATGTATAGAGGTAAATTTTTTTTTCTATGGTAGAGGATAGCTCTTAGTATTAGCCTTGTTCAACTCCTGCTTGGACTAATTCAATATAGACAGTAAACCAAGAGTTCAATAGAGCTTTGAATGTCTTTGCATAGAAATGGAATTGCATCTCTTGTCAACACACGTTGCACAGAAGGAATTAAAATATCCAGAGTATCATCTCTATATGCTCTAAAAATATTGGCCATTGTAAGGAAAGCAAGCAATTGACTGCAAGATTGAACAGGAACCGGAACTTAAGGAGTGGAAACTAGTATTGATTGAGCCACTCACTTAAGAAGTTTCCTTTGAATGACCAAAGGAGGAGAATCAATATCCTCAATAATGACATCAAGATCTTTAGTAGGAGAAGGGATTGCTAGAGAATCAAAAAGTAGTGGAAGAATATCTTTTGTAGGGGTAGCATATTGTAATATTTCCACGCAATAAAAGTTAGTTGGCTAGTTTGAAAGTTAGTTAGTCAATTAATAAGTTAGTAAGATTACTAACTAAAGACTAACTAAGGTAAAAACTGACTAGCATTAATAGCTAATAATTTTCATTCAATTAAAAATATATTTAAAAAAATTGAGAGTCATAAATCTGACATTTTTCTCGAATTGATAAGTACCGTAGCCACCCTTCACGAAAAGTACAATGTGAATGGGACTTATGAGCCATATTAATCACTAGTATTAATGTGTATAGTTTGAATGATCGAAAAATATTAGATTCTTTGGTGGGGGGGTGGGGGGGTGACTATTATATTTTAGATATTATCCTAAAAAGATAGAACTAAAAGTCATTTAAAAGAAAAGACAAGTGATGTTTTAGTTAGTTTTGGAGATTTTATAAAAAGAAAAATAAAGAAAAATGACTGGCAAAATCGCGTGCGCCACGATTGCAATCTACAAGCAGTAGACAGCACTTCGAACAGAGAAAAGAATAACGAGTGAACTAAGAGCTTTCTAACCAAGTGTCTTGGTGTTTCCCCCCTCTTTTGGATCCAATGCAACCATCAGATTTATGATCGGAGCATCAGATCGCTGAGTCTTCTAAGAGCCCCTCCACTCTTGTTCTCAGACTTATCCCCTCCTCTCTAATTCGTTATAAATATGAGGCATGGGGAGGCACAAGGGAGCATAAGGAGACCCCGAAAGGCTGCAAGAGTGGTGCACAGATCAGATGTTGTATGCTCGCGTAGTGAATGCCAGAAGGTCCCAAAGAACAAAAGAACTCTACTTTTTGCACAAAACTCAAGGTAGAAAGCATGCACGACATGAATAAGAGACCAATTGGGTGCAATCTCCCCCCATGCCTTGTGTGAGCGCTCCACAAAGCATGCATTTTATGTATTAATCATCTTCAAGCTCAAATAATAGCCCA
This sequence comes from Lygodium microphyllum, assembly GCF_053477565.2. Lineage (NCBI taxonomy): Eukaryota > Viridiplantae > Streptophyta > Polypodiopsida > Schizaeales > Lygodiaceae > Lygodium > Lygodium microphyllum. Next base: position 54,019,266 of record NC_141154.1, read on the forward strand.
AATTACAAAATAGCACGCTTTTGGCTTTTGAGTTTGCTTTAGCACAAAATAGAAATAAAGCTAATGGGCGGGCGTCCAAAGAGTTAGGCATACCCAATACAATGTCCAAATACAAATATCATAATCGTGCACCCATGCGCATACAAAATAATAAATAAATATCCAACGCCTTAATAAATAGGCGTGACAAAATATAGGTGCCATGCCTAAGGTATGAGCCCATCAAAATATAAGTGAAAACTCGAATACACGCTATCCTCCCATGCTTTCCTCCGCCACTGCTGCTATCTCTACACATCAACTGAAGCATTCACAATCATTAGTAAAATAATACAATTAAACCGACAAAAGTGAATACCTAGCAGTCTTTAGCTACATAAATAAATCAACTGGTTAGAAATCAATCCTAACCTTAATTTATCACGAGTGCGCACTCTAAACTCATAAACGTTTATTAATTTAATATGTATTTTGCAGAATCACCCGCTATGGAATCACCCATGTACACATTAAATTAATGAAACACCCGAAAAGGATAGGCGTTCCCATCAACTTCTCGCACAAAGAATCCACTTTGTGTATGAGGCCCGGTCAACAAAGTTTACGGAATCCACCATAAAACCTCATGGAATCCACCGTGAAATATGCCTCATGGCATCATACCCCCGGTGTGGGATAGCAATTGTCCTCAATTGCTATTAGCTCAATGTGGAGCTAACAGGGTGGGGAAAGCATTTAAGTCTCTAGCGTGCATCCATTGGGCCTCTTTAACAGGATGGTTTTTAAACTTGACCAAATAACTAGAATATCTACGGCCAGTTCTAGTGGTCATAAAGTCAATATCTATGATAGCTTCAGGTTCAAGTATTTCAGTCTCTTCATCTAGCAAAGGTGGGTTTTCATAAATAGGGTGTACAGGTAATTAGCCTCTAAAGGGTCGTAATAAACTAATGTGAAAGGTGTTGTGAATTTTCCAGTGAGGTGGTAGTTCTAACTTGAATGCATTGTCATTAATTTTGTGAATGATCTTAAATGGTCCATAGAATCTAGGTGCTAATTTCACAACTGGGTGTTTATCTACACTTTGTAATCTACGTTTTTCTATTCTCAACCAAACATAGTCATCAACTTTGAAATTCATGGCCTGTCTTTTCTTATTGGCTTGTTTTGTATATGATTGCTGGGATTTGGCAATCACGTCTTTAACCTCATCAAAAATAGTAGCGTGCATGTTAGCAATATCATCAGCACTTTGAATTCTATTTGATAATGATGCAACAGGTGTAGACAATCTATAACCATAAATCACTTCAAACGGTGCTTTCTTTGTGGCTGTGTGTGGTGTATTGTTATATACAAACTGCAGTAAATGCAAATATGTGTCCCATGTTTGTGGTTTAGAAATAGTGTAAGCACGTAAAAGATCTAAAATAGTACTGTTAGTAGCTTCTGTTTGTCCATTAGTTTCAGGATGAAATGCAAATGAGAAATCAATCTTTGTTCCTAGGTTAGCAAACAAAGTAATCCAAAAGTTATTACAAAATCTAGAATCACGGTCAGAAATAATAACTTTTGGTAATCCATGATTAGTGAAAACAGTTTTCAAAAACAATTGTGCTGCCTGAGATGCTGTTAAAGTTTTCTTACATGGAATAAAATATACTTGTTTACTAAACATGTCTACTACTGTCCAAATCATATCATGGTTAGCTTTAGTGTTAGGTAAATCAGTAATAAAGTCCATAGAAATCTGTTTCCATGGTCTTGACGGAATAGATAAAGGCATAAGTAAACCATACTATTTACCATGATGTCTCTTAACTCTTTGACAAACTAAACATTCAGAAACAAAGTTAGATACATCAGTGTCCATATGTGGCCAATAAAAATCTTCAGTCAATGTATGTAAAGTAGATATGATACCTCTATGACCTTGATATGGAGGACAATGAATCTCATTCAAAACAAAAGATCTAAATGGAACTGTAACACATAATCTCTTTTCATAAAACATGAATCCATCATTGTAAGACAGTAAATCAATAGGAATCCAGTTATTTCCAACTAATTTATTCCAATCAGCATGAAAAGTAATGTCCTGATGATAAGTATCTTTCATAGGGGTTAGAGAATCAAATGATATGATAGAGATATTATGAATGGTCGGTCTTCTACTTAATGCATAAACGAGAGGGATGCAAAGCTCAACCTCTCTGCCATAAGGCATAGTCCCATTCCGTTCCCCTAAAATAGCGTAAATCGGTTAAGACATAACTCTAGGTCAATGCTTTCGTTGTTCATGTCCTTTGACAATCATCCTGCTGTTCCTCAAGATTTTGAGAAAAGTTCCCGGCCAACCGGGACCACCCAACCGTAGGACGGACCCATGGCCCATCCTCCGCACTTTCCTCGGTTTGTTTTAGTAATGTAATTATCTAACACATTAGTTGGACATATAACAACCAGCTTATTTAATTAATCCGTTACGCACTAGTTCCTTCACGTAATCTTATCACGTGACATAGAAAAACAATATCAAACAAGTTCTTTATTAATATATCATCATATTTATCTTTGAAATACAAGGAGTTTCGCCCGTAGGCTTGTCCATAATCCGCCCGAAGGCTATCCAGCAATCCACAGGGATCACTATTCCAAGTTTCCGCCCGTAGACTAGTATGCAGGCCTCGAGATCCAATCTCGAGTCACGTTAGCCTCCTGTGCAGGACCCGGAAGGCGAGGGATTTACGACCAGAGCCCCCCCTGGCACCCAAGCGTCCTCCTGCTCCAAGTAGAGCTCAACGGAGAGACCTCTCACGGCAGGTTCGGTCCACGTTCCCGGCGTGGTCAACAACCCCCTTGGTTAGGGTCAGGCAGGCAGTCGGGGGTAACTGAAACTGCCTCTCCCTTCAGGCCTTCAACCTGAAGTATAGATATTCATTTAATTTGTAATTCATAAATCAAACAGTGCTCTAAAATCTCTAGCAAGCACAAACATTTCCATTAATCGATCTTGTTGTTGGCAAACTGCTAAGGAAGGAATCTTTCCTTTTGAATGCATGTAGCACTCGATCCAGGGTACCTTGCAACTTGGCAAGATCCTTTATATTTTGGGTTAGGGCGTACCCTATTAACCCAACTTGGTCAACCCTAAAGTTCATTGGATACTTTAGTTTCTGGTTTTTTTTTTTAACCTTCCTTATTTAGAAGGATATCAGAGAATACATCTTTTTGCAAGATAACTTGCGTAAGGATCCGCCATCCTTGTTGAGGGTATTTAACCTTTCTTCTTGTGAATCAATCACAAGACCATATGACTTCGTACTTGCTGCCCAAGTCCTGCATTGTAATATGCGATGAAACAATCCGTTTCAGTTTCTTGAAGGTGACATTTGTCAGACCTAGGGTCTCCTTTTTAATATTTTCTTTAAGAACCTCAGGGACAAACCCTAGTTCTTTTACGTTTACGATTTATTGACCCTACAATCAGGGAAGGTGGGTAAGTATTTAAGGTATAAATGTTTCTTGGATTTTAAATCATTCCCAATGCATATTTCGCAGCATAGGTATTTCTAAGTTTATATTAATTTGGTTAACTTTTAGAAGGTAATATTGAGATCACCTCGACACGATTTGTTATCTATGTGACAATTGATTTTTCAGTCCTAAACTTTATTGCTTTGAGGTTAGGTAAATTCAAGTAATCTTCCTTTTCCTTGCGAACAAAACTCATGCCAAATAAACAATCTTTTCTTGCTAAGATATGCAGTTAGCAATGATAACTTCCTAGAGTTTAAACAACGTAAGAAACCTTTCATGAATTTCACCTTCTATGATGATTCGTTGTAAAAAGAATAGGGGTTAATGGTGCAAGATGCAGTTTTTATACCTTCAAGATTTAACTGAAATATACTACTTTAGTGGGTAAATAATCTTGCTCATAATTCGTTTCAGTGCATAATGCTATTTGAAGGAAATTATGTTTATACATTATCCATTTTGCATTTGTTTGCTATTTTATATCAATTTTGTGATAATGATAGAGAAGAGTGGAAACCCATCATTGAGAAGCTAGATAAGATTAACTACCCATAATGGAAGTTTCGTGTGAGAAACTTTCTTAATGGAAAAGGCCTCTAGGAGTTTGTTTCAAGTGAAGAAAAGGAGCGAGAGCTATGTAATCCTACGATTGTAAAAGAATTAAAGACATGGAAAGAATGGAATTAAAAAGACAAAAAGGTGATGTATTGGCTATCTATAGTCATTGATAATACTATGTTGGGACATATCAAACATGGAAAAACTTCACATGCAACTTGGATAATTTTTGAAAACATGTTTTCAGTAAATATAAAGGTATGGAAGTTTTATTTCAATGAAGAGTTGAATACTTTAAAGAAAGAGAATATGTATGTAAATGAATATGTTTTGAAAGTTAGAAGTATTCCAAATTCCTTAACAACTATTGACGCAATGCTTGATGATGATGATTTGTTTCATCTACCTTGGCTAGCCTTAATAATAATAAGACATGGAAATCATTTGTGACTTCTGTGTATGTACAAAAATTGTTTAAAGTTTTTGATGAGTTGGTCTCTCTCATGATCATTGAAGAGATCAATATGCATGATGAATCATATAAAAGAATTAGTGAATAGGTCCAAGCATTTTACTTAGGTTCAAAAAGAGAACATGGCAAATCCTCTTCAAGAGGCCATGGTATGGGATGTACTAGACAAAATCTTTGAAGATTAAGCACAATAAAAATATCCCATATAATCCACAAGAAAATGGTCAAGTTGAGAATACGAATGAACAGCTTGTAGGGATCTTATCAGATAATGTCTGAAAGTAAGCAAGATTGGGACAAGAAATTATACGTGGAAGTTTAAGCTTACAATACGGCATTTAAAAGAGTTGCAAAACACACCCCGTTCAAACTAGTATATGGGGAAGATTGTGTCTTACCATTGGAAATAGAGCTGCCCATTGTGCAATTTTCTCTCAATCATTCATTGGGAGAGATAGAAGCATTGCGGGAAACATTTATTTCACTTGCACATCTTGATGAAATTTGATTGCAAGATTTATTACATCAAGAGGTAGGGAAGAAGAGAATAAATGCACTTCATGACCTTAAGGCTAAGAAATATAAATTTGTGAGGGGTCAGCTATTGGTGGTGTACTATGATGCTTGTCGTGAGCTATTTCCTAGGAAACTAGAACCCAAATGGGATGGGCCACACAAAATTGTCCATATGGAAAAGAATGGCTCTACATCCCTTTTAGAAGATTTGCAAGGGATAGAGTTTAAAAATAAAGTTAATTTTAATAAGCTAAAGCCTTACTACATGTAAGGGCTGAGGTTGGGGGACTTGATGCCTGTGCAGGTCCATGATTCAACTTTAACTTGCAGTCGATACGAAGACAACTAGAAGGGAAGAATCATTCCTTATCTTGAGCATCCATATTTAGAGGATCTTTCACATGGGATATTAAGGTCTACTGCCACCATTGTCAAATGATTCATACAAGTATTCCTATCGAGCTCATCAATAAGGAAGGGTGGATTGTGCCTCTTAGACATCCTGTCTCTCACCTCAACTTTGATTATCATAAGTACAAGTGAGCTAATCAGTATGGTGTGGCCTATCAGTGAAGACTCGGTCTATACTTTGTAGTTTTACAGAGCTTCTAGAGGGCCTGGCCTATCAGTAAAGAGTGGGTCTACACTTTTTATTTTGAGAGCTTCTAGAGGGCCCTCTAAAATGCAAGCATTGGTGTGGTCATTAAATATCCCTAAGGTAGGTTTGTTATGAAAATGGGAGTATATTTAGGGCATTATTTTACTAATAATATGGTAAAATACAAGGGCTTGATTATGGGGTTGAATGTAGCCTGATGTGGTGGTATCCATCGATTATTGGTGAAAGGTAACTCACACTAAGGGATTAAATAGTTGAATGGGACCTATAGTGTACGGGATCCCATCCTATGGATGCACCATCATGTAGCCTGGGATATGTTGCATATATTTGAGATGGTGACTTGTCAGCTAGTTCCTTAACAGTGGAATCGCTTTGCAGATTCCCTCGACAATTATGCTTTTGTTGAAGATGTCTTTTTCAATTGTGGTCCGGGGGAGCTCTTACTATTACCTTCTAACATTAGCCCAAGACTACTTTGGGTCTTCTTGTTGACACTTCCTATTTTGGCTGCCGATGGCTAGTTTTCTATTTATGTAGGGGGTTAGCCAATAATTTGATGCATTTAGTGTAGGGCCTGAGGAGCCCTTATCCTGGGTCGATCTTGTGTTGTAGTAGAGTTATGTCGAGACCAAGGGTTTGTTTCAGCATTACACTATTGAATAGACATTTCACGGATTATTTCATTAGGACAAGAGGGCAAGTCATTCTGTAGTGAAATATCACATTTTGTTAGGCCAAGAGGGCCATGTGTTTGTTTAGTGTGGGTGCAGTTAATGGGTATTTTTCTAGTGCTATACTACTAAACAGATTTAGCGGGACCTCGAGGGAGCCTCTTGTTGCACAGAAGCTTCTCGTGGCAAGTCTAGGTGATGTTCTTCCTTTATTGAGTATTGTTGTCCAGCAAGTTTAGGTGAAGTTGTAATGGAAGGGAAATACTTAGGTCAAGTTGACCTAAGTATAAAAGGTGTAAGGGACACTGCATAGGTACCATTTTGATGAATACACATTTGTCCTTTCACCTTCTTCTCTGTCCTTCCATGGCTGCTAGCCATTTCTCTCTCCTCTTCTTGCCTTTCTCTCTCTACTCCTAGTCTTTCTCTCTCCTTGTCACCCTCTTTCTCTCTCCTCTCTGTAGTCTCTCCCTTCTCTCCTTCTCTCTCCTAGATCTCCTTCATTACAAGTGGTATCAGAGCTCTAATTCTGATTCATTTAGTTACTTTACATGCTCAGTTACCATCATCTTCAGTTTTAAAATCCAAGAAGCTTCAGGTACATAGTGACAGGCACAAAAAATGGAGGAGCACTGAAGAGCTACAGGTCAAGGACCAAGAGGACAGCAGTCAGGAGCATTAATGGAGTCCTTAGACCAAGATTGGAGGCTGGAACACCACATTTAGTAGGTCATGGGTCATTTTTGGCAAATTTTGAAGGTATTTTCTTAAAAGACAGTGGTAAATGGAGTAGAAGAGGGGAAAGTCCTAGTTACTTTTCAGGAACAGTCTTCTCTCTCTTCATTCTCAAGCTTGAGCCAAGCTTCCATGGAGGAAAACCACCCTAGATCTCTTCTCTCCCATCTCCATTAATCAAAAGGCTTCTACAGAGCCTCCTAGGGACCTGAGAGCTTAATTCTCCATGCTCTAAGCTTTCATAGGGTACTCTTATGGCTCATAGACCATCATTTTATCATTTTATTTGCTCTTGCAGTTCTTAGATCACCTTGCATTGAACCAGAAGGGGAGTTGGAGAAGGTCTGTTGCCTTTCCCTTTTAGGCTTGCAGATCTTTCCTTGAAGGAAGCACAGATGACGACGAAGAAGATGGCGTGTGGTGAAGATTGTTGCATGTACTATTGTTGATGATGCTAAAGAAACATCTGGGGCCTGTACGTTGACTGTTGTTGAGCAGGCTACTTGTATTGGCTTCCCTACTACTGTGGCAGTTGCTACGGTGTTTGTTGGGGAGCATACAGCTGGATTCTGGGCCCAACCGATGTTGATGAGCTGCACGCTACCCCAAAGAGCAGTGAAACAAGAATTCGCCAAACATCATTAATGCTATCGAACCACGCATCATCAGAGAGGGAAAGTTCACGATTCCATCCGGATTGAGAGCTTTTGTGAAAGTCAAGAAAATGAGGGGAGGAATCTTGGTCCTGAATACTGTTGAGAGGGCGTAAGTGCCTGGGCCTCATCGGATTGTGATGAGCTGAGAAGCTCCAGGAATAGATGACATGCTGTTGGGGAGAGTTCGAAGCTAATGATCTGAAACCAACAAACATCTTCTTCCTCCATGCATGTGACAGATCAGTCCTGTACGACAAGACAGGAGCCTTATACGAGCTTAGATACCGCAGAGCGAGCCAACTTCGATGACCTCAAGGATCTCTTCATTAAGAGATTTGCCGAGCCCGGATACTCCGATAATCTACTAGTGCGCTTGATGAATGTCAAGCAGAAAGAGAAGGAGGACATTCGCGATTACGTGACCCATGTGCGGAGTCTCTTCAAGAGAATCCCTATTGGAGAGCGGCCAATTGAAAGAGCAGTATCAACTGTATTCATCAACGGGATTCAGAACGAGGAACTATATAAGGCTTTGGCAGGCAACTCGAGCTTGCAGCGAGCCACACTAGCTAGGGTCTTTGAAGAAGCCACCCGAGTTGACGATCAACTGAAGGAGCGGAGCTCCAGAAGCGCGAACCTAGAAGAGACCAACTCGCAAAGCTCAAAGAGAGCGTCAGTCTCGAGTCAGCGATCAGTCTCATCATCCCAGGATAAGGGAAAACCACCGAGACGAACCAAGACTTGGCTGACGTTAAGATGGAACTAGCCAAGTTGCAAGACATGTTGAGATGACCAACGCGCCTACACGTCCAATGCGTGTACTGTGGCGGAAGCCACTTGCCAGTAGAGTGTCAAGACCCTAGGTCAAGACCTTGCGCTAACTGCGGTAGGTTCGGTCATGACGTCGCGCATTGTTGATTGCCAAGGAGACTTCCATACAGCCATACGGCCAAACTTACCTAGCAAACAAGCCGCAGCCATTTTTAGGAAGGGGAGCCCCATTGGCCCTCCCTACGCCTAACAACATTAAGCCGGCTGTCCCTAGGATGGAAATAAATCCTACAGGCATTCCTAGACCGCCTGGTCCTTACATAACCCATCCACCGAGTGACGCTCCTGTCCACTATGTGGAAGAACCAAATGAGGAAGAAGCTCACATCTGCCTGTACGTCTCGCATGACGATGAGGGCAACGCTGTCCTCATGGATTACCGCCCCGTGCCAGTGATGGCGTTAGGAAGAGGACGAGGTAAAGGCCTAGGAGGGCAGATGCATGATCCAATCACCTGTTGGACTTGTGGTCACCCAGGTCATGTCTCATCACGCTGCGCTGAAAGGGAGCAACAAAACAAAGACAAGGCTGACCAAAGATGTGCAGAGTGCGGAATCACTCATCTCTTCATTGATTGCCCAAAGCGGAAGCCATCTTCGAGCTCAGCCAACGTGCTATCTGTCCCATTGGGGCTGTTTGGTGTCGAGAACCTCGATGGGGAGGCCACGCCTATCCCATTGCGGTCATGACCCGTGCCCAAACAAAGCAGGCCGGCATCTCTCTGCCAGGACCTAGCAATCTCGATGTAGCCTCGCTAGGGAAGAAGAGCCGGAGACGGAGGAGGAAGAGATCGGAAGCTAAAATGGCACTAAAAACGGAGAGTGCCACAACTCTGCCTGTTAGAAAGAAGGTCTCTGACATAGAGGCAGAGACGTTAGCCCCTAAGACGGCCGAAAAGGGAAGCACTAAGGTAGGGGAATACCTGCATCCGAGGCAACAGTTAGAGGCCATAGAAAAGGTAAAGGAATGGGTGAAGGAAGCCCAAGAGCATCTAAAAGACGCTGAGCCCATCATAGAGGACGAGATCAATGATCTCTCCAGCATAAGTACACCAACCTCACCTCCACAACCAAAGTCGGGAGAAGCAACTGCACCACAAGCAATGCCGCTAAGGCCAAGCCTCGGCGCTACAGGGCCGCAGTTCAGTCATGGCCACTGGTCAAGATGATCCAGGTTAGGAGAGAGACGAACACCCAACGATCTCCTGACCACGTTGGTGACTACCCCTGTAACACTTAGCCTGGGAGATCTGCTTAGGGAGCACCCCACCCTATGGCAAGATCTTAATCAATGGGTTGAAGAGGGTCACAAGAGCAGGTCATGGCAGACCCTCATGACCATGATGCAGAGACGCAAATACTGAGTTTGACGCTGAGCTCTATGCCTAAATCCTTGCACGTCAATGCCTTCTAGGAAGGTTCCGAGATGCATGCGGTCTTACCAGTTTTAGCCCTAGGTGATACAACGAGAAAGGGAATTGTGGGCACGGGGGCTGGGGTTAGTGTGCTTAGCCACGCAGTGCTTCAGACTTGGGGAAACCCACTCGTTGAGACTGCTAGGTTTAATGTCACACTAGCAAACAGTATGAGAGTCAAGCCATTCGGAGTGCTTAAGAATTGGCCAGTGAAGATTGCAAGTGTCCAGTTCTCGGTTGACTTTATAGTCATGAAGGGAGTGGACTATGACATCCTATTAGGCCGACCCTGGATGCGCAACGCTAGAGTCATCGAAGATTGTGGTAACAGCTTGATCTTCCTTGGCAATAGGACGGACGCCGTGAGAGTAGAGATGGACACCTGGAAGACCTCACCAGTCGACTTAGATGCCATCTCTGCTATGCTCAAGGGTAATGCTCAGGTCAAGAAGTCCTATGGGCCCTTGACCAAGTATATCCCATGCCCAGAGGACGAGCGGGATTGGATGCATGTCCTTGCTACAATCGACCTGCCATTCCTTGATCACGAGATATATGAGCAAGCCATCAAAACAATCGGCAAGGCTAACGACACACCCTCCATACCAGTCTGCATGATGGCAGGAAGCCTTCGTGGGAAACCGAAGCCCGTCAACTTCCAAGTCCCAACCAACAAAAGGGAACTTCGGGAGATACTGGAATACCTAATGGACAAGCTAGCTAGCAATCCAGCTGCAAATTTCAAACCACTCCAGGATCTCTTAGATGAATCCAAGTGGCAGTGGACCAAGGTGCATGACTTAAACCTCATGTATAACTAGGCCCTGGTTCCCGACCAATGACCAGAGATATACCAAGCCCTAGGAGATGACAAGCAATCTGATGAAGAGAATTCTAATGACGAATACGAAGACTGCCAATCCTTCAGTGATGAAAGTGAGGGTGAGGTAGATACCATGGAATACGACACTAAAGGACAAGAAATAGAGCAAATACGCGCAGACTCCAAGCCGTAGAAAAAGAGTATCTTCAGGATGGAGCGAGGAGTCATGCACAGGAGTGTGATCGTGCCTGGTTGGAACACGTAGGAGCCATAGACCTTGAGCAAGCAGGCCTAGCCTAGCCAGGAACGACATCAGTACTTAGGAGTAAATCACTATCTAAACTGCGCCCACCAGGGGAGACCACCTCTTCTAGCGAAGACAGAGAGTTCGACTCTGAATCGGAGGTTAGTTCGGATAGTGATCTAGAAATCCCGAGGCCGCCCACAACCAGACACACCAAGGGGGACCTACCCGTCCACCTGAGGCGCAGACGATCAAGGCAGGAAAAGGCAAAGCAACCCAGGGATACACAAACGGAAGAACAGCAAAAACCGTAGGACCTCCCTAAAACGATTTACGAAATTCAAAAAAGGGGATAGGGTGGTAGTTCTGTTAGGTGCCAAATGTCAAGCGCAGACAAGCGAACCAATCGAGGGACCAGCCAAGGTCAAGGAGGTGGACCTAGCCCAGGAAGGGGAAACACCCCGACCAGTCTTCATTGCCGATGACTTGACTAATGAAGAAGAAACGAGTCTTGTCGCTCTCTTGCGAGAGTACATAGACGTGTTTGCCTGGTCCTTAGAAGAGCTTAAGGAGGTAGATCCGAGTGTCGTGACTCATAACATACCCATGACGCTAGATGCAACGCCGGTCAAGCAGTGACCGTACCCTATGAATCCAAAACACGCTCATGCTGTCAAAGAGGAGATCGATAAGCTGATGAGAGCGGGATTCATCTACGAAATTGAGCACACAGACTGGGTATCGCCCATAGTCATCGTGATGAAGAAGAATGGAAAAATCCGAGTGTGCGTCAATTACAAGAAGGTGAACGCTGCTACCAAGAGGGACAACTATCCGTTGCCATACACCGAGCACATGCTTGAGAGAGTGATAGACAAGGAAGCCTACAGTTTTTTGGATGGCTTCTCAGGGTACAACTAGGTGCAAATGCATCCTGTAGACAGGCATAAGACTACCTTCGCCACTGAGTGGGGGATCTTTGCTTACATAGTCATGCCCTTCGGGTTGACTAATGCCCCTGCCACTTTCCAACACCTCATGTGCACCATCTTTAAAGACATGATTCGCAAGGAGTTAGAAGTCTTTGTCGACGACCTTTGTGTCCACTCGACCTGGATCGAACACCTAGACAAACTCCAAGCGGTCTTCGAGTAGTGTCGCTTATATCGTCTCTCCTTGAACCCCTTAAAGTGCCAGTTTTGGGTTAAGCATGGATGCATCCTAGGGCATGTGCTGTCAAAGAACAGCATTGCCACTGGCTTCTCGAAGGTCAGGGTTATTGTTGACCTTCCACCCCCAAACAACTATAAGGGAGTTCAATGCTTCCTAGGCCATACTGGATACTATCAACGGTTTGTACTGAATTATGCGTTGATCGCCAGATCTTTGTACAAACTGCTTATTGTCTTCGAATGGACCGAAGCATGCCAACGGGCATACGAAGAATTGAAGAAGGCTCTAACCACAGCACCAATCCTACGAGCCCCAGATTGGACCATTACCTTTGACGTGCATATCGATGCTTCTAAGTTTGCCGTGGGGGCAATGTTGTCTCAACCTAGAGAACACAATTTAGACTATCCAGTGAGCTTTGCTAGCAGACAACTCACTGAGACTGAAATGAACTACTCGACGATGGAAAGAGAGGGATTAGCCATGGTATTCGCTGTGAAGAAGTTCCGGCATTATCTTTTGGCCACTCCCTTTACCTTCTTTGTAGACCATCAAGCCTTGCTCTATCTAGTAAACAAACCTTGCGCTACAGGACGCATAGCTCGTTGGCTCCTTCTGCTTTTAGAGTTCGACTTCTCCGTGGTGGTACGGAAGGGAAAACAGCATTACATGGCCGATCACATGTCACGCATTCCCACCGGAGAAGCCGCTTGACTAGGTATTGTTGATGAATTACCCGACGCCCATCTATTTAACCTTTCCAGCGAGAGAGATCTATTTAAGGCTGATCTAATGCCATATTGGGTAGATGACATAGTCCAGGTGCTTGAGCACGGACTGCCTGATCGACCAATAGAAAAAGCCCGACTTAGTTAATTAATCCTTAAGTTCTAGCCCTATCAGCTGATTGTAGGCCAACTCTATAGGTTGGGGCAAGATGGATTGTTGCGTAGATGCATATGCGAATATGAGATGCACGATGTGCTCTCAGAAGCGCACGACGGCATTTTCGAAGGGCACTTTAGCGGGGATACGACAGCACGAAAGGTGTTGCAGTCTCAACTGTGGTGGCCCACGCTTTTCCATGACACAGCACAATTTGTCAAGCACTGTGACGAGTGCCAGCGGATGAAGGTCCCGCTTCGCAAGGATCAAATGGAATTAACCCCAGTTATTGCTCAACAACCCTTCGAAAAATGGGGAATTGACTTCATTGGACCCATCGGTCCTGCGGCACAGTATTCATAGGCCAAATACATCATTGTAGCCACGGATTATCTCACGAAATGGGCAGAAGCAAGAGAAACACAAAAAAATGACGCTAGAACGACTGCTAAGTTCTTATGGGAGCAAGTGATTTCACAATTCAGCTGCCCCATCGAACTGGTCAGCGCGACTAAGGCAGGCACTTCATCAATGAAGTAATCGCACATATTCTGTCCACCTTCCTCATCATCCGTCGCAAATCCTCGCCATACTACCCTCAGGCAAATGGCCAAGCGGAATCAACGAATAAGATTCTTGTCAATGTCCTAACCAAGGTTGTCTCTGCTTCACGCAGCGACTGGGACAACAAGCTAATGGCAGCTTTGTGGGCTTACCACACAGCTTATAAAACGGCTATCACAGTCAAACCCCCTTTAGGCTGACATATGGAACAGAAGCGATTCTACCATTAGAATTCTTTGTTCCTAGCCTGAGAATAGCGCTTCAAGAACGATGGGAAGGGAAGGAGGCATGGACACAACGCCTAGTTGAACTCGAACGCCTCTCGGAGACTCGTCTTCTAGCCACCCATGTGCTGATCTGTGAGAAAGCCCGACGCAAGAGCTGGTTTGACCAGCACATCAAGCAGCGCAAGTTCGAACAGGGTGACTTAGTGCTCCTCTACTCAGTTAAGGGGCATAAGCAAAAAATGAAATCTAGAGGTCTTGGACCCTTCAAAGTTCGTACTATCAGCCGAACAGGCAATGTCAAACTTGAGACCCTAGACGGTGAAGGAATAGGCTTCTTCAATGGCAGTCGTGTCAAGAAGTACTACCCTCCTATACACCCTTTGCATGAGCCACTGATGTTAGAACCACCTGTCAACGTACGAGTAGCCACAATCACTGAAATCAACGACGAGGATGAGGAAGCCGTAAAACCCGGACACCTCCATATTACGATCACGGCAAAACAAACATGCGCTTTCAATGCCTTGATCGACGAGGGAGCAGACTTCAATGTCTTAATCCACTATCATTGGACTCAACTTGGCAGACCACAACTTCAGTCCACTAATGCAAAATTAAGCCCATATGGGGCCCATTCCTACGCACTACTCGGCAAGTGCAAAGCATCTGTTTCTATTGAGTCTGAGACTATTCCAATGATTTTTTACGTGTTGCCAGACACTAAAGACGCGGGCACGAAGTCGCTGGTGGGGCAAACTTTTAAAAAGCAAGCTCACTGCAATGTTGATTACGCATTGCAGTGCATCTACCTCGCAATAGGCAACGTTCGCATTGTTACCACTTTCAGCAAGGGCTGCACGACCTCATCCCGAGCCACAGAGCCACCGATAGAAACATATATAGTCAAGTTCAAGGAGGGGGATAGTGCGCGGTCGCCACTCCTCGAATTTCATAGACCGCAACCCATAGCAACCAAAGCTAAGGCCCCACAGCCTCGCCTTCAATGGATGCCTAAACAGCCGCAACAGTCGCTTCGGAGTCGACACACCTACCCTCATAAGACCAGAAGCTCTAAACCTAGGAGGCCGAAACGCAGTTACAGGAATAGACGCGTAATCAGTCAAAGATGGGTCTCCAAAGCCCTCTTGCACGCACAAGGCTACTATGAGGGCAATGCTTGGCTATGGATACCTAAGGCCCACACGGCCAAAGGCACCACTCATACGCCAGCCTCAAGCTTGATCATCCCAAAAATCGTAAAACCTCAAAACCGCAAGCCACAGAGCTTCCCCGACCCGCAACCATCAAGTTCAGCCATACGTGAACCCAAGAGAGTCGCCCAAGCCTATCGACCCACGCGACAGCCACCGTCACAAGAGTCATCACCCGCCAGAGTCGATCCAACTTCCCAAATCCATCCTGAAAGCAGCAGGCCGTCACTCAAGGCTACTGCTAACCTAGCCATAGTCCCAGCGACCCAATCGCAAGCTCAAGAACACTCATAACAGCAACTTTCCGTTGCCAAAGGCTCAAGTCCTACCAAACCCCAACCACCCGCAGGCCTTAGACCCTCTTACGAGAGGAAATCCTTTCTCATACTAGTAGCTAATTTAGCTGAAGAAACAGGGGATGACGTGGTGGATTGCATTAAGCGACTGGATACCACTTTTGTGTCGCTAGATCTGAGCTACGATCGCTTGGACTTAGGCCTATTGGAAGAATCCTTTGCAACCGAAGTTCAAACGATGCCTTGTTCTTGGGAAACGTTTAAATTCACGTTCGCAAAAGCCGCTACCTCCGCCTGCTGAATTGCTCAGCACCTATAATTCAATTATTGCGACTATTTATTATTATGGATCTACTTTTTTTTTTGCACACAGCCCTGAATCATAATGCAAAAAAGCACCAAACAAATTTTTGTTCCATATGAGTTCCATTTCAACCATCAAACATCAACAAGAAGAAAATTTCCTTTGTAAAAAGAAGAAAAATTCCTTTGTAAAAATGAGACATACCGCTTATTTGCGTGTTGTGGGATTTGTAATTAATTTTTTCGGGTTGCCAATGGACAGACTAGTAGCAAATCTTCAATGCTGAACATCTCTCCTCAGCCTCCTCTTGATCTTGGAGCAATCCAGTTCATGCCGGGCAAGCATCCTTCAACCGGTCTTCATTTTTCTTCTTGTGCATGAACTGCCCCTTAAGGGGAGAGAGAGGGAGGAGAGAGAAAGACTAAAACTATATCTCCTCATCCAGGCAGCCATTTCTGAAGCCGAGAGTGGTGATGAGGAGCGTGGAAAACAAGCATCGGGTTGATATAATCAGATCATAGGGGTGTATAGAGGTGCCATAACCCCCCCCTCAAAAATCACGTCGCCCTGCTGCCACCTTCATCCTCTCTCTTTTTCATGGAAAAAAAATGCCCCCCCCCCCTCCCCGATCGCGTGAAGAATTGGGGGGTGGAATCCCCAAGGGTCACCCCCCTCGACTCCAAGTCCTTTTACACTTGGCCTTCTTTGGTCTTAGACTCCCAGCACTACCATTCGACTGTCCGATGTCCAAATCAACTTCTGAAAATTCCTGGGCATCCTTTTCTCGGCATCAAAAATCATCTCTCAATGTTGTTCCAATTCCATGGGCACATATGAATATGTGGACACTCCTTGGTTTCATGTTGTTCATTAATGCATCCAAGCTATTTAAAATTATAGTAATCCACAGGAGAGAGAGAGAGAGAGAGAGAAAAGAAGAAAGAAAGAAAGAAAGTTATATTAACGTCTTCTAAAGACCAAAACTGGCCTATGAGACAAACTGTGATACAACTGATGAGGTCCAGCTATCCAAAATAAAAGTGCTGAATGAAAAGCTAAAAACTGGAAACTGAAGATACGGTGCTGTGAGTGTGATAAGTATCATGTATGTGTATGTGCGTATGTAGCTCTGGTACTCTAGATAATGGCTACAAAAGGGGAACAAATGTCGGCTGTGATAGGGGAACAACTGTCGGCTGTGATAAAGTGGTGCGATGTGTATATGTAACAGATGCAGGGAGATATACTATCCTGGGATGTAGTAGCAGTCGTCGAAGTCGCTAATAGCAGGTGATCCCTCCTGGATGCAGGATGTGGTACATCGGCGGTGGAGAAAGAGCAAACTAGAGATCTGAGATCCAATGTGTCGAGTGTCGTCGGATCTCAGTCTGCTGTCGATGTAGATCAAGAATCCTCCGAATCTCCTGTTGGTGTGGCTGTGGGGTCCGAAACCCACGGATCCTCATGCGGCGTCGGGTACGCTGGTCCTCAGCCTGCTGTAATGTGAGCCCGGAGGTCTGGCTGGAGGCTGGTACAGTAGCTCTTACTCTGTCTGTCTGAAAGAACTGTGTAATAGTCATCTGGGTGGGCCCCTCTCTGACTGGGACCCGCTGTGTGCTCTGCTCTCTGATGTGCCATGCCTCTCCCAGAAAACGGCCAAATGATCTCTGATCCATATCAGTCATACATCCCTGAAGTGAGCTGCTCAATGTGTATCTAGATCTCAACTCTGAGTATGCCGGGCATCTGAGAACAAAATGCTCCTCACTCTCCACCTCTGATCTGC
Source organism: Lygodium microphyllum (assembly GCF_053477565.2). Taxonomy (NCBI): domain Eukaryota; kingdom Viridiplantae; phylum Streptophyta; class Polypodiopsida; order Schizaeales; family Lygodiaceae; genus Lygodium; species Lygodium microphyllum. Next base: position 54,036,794 of record NC_141154.1, read on the forward strand.
AAAGGGGGCATATCCTCTCCTCCCGTGGGATGCCACTGGCTCTGCCACTTTCAATCATAAGCTGATGTGATGATACCCTGAGCTGTCCAATAAGAACTCTCAATCGATGTGGCATATAGATCTGCATATATCTCGGAATCTCTATGAATCCCTGCTCTGATATACTCAAGAACTGTGTATAATAATGTGCCATCTTCGATGGCAGTGGCTGTGCAGGGCTGACCCATGTCCTCTGTATATAAATATGCCATATCTCCTGTCTGATGACTCTGTTCCTCTCAGAGAGAGAGAGGGTGTAAGTGGGAGCCTGAGTATCATATAGAAGAGGTGGGAGTCTATCAATGTCCAACCCATGTCTGTCAAACCAAGCTCTAGTCTGTGCATACCATGATGTGGTATCCCCCGCTCGAGCCATCTCCTGAGATGCCATATATGCTCTATATGTAATGCGATCTCTGTCCATATCCTGAAATCTGTGTAGGAAGCAGACTGTCTAAAATAATGCCTCGACTAGCATGGGCGGTGTGGCAAGCTCTGCTCGCAGAGAGAGAGAGAGAGAGAGAGAGAGAGAGAGAGAGAGAGAGAGAGAGAGAGAGAGAGAGAGAGAGAGAGAGAGAGAGAGAGAGAGAGAGAGAAGGCATGAGATCATGTCTCATTAAAATTGCAAAGTATAATTCTTATGTTAGAAATGTTCTAGTCCTCTAAGCTTAGTTAATATGAAACTGTTAACATAATAAAAAATCTTATACCTAAAAAAGGGGTACACAAAATTTTTTTTCATACATCATATAAGTGTAAAAGGGGGGAGGTCATATTATATGCCTCTTGCACAAGTCACAGATAGGGGATTTTCCAAGATTCTTTGTTCATTGACTTGTCTCTTTTACAAAGAGTGTCTTCCCTAAGCTTTGTGTATGTGAGAGTAATACGGGTATTATGATCATTGGTATATATGTAGATGTCTGGATTATCATGGGTAACAATGACATAAAGATTGATCATGTGAAGGGACATCTCATGGCTCATCCAAAGAACCCTAGCAAATCAATTGTACATATAATTGATTATTGTAAATAATAATTAGCGCCATAATAATCACTTGAAAAATAGTTGCATTGAGTAACCTCCTAAATTATAATTGGAGTGACTATTCAAACAATGCCAATAGCTCTGAAAATGGATAAAACTCCAACACTACTAGCAAGCACTCCTCTTTTTCTTTCACATATTAATGAGGCAAAAAGATAGGTCCTAGGGTTACAATCATAGGGGTTCATGGCAAAATAGCATATGGTTAAGTTTATAGGGGTATGAAAGATTGGGTCCATCTTCAGGTCTCTTTCTCTATAAGGTTAAACATATCATGTGGGATAGCAGTTTCACCCAATTGGTTTTCTATAATATAAGCATCTACACCAAAAGAGAATGTGAGCATAGGTGATCAGATCTTAGAGGGCATTCAATTATCTGTGTCTCACACATGGCAATGCATTCCTCTACCATAATAGTAACTCCATTTTGTGAATCAAAAACATATGTGGGTATCTATGGGTTTTAGACAATAAGAAGGGTTAACATTTTTCTATGGAACCCAAGATATGAAAGAGAAGGGGAGTTCAAAGTTGGTACAATGAATAGCATTTAGGATTAGGGTTTCAATTTATTCGACTCACACATTAAACTTAGGCTAAGCATAGGCAATAAGAAGGGTTATCGTTGTTGGGTGGAACCAGGAGGAGATTGACTTTTAGTGAGGATGCTATACTGAACTGGGTGGGGCTTTATTGGTGAGAGAATAGGGTATCTTATTTAAATATAGAGGTAAGAAAGATAGGGTATGTCTGTAGCTTATGGGGGCATGAAGAGCTTAGGGTTCTCTCCCTTTCTCTAGAAGCTTAACATACTAAAGAGAAAACTTCATCACTCATATAAATAACATACAAAAAAGTAAGTGGTTAAGGAATCTTAGAGGGCATAGGGTTATTAACATCTCACACATGGAAACATGCTTTGCTTTGTTTTAGGTGCAATAAGAAGGGTTGACAATGTTGGGTGGAGCCTAAGGTATGAAAGAGAGGGGGTAAGGAGAAGCTTAACTTTTAAGTGAGGATACTATACTAAAGTGGGTGGGTCTTTATTGGTGAGAGAATAGGGTTTCTTCTTCAAATATAGGGGTGAAAAAGATAGGGTTTGTATTTAACGTATGGGGGCACAAAGAGCTTAGGATTCTCTCCCTTTCTCCAAAATGTGAAACATACTAAAGAGAAATCTTTGTCACTCATATGAAGATCATACAAAGTAGTAAGTGGTCAAGGAATCTTAGAGGGAATAGGGTTATTAGCATCTCACACATGGCAACATGTATGCTTATCTTATCCTATCTACATATAGTCCTAACGTGTAGATGTCTTCGAGGTAGAGAGAGATGACTCTAAACTATCTCTCTCTCTCTCTCTCTCTCTCTCTCTCTCCACCTATGTCTAGGGAGAGAGAGGACTCTAAACTACCACATATTCTCTCTCCCGATGTCTAAACTCTAGAGTTCAAGGTTTGAGAGAGAGAACTCTAATCTCTCTCTCTCTCCCATTGTCTCAAACATGGCAATGTATTGCTTTAGCATATACTATCCACATATATTCCGAATGAGAAAATGAAACCTTATGCATTTCATAATGTCCAACTCCATTTTGTGAATAAAAACACATATGGGTATCTATCTTGAAGGGTTTCAAACAATAAGAAGGGCTAAAAGAGAGGGGGGGTTAGGAGTTGGTATAACATGTAGCATTTGGGATTAGGGTTTCAATTAATTTAGCTCACATATTGGACTTGGGCTACGGATTAAAGTTCTAGGCAATAAGAAGGGTTAACATTGTTGGGTGGAGCCTAAGGTATGAAAGCGAGGGGGGCAAGGAGGAGGTCGAATTTTAAGTGAGAATGCTATACTAAATTGGGTGGGTCTTTTTTGGTGAGAGAATAGGGTTTCTTCTTCAAATATAGGGGTAAGAAAGATAGGGTCCATCTTTAACTTATGGGAACAAGAAGAGCTTAGGATTCTCGCCCTTTCTCTAATGGTTAATCATACTAAAGAAGACAAGTTTGTCACTCATATAAAGAATATACAAGGTAGTAAGTGGCCAAAGAGTCATAAAGGGTATAGGGTTATTAGCATCTCACACATGGTAATGTGTTTCTTTACCTTACCCTATGAATATATATTTCCAATGTGTAGATGTGTGAGAGATAGAGAAAGAGAGGACTCTAAACTCTGTGTGTGTGTGTGTGTGTGTGTGTGTGTGTGTGTGTGTGTGTGTGTGTGTGTGTGTGTGTGTGTGTGTGTGTGTGAGGGGTAGGCTAAAATGGCTAGAGATAAAAAGAGAACGAGAAATTCTACCCTACATTATAGTTCTCCTTTAGAAAGCTTATATTCTCATTTAACAATCCTTTTTTGATAGTGTTATGAAATAACCTCATGTTAGCATGTGAAGAAGGTTTCTTATGCATTAAATCTAAAAGATTTGAATGCAATATTTATATAGAAAATGTAACCAGATGGCAAAAAATGTGATAGTCTTTGTGGATCTAGCATTTGGATTATATACAATAGTTACGTTGTTAGCAACTTGAGACACAATGCATGGAGTTGTGGGATGTGGGAGTTATTAGGGACTCCTATTTTAGGTCTAAGGGCTATGGAAGTTTGGGGGGGAGGGTCTCAAGGGCGCTAGTGGCCCCCTTGATAGGGGTACATGGGTAGCGCTCCCTACTCAACGGTAAAGGGAATATTCCTTGGCCGACTAGGAAAGGTTCATAAGGTGGGACATGCCAACCAGACTACCTTCCTAGGCTATAAAAGGAAGACCTTTTTAAAGCTATCGCCAATCTATCTTTCACCCTATTAGAGTTATTTTGGCTATCCTTAAGCTCTTCGCCTATCATCTATCTAGATCGCCATCTAAGCTTCATAGTGGAAGCGTATGGGTGGATAGAGCCATCTTTCTATCAGTTTGTTTGAAATTGAAGCAATTTCTATTCTTCTCATATTTGATGTGTGTTTTCTATTCCTTAATCAGATTCAATCCATTGTGCCGTGTAATTTCTACAATATATGCTTACTATCATTTCTTCACATGAGTCAACTATTAGAATGTGCTAAACGTATATACATCTTTATGGAGAGAGAGAGAGAGAGAGAGAGAGAGAGAGAGAGAGAGAGAGAGAGAGAGAGAGCAATAAAGTATAGATGTCTAAAGCCTAAATTTGTGTGTGTGTGTGTGTGTGTGTGCTAAGATGCTCATAACATACCATCTATACAATTATGTGTGAATTAGATGTATGCATGAGAGAGAGAGAGAGAGAGAGAGAGGAATAAAGTATAGATGTCTAAAGCCTAAATTTCATTTTGTGTGTGTGTGTGTGTGTGTTAAGATGCTCATAACATACCAACAATACAATTATGTGTGAATAGATGTATGCATGCTAGAGAGAGAGAGAGAGAGAGAGAGAGAGAGAGAGAGAGAGAGAGAGAGAGAGTGAGAGAGAGAGAGAGAGAGAAGGAACATACTTGCCACTTGTGCAAGCTCATGTACTCCAATGACTTGCACGTACTCCACTATGCAAGCAAAAATGAGAAGGTGAAAGCAAAAATGACATACTAGCCAAGTGGCTATGTGTGTGTGTGTGTGTGTGTATAGAGAGAGAGAGAGAGAGAGCAAAAGACTAAAAAGCCATTATGATGGCGGCTAGCTAGTGGCACTATTTTTGAATTCCTTCTAAAGTATCGATAACAGTTGGCTATTATGAAAATATTTTTACCTTTGTCAAGTTCGGTAATCCCTTGAGATTTGGGAAGGTTCAAAAAGTTCCAATCATACAATTAAAGTAATATTGTATAGATTTGTTAGACTTGCACTTACAAGCTAATGTTGTATTGAAATTCCACTTTTATTTTTACTTTTTGAAAGCGATTCAACATTATTCTTGAGCATCTAGTCTTAATATAGTACACTAGTGTAGTTAAATAGTTAGTGAGGGCTAATGTCGTAACTAAGTAATCGGTTAGAGATCGTTTATATAGTTATCCTATTACATAACTAATCTAATATTATAGAGAGGCTATGTTTATATAGTTATCGTATCACATTGCTAATCTAATATTATAGTTATGCTATGTACATCTAATATAGTAGGGATAATATAGCTAATATAGGCTAATAATATTTGTATATAGTACACATTATGGTAGTTAAATAAGTAATGTTATAGAGAGTGTGTGTAGTTAGTGTATATTGTTATTAATAACTAATAAGTTAATAAATTAATTAGCTAATTAGCTAGTTAGCTAATTAGTTAGTACTAGCGTTCTGCGCACGCTTCATGCCCACAGAATGCTAGGCCACTTTGCTGCCGCGAAGCACAAGCGAAGTTGCCGCTTAGCAATCCATTTCTCATATTTCTCTCTCCTCTTTTCCCTCTCTATTTCTAATTTTTTTCTTCACCCTCTCTCTCTCTCTCTTTTCTCAAATCCCTATGTCTAATTCTCTCTCTCCTTTTTTCTCTCCCTGTTTTTCTTCTCTCTCTCTCTCCCCCCTTTCATTGTCCCCACTCTCCTCTCTTTTCCTTCTCTCTCCCTCTCCTCTTTTTTCCTTTTTTTTTCTTCTTCTCTCTCTTCGTTCTCTTTTTAAATTTTTTCTTCTCTCTCTCTCTCTCGCTCTCTTTTAAATTTTATCTTTCCTCTCTCTATTATTCTCTCTCTTTGTTTATATTCTCTCTCTTCTTCTTCTTCTCTCTCTCTCTTTCCTCTCTTTTCCTTCTCTCTTCCTCTCTCCTCTATTTTTCCTTCTCTCTATAATTCTCTCTCCATGTTCCCTCTCTCTCTCTCTCTCCTCTCTCTCCCCTTATTCTTTTTCTTCTCCTTCTTCTTCTTCTTCGTCTTCTTCTTCTTTCACTTTTTTTCCCCCCCTCAGTCTCTCTTAAAGTACGTAAATTTTATCTTTTCCCTATATATAATTCTCTCTCTTTTTATCCTCTCTTTCTCTCTCCTTTTATTCTCTCTCTCTCTCTCTCTCTCTCTCTCTCTCTCTCTCTCTCCGTGCCCCCTTTTCTTCTTCTCCCCTTTCTCCTAATTTTCCTTTTTTCCTTCTCTCCCTCCCTCTCTTTTAAATTTTATCTTCTCTCTCTCTCTAAAAAAATATTTAAATTTAAACAAGACTTTTCTCTTTCCTCTTTTCCCCCCATCTCTCTTCCTCTTTTCCTCTTTCTTCTTCTTCTTCTTCTCTCTTTCTCTCCCTATCTTTTTTCTCTCTCTTCCCCCTCTCTCCTCTCTTTTCCTTCTCTCTCCCTCTCCTCTTTTTTTCTTTTTTCTCTTCTCTCTCTTTATTATCTCTTTAATTTTTTTCTTTTCTCTTTCTTTTAAATTTTATCTTTCCTCTCTCTATAATTCTCTCTCTCTATGTTTAAATTCTCTCTATTCTTCTTTTTCTTCTTCTTTTCTCTCTCTTTGTCTCTCTCCCCCTTTTCTTCTCCCCTCTCTTTTCCTTTTTTCTTTTCCTCTCTTTCTCTCTCTTAAATTTTATATTTACTCTCTCTATAATTCTCTTTCTCTCTGTTTCCCCTCTCTCTCCCCTTCTTTCTATTTTGCTATCTTTCTCTCGATTTTTCTCTTTCTCTCTTATTTTTGTTTTCCTCTCTCTTTCTCTTTCAAGTTTTTTTCTCTCACTCTTTTCTCTTTATATTTTTTTTTCTCTCTCTCTTTATTATTCTCTTTCCTCTCTTTCCCTTTCTCTCCCTATTTTCTCTCTCTTTCAAATTGATGCCAGGAGGCATATTCCACGGTGGATTCCGTAAACTTGATGACCGAGGCTCATACCCAAAGAGGATTCTTTGTGCGAGAAGTTGATGGGGACGCCTGTCCTTTTCGGGCGTTTCATTAATTTAGTGTGTACATGGGTGATTCCATAGCGGGTGATTCCGCAAAATGCATATTAAATGCCATATTGGGGAATATGGGAATTTTCCATAAGTTTGGGACACATGGTCAAATCTTTGGATTTGTCATAACTTGAACACTATAACTCCAAATTGAGCGCTTTATAGCTCAATAGATTCCATTTTTCAAGCGCTTTCCAATGATAGGTCACATCATATGGTTTTGAGAAACTTAAGAGCATGTTGTCCGAGTGCCACCTTTTTAGTATTCAAAAAATGGGAATTGGGAGATTCCCAAACTCACTAATAATGTGTTATTAAATTAATAAACGTTTATGAGTTTAGAGTGCGCACTCGTAATAAATTAAGGTTAGGATTTATTTCTAACCAGTTGATTTATTTATGTAGCTGAAGACTGCTAGGTATTCACTTTTGTCGGTTTAATTGTATTATTTTACTAATGATTGTGAATGCTTCAGTTGATGTGTTGAGATAGCAGCAGTGGCGGAGCAAAGCATTGGAGTTTAGCGAGTATTCGACCTTTGGATTATATTTTGATAGGCGCCACGCCTATATTTTGTTATGTCTATTGAGACATCGATTATTTATTATTATTTTGTATGTGCCTATGCGCCGGATATGTTATTTCTATTTGGACATTGAGATTGGGCGTGCCAGACTCTATGGGCACCGTCCATTAGCTTTATTTTTCTATTTTTGTAGAAAGCAAACTCAAAAGCTAAAAGCTTGTCATATTTTTGTAATTGGGCTATTATTGAGCATGAAGATTGGAAATATACATAAAATACATGCTTTGTGAAGCGCTCACACAAGGCATGGGGGAGATTGAACCCAATTTGTCTCTTGTATGATGCCAGGAGGCATATTCCACGGTGGATTCCGTGAGGTTTTACGGTGGATTCCGTAAACTTGATGACCGGGGCTCATACGCAAAGAGGATTCTTTGTGCGAGAAGTTGATGGGGACGCCTGTCCTTTTCGGGCGTTTCATTAATTTAGTGTGTACATGGGTGATTCCATAGCGGGTGATTCTGCAAAATGCATATTAAATTAATAAACGTTTATGAGTTTAGAGTGCGCACTCGTAATAAATTAAGGTTAGGATTTATTTCTAACCAGTTGATTTATTTATGTAGCTGAAGACTGCTAGGTATTCACTTTTGTCGGTTTAATTGTATTATTTTACTAACGATTGTGAATGCTTCAGTTGATGTGTTGAGATAGCAGCAGTGGCGGAGGAAAGCATTGGAGTTTAGCGAGTATTCGACCTTTGGATTATATTTTGATAGGCGCCACGCTTATATTTTGTTATGTCTATTGAGACATCGATTATTTATTATTATTTTGTATGCGCCTATGCGCCGGATATGTTATTTCTATTTGGACATTGAGATTGGGCGTGCCAGACTCTATGGGCACCGTCCATTAGCTTTATTTTTCTATTTTTGTAGAAAGCAAACTCAAAAGCTAAAAGCTTGTCATATTTTTGTAATTGGGCTATTATTGAGCATGAAGATTGGAAATATACATAAAATACATGCTTTGTGAAGCGCTCACACAAGGCATGGGGGAGATTGAACCCAATTTGTCTCTTGCCTCTTGTCGTGCATGCTTTTACATTGTTTTTTGTGCAAAAAGGTAGAGTTCATTGTTCTTGGGGACCTTCCGGGATTCACCACGTGAGCTATCTGCGACCGATCTGCGCACCAGAAATGATATATTTCCTCTCTATTTCTCTCTCCAAGTAAAAAAGTATATAAAAAAAGGTTTAATTTAAAAAAGACTATTCTTTTTTTCCTTTCCCTTCCTCTCTCCATCTTTTTCTCTCTCAAAGTATGTGAAAGACTATCTCCTTCTCAAAGTGTGTGAAAAACTATGCCCAAAAAAGGTTTTATTAAAAGAAAATTTTAAATTAAAAAGTTTAATCTAACTGAGAGAGAGAGAGAGACTTTTGATTTAAAAAGAAGTTTGATTTAATTAAAGGAGAGAGAGAGAGAGAGAGAGAGAGAGAGAGAGAGAGAGAGAGAGAGAGAGAGAGAGAGAGAGAACCTAGGCCCTATACATGAGAGAGAGGGAGGGAGGAGGAAGGAAGAAAAATGTTTAATTTAAAAAAGACTATTCTCTTTCCTCTTTTTCCCCTCTTTGTATTTTCTCTTTCTTCTTCTTCTTCTTCTCTCTCTCTCTCCTTTTTTAAATTAAAAAAGTTTTTAAAATTTTTAAACTCTCTCTCAAGTTTAATTTAAATTTTTCTTTTTATTTTAGAACTCTCTCTCAAGTTAAACTCTATAATTTAAATTTTCCTTTTAATTAAATATTTTTAAAAACTTTTTTAATTTAGAGAGAGAGAGAGAGAGAGAGAGAAAACCTATGCCCTACACATGAGAGACAGGGGGCGAGGGGAGGAATTTAATTAAAAAGGGGAGGGGAAAAAGAAAGAGAGAGATTATAAGTGTGAGAGAGGAGGGGGTTTTAATGTGAGAGAGAGAGAGAGAGAGAGAGAGAGAGAGAGAGAGAGAGAGCTTGGGCCCTACAATAAGAGAGAGAGGGGGGAGGGGCTTTTAGTTAAAAGGGGAGGAGAAAGAGAAAATGAGAGATTAGATGTGAGAGAAAGGGGAGGGGAGGGGGTTTTAATTAAAAAGGGGAGGTTTGGAAAAGGTTGTAGGTTCGGAAAGCCCTTGGGAGGTTTGGGGCTTTTTGAACCTACAACCAAAATAATATAGTAGTAAGAAGTAAGATATAATTTTCCAATCAAGTGACTTTGTGTGTGTGTGTGCGCATGCACGCATGTGTGTGTGTGTGTGTGTGTATTGTTCAACCTGAAACTAAAATTGATAAATGTAGTTTGCCCATTCGGTTTTGTCTCATTATTTTAGGCTCCACTTTAGCAAAGGCAACTGCAATCTTTATACATACAATCTCTCACAGGGTTAGAATCTAGCTTTTTCCATTTTTGTCATTACGAATAGTAAACGAAAGTAAAGAAAAGGAAAGGAAAGAACATATCTTCTTGAAAGACTAGGGAATGACACCTTCCCCCATAATTATAGAACAACTAAGAGGCCCACCTCTTTATTAAAGCCACCTTCAATTTAGTTTCTAACCAAATCTAATAAGCTTTAAAAACTTGTGAGTATTGTTCAATTCAACCATATAATTTAAAAAACAAACATTTTGTTCTCATATATAGTTCAAAAGTCACACATTTATTTTGCTTATAGAAAGCACACTCTTCCAAGTTATTCAGAAACAAGAACAAAACCTAGCTGCACGTGTCAACCTAGGAGCTATTTTCACCTAGTTTTTTGGAAAGTTTTCCACAAAAATCGAGAACCCTTCCAAGTCACGTAGAGGGTTCCAAGTTATTCCCCAAAACCACTCAGTTTTTTTGGGAAACACTCTACCCCTAGAAAGGTTTGGCCTTTATGGTTCTCTCTCTCTCTCTCTCTCTCTCTCTCTCTCTCTCTCTCTCTCTCTCTCTCGCCACATTCCACTCACGAGGTTCCACCTTGCTTTTCGATTGATATGTGTGCTTGGATAAGGAAAAAGACACCAAGCTTTTCAATATTTATTTTTTCACGGGGGTTTTGAAAAAACCTTTGTGTGATCTAAAATGTATTTAAAAAATAGTTTCTTGCACAAAACCATGGTTGGCAGAGCTCTCTCATTTTTTTGAAAGGTTGAGAACTAAGGATTTTTTCCAAAATGAACAAGTTTTAGGTCCATCTTTTTGCAAACCCCTGAAGTGTGAACTCTGGATAAGAGAATCAAACTTCAGTACATGCCTTATAGTATTAGTGTTTATTTTTGAAAGTCCCCTAGGTTTTTTCCATTGAAGGGCTCGTGAACAAGTGCCTTTCTTGTGGAAGGGCTTTTTCAAAATTTTGACATTCGAAAGATATGTATTCTAAAATTTGCATTTCTAGCTAATAGAATAGTATTTGAGAAAAAAAAAACTATGACATTTATATAAGCCATCTTGTTAATTTTTTGTGTCCATTAATTTACAAAAATCTAATACCAACATGATATGTAAAACTTAGTACAACATATGAGTAATTATTTAAGCATTAAAAAATTATAATGCTATCACCAAAAATTAAATTGCAATGCCAGGTTGAGGCTAAATCTCAATCAATTAAGATAGTCTAGAAAGGCAACAAGATAGCTCTACAATCATCCATCGTCTCAAATGAAATAGCAATATAATCAAAGCACACCATTACTTATACTTTCTTATATCAACTATGTTGCTACCACATTAACATTGTGATGAGCTTTTAATCTATCCCATGTTGCATAGATGGCATCCCAATCAACATTTATAGGGTCCTTAACACCATTATATGAAAGGAACATGAGTCGATTCAAGCTCTCGAGTGACAATCTATTGCGATCATTGGACTTGATATGATTCATTTTGGAGAAACCTCTCTCACAATCAATCGTGCTTGCAACAATGACCAAACACACGTGCCATAAATACCCTTCTATAGCAAGGTTTGTAAAATCATACCCTTCTCTAAGAAAGGTAAGTTTTTTAACCAGCCCTTCCATAACAAGGTCGAGAGGCACTGCACACCCTTTTAAAAAAACCCTAGTCTGTATCACAACAAAATAGCGAGATCCGGTGACATACGTATTGGGAGGTCTTCATATCTGGCCTACAAGAAAAGAAACGCGTGTGTAAATCATTTGATGTTATTTATTTTTAAAATAATCAAGCAATTTTCTTCTCAGTTGTCCTCCTTGACCTTGAGAGGAAAAAGACCCACTCGCTATCCCGATTCCTGTTCGAGGAAGTCTATATAGGCGCTGCAGGTAAAGGTTATGGCAGCTTTGGCGATTGCAAATTTGCAATCTGGCAGAGGGAGAATGAGAGAGGATATGATAAGCTGACATACACACTAGGGGGGAAGGCGAAATCAGCAGATTTGCCATTCTCTCATCATCTTATCCTTCATCAGAGTCATATTATCTCACGCACTTGGTCGTTCGTTATGTAACCGGTCACTCGTTCTCTATTGACGAAGCAAATGCCATGGCAGAAGAGCCTCCCCACTCGGTTCCTCCAATGACTTCCTCGTCTGCTTCCATCAGATGGGCATGCATACCCTTTCACATCCTTGATGACTGGCAGTCTGCTTCAAAGAAGAGGAAGCAGGACCAGCTCCTCATACCAGCTGCCTCCCAGACCCACATCTCTGACATCCCAGAGCCCCTTGTGGCTGCCATCTTCAGTCTCATCTCAGATGTGCGCACCCGGAACTCAATGGCGCTCGTGTGCACCCACTGGTACAGCTTGGAGAGGGCCACGCGCCTCCAACTCTGCCTCAGAGGCAACGCGAGCGACCTCTACCTTGTCCCTCGGTCCTTCCAGGCAGTAGAGCATCTTGACCTCTCCCAATGCTCTCCTTGGGGTTGCTCGCTCTTCCAATCCGTCCCTGAGCGTGCATTCGTTGTTGGGCACCTGCTCCAGCAGGCCTTTCCGCGCGTGCAACATATTGTTGCCTATGTGCGTGACGCTCGTGATATCGAAATGGTAGCATGCTTCTGGCCTGACCTACAATCGATCACGCTCATCAGATGGCATCAGAGGCCCATCTTGCCAGATGAAACTAGTGGTCCGGGGATGGAGTTTCTCTACTTGATGCGGATATGCAAGGGTCTTCGGGATCTTGACCTCTCACAGTTCTATTGCTGGACTGAGGACATACCCCCAGCCTTACAGATGGAACCTGATGTCTCCAGCAACCTTCGAAGTCTAAACCTATCAAGGGTCTCAGGGGATGGTTTCAAGGCATCAGAGGTAGCTGCCATCACGAATAGCTGCAGAAATTTGGAGGAGCTTCAAATTGTCCTTGTTTTTGATCCTCACTACCTCGATTTTGTAGGGGATGTCACTCTTTTGCAGATAGCAACAGATTGCAAGAAGCTGAGGGTTCTTCAGCTTCTAGATAGCGCTGTTTTCAATGATGTACGGGAAGAACCAAATGAGGGCTTTGCAGTCCGTGATGCTCAGATTACTGTGCAGGGTCTTGTTGCAGTTTTTCAAGCTCTTCCTTTGTTAGAGGATCTCAAGTTTATACTCTCTCTGAATGTGAGGGATGCTGCACCTGCTTTAGAAGTGCTTGCTACTCATTGTAAGAGGCTAACTTCCCTCAGCCTTGGCCACTTCCATGGATTGTACAGGGGACCACAGTCAGGAGGAATCGCATTATGTAGGAGTCTAAAAGAATTGATGATAAGGAATTGCGCGGATCTGGATGACACAGGCATGACAGGAATTGCAAATGGATGCACTGGACTCCACAAATTAGGTCTGCAATTTTGTAAAGAGGTCTCCAGAGCTGGTTTGCATGCCTTAGCCCACAAACTACAACAAACACTCAAAGATGTTAGGGTTTCTTGCTGTTTGCTGATGAATGCAGTGGACACACTTTGGGCAGTGCAGCCTATTCAGGGCACCATTGAGCACTTACATGTTGATTGCTTGCTGGATGCTGATTTTGCAGCAGAAGAAGGGAGTGTTCAGGAGCTGTATAGGAGACCCTTTCATGTAAACCCACATGCAGCAGCAACGAGAGCAAATAATTCATACTCAGCTGATGGAAGTATAGGCAGCACAAGGTCATGGCAGTCTGAAAGCTACAGCCAGGATGATTGTGGTCAAACTGGCAATATCCCACTTAGTACTGATCTTAATTGCTCCCTTTCAGTAAACAAAGCTGTTTACGAAGAACAAGAGCCTTCCGCATTGAGACCCAGAGAACGAGAACTTTCTGCATGGAGACCCTCTGATGTAAGCCCTATTTTGAGCAGCCACAACTCCAGTATGGAAGATAGGCCCACAAATGGCCTGGGTTCGGGGGTTGTGTCTGAGCCAGGTAGCAGTAGACAGGTTGGAGAAGATGCAGTAAGAGCATCTCTTCCTGAAAGGCCCCTGTTAGAGACTGATGATGATTCTGCAATCTACATGCTTCCTGACTTCTCTCTTGATTTCTCCAGCAAGGAATGGACTAAGCTGAAGTCACTCTCTTTGTGGATACCTGTGAGTGAGTTACTGTCTCCTTTACCACAAATGGGTTTACAACTGTGCCCCTCTCTGCAAGAGGCACAAATAAAGGTCGAGGGAGACTCTAGAATGTGTCATAGGCCCAGAGCTCGAGTGGCAGGCATCTCAGCTCTTGCATCTTACCCCATGTTGACAAGGCTTTCTTTGGACTGTAGTGAAGTCGTAGGATATGCATTGAGTGCTCCTTTGGGCCACATGGAATTGAGCTTATGGGAGCGGTGGTACCTTCAAGGTATTCAGAATTTGAAGCTTAGCGAGCTCGACTATTGGCCGCCTCAAGATAGGGATGCCAACCGGAGAGGGTTGTCACTTCCTGGCGCTGGACTCATATCACAATGTATGATGCTGAGGAAGCTTATCCTGCATGGGACCATTAACGAACATTTACTAAAAATGTTTCTGAATATACACAACCTGAGGGATGTGCAGCTGAGGATAGATTACTATCCTGCCCCAGACATTGATTTAAATACAGAAATGAGGGCAGATGCTTGCAAAAGATTTGAAGTTGCTTTGGCTGAACAGGGTTTTCCAGATTGACATGTTCCCTGCCTCGAGCATTGGTTTACATACACCTGTCTGGAGATGGTGCTATTTGATATGCTGGCTTAGGATGACTGCTGTTCATTTGCTGGCTTAATATGACTGCTGTTGATGTTACCGTTCTCTTTGAAGCCTACTTGGAGGACTTCTGTTATATTTCGTATAGTCTGGATCATTACAATCTTTTCTTTATTCTTCTGAAGGCAAGGCAGCCCCTTATAGTACCTGCCAGCTTGATGTGATGTGCTCTGCCTCCACCTCATGGTGCCGGCTAATGATGACTACTGCGAATTTTTTGCGTCTAGACTCTAGTTCATGAACTTCTGATCTTATGCATCTCTTTTGGGTTGTCTGGATCATTGACCATCCCTTTTTATATTCTTCTGAAAGTGAAGCAGCTTTTATAGTGCCTGCTAGCTTGATGGCCCTAGCAGAGTGAAATCAAAGTCATGGGCAAATGCATTATCAATATTGGAAAATAATCAGTCTGTCATTGTAGCGGCACTCTCTAGATGATCTGAATTCTTCTTCTTCATGTTTTTCTTGGTGCTGTATTAAGGATTCTCTTCAGATCTTGTAGGCTTAGGCCCCTAGGGAGTGTTTTTTTAATTGGTAACGAAGTCAGAAGTGTGGTTGGCTAGTTTTGACTGAAGCACATACAATGAGACCTTGGAGCTTGCATTCTTTTTCTCAGAGATTGTGTTTGACAACGATGGGAAAAAATGAGTCTAAACTCACGCAATTAGGAGTGAAATCTGATCATTACCAGGCTTTAGCTTATGGCTTGAAGGTCAAGCAAGGCAGAAGTAGACACACTTCATTTTGTATATATTATTGCTGAGGATTAGTCATTGATTTGAGTGTTTTTTTAGAATGTGCACAAGTTGTATTATAAAGTAAAAATTTGCATCATCAAAAATTGGTTAGCCACGCAGCCTGCCTCTAAACCAAGGATTTCATGAGTTTGCTTACAGACACCAAAGCTTCATCATTTCTAGACAATCTCTTCAACGAAATTGAAGCTTCCGAAAAGATGCTCTGGTATCTGTGAGCATCCCCTTAGAGCTCTTCGCACGATCATGAACACAATCATTTCCAAAAGCTCAGGTTTGAATTGCTAGTCCTCTTACTATAGTCCAAATTCCTTCCAATACTTCATTAAAAATGTCTCTCCCCTAGTAGTGCCTGTCTCCAGCTGATAGTCTAGTGCAGCTTGATCTTCTCTATGCTGTTCTGAATATTCCTCCGTAATGCCCAAACTTCAGTGCGCTCCCAAAATAAGTGTTTGACAGTTTCCTCTTCTCTACCACACAGTGGACAGGAAGGACAGCAATTTATCAATGTGCTAATACTATCCTGGGTGGGCATCTTATTAGCCACGACCCTCTGTAAGAGCACATAAAATTTTGGGGATAGGGTGGCTTTAAAGGCTTTCTTCAATAGTTTCTTCCAGGTCATCATTGTAGCCCTTAGCTCCTCTTTCTCCCAACTCTTTACTGCTTTCAGGAACCATCTGCTGTTTGGCTCCTTGAGATCTCGTTTCTTCATTTCTAATATAGGCTTGCCTTTATTGTTTACCCAATATTTGAAGGGGGTCCCATGATCCATCCTTGACATTGGTAGATGTGGGCCAATCATCCTTCTCCTTCATCAGGATCTCAGCTGCAGCCAGGCATCCTCCTGATTCAGCCTCTACCTTGCTACAATCTGCTCCACAGATAAGAAGGCTTGTTGATTATGGCTCCAAAGGTCACTCTAGTAAGCCAAGCCTTTATTATGCAGCTTATGGCTTAGCCTAGTATTCACTCTTGCTGGGATGAAGCCTCCTTCATAAGGCTGATCACTCAACCAGATGCCTCGACACAATGAATCATCCCCTTTTTTCATGTCAGCCCTGTTGCCCTTGTGGCCAAACCACCAAGACCCACGGACTGCTTATTGCTTCAAGCCTTTCAAGCCGAGAGCTATGGCTACCTCTCACATAGCCATGCGCACTCTTTCACACATCAATGTAGTGACCTTACCTTTGAGTCCGATCGAGTACCTCCTCCCATGAATTTGCCGATGGCTTCATGATTCAAGATGCAACTTCAAGCAAGCTCCATCTCCAAGCTCTGAGCTTCGACCTTCATAGACATGTGCGCAAAAAGGTGAAAGAGAAAAAGAAGAAGATGAAGAGAGGAGAACAAGAGCTTCTCCACGGTCCCTTACTCCCTCGCATACACTCTCCCTCTCTCACACTTCCTCTCTCCCTATTTCATGCACAAGAAGGAAGTAATAGCAAGACAAAAGAAGAGAGTAAGTTTGGCCACACAAAAATGAGCTTCTTTATTCATTTTTTGACTTATATACATGCCCTTATCCCTTTCTTGGGCGGCCATTCCCTTTTTTGGTCCGGCAATTGTCCCTTCCTCTACTCTCTTTTATTCTCCTTTATATTAGTGTACGCCTTAACTTGCCTATCTCATTCTTTACAATTTGCACGGGAGAGAGCCCGCTACTCTTTTATAAAATGAATTGCAATGCGTCCGATGCTTTTTTTGCTAGCATATCATGGTGTGCTTACTATCGTGTGCTTCTTTTTATGTTCAAGACTTTTTTCCGCACTTCGTATCTTCAATTTTTTTCGAGAGTGCATTTTTTGGTTGTGCATTTCTCTTTTGTTTTTCTCTCGCCTTGGGATTGCCTTTCATTTTTTATTTTTCGGCTTTTCTATCTTGGTCTTTGGAGGGTGTAACATTACCCTCCCCTCCTAGCTAGGTGCCAATTCCATGGCATCTGAGGGTAGGGCCTGAGTTTGCAAAGGGTTGATGAGAAATGATCCTTGGGGTTGTTAGGGAGGTAGGCGTGGGGGATACACCTATAAGAAATCATCTATATAATGTGCGTTCAAAGGATATTGAGAAATATCATTTTTTTACGTGCTATAAGGATATAAAATAATTATTTTTACTTAACTAAACTTACAAGTTATAATTAAAAAATCCCTTTTATAAATATAATAATGTAAATTGAACTAAATAGAATACCATTTCCTTTGAACTCACATGGTATTTTACATGTTTTATAAGGTGGATTCCTCGAGGAGATAGGTCACATTGGGCATGCTTTATAAAGTGAGTTTGGGAGGTTACGGATGGCAAAGATAGATGATTGGTTGACGAAGGCCTTCATAGGCATTGGTTTGTCATACGGCTATACAATGTTCTTGAAAAGAAAAAGAGTGTACTTTCTAAGGGGTTGTGTCTATCTTACCGTGCAGCACGCTGTGCAAGTGATGGTGGAACTGGGAGATGTGTTGACGAGCCTAAGGCGTTGTCCCACACTTAAGGAACCGGTTCGTGTAAATGGAGGTGTTGTGCGTGACTTAGGGAGACAGGTCTATCGATTATGTCCTACCCTTGATGTGCCCTAAGTTGTGATGTGGGGGAGGGGTTGGTGTGGTCCCTAGGTGCAGTGCTTGTGATGCTCCTAGAGTACAAATGGGTTGATTTTATTATTGTGTTTCTTTCATTTTCACTTCTTATTCTTTTCCTTTTTCTTTCTTCTTTTTCTTTTTCTTTTCTTTTCCTCCCTTGTTTTTTTGGAATTATAAAGCGAGTGCACTAAGAAGCATCCCGTTCATGAACAGGAGCCAGGCGCTGCGTGACAACTTGAGGGCTTTGCTTAGGAAGGTCATGCTTTGCAAATACCCCTTTAAGTTAGCTTTTACATTGAGTGTAGTAGATGAAAAAAAGATGTGGTTACACCCAGTGAATTTACTGTCACTCATGTCTTCTAAGAGGTTCATACAAAATGCTGGCAAGAGGGTGGCTCTCATAATGAGACGCATCGTTGCACTGCTATTTATCTCAGCATTCATATTAAAAAAGAGTGGTGGCAACCATTCTTCCTTTGTAGTAGGTTTTTTTAAATATAATATTTATAATAGACGGAGATAGTTACATGTGGTGACGAAGGTGGGATCGGGGCATGAGGAGAAGTCTTTGAGGAAACATGTTATGGATAGGCAGACGTCCTCTTTGGTGAAGATTGGGCTTTCTTTAGGGGTTGGGGTATTTATGTTGTAGATCAGAGGGAAGTCGTACCTACCATGCACCTTCAAGTTGAAGTCAACTCCAATCCTTCTCGGGTAGGGCATGTAGGTAGGATCATCTCATTCATGCGGTAGAGTGTTGCAAAAAGCCATTCAGGTCTCTAAGTTAGAGTCCCAAATGTTTCTATGCCACCTAGGCTGAGCTTCATATCCCTCCACTCGCTGGGGTACCTCCACCGCCTTATCTTTCTAGTAATCTATAGGTTCTTGCTGCTACCACGTGGGGTGTCTCATGCATTCTTCTAGCCATCTCCTTCTTAGCCTTGCTGAATGCTTAACAATATCCTCCACTACCCTAGGACATAGTACTCTATCCAATGTACGAGGGAAGGTGCTAGAGAACTCGAAAGGGTGGCTGCGGTTTTCCAATTGCTCCCACATTGCAAGTTCCTAGCCCTAGTTCACAAGGTTGTACTCCTTGATTTGAGGGATGGCCACCTCTGGAACTTGCAGTGTCTTGGCTTGGAGCTTTTTGCGGGCGAGTTCCACCTATTCTTTGCATTTGTGCCTCATCTCCACCATCCGTTCAGGTGGCATAGCTTCCTCCCCTTGCTCTTCTGGCTATGCTTGTGGCTGTAGTGAGGGGCTTGGTTATTGCACTTGTTCTTCCTCTCGTTGATCTTATTCAAAATCAGGCCCTTCTTCTTGAATCGGCTTTATTGGCTCTTGTTGAGACGACTGCACTTGGTGCTCTGGCTCCCCAAGCCCTAGCAATGCGAGTTTCTGTGAGGTTAAGCTAGCTGAAATTAGATGGGCTCGTTGCTCCTCTACTCCCAAGCTGGTGCTAGGCTTGAGTACCTTGCCATGGAGTTCATGTTGCAACCCCCTCGCCAATTCTAGTTTTCTTTCTACTTCTTCCAATGTTTCTTCTCCACCTGACTAGGTGACATTCAACACTATGCTAAAAAATGTGTGTTGTTGCTCTAGCTTCTTGTCTTGACACATTCAACACTATGCTAAAAAATGTGTGTTGTTGCTCTAGCTTCTTGTCTTGACAGTCACAGCTTTGCTTTCCACCAAGAGGCGTTCACTCTTGGAATGGGCCAGCTTGTAAGAAGCTAAGTCTTTGACTTTGTCTTTGTTCTTGGCTACCCATTCCTCTGCTTTCTCTTTCATTTTCTCTAGACCTTGATTTTGGTATCAGGCTAGAGTGGTGATCACTTGCTCCTATTCCCATCACAATGTGTGCATTTGTTACTACTCTTGGTTTTTATGTTCTACTTGTTCCCTCAGTATGGCTTGCTCGTGGAGAGTTTCTTGAAGTTGGTTGTGTAGCTCTACCAGCTTCTTTGCGGTCTCCTCATCTCTTTGGGTTCTTACTGCATACAGCTCTGTCCTTGCCTCTTCTCTTTGCCTCTTCAACTCCGTAATTTTTAGCTCTAGGCACCTCTTTTCCCTGGAGTTGAAGACACACATGTTTTCTAGGGCAATGAGGTTACCTCTTTCTTCATCGTATAGGTCCTTCTAGCTTTATTCTCCCTGTCTTGTCTTTAAGGCCTCTTTCAATGTCATCATATCTCTATTGATGATATCACCCTTTTTTTTTCCACTTGGTAGGTTACAAAGGCGATCTTCTCTTCTTCTAGCTCTGCAAGTGCAACCTTTTTCTCTTGTCATCTTGTTGAGTTAGCTTTGAAGTTTTTTAAACCGATTCATCATGATTTATTATTGCACATGACTGAATGCATCGAAGTAGTTGACACTTCTAAGCGGGGTACCTATGGCCCTTGGTGTGATTCTACATCTCCTGTTGCTGGCCTCTTCATTCCTATAAGGAGAGCTCCTTCGCTAGGTGTAGGTGAATTTCTTGAACTTTGCTTACTAACTATTGCACCCAGGCCATGACGTTGCTTTCATTGATCGCCCCTTCAGTAATTCCTTGTGTCGGGGTGATTGTATGGGTAGCTATGATTGGTGGGATCGGGTGTAGAGGGGCTTTACCCTGGCCTTCAACCACCGGTCTTGGTTCTGCATCTTCAGCTGCCTGTTATGCTCGTGCTTGGTATGCCATCTCATGTTAGGCTCATCATTGCCAATTCTTGAGATCAGGAGGGTTGCTCCACTGATCTCTGAATGTCCAAGGAAATCTCCTCCTATTGCCTTAGTCGTTCTTCCTCATCTTCTTATTTCTTCCTGCGCTCTTCTTCAAGCCTTTTCGATTCCTCCTCCACCCTTTGCAGCTCTCTGTTTTCTTCAGAGGTGGACCGGATTCTTCTTATGGGGATTTTAAGAGTGATCTTTTTTCCCCCTAGCTCAACAACTTTGAACCATGCTGCTTGTTGATTGTCCTCTCACTCGAGGTTTCTTGCTGTTGAGAGGATCAGTTAGTCTCCTTTTCATTTGCAACTCTTTCTCTATTGTCTTGTTGTTCCTTGTGGAATTTGTCCTTTCCTTGTTCTCTTGTTGAAAGTGAGATAGTCGGGCTTGCTGGGGTGGGGGAGTGATGCTTCTCTTGGATAGGCGACGGCTTCGGGTTCTTTTCTACTACTTCTTTTTCTACCTCTCCCAAGGCTTTTTGAATGATGACCGCTAGTACTCCTCTAAAGCCTATAGTTGAAGCCTTGGAAGTAGGTTTTTTACTCTCTGACTCCGTTGTGGTAGCCGGAGACTCCCCTCCTGCTGCCCTTGGTGATGTGGCTAGTACCTTTGCCGATGCCTGTATTATCTTCCGGACGATATAGGCGTTCCATTTTACCTCGTCCAAGGGGTTTGCTACAAGGCTCTTCAACAATGGTACGCCTATTCTATTCATAAGAGTGTTATAACTCTGGCTTGAGAAGAGGGTATGGACCATTTTTGCTTACAGTCGAATGGTAGGGTTAGGAATGTTAGCTAGGCTGATCCCATAATTTGTATAGACCTTCATTTTGTCCATTCCAAGTATCCCGTATACGTCCCTCTTTGGCCTTTTCCTTGGCTTCTCTACTAATCCCAGGGCCTTATCCACAATTTCTGGATTAAAGGCAAATTTTACCCTTCTAGAGATTTCTCATTGCTTGATGGTTACCGTGCAGGTGTTCCTTTGGATAGCAAAAGTTCTCATCAATTCTATGCATTTGTTGTCGGTCATCCCACCTCTTCTAGGTACTTGGTAAAATTACATCCTTCTGTCATCTGTGCCATTACCTCTTCGGATGTCACTGCTCATTCCAGATTGTGGATGCACACTTTTCTTACCATTCGCTCAAAGTTTTAAATCACCTGGTCAATGATCTTCGATTGAAACTCATCGAAGCATTGTATGTATTCTATGGATAAGTGACACTTTCGTCTGATTGCCAGCTTGCATTGAGTGCAAGGATATATGATATATCGATTAAGATACGCCTCACAATCTTGGACATCACGACCATCATCGTTTTCCATTTGGTCTATGTTATGGCAAACAATAGGTTTTTGTTCCCCTCATTGGTGATCTTCCTCCATTTTAATCTATACTCCTCTTTCTCTCCCTTTCCCTTTATTTGTTTTCCTCCATCCATCTCTCTTTGTCCATTTGGCTCCCTTCATCCTTCTTTATTTCTCTCCCCACCCCCTCTCTCTCTCTCTCTCTCTCTTTTCCTCCCTTCATCCTTCTTTGTTTCTCTCCCCCCTCTCTCAATGTTTCTTTCTCTCCCCCATCTTTCCTCCCACTCTTATTTCTTTTCTCTTTTTCTTTCCCTCCCTAGTTCTTCTCTCTATTTCTTTCTCTTTTCCTCTCCCCTCTCACTCAATGCATCTTGTTACAATTAAAGTGAAAGATAGAAAATAAAAAACTTATAAAACAAGGACATTGAAAGACCCTCTCTCCCCACCTCTCTTTGTGTCTCCCTTTATTTTATTATCATTACATTCTCTATAATTCTCTTGGTTTTTCCATTTTTCTCTCTTTCTCTCTCTCTCTCTTGCTCTCTATTTATTGTTCTCTCTCTCTCTCTCTCTCTCTCTCTCTCTCTCTCTCTCTCTCTCTCTCTCTCTCTCTCTCTTTTTCTCCCTAGCTCCTCCACCTCTTTTTCTCCCCCTTCCTCCCTCTCTTTTCTTTTCACTCTCCTTGCGAGTCTCCTTAACCAACCCTTTTCTTCCACCTCTTCCTTCACTCTCTGTTTCTCTTTCTCTTCCCCTCTCTTTCTTTCTCTCTTTCTCTTTCCTTGCTGCCTCTCTCTTTGTTTCTCTCCTCCTCTCATTGTTTCTCTCACTTATTCTCCTCTCCCCCTCCCTTCATATCTCATTTCTCTCTTCCTCTCTCTCTTTGTTACCCTTCCCCCCTTTCTCTCTCTTTCTCTCTTCCTCTCCCTTCATATCTCGTTTCTCTGTCTCTCTTACCTTTCCTCTTTTTCTGTCTCTCATTCTCTTTTCCTCTTCCTTCCTTCTTCTTCCTTCCTCCTTTCCTCTCTCTCTTTCAATGCATCTCATGACAAAGAAAAAAAAGAAGAAGAAAGAAAACACAAAAACAAAGCAAGAAGAGACAATGTACATATTACAAAGGCTTGACAATGAAATCTTTTCCGCCTCCTCTTCGCGATGCCCTTTCTTTCTCCCTTGCGTACTTCTCCCTCTTCTTTGCATATGACAACTGTGGTGGCACGCGGTGAGGAGCTCTTCTTCTCTCTCTTTCCCACTTTCTCTTCCTCTCCCTCCCAATGCAAAAAAATCTCTCACTCTCTCAAAAATGTTTGCGGCAAGTGTCACACTCGGATTTTTACAACTTTTTTGTTTCTCATACGGGCGTTGCTATTTGCATCGCAATTAGAGTGGCTAAGCATTGTTATCAACGTCACATTTTACGTCACTATCTATGTCACTATCTGCACCACTAATTAATTTAGTAACACAGATAGCAATGCTATTTGCGACACAAATAGAGACACTTCTATTTTGCATCGCAAACCAGCATCACTATGTCCCCATTCCCTTTGTACTGTATAATCTTATGGCATGATAACAACTCTTCTTAGATCCTTGTCTTGGCTAGTAGTGCACCATATCTTCTAATTTCTCTTTCTTTTGCTCTCAAGATATGATGCAAGGAGGGACTTTCGATTTGGTGCGGATTTGTCTATTCACACTATATCTTTACTCTCACTTGACATGTTGGATTCCAAGATATTCCAAGGTTTTCCAAATTTGCAAACATAGAAGAGGGAAAGAAGAAGGTTGTCTATAGGTCAAGAGGTGTAGTTAGTGCTCCAGCATCTTTGGCTCCTAAAATTCCTTATGCTTCTTCTCCATGCTCAACAACAAGTGTGGGAATGTCTAAGAAATATCCAAGTAAAGATAAGTCACATTTGAGAGTTTGTCTCAAATCATAGAGGTTACTCCCTCAAAAAGACTTGGAATTTCTTCTTTAGAAGAATGGCATGGAGTTGTCTTATTATGCAATCACAAAGGATATTTTCAACATTGATTGGGATTGATCATGCATTGAAGTTTCACAAAAACTTTTGTATGGAGGACTTTGCTAAGCTTAAAAGTTTAGCATTCACTATGGTTGAAAAGGATACAAAGTAATATATTCATATACCTATTGGTATCTCAGCTCTATAGAGAAGTTTGTGTTCACAAGGAAGTGTGGAACTCATTCTCTTGACTGATTTTGTGCAACATATGTGTTTTGCTCTACTGATTCTAGGAAATGCAGGTTGGTATTAAAGTCTACTACATTTATTGTGTATACTCTTATTAAATATCCTATAAGAGCTAATGAACAACAATTGGAGGTAGCAAAGTCTTCTAGCTTCTACCTGGTGGCTGGATGAGCTGGTAGATGAGAAGGATATAGATGAGTGTGTAGACCCTTAGCGCGAAGCATCTATTGTTGAGAATGTAGATGTTTCTAAATGCAGAGTTGAGACCATTATTGAAGAAAGCCATGCAAATGCAAATATTATGTTGGACTCCCCTTGCTATATCAATCCTTGTCTACCAATTATTCCCATAAAGGACAAGGAATACATACTAATATCATACATCCAAAGGCTCTTTAATCTAAAAAAGGATTATCTAGCAATCATAATAGAGGCATTCGATGCTGCAAATGGCATAGTTGATGCCAAGAATGGATTTAATGAAGAGTTACTTAAACTAGATACAAAAATGGTAGGTGAAAAGTTTATTGATGTAGGGGATGCCCCTTCTCTTTGTTTCAACAAAGCAAGTTATGTTAAGAAAGAGTTGGGGATTACTGATGAGAAGTTTGATCATCTTCAAGATCGACTTGGAATTTCCAATTTTGGAAGAGAACAATCAGAGTATGTTAAAGAATTTTCGTATGCAATAAGTATGAGACATCCTTGTAGATTATCATAATTCCTTTGGTAGCAAAATGATTCAAAATAGAATAATATCTTATAGTTAATAAATAATATAATTTTAATAATAATGATGTAAAAGATTATAGGAGATGTATGTAAACATAATTGGTTAATAACTGTGGTCAAATTAAAGGAAAACAATATAGGTATATACTCGGGGGAGGGGGGGGGTCACTCATGAATAGTATGTATATATAACATGAGTTCAAAATAAGGGGTTTTTAAAACACCATTTTTATGCATTTTTTACATACAGAAGGGTGTCATATAAAGGGGTTACTTACAGATTGAATAGAAAAGGGTTGTGTTTAATTGAAGAAAAACCCAAAGATTAGGATATTTATAAATAGGCCATGAACGCACGTTATATAGAGAATATATATATAGTGAACCCCCTGAGGGTATATAGACCTTCAATTAAAAGGATGAAATTTTAACACTAAGAGAAAACCCAAATTAACCTAAATATGTAAACAACAGGTCTCTTAATGGAGCTTTGAACAAAAGTGATAGGGGTAGTCTCTTATTATTGACCACCTTGAGTATTGCTCCTCAGCATTGTGATTAGGTATAAAATAACTTTAATAAACATGTCATGTATTCATATTCCCTCTTACTATCAGTACAATGTGTCACCAACGGATACTCCATATCACTTGTGTAAGTTTGTTATTAGAAAACCGATCCTATGTAGTAGTCAATGATGGTTTTTTATAAACATATAGTAAATACTAGCTTTCCATTACATAAAGAAGTCAGCGGAGGCATACAAGAAAAAATTGAAATTTAGGAAGAATGAAAATTGATCCCCTTAAATGACTTAGATTCAACATGACTCTCTTGTTGATCTAAAGAGTACTCAATCCAATAGGAATGCATCAAGTAATTGACAAAAACACTTTGTAGACCTAAACATTGGCATGGTTATTTTGAGGACTAGTGAAGCCCAATTGATGGGATTAACATATTGATATATATTGTGCTTTATGTCCCTTCTCCAACCCTTAAAAAGACATTTTAGTTGCCAATCTTTTACGTAGATCATAATTGGGGCTTGAAAGTCAAGTAGGCTCAATAAAGTTTTCTAAGACAAATATCCACTATAACTTGATAAAAACTAAAATGTGTAAATCTATATTTGTCATATGTTTCATGAATATTTCATGCTTAGAGTAAAATGTCTCATATATAAGAATGATATATAAGTCACATTGTATATATTATTTGCAATTTTCAAGATTTTGTCAAAAAAAGTTTGAACTTTAAATGTGTAATGATGGTATGTAGTCCTTCATTTTCATAGAAGTAGACTTCTATAATGAGTTTGTCAATAATCTTAACTAGTGGGTATATTTCACACATGTATTTGGAGTACCTAGGACTTGTACATATTTTGATTATCCCTTTGTGAAGCTTCAATAATGTTAACTTAGAGTGAAAACTAAATAATTTTTTTTTATAAGTGCAATTGAACTTGAGCCAAAATGATCATTGACAAATCATATAACATGCCTTTTTATGCACATGATTATGTAGACTCTTATATTAGATTGTACAATATGAAAAATCAATTCAAATTATATAAAAAAATGTAGGACCATTAAAGATGGCTCTTAAAAATAAGATTTCTAATATGTTGGCATGTAATTAGATACATTTTATCATATCTAATTCAACATAGCCAATCTTTCATACAAAACAATTAATTTCTTCATACAAAAAAATATTTAGTATGAAAGTATTCTTTACTACCAAAGAATTATATTTTGTAAAGATAGGATCCAAAACACAACTAAAAGTGGGGCTTGTCTTTTTGGCCAAAGCTTAAGGGTTAGAGCTATTCAACCAAAACAATAATTATGCTTGATCGTGGTCTATTCAATAAATTAGAATCTTTATTTGATGAATTAATTCTTCAAATATACTTGCATTGGTAAGCTTGAGACATTTTTTATAATTTTATTTGGAAATTTAATTTCTCAAATAAACTTGCAAATCAAGTAGTGAAGTTTAACATACTTAAAACTAAGTATAATGTTTACTAAATTAAAATGTAAAATAAGTATTAATACTTGGAAACATATATTTTATGAATAATTATTTATTTTATTGATTATTAATAATTAATTAAAAAAATACTTTTAAACATATTTAAAATTAAAGAATATTTTAAAATTATTATTATTATATCATATATTAATACTTTTGTACAAAATATTAGTGAAAATATGGTCATTAAGATATTATACAATTTATATGGCTATATTGAAGGTATAAATGTATTTTGTCATAATATGACTACATAAATACAACCTAGCTCTAATATAATACATGGCTATCAATCTCAAAAATCATTGTAAATCTATTGAGCGTGTCTATTGATGCTTTTACGGTGAAGCCTATGAGACCTTCTAAAAGTCACATATCAACTCCAAGTTGTAAATGAATAAGAAACTAGAGACATGCTTGTTTTAGAGAAATACACTAAGAGATAAGATGGATTGAGGTAAAACATGAAAGTTATGCTAAAACTACAAAGAACGATGAAAACTAATACAAGAACATGCATGGGACTAATGCAAATAGTAAAGAAGTTTGTGGCTCGCTAGAGGATGTGGTTGTTGTGATGGGGAAGGCCAAATGCTATAGATATTGGATAGCTAATTAGGGATGGGGTGGATGGCTAATTGTAAGGACTCCGTGCAAAGAAGGGAGATGGATGGGACTAAGTGAGGAGATGAAGGATGTGAGTAACGAAGGAGGTTGTGATGGGAGTAAGGGAAGAGACTGAAGTAGGTTTAGAGGGGGTTGGTGACCGTGGGGGGCATGGTGGGAAGACGAAGGTATGGTTGAGAGGGACTAAATGGGAAGGGTGAAGATAGGCCCAAGGGAGAAAACTAAAGTGGGTTTAGAGCGATGTTGGCGAGCATTAGGGGCATGAGAGAAGGTTCAGGTTATGGTAGGGATGGTTTATGGGTAGGGTATTAAAGGGATTTGGCGACGGTTTGGAGGAGGGTGATGACGCCACTGATGAGGGCGCCAAGGACGACATCGACGGTGTTTCGGACGAGGCCGCGCTTGACCACGAGGAGGCTGCCGTCTAGGAGCGACACGGGCCCCGCGGCCCGCCCGTTCGCCTGGTTGACGAGGCTGAAGTTGCCCGGCAGCGAGAAGAACGGCGGCACGTCCACCTGGGTGTTGGGCCCCACCGCCAGCGCCCCCAACGCCGATGCCGCCTCCTCGTCGGCCAGCTTCCCAACTGCCGCTCTCACAGCCACGACAGACGTGGCGCCCCACGTCGCAGCCTCCTGCTTCCAGAGAGCCCTGCTGGCCGCCGCCGCCGCCGCCGCCGCCTCCGCCTCCGCCTGAGATGACGTGCCGTCTTCAGCCAACGTGGAGGCCTGCAAGTTGATCAGGCCCACCAGCAGGACCGGCAGGGGTGACTGGTTGACAATCGTCGTCGCTGCCTGCGCGGCCCCATGCATGGCCAGCACAGCCATCACAAGCATGAGAAGCTTCACCTGGCCGCTGACATGTAAGTGCTCCATATCGATTATCGATCTATCGATATAGAGAGAGAGAGAGAGAGAGAGAGAGAGAGAGCTGATAGTGTTCCTCCGGTTGGCCTTTCCTTATATAGATGCGCAACATGTTCCATTATTGTCTCTCCCTTGCTACATCAATATTGAATGCAGGTCGCAGTAATGTTGAAAAAGGATAAAAAGCTTGGGCGGAGACATTTAACCAGAGGTGAGCTCACGCCAGCATAAAAGGTGTGAAGGACCGCCCCCCCCCCCCCCCTCCCGCCGCTCCTCCCCATGATACTAAGGGTAGATACTAATGGTAGTGCCACGCAGCTATGATACGTAACTGGACATTAAAGAATGTAGTGGGTAAAAGATACTCACATCTTTAGTAAGGAGGCAAAAGAGCATCCTGCACTATGTTCACTCTACTTGCAATACTCCCACAAAAGTCGACTTGTGACATACGACCGCCCTAATGAATTCCCCTTAGGGTTAACTCTAATCCATGACATAATATTCTAATCGGTGATCATATGCACTCTCGGTCAAACTAGAAGCTAACTAAAATGCTCTAATGATCCTTGAATTCACGTGTTGTTGTGAAGGTACCATGTATGACTTCCTCACTTCACAAACAATTTTCCATTGTACAAGAACTTCCCAAATTAACTCATATAGCCCCTTGCAAAGGGATAAGTAATATGCCTAATTCATTCAATACATCCCACTTTCAACATGCTAGCCTTCACTTATAAGATTTCATTATGACATGTGCTTCAAGGTGAATCTTATGCCTCAATGCATGCTTGGATCGAGAGTGTGCAAGCAACTATGCTACATACATACAAATAGGGATACAATCAGGGATGTGTTAGAATAGGTGGCCGATAATTTCTTATGCATTTTCCTCTCTACAATATTGCAAGCTTCACATGTTTGCCTTGTTGTATCCTTATTTGGTACATAAAAATACAACGAAACAAGGCATTAGCATTTTTTTCAATGTTGTGTGTGTGCAAATATTTTTGGCGAGTGCGCCTTTATGAAGTTTAAAGGGCCTCTCTCTCTCTCTCTCTCTCTCTCTCCCCCTTGTGTGTTTTCAAAATGAAATTAAACTTTCCCTTCTATAACAATGATATTATTATTTTACTCACACTTTATTTTAAGAGGTCATGTGATACAATTTAGTATTTGGAGGTGGGCCCTTTAAATTAGGGATTCATGAGTTTCTTTATTCTATGACATTCAAGATTGAATAGTCAAATTACAATTTCCCTTCTATAACAATGATCTTAATATTATTTTACTTACACTTTATTTTGAGAGCTCATGTGATACAATCAAGTATTTGGAGGTGGGCCCTTTAAATTAGGGATTAATGAGTTTCTTTATTCTATGAGATTCAAGATTGAACAATGAAAGAGGGAGTGGTGTGCATATCCTATACACATTCTTTTCCCCTTTAGGCATATTGGATGTAGGCTTGTGCCATCCCCCCCCCCCCCCTAATTTTAATACTTGCATAATACCCTCCCATATCATGTTGGTTCATTGAATGCCCACTAAGTTAGGGGAAAACTTTTAACTTTTTTACCTCGCCAACACACACACACACGCACACACACACACACACACACACACACACACTCTCTCTCTCTCTCTCTCTCTCTCTCTCTCTCTCTCTCTCTCTCTCTCTCTCTCTCTCTCTCTCTCTCTCTCTCTCTCTCTCTCTCTCTCTCTCTCTCTATGTAGGGAGACTGGTAGATGAAGAAAGTATAGATTTATTTGCTTAATCATTGTGGAGACTAGATTCTAGTTTTTTTAATGAAGTAGGGAATTTGGTTTCATTTCTTTGAGATAGACTAAAAATGAAGCACCTAGACCAAGTAAAATTTTAAGCTCACTTTTGTTGTTATCTCATTTTAAGCTAACAATAAGAGAAATTCTAGATCCTTTCTTGGATGCTCCATATAGGCTCTTAAGTCTTACGAGGTAGCCTAAACTAACAATCAAATTCCAGCCATCAATCATCCTCATCAAGACATCCATGTAGGACAAATGATTTGATGTTGCATTAATGTGCCAACTTTTTTTGTTTGGAATGAAGCCATATGATTCTCTCTCTCAAGAAAAACTTCTCTTTCTAACATTCTCCCTTCTCCACTCCATAAGTCTTACAAAGAATGGAAGGGTAGATTAGGATTCCTAGATTAATTAATGACTCACTAAATCCTTAGGAGAATAAAGCATGTTAATGTTAACAAAATCAAGCAAAAATTGCTATAATGCATATAGGAACCTTAGCTTTGTAGTCTAAGGGTTATAATAATCTTCTGTTCATCTTCTCCTTGCTAATACTCATGACTAGAAGGAAGGTGCTCTACTGATCATGTCTACTTGTATCCAAGCCATAGCTCTTGTTGTAATCACGATTTGGTCAAGGCATCAATAGAACTCATCAATTTCTTTGCTACCAACCATTCGTTAGACAATAGTCCCATGATTGCCCTCTGCTACCCACACTTTTGCAAGGCACCAATAGCAAGCATGGTCATCAAACAACAACCCATGACTCTTCATCCCTTTTTGCCCATGCTACCCATGCTACCTAGAAGGTGCCAACAATAGGCACTTGCTATTGTCCACATTCTCAATAGCAACTAGGCCACGAGTGCTCTAGATGATCATGTGTTTGTTGGTCTTACATCTCTTTTATTGGTCCTACCCACATGAGAACTTTCAACTATCCATGTATTGATTAGAAAACAACCCACATCTCAAAGCTTAATGCTACCCTTTACCTCTCTAGCAACATCATCTATCTTGTCTCATGTATCGTCTTCTTCATTCCTCATCATGTCCTTCATGCACTATGTTGCAACAAGGAGCATAAAGGTTTGGCCTTGAGCTCAACTTAGGAGGTCTTAGAGTTTCATCTTTTACTTTTGGCGTTTAATTAATCAAAGATTAATACAAGGTCCCCCTTTTTGAAGGATTGTTGCTTGACATAGTTGTCAATCATGCCTTTTGTTGGGCTTTCTGAGCAAGTGGGGGATGGGTGGCTAGTAGGAATTTTCAATTAAGAACTCGAGCTCTTTTTGGTGGGGGCAATGTCTCTAGGCTCTAGTGCCTTCCCAAAATTCTTGATTAGCAACGTGCATGCTAGGCATTAAAAAATTTATGAGCGTGACATCATCTGTGCCGTGTGTAAGTCACAACGGAGTTTTCCCGTGGAAATCTTGTAGGTGGTTTGATATGCCCATGGTGCTGCCATGAGCTTATGGTCCAAGTTTGAATGTGATGTTGAGATGGTCTGCGTCAATATAACTAATGAGGGTCTTGTTTTGTGGCTTTTTCTTATCCATTCTCTTGGGGATATTAATGTTCAAATCAGAGTTGAAGGCATGAGAGAGTGTGCACAAGAGGGAGAGAGAGAGCTCAAGTACAAGAACAAGATCTTGTTTAGTTAGTTGCTCAAAGTACAACTAGTACACTCTCCTCTACATTGAGTGTGTACTTTAGGCTATTTATATAGCCAGTGAAGGAGTTAGGGTTAGGGTTTCCCCTGTCCTCCAGTCCATTTACACCTAGCTACCCTAATCCTCTCTAGTGTAAGGAGAGTTCCTATGCTTATCTTTCAATATCCCCCCTCAATGCCAGGTGGCATTGGATAAAACATAATAGGATTCCTCCCCTTAATTCTCAATGAGATGCCTTTATAAATCAAGCTGCAAGAAAGGGTTATAGGTAGAGAGTGTTACAAGACTCAAAAGAGTTGCTCACCCATGGATTGGGAGGAAAATTTTACCTCCAATTCCTTAGGTACTTCTGGAACACTGGGGCACTTATTGGTGATATGACCAGTCTTTTTGCATTTATTCGACTTCATTTTGTCAAGATATTTCTTCCAACCAACAGTTGCTCATAATATGCTCATTTTTGTGATAGAAGGAGCACTTAGTAGAAGTTTTATGGACTAACATTTGTTCACGAGGAGTAAATGCTGAAGACCCTTCAGTATTGTTTCTCTTCTCTTCATCTAGGCATGACTGGATGGTACTTGCTAAATTTCGGTTCAGGATATTAGTTAGGGTAGTCACAAGGGTTGGAAAAGCCTTCTTCACAAACTTTAGCAGGATGGCAATGGCATCTTCATCATGGATGGGTGCTTGAATGGAGGCAAGATATGCCATAAGCCCCTTCATATGTGAAATGAACTTGCTTAGATCTTCTCCCTGTTTGTATTCCAAGCTAAAAAACTCAATCTTGAGAAATATATTGGAGTTCTTCCCTGTAGCACCGTAGAGCCTTTTGAGCTCATCCCACTTTTCTTTTGCAATTGAGAGTTGGTCAATGTGATGAATTACAGATTCATCTAAATGAAGCATGATGATGGCCTGAGCTCGTTCATCATTTTCTACATCAAGGGGATTGGATGGGTCAATTACTTTGGTCCCCTTTTATGAAGGGCCAGTATCCTCTTTCCATCATTTTGTATTTGACCAAGACTTGGCAAGGATGGAAATCTTTTCCATTAAACTTTGAATTTGAGGACAGACATCAGCATATGTTGTGGCCATTGGGAAGGTCTTACTACTTGTTAGAACAAGGGCAGTGTCTAGTCCCTTACAACCTTGCCACTGAATGCGGAAGCAAATCAAACAATTGATATCAGAGTTGTAATGAGGAGAAAGGCTAAAAATCATATATATGTAATATTTCAAAATATGACTTGGTGGTCCTTTCTTATGTGCAATCTTCTTTCGAGGTTTAACGGTATTTTTAGGCTTCAATGACGTGAACCTAGACTAGACTTCGAGCTCCTCCTTGTGGTATGGCTTAGTGGATGAACCTTATGTTAGACAAGGATGGTCTATGACTTCAATGCTTGTTTGCTGATGACTCCAAGGAGAGTACAATGACACTCATCCGTCTGATTACATTGACCAGTGTACTTGAAAAAGCCACACATGATATGCAATACAAGTTTAGGATAGGATGGTCTATGTGTTTATAATTGTACACATAGCCTTACAACATGAAGTAAAGCACTCAATTGTTTTAATTTTCTAATGAAAACATTCAGATTGTGTAAGTACCAGTAGCAATAATGATTGAGCAATGTGTCTTAGTGCGCTTACAAGCACTCATTTGTAGTTTATGTTGCTAGAGATGGTAAATGTTGGTCTTGATGAGCTTGATGATGACCTTCCAAGTAAAAGAACCTCTGAAATGAGGTTCCCAGATTAGTAACTGACTCTAGAAGAGTTGAATCAGTGATTAAAATCACTATTAATGACCAAACATTGAAAAAATTTGAAGATTGAAGAAGCTTGAAGCTTCATGGCTATGGCTGCCAGAGACCCATAGTTAGGGTTTGGCTTACAGCAGCCAGCAGAGATGGAATTTCTCCAAACCCTCTTAGGGGGAGATGGCCCACTAGGGGGCTATGAAAGCCCTATGGTGACCCCAGTGATTGTGCCCTCGTCAGCACGTACAGCAGCTCGTAATGTCACGCCTACAAATCTGTGCCTGTTTCTGCATTTTTGACAATGCTACCTACCACATCGCCTAATCCTAGCCTTTGATGTGCCAGGCTGAATCGACCTGAGCTAAGGAGAAGATCTCCAGAAGGAATCAGGAGCTGAAACTTCTTTTATTGCACACACCAACTCCTCCAAGGTCAAGGGGTCTAGCTGGCTATGGCGGAAAGGAAGGTAACCGAGATGGCAAGAGTTCTTCTTGTGCACTTAGATGTGTAAAGAGGCTGAGGGAAGCTAAAGGATTAGAGGTGACTTTGATATCATATTTCAAATCAGAGTTGAAGGCATGAGAGAGTGTGCACAAGAGGGAGAGAGAGAGCTCAAGTATAAGAACAAGATCTTGTTTAGTCAATTGCTCAAAGTACAACTAGTACACTCTCCTCTACATTGAGTGTGTATTTTAGGCTGTTTATATAGCCACTGAAGGAGTTAGGGTTAGGGTTTCCCCTATCCTCCAGTCCATTTACACCTAGCTACCCTTATCCTATCTAGTGTAAGGAGAGTTCTTATGCTTATCTTTCAACAATTAAGGGCTAGGATTCTGATGAATGATCAAGAACATTGATATCATATACTCAATTGATTGAGAAAGTGTGTCCCTTGGTCCACTGATAATTTCAATGGGGAAAGCAAATCATGAGGTAACTTGCTCCTAGAGAAATCATGCGGTGGTCGATGCATCATTTTTATATGTTTCCCTAGCCTTATTCCATTTATTCATGTGATTGATAGCTATGATGATGTATTGAGCCTGCGAGTATTGTGCGGTGGTCTCGATGCATCATTTTTATGTTTCCCTAGCCTTATTCCATTTATTCATGTGATTGATAGCTATGATGATGTATCAAGCATGTGAGTATTGTGCGATTGGGTTAATGGGTCCTATGAAGTATATGTCCCATTTCTTAAAGGGTCTATTGGGAAATTACCAGCATGAGTTTCATTTTATTCTTTTAAATGGATAACTTCATATATTGGTGCTCATAACAATATTTGTCAATTTTGCTGCATCCTTAAAGAGAGTAGGAAACCATGATTGGGCTTGAAGTACTTTTTGTATTGTGGTATTCACATCAAAGTGGCCTCCTCCAACTATGCCGCCATGAGCTTCTTGCATGTTATCATTGATTTCATGCTCTAATACACACTACCTTAACAGTTTGTCTTGCCCTAGAGGATACAATTGACCAATGATCAATTGGTGGGGTTGAGTTTGTATTAGGAGGTGTGTTATATGAGATTTTTTTATTAGTGATTCTAGTAGATCTTGCTCAAGAATATGGAATATATCATCAGCCGAATGAGTCATGAGGTCGGTCTTAAAGTGTTGAGCTTTATGGGGT
The DNA here is from genome assembly GCF_053477565.2 of Lygodium microphyllum. Taxonomy (NCBI): domain Eukaryota; kingdom Viridiplantae; phylum Streptophyta; class Polypodiopsida; order Schizaeales; family Lygodiaceae; genus Lygodium; species Lygodium microphyllum. The sequence goes on from NC_141154.1 coordinate 54,072,155, forward strand.
TACTATCGAATAGATTAACATGAAGGAGTTTATCATCAGATCCTCTGGCCTTCTTGCCACTACTCACTCGTGATAGTAGCTTGTTGAGATATTTAGCCCATTTAGAATGGACACAGGTCATCAACCAACACCTCAATCCACTTTTATAACATGTCCTTGAAGATAATGCACATGAGTCTTTGAAAGGTTGCTAGTGTATTAGTCTACCCAAAACGCATGACAATGTAAGTGAATACCCCCCATTCAATGGCAAAAGTGGTCTTTGGTTTATCATTTGTGTGGACTTGTACTTGATTATATCTTGAAAATCCATAAGCTTCCTTCAATGCTACTTGTTTGATCATATGATCAATGTATAACAATAGGTAGTGATCTCTCTTGGTTGTAGCATTCAACTTCTTGTAATTAATGCATGCACAAATTTTTATTTTCTTTTTGAGTACCGCTCTACGATTAGTTATACCGAGTTTTTATCCTCAATTTTATAGATGAATCCTCCTTTTAGTAACTTGTCCATCTCCTCTCTGACATGATGAATCCTACTCTTAGTAACTTGTCAATCTCCTCTTTGACATGATGGGCATATCAAAGACTCATTGGATAAGGTTCTTGCTTTATAGGCTTTGAAATATCCATTAGAGGAATCATGTGGGTCAAGGCTTGCAGTGGGACACACTTGAGGTCAGAATAGTTCTAGGTAAAAATGTCTCGATATTCCTTCACCAACTTAAGTAGTTGACCCTCTTCTTTTGCATTGAGATCTTTAGCAATGCAAACAAGTTGAGGCTCCCCGCCCCCAAAATGCTGTGATGTTTACTTCTTTGACCTTTGCTAATCCCTTAATGGGTTCATAACATGAGCCTTTGTGCTTCACACTTGGTAAGACAACTACCCGATCACTCTTTTTAAACTTTGTGAATCTTGATGGAAGGTCATGTGGCTTATTATGACTTCAAGTTTCTAACTTGTCCTAGGGACACTTTCATCTTAGGTGGACAATGATTTTAGTCCTAGATTTGATAGATTGGGTTGGTTGAGGAAATTTTGGGTCAGAGTAACTACTTCCTTCCATGCTAGAGTCAAAATTGATATGGTGGTGTTCTTTGAGACTTTGGTTAAGTTCTCATCAATTGTGAACACTTGGGGATAGAATGATCATTGAAGTGGTATGACATTTTTTTGTAATTGAGGACCCCAAGGTATTGGATCCATTCCAACTCTGAGTTTAGCCTCACTACAACTATATCAATGTGAGCAAGATTTTGGTCTAAGAGACTTGGGATCTATAAGTCAGACTCCATATCTTTGCCATCCTACATTGATTGGTCACCTTTGGAGTCACTTTTATCCTCTACATCCTTGCCTTGTTCCTTCGTCAATGAGGTAAAGATTTTTTAATGGAAATTGAATAAGACTGTCCACTACTAGGTAGGGCTATTTAGCAATACTTCAAAGATAGTCAAATTAGAGTCTACTCAATTATGGAAGCATGGATGGGATTGGTCAGATTTAGAAGGAGAAAGAATCAAAAGTTTCATTCTTGAATATTTTGATGTAATCACATTGAGCATTTTTTCTTAGCTATAAGTTACTTTATAGAAGGATGTATTTTAACATTAACATAATATTAAGTCAATTTAGGAGAGGTGAGAACACTAGATCTTATAGTTGTGTTGAGAAAGAGAAAATGATGTATTGAACTTGGGATTATTTTGGTTAGGAAGCTATGTGTAGGGCCCAAAGAAGAAGAAAAGAGCATACAACAAGTTTATCATTTTAATAGGAACTTTCCATCCAATAGGAGGGGTATCACTATATTCACTATGTCATTACACTAGTTTTTTATCCATTACATTGGGCCTTCATATTCTCCTACATCTCAATACCAACCATGCCAATAGGGATGATGCATAGAATGGAACCATTTTATGCACTATCACAACATGAGGCTTGTTGATGCTATACTTAGTAAAGCCTAGATGCATGAGCATATGAGAGTATACATGAGGGTCATGTAGGACTCTATGTGCTAATAGGTTTATTGAATCAATCCAAAGTAATTGTGAAAGGGCATGTTGAGTATAGTTTTATTACTCAATGAGAGGTGAGGTATAGAGAGATAAGGGACATATATCAGATAATGAATGCTATGTTTGCACGTGCATGAAGCAATAGCACTAGTGTAAGCACAATGTTTCTATGAAACCATCTTTGCTTTGTATACATTGTGTGAATTGAAGCACATGGCATGAATCTAAAATTTACATTATCTTTAAAGCATAATGTGCTTGGGCATATAACACAACAATGACATGATCATTCTCTCCAATTAGGTGCACGAGAGTCATGAATGTACACCCATCTAGGGGATATAGTTTATACTCCACTTAGAGAGGATTGTGAAGGGGGGTTGGGAGTAGTTTTTTACCTTGAATGAGAGTTGAGGATGAAAGATGAGAATTTTGGGTATATATTTAAGTAACTGTAGCAATAGAAAAATATTATGTAAAGTAGTGTTTCTTCTTTTTTAGAAACTAAGATTGGACCTAATATATATAATAATTAATGTTACACTTGGGATTTTAGAAGAAAGATATATGGGATAGTAATCTAAGTAATGGAGGTTGGTTGGAGGGTAAGGTTTAATAGATAATATCTTAGTACAACAAAAGAGAAAGAGAAGACCCAAGGCCCTAGAATTGGGAGTATAAAGTAATGAAGAAAGATGATTGTGACACTAAAGGCTTATGTATTATGTAGGAATACCTTATCAATGTTATAATTACAAAGGGAAAAAGGAAGACAAGAACTTAGGGATTCACCATGGGTAACTTATGGAATCATGTAAGTGTAGGACATGGGGGGTTTTTCCAAAAATTACAAAAGCATATACATTAGGGTGATTCAATATATTCTATATAGCCATATACATTCCATTGTACTACTATAATGAGTATATTGTGTGACTTCTAATACTATGCAAACTAACGAATTTTCTTGTATCTTTGCACGTAGCATTATTGGCTCTTTTATTTGGAAAGATGTTTAAGGGCTTATGTGTTTTCCATGTTTTGTTTGTATTGACCTTCTTTTTTGTTTGCATTAGTCATCCCAAATTGGTTGCAATTACTTTATTGATGTATTTTTTTGATGTAAGTTAGTAAGATCCATAGAATATCTCGGCTTTGTTGGCTCTTATTGTGCTCATATAAATTTGTTGCTATTGTGTGAGTTATGACATCCCTTTAAGAGCACAAAAAAAGAATAATTTTTCTTGATTGAGTTCAAGAATGGATGGTGTATGACAAAGGTGTGTGATTATGTTTCCACCCTGGGGAGATCAATCATAAATATATGTATGTATCACGTGGCTTCAACATAAGGGATTTTAAAAGTATCATTTTTACACATGTTTTACATACAAAAGGGTCCCATATAAAGGGGTTACTTACTGATTGAATTGAAAAGGGTTATGTTTTACAAAGGGAAAATTCAGTGAGATATTTATAAATAGGCCTTGAATGCTCATGATATGGAGGGTGTATATATAGTGAATTCCTTGGGGTTTCCATGTATGTTTGCAATATAGTAGACACCTAGATTTAAAGGCCCAAGTACTAGGAGTGGAAGACATATAAGGATGAAACTAACACATATCTTCTTTATGCCAACTAGATTGAGAATCAAGATTACCAATTAGATGGGTTGGATAGTGAGAGATGATGAACATGTTGCTTAGTACAAGCAACTCTTAAATCCTTGTGGAGATTCCCAAGCCTTAACCAACATTATACAATACATCCTTATGATGAGTATGGCTAGGTGAAATTATAAGGTAAGTTATTTTCTTTAGTGGTGATCCACCATGAGAGACATTTATGATTTCTAGTGTTGCTTGAGGTATTTGAATCTTGCACTTTCAAGAAGAACTCTCACTGCTTGGCATGAATGACATGCTCCAAGGTGACTCCACAAGTAGATGCCCAACCAACCATATGGACTATCATCAACTAGTAAGATCAATGTCATTGATCTTTACCATTTGTGGATATTGTAGAAAGCTTGTCAGCAAAATATTAAGCTCGACATTAGATTAGATTCTACATGCATGGAAGTTACCTTGACCACTACCATGTGTGCATCTTGGAGATAGTGTGCTAGTGAATGCTAGTTCCTCTTGACTTTGATTTTACATGCATGGTACTTGTGATGATGACCAATTGAGGGACATAGTAATGCCATTTGTTGCACCTTCACTTATATATCTATAGCTAATTGTAAAATTAAAAAAAATTGAATGAGAGATACAATGATGAGTGGATGGTGAATGCCTTGTCTTCTCAAGATTTCTCATGCTTAAAACTTCCTATGATATTCATGTTTGTTGATAGACATTACAAGAGGATTTGCGAGAGAAGAATACATAAGGAATTAGTGTACCAAAGAGAGATGATTGCAAGAGGGATATGTGAGATATAGAAAATTTCAAGACGAATATGTCATGTATACACCAAATTTGTGAAATCTTATTGGTCCCAATGTCTAATATTGTTGGGCCTTGCTTGTACTCAAATTATGTTAGCTAGATTTAGGAAAGCCTCTTAATATAGTAACAAGGAAAAATTGAGAGAGAGAGAGAGAGAGAGAGAGAGAGAGAGAGAGAGAGAGAGAGAGAGAGAGAGAGAGAGAGAGAGAGAGAGAGAGAGAGAGAGAGAGAGAGAGAGAGAGAGAGAGAGAGAGAGAGAGAGAGAGAGAGAGAGAGAGAGAGAGAGAGAGAGAGAGAGAGAGAGAGAGAGAGAGAGAGAGAGAGAGAGATATATATATATATATAAGAGAGAGAGAGAGAGAGAGAGAGATTCCCATCACAACCTTGATTTCTTTGCCTCTACCTCTCCATCTATGTCTACATGAATAGATTAGCAAAGTAGCGGGGCACACAGAGTGTGCTTTCTTGAAGTGGCCAAAGCTTTTTCTCAATGGGAAGGTGTTGGAAAAGGGTAAATCACCCGACAAGCATGTCAATATGTTCTATAAAAACATTGGCCTAGGGTTGAAGACCCCAAAAGAAGCTATTGAAGGTATCTACATCAACAAGAAGCATGCCAATAGGTTGTATAAAAACATTGGCCTAGGGTTCAAGACCCCAAAATAAGCTATTGAAGGTATCTACATAAAAAAGAAGCATGGCAATAGGTTCTATACAAACATTGGCCTAGGGTTCAAGACCCCAAAAGAAGGTGTTGAATGTGTTTACATCAACAAGAAGTGCCCATTTAGTGGTGATATCTTGATCAAAGGATGAATCTTGATAGCCAGTGTCAATTGTACTAAAATGACAAGAGCAAGAAGAGACTACTTGCACTTTGTGAAAAAGTATCAATTGTATGAGAAGTGACATTCTAGCTTGGTCCAACTAATCAACAAACTTCCATGCCATTAGGATGATGCATCTATTGCACCATTTCCATCCACTAGAAGTCGTGAGGCTTACTGAGGCTGTACTCAGCAACCCTAGTCACACAAGCACAAGAGAGTGTACCACCCTTTTTAAGAAAGACCTTTTGCACAACACATTTCAAAAGTCTAACACAAGTTAGAAATCCTAGATTGAGAGGTTAAGGGGGTTTGGTGAGATGAGGGTTGTGTAGGTCTACATCAGTAGTGAGAACATTTTATATGATTTTCAACTTCATCACTGCTTGTGAGTTTGGGGGAAAGAGTGAAGTTGCATCTTCCAATGTATTTTGGTTCCAGAGTGTAAAGGACTTAATTACATAAACAAATATTGTGTATGAATCTCACATAGGGCATTGAGTATGAACTAGGCACTATTCTTCCCAATACATTCATCTCTTATGTGTAAGCATAAAGTGCCTTGACATGCATGGCATATTTTCAAGATGCATTTTATCTCTGATCATGAAGTGTTTTGAAGCATGTGATTCATTAACTAAAGCATATACTTATAGGTGCGCAAGGGTCATGAAGAGCTCGTACCATGGGCAATAGGGTGATGCTTGGGTTCTTTCTCCAAGCTTTACTCACCAAAAGATTTGTAAGAGGGTATGGGATACGTTTAGTATTTCTTCAAATCTTAAGGGATGGGAAGAGAGTAAGGTTATGGAAATGTGTGTGTGTGTGTGTGTGTGTGTGTGTGTGTGTGTGTGTGTGTGTGTGTGTGTGTGTGTGTGTGTGTGTGTGTGTGTGTGTGTGTGTGTGTGTGTGTGTGTGTGTGTGTGTGTGTGTGTGTGTGTGTGTGTGTGTGTGTGTGTGTGTGTGTGTGTGTGTGTGTGTGTGTGTGTGTGTGCGCGCGCGCGCGCGCGCGCGCGTGCATGTGCGTGTGTGCGTACATGTGCTCACGCTCATATAATTATGTATTAATGATATGGCCTATTGGTGAGAGATGAGAGGGTGAGGAGAGGAAACACAAGCAAGCCAATAGCCTACTTTCAACTATATGCTGATATATGATGGGCAACACACTTGACCTTGGTAATGCATGTCTAATGGCCATGCTTCTATTGACTCAACAATGGAAAATCAAGATTGATTTAGGGCATAAGCCTGATTGAGATGCCACATTGAATGGTAAGCTAAAATGGAGTTGAGAAATAGAGCACTGATGCAAAGGAGGGAAAAATAGGAAGAGGGGATGAGGATGTCCCTCATGATGTCCTATCTCATTTGTTGAGAGGCTAGTTTGGAGTAATAGGGATTTCTATGGAAGATTTAAAAAATGATATTTTTCTATGTGAGTGCCATGTAGACAGGAATGCAAAAGAGCTCAACTTATGTTTTCCTACTATGCCACACATTCTAAATAAACCTCCCTACTCTACTATGGCACATTATAACAAGGATTCTTGAGGGGTTTGTTGCCTAGGGACCTATTAGTTTGGACAAGTTTATCAATCATTTTGATTTGAAATCCAAAGATATTTTTGCTATTTTGTAGCTAAGTCCACTACATTAAATCGAATATGTATATAGATAGGAAATTCAATAAGATGATGATGATGATGATGATGATGATGATGATGATGATGATGATGATGATGAGGTCTTACACTATGGAGAAGGATGCAATGAGGTTGATATCACAAGGGGGACATGCTAAAATAGGAAGGGATATCACATGTTGGACCTACCCACCTCTCAATATTTGAGAGTGCTCATCATGAGGGCGAGCCACTATGTGCATCATTTTTGACATGGAGAAGTAGGGCAACATTGTCTTTTGGCTTGTTGTGATCTATCTAAATTCATCACAACAACATTTGGTTCAAAACTTGCTTGGAAAAGTACTACACATTGAGACATGAAAATACAAAGGTCTTGGAGCAACATGTGAGATTAGAAGGCCCAAGTGAGAGAAGAATCTAAGTACTACAGTTGATCAAACTCAGAGAAAGAGCATAAGTGAAAGACACCTTCTAGTTTTGACCTATAAGTAGATTGAAAAGTAAAGCACGGAAAGCTAAGGTTTGAGGGACAAGGAAGGTAGAAGAAGTGGAAAAAACTTTGTAAATTGCTACTTGTTGATATTCTCGACTAGGTTATGAGTATCAAATATTTGTACTAGCTATTTGAAGGAGACGACAATCTTATTCCAAGTGCTGATGATTATGAAAGCGACCAACCATGTGTTATGCAAAGAGAAGCTTTGACTAAGCAAGTTGATTCAATAGTTGGAGATTAAGAAGGGGTGAGAAGAGAAATGAACAATGAGTGCAAATTGTCAAGAATCGTGTGGTGGGGGGACTTGCTTGAGTTGCTGTGCCAACAAACACACACTGTATATAGAGGAAGCTCACTCAAGAACACAAGAAGAGAGATGGAGGCCAAAATGTTTTCTTGCTATTTTTTTCTTCTTCTTCCACACACTATACAATGTACACAAAGTATAGATAAGATACAACATAAAGGAAAGTGGCCTACTAAGTCAAACAGTGCGTAACAGACTACACTAATCAATTGGTGCTATATCTTTGCTAGTTGTAGGTAGGTGTAACAAACTAAATATAATAAGTGATAAGTCAGTGGCCATGTGAGTATCATAATGACCACCAATGTGCTAAGTGTAGACGTGCGGACCCATCTAGCCAGGTGGTCCATCATCAATGTCCGCACATGTTGAGCTTGCCATCTTTTTGAAGCTTCTCTGCATCTAATGACTTTGTGAAAATGTCAGCTATCTGATCTTGTGTGCTGACATATACCAAGTCAATCTCTCCTGCAAGTACCTTCTCTCTCACAAAGTGGTAGTGAACCTCAATGTGTTTTGTCCTAGCATGGAACATTGGATTCCTAGCTAACTGTATGCTGCTCATGTTGTCACAATGAATGATAACTGGACCATCTCCCTGCATATCCAAATCACCTAATAACTTTTGTAGCCATACCACCTCACATGCTACCATAGCAGCACCTCTATACTCAGCCTCCGTACTCGATAAAGCAATTATAGGTTGCTTTTTGCTGCTCCATGTAACTACTGTACTACCAAGGAAAAATATGAATCCACTAGTAGATCTTCTATCTAACATGCTACTAGCCCAATCTGCATCTGTGTATCCAAAGACCTGTACATCCTTACCTACCTCATAAAAAAGTCCATAATGTAAAGTGGACTTCACATACCTCAATATACATCTAACTGCATCCAAATGAGGCTTTCTAGGCATATGCATAAATTGATTGACAAGCCCAACAACATAGATCAAGTCTGGCCTTATGATAGTCATGTAAATCAGAATCCCTACTATCCTCCTGAACATTGTAGGGCCTTCTATCTCATCCCCAACATCGGCACTCAACTTCACATTTTGCTCCAATGGTACTGAAAGAGGCTTACATGTTGTCATACCATACTTGGATAACATATCCAAGCCATACTGCCTTTGGGATAGCCATATACCATCATCACACCTGATCACCTCAATACCAAGAAAGTATCTTAGCTCACCCAAATCCTTCATCTCAAGCTTCTTCTTCAAGAAGTCCTTAACTTCAGCAATCCCATTGTCAGTGTCACCTGTAATAATCAAGTCATCCACATAGATGACTATGATGACCAAACCTGCATCTCCCTTCCTCACATAAAGTGAGCGATGAGCATAAAAAATACAAAATCCAATATTGACAATATACTCTCCAATCTTGTCAGACAATGCTCTAGGTGCTTACTTTAGCCCATAGAGCACCTTCTTTAACCTGCACACATATGTGGGATGCTCTAAATCCTCGTAACCTGCTGGCTACTCCATATACATTTCTTCTTGCAATTCACCATGCAAGAAGGCATTCTTAACATCCATTTCTTGCAAACTCCGACCTTTGACTACTGCCAAGGAAATCACACACCTAACAGTTGCCATCCTAGCAAGTGGACTGAATGTCTCTTCATAATCTGTGCCATATGTTTGAGCATAGCCTTTTGCAACGAGCCTAGCCTTATACCTGCTAACTAGACCATCTGCATTATGCTTGACTTTGTAAACCCACTTAAAGCCAATAGCTTTCTTACTCTTAGACAAGGGTACCAAATCCCAAGTCTTATTGGCTTCTAATGCAGCCATCTCCTCATCCATTGCTGCATCCCAATGAGCATGACCGATAACATCCTCAAAATAAGTGGGCTCAACATCCTCAACTAGTTTCACCATATACGCATAATGGTGAGCTACATAACCTTCAAAGCCAAATCTTTTAACAGGGTATTTGACCCTGCTAGACCTGCGTGTACCACTGGATCACTCAATGGAGCCTTTACATTACTATGAGCTCTCTGTACGCCTGGTGTCTTGATTGAAGGAATACCAAGCTCATCATCCAAACTCTCTGAACCACTAGAATCTCCATCAAATCCCAAATGACTAGTAGATGCATCATTACCATCTAGCACTTTCTTCTTTCCTTTGTCTTTACCTACAGCACTTATAGATACATCTGAAGATGTGGGGCTACTCCTTAGTCTCCCAAACTAAGGGCTCACTCTAGGTATAATACCAGATGATGTTTCTGGTCCACTAAGACTCCGTGATTCTTGATTTTCTTTTTGCACATAGCTATCATGATCATTATCATTATCTAATATATCACCAGTAGGTGCATACCAACTGTTCATCTCATAAAAAATAACGTCCCTACTCACTCTGAACTCACCTGTGATAGGGTTATAACAACGATATCTTTTCTGCTCTAAAGAGTATCCAATAAAAATATATTTTTCAACCTTTGGATCAAGCTTCTTCTGTATCTCATCTGTCACATGAACATATGCAACACAGTCAAATTCCTTCAAGTGTGATACGTCAGGCTTCTTGCCAATAAAGCATTCTTCAGAAGTCATCCCATGAACTGTAGTTGTGGGGGTTCTGTTCATCATATAGACAGCAGTATAGACAGCTTCAGACAAAAAATGTTTTGGCATATTCTTTTCAGCCACATTAATGCCCATGCAACTTCTGCAATATGCCTATTTTTTCTTTCTACAACTCCATTTTGCCGTGGGGTATACTTGCAAGTAATTAACCTCTTTATCCCATGAGTCCTCAAGAAGCCACTAAACTCATTAGAGAGGTACTCTTCCCCTCCATCTGATCTCAAGCACTTCACTTTCAAGCTTCTTTCTGTTTCAATAATTGCCTTGAAAGATTTGAAATGCTCAAATACATCACTTTTTTCCTTCATAAAATATACCCATGGTTTCCTTGAATAGTTATCAATAAATATGACAAAGTATTTGCTACCACCAAGAGATACATTCTGTGTAGGCACCCAAACATCTGTATGCACTACATCAAGTATATTTCTGCTCACTTCTCTGTCATGCGAGAAGGGTTGTCTTGCCTGCTTACCAAACTAGCATGCTTCACAGACTTTATGAAATTCTGGAACTCTAAAAGAAGGCAACCTTGTAACCAATCCTCTGGACTGCATTAATTTTAGCCTTTGCACATTGCATGTTTAATACGTTTATGCCATATTTCAATGTCTACAACCACTCCTTTTCCTTTAGCATATATTGCAGCATCCATTGCAGGATTTCCAACATCTAAAGTGAACATGCGGCAACCTCTACTTCCTTTTATGACCAACATGCACTTATCATTAAAATCTTGTACAAAACAACCTTTTGCATTGAATTGAACCTACAACTCTTGCTCTACCATTTGACTAACAGACACTAGATTCTTTGTGATTGATGGCACATGTAATACATTTGTTAGACTCTTTGTCTCGCCATCATACAAGGACAAGGGAACATTTCCAATGTGTGAAATTGGGTGGCATGAATCATCACCCGTCTACACATAACTTGGATTTTGTAAGTCCTACATCTCTCCAAACCATTCAACATGACTAGTCATATGATTAGATGCACCTGAATTGACATACCATATATCATCATTGTCCCCTTTTCTGTAACTGCATTCATCATATGCTGCATAACAAACATACGCTCATTTTTGTCTTCATTCTATTGTGAAGACGATGCATAGTTTCCTTGCTGCAATTTACCACTACGAATACCATCATTCTTAGCATAACAATGGGCTGCAATATGACCTGTCTTGCCACAATAATGGCAAACAATAGCAGAATTTCTAGAACCTCTATTCTACCATCCACCTCTTCCTCTAGAGCTCCCCCTGCCTTTAAAGTTTCCTCAGCCTCCTGAAACCTGCATTTCACCAAATTGCTGATTGAACTTGTTTTGCTGATTATCACCAGCACGCCCTATACCATGGCCTCTTGAAGAGGATCTACCACGTTCCCTTCCTGAACTTGAGTAAAATGCTTGGACATGTTCACCATTTTTTTCAGATGAGTCACCCTGCATATTGATCTCTTCAGTAAATCATGAGAGAGATCAGGTCATCAAAATCTGGAAATGGCTTTTGTACATATATCGAAGTAACAAATGATTTTCATGCCTTCTCTTATTAAGGCCACTCAAAGTGGATGAAGCCAAATAATCATCATCAGGCATTGCATCAATTGCTGCTAAAGCATCTACAATACTTATCACCTTCAAAACATACTCATTGACAGACATTTTCCCTTTCTTCAAGGTATTCAACTCTTACTTGAGTTGAATCTTCTGTGACTTTGTATTTACTGAAAACATATTCTCAAAAATTGTCCAAGCTGCATGTGAAGTTTTCTACATTCCTGATATGTCCCAATATCGTATTATCAATGACTATAGATAGCCAGTACATCACCTTTTTGTCTTTTGCATTCCATTCTTTCCATGCTTTTAATTCATCTGTAGTTGGCGGAGGGATACCCAACTCTAGCTCCTTTTCTTCATCTGAAATAAACTCATAAAGGCCCTTTCCAATGGGGAAGTTTGTCACACGGAATTTCCATGAAGGGTAGTTGTTCTTGTTGAGCTTCTTAATAATGGGATTTCCACTATTTTCTGCCATTATCACAAAAAAGGATACAACACAATAAGCTAGTCTTCTGCAACATTTCACAACTAGTTGTTCTTGTCGAGCTTCTCGATAATGGGATTTTCACTATTTTCTGCCATTATCACAAAAAAAGGATACAACATAGCAAGCTAGTCTTCTGCAATCTTTCACAACTAGTGAACACCAAACACAAAGCAACCTTTTTCACTGATTACTCATTAGTACATGTAATCTACAACCTGTTTGCAAATAAACCTTATGTTTGCTTCCTGGCAAACACCTAAAAAATTATATATTCAAAATCTGTAACCTGTGCACCCACTTTTGGTCAATACGGCTGAAATCACAGTGTACCCTGAAACTGCTATCTGCACCTTGTGGCTCTAAAACGGGGCCTAAAATGGCCTCAAATGCCAAAATGAACTGCGGTAAATCCTAAAGGGCTTACTTGCAGAATATACAGTGCTCTACTCGCACATCAAATCTCACATCAATATGATATTTTCACTCTACCCTGCTTTCGGTGCCTCCACAAGCACTATCCAAGAGAGAGAGTGGAAGAATGGGAGAGCTTCTTACCCGTTGCTTGTTTGCTTGAATCTTTCTTCTTCTCCTTCACTCCAACCTTCAAAATCAGCCTCTCTCAGTGGAGCGGCTATGATATCATGTCAAGAATCGTGTGGTGGGGGGACTTGCTCGAGCTGCTGCGCCAAACACACATTGTATACATAAAAGGAAGCTCACTCAAGAACACAAGAAGAGAGATGGAGGCCAAAACGTTTTCTTGCTGATTTTTTCTTCTTCTTCCATACACTATACAATGTACACAAAGTATAGATAAGATACAACATAAAGGAAAGTGGCCTACTAAGTCAAACAGTGCATAATAGACTACACTAATCGATTGGCGCTATATCTTTGCCAGCTGTAGGTAGGTGTAACAAACTAAATATAATAAGTGATAAGTTAGTGGCCATGTGAGTATCATAATGACCACCAATGTGCTAAGTGTAGACGTGCGGACCCATCTAGCTAGGCGATCCATCATCAATGTCCGCACATGTTGAGCTTGCCATCTCAACACAAATGAGCATACAAAATATATAGCATTGAAACTAAAGTACAAGTGTGTTTACATCAAAGAGCCTCAAATGCAGTTGTCTATCTTGTTCATCTTTTAATTGAAGCTTTGTAAAGCATTTGAAAAGATAAATTAAAGAGAGGGATGCACCAAAGTAATTCCAAGAATAAGAATACATTCTACAAAGATATTGAAGGAGAGAGGAACAATGAGTTTCTAGAAAAAGGGACCATCAATCTAATAAAAGGAGCTTTGTGAAAGCAAATGCTAAGTATAGCTTTGGAGGGAAGCTAAAAGATGAGCTTCCATGACATTTTAGTAGAGTAGAGTACTTTTTCCATGAGATCTTTCCATCATGCTTCAAGTTTTGGGCAACATCTAGCTCCTTATTAAGTTCAACAGGCTCAAGTACAACCACTTACTAGTGGACATTTGCTATCACTAAGATTACATGTGGTATAGCTAAGAAAATTGTAGCTTCATTATCACGAGCATATTGAGCACAATGTTTTCACAAAAATGTTTGTTTTTCTTACTTGAAAGGAGTCTTTTAAAAATAGCCATAGATCAATGAGATGACTTGATAACGACAACTTTGTTGCATTAAACTATCATCAACATCATGGAGTCCATAGTTTCAACAATGAATCAATCCTTTTGTAGAATTTGGAGCACCATAGTTTGGGCAAGCACTGAGAAAATGGAGGGCCAAGATAGCTTCAAGAGAAAAAGAAGTTGAATTGAGGCTAGGGTGGCAAAGAGAAGACAACTATAGTAATGATGGCCTACTATTGTTTTGGCTTGGAGGGTATATAAGGGCTTTGAAGACTAAGAAGTTGGTTGGGCATCTTTTATTGAGAGGAAATGAAGTTGATGCAAAGAGGGCTACAACATTGGAAGGACAAGCAGCCTACTAGGAGGACTAGTTAGAGTTTCTGGGATATGTAGCTATTGTCTTCTAATCATGCAGGGCATGATTAATCATCCAAGGATTCTTCTAATTATACTAGGGAAACTATTAGAGAAAGGTGCTACTTATAATCTCAAGGTGGTCTATTTCAACTCATATGTCCAAACCTAAAATGGACCCAACATTGGTTCTCAGGCTCTAGCTGAGCCTATATGCTCAATCAAAACACCCCACGACCTCGCGGCCCAGGAGCGTATGGAGGCCACACAACATTGATCTAACAAACTAAGCATTTGTATGGCTCTTAGTTCAATTGATAACTCTTCCCAAACCCCTCACAAGGAGCGGCTACACATTTTGGTGTTGTACACCATCTAAAATAGACACAGGGAGCACCCCTTAGCTAATTGTTGTGGCCCCTTTACGGCTCTCTTACACCTCAGGGATTGGCCCCAAGATGTGTCGTGAATACTAAAGCACGTACAATACATAATCCTCTATTTTAAACAATCATTCCAGGAGATAAAAGATAATCCTCATTGAACACTCGCCAAAGGAAACGAATATTTAGCCCTACGACTTGGAATACCTCACTCTTAGCTTGGGTCAATGTTTATGAAGACAATTGCCATGCATCCAAGATGATAGCATGTGTTGAATGCAATGCAATTGTGAATGATTCATAATGCTTCACCATTTTTATTTAAAATAGCATTGCGATGGTCATTCTAAGCATAATTATTGCGTTGCATAGGATCAGCATTGAGCATGCTCATGCTATTGAACCCTTTTAATTATCAAAACACACGTATCCTATATGAAAAGTGCATCAATGAAAGCCATATTCAACGTATAATAAGCACTTATTATGCCTCTCCTCTCCCTACCGTTTAAAGTTGTGCTTCTATGGTAGGTTGTTTAGAGAGCGTTTTGATATCTTTTTTTAAATAAAAAGTGATAAATACTCACTTTAACATAAAGATATCGCTAAACTAAGACTAAAACTCATGCTTTAGCAATATCATACATCCATGGATACATATGTTATTTTTCTCTATTTTAAAAGTACAAAGAACCTAATTTTCTCCCTTTTTCTCTATTTTCTCTATTTATTTATCAATAAATATTGATATTTCCTTATTTTCTAATATGACTTGATTAGATTTTTTTAGAATTATTTTTATTCCTCATTTCATCCCATGCAAATACCATTAATACATCAAAACCCCCAAAATCCATGATTTGCCTTAGAACCACAATTTTATGGGTTCACGTGTTTATAGAAAAATTGACAAACCACTGATCCTTCTTTTGCCAATTTTCTTAATATTTCTCATAAATTAGATCATAGACAATCAAGAACAACCATTTTCAACCTTTTGCAATAACAAATGATCATAAAATGATAAAATTTATCACTTACTCATAAAACCGTGCTTTATCTCACATATATCTCATATTTGAAAAGTTGCTCACACTTATTAACAACCACTAGTTCTCCTCCAAACATTGATCAATGCTCCATCATGTCTCAGCATAATCTCCCAATCGAAATCTCTCAAATCATCCCCCTCTCTCACACATAGATTGAGCCATGGGAAGAAGGTGTACAGAGGAGAGAGAAATACTAAAATCAGAGATTTTCATTTCTCACATCATATCACAAGTGCATACAGTCAGATTGAAGCCCTCAATGTGTAGATCAAGGGATATGCCTTCCATCTATGATCAATTGGCTCGGTTGAAAATCCATCAACATTCCAATCGATAAGGCACCAAAAAGTACACCCTCTTCCTTCTCCATGCTGAAAAAAAGTTTTTTTATTAAGCCCTTAGCTTAATCATTAATCTTAGAAGTTAATCGGATTAGCTTTTGCATGTTTACACTACTTCGTAAGTGTTTTCATCTTTGTTAAGGATGCAAATAGCCTTGGAATCACATTCTGACTAGACCCCTGACTTTGTAGCATTGAAATATATCAATCTCACCTCCATCGTAGTATTTCCGGCTCCAGAATCCTATAGCCACTTTATAATGTGAAACCTTGTGGAGACTAAATGGGGGGTCAAAAATAGACTCCAATCGATAAACGAAGACTTGTATTGGGTTCTTGGCATCGAAATCTATCTAGGAAAGATCTAGATCATCGATCCGCAACCATTTTATTTTCTATGAAAATTGCTCTTTTATGCCTCTCGTATCACTTTTTGTGCATTAAATCGGGCTCCAAAAATCTGATCTCATTAGTGACCATGTGATAGGGCGACTCAGCCCGTCAAATCCATGAACTGATATGCACAAACAACAACATAAAGAGCATTAAGCTACCACAAAAAAAAATACTCAACAAAGCACAAGAACATCACTCACCCTCCCCCCTGACCAAATTAAGGCATGAAGATCCATAAGGGATAGGCCCAGCATAATTTGATAGAAATCTAGAGCAATTTGCTACTCAACAGCTCCAACATAGACTGGCTAAAAAGAACCATCAAAGAAGTCATCCTAGGCGATGGTGTAAACTACCTACCCAACTTAGGGCAACTAGACCAGGAACTCCTACTAGGCAAGGACACCTATAGCTTGGTTAGCATATATTTTTATTTTATCATATCTTTCCTTCAAGCTTCCATATTTGGGCATGTAAAAAGGAGGGAGCTGAGCATAGTGACACAAGGATAACAGGGCATCGACCTTAGGTCCTGACTTGGTACCTAAGAACTTACCAAGCCCTCACAAAAGGCGACACTTAAATCTTTTCTTTGCGCTCACTTTTATTTTCACTCCAACCTTCCTTGGTATTTTTCTAGCTAGATGTCACACCTAAGAAGACAAGGCATCGGCCTCAAGTTTGACTTGAGCCTAGGAACCCACCAAGCCTCTGCAAGGCAACGATCAATTGCTCTTAAGTTTTTTTTCCTTTTCCTTTTCTATTTGAGAGGTTAGAACCCCTTTTTACACACCTTTGTATTTTTATATCCTGGGTATATTCAACATTTTCTAGTATTTTATTTTTCCAGTATTCTCCCTAATGCCTCACTACTAACAAAAGCTCCTAAGAAACAACTACCTAGCAAGCTAGCAAAACATGGTCACTAGGACTACCTTCTAAAACAGTTCTTAAAATGCTTGACAATGTCTTGACAGGAGGTGCACAACTGCTTAGACCTCCCTTAGAAGACACACCTAACCTAACCTTGAGACTTCATGCCTTGATTGGTGGTTTCCAACAAAAGAAAAATTCCCCATAAGTACATAAACACATATAGCACAAAAACAAAGTACTCCTAAAGGAAAAATATCACCTGGACTTTGCCAGAAGAAGCTTCTATGCAACAAGAGGCTCCTCCAGATTCCACTGAATCTGTAAAACCATTAACCACACCCGCACTAGACAGACACATGGCCCTCTTGGCCTAATGAAATATAGTACTTCACTATAGAATAATTGGCCCTCTTGGCCTAAGAAAATAATCCATGAAACAACCATTCAACAACATATTTCTGAAACAAACCCTTAGTCCACACATAACTTTACTGAAGCATAAGATTGACCAAGGTTGAGGGCTCCTCCGACCCTACACTTAATGCATCAGGTTATTGGCTAACCCCCCTATATAAGTAGCAAGGGATGTCCGACAAATATGGTGATAAATGATCCTATGCATCCACGATAGAATAAGAAAGAGATCAACTGCTACTTGACTCATAATCCATACTAACCAGCAGCGGCCGCCAAAATAGGATGTGTCAGTAAGAAATTCCCAAAGTAGTCCTAAACTAATAGTAGGAGTCAATTGTAAGAGTGCCCTAGGGCCACAATTGAAAAAGATATCCTCAACAAAAGTATAATTGTCTAGGAAATCTGTGAAGTGATTCCACTGTCGAGGAATAAGTTGACAAGTCACTATCTTAGAAATATGCATCATATACAAGGCTGCATAGTGGTACATCCATAGGATAGGATCCCTCACATTATAGGTCCCATCTAATTAATTGATCACTAGTTACAAGCCACCTTTAACCAATAACCGACCAATACCACCACCTTGGGTTGCATTTAGTCCCATGATGAAGGCCTTGTATTCTACCATACTATTCATAAAAGCAGTGCAATATATGCTACCATTTTCATAACAACTCTACGCCAAGGATCTTTAATGACCACACCAACACTTGCATGCTTAGCGGGCTCTCTAGAAGCTTCATCAAAACACAAAGTATAGTTCCAGTCTTCATTGATAGGCCATGGCATACTGATTATCTTACTCATACTTATGATAATCAAAGTTGAGCTAAGAGAGAGGATGTATAATAGGTAGTACAATCTCTCCTTCCTATTGAACTCAATGGGGATACTTGTAAGAATCCTTTGACAATGGTGGCAATAGACCTTAATATCCCACATGAAAGTTCTATCTTGCTACTCAATAAAATGATAACCTTTACTCTACCAAATCACTTGACCTAAGTGTAATGCTGCTCTAAATATAGATGGTCAAGATAAGGAATGATTCTTCCCATCCGATTGTCTTGGTACCTACTACAAGTTAAAGCTGAATCCTAAAGAGCCTACACAAGCACCAAACCCAACGTCAACCCTTACATGTAGTAAGGCTTCAACTTATTAAAGTTTACCTTATTTTTAAACCCCACCCCCTGCAAGTCTGCTAGAAGGGTGGTAGAGCCATTCTTTCCTATACGAATAATTTTGTATGGCCCATCCCATTTGGGTTCTAGTTTACCTAGAAATAGCTCACGACAAGCATCATAGTGTAGCACCAACTAACCCTTCACAAATTTATATTAATTAGCCCAAAGTTTGTGAAGTGCTTTTATTCTCTTCTTCCCTACCTCTTGATGTAGTAAATCTCGCAATCGAATTTCATCAAGATGTGTAAGAGAAATAAATCTTTCTTGCAATGCTTCTACCTCACCCAATGAATGATTGAGAGCAAATCACACACTAAGGAGCTCTATTTTCAACGGCAAGACACACTCTTCCCCATATTTGGGCTTGAATGGGGTGTAGCTTGTAGTAACATTCTTAAATGTCATATTGTAAGCCCAAACTACCATATACAATTTCTTATCCCAATCTCACTTACTTTCAAACACTATCTTGGATGAGATTCCTACAAGCTATTTATTCGTACTCTCAACTTAACCATTTGCTTGTGGTTTAAATAGGGTGGTTTTATTGTGCTAACCTTTAAAGCTTCCAAAATTAAGGCTCCTATAACCTTATTCAAAAAGTATATCCCTCGATTAGACACACTAAGACCTTAGCTAGACCAAAATGGCAAACAATTTGCTCCATAATAAAGTTGGTTGTCTCCTTAGCATTTCCTTCATCGTTACTTGAGCTTCAAACCACTTTGAATTGTAGTTCGTTTGCTACATTAATATAACGCTTTTGCATAGTTGATGAAGGGTGTATTGGTCCAACAAAATTGGTACCCCATTTTTCGAAGGGTAATGTAACTAGAATAGGATTTAACGGCTGCTTATGATTCTCCTTGTTGGTAGCGTTGTGTCTTTGGAAGACATCACAATGCTTAACATAATTGAAAGCATGTTGAAAAATCAATGCCCACCAATATCCAGCACGTAGAGATTTCTGGGCAATAAGTTGTCTAGCAAAATGTCCCCCACATGTTGAATCATGGCATTTCTCAAGAATAAATGGCACCTCATCTGGTACTAAACATCGATGATAAATCTCATCCACACCTTTTTGATACAAGACACCCGTTATAATCGTGGCTATAATCAAAATGCATAGTACTTGTTGCTTAATATTTCTCTTCTCAGACTTTAATAGAGGAGCCCCAACCTCTCTTGTAGATAGATAATGCATTATAGCTGCATACCGGGGAGGGATGGAAGCTGTATCGATTTTGAATAAACCCTCAATGTCACTTTCTTTAGCCAGAATTTCCTTTGGCTCCTCAAAATCCACAAGACATTCCACAATGCCCTATAGCTTTGGTGGCTTACTCTTAATCTCATAATTGAACTCCTACAAAGTGATTAACCACTTTGCTAGATGGTCAGGTGGCTACAACTAGCTCATCAACAGCTCAAGCCCTTCCGCCTTTGTAAAAAATACCACTTTCTCATAGAGAATATAGTGCTTGAATTTCTTTGTCACAAAAACCATTCCAAGGCACAATTTCTCCATATAGGTATAATTAATTTCAAATATCTGAAAGGTGAGAAGGATCGAAGCTTGCTTGAAATGAGCTATGGCGGAGAGCAAGAGCAAGAAGAGAGAGAGACACAAATGGGAACTCCAACAATCACAATGTGTGGCCGGGCCTTCCTTTATTCAAATTATCACTAAAAGAATAAAGAATAAGTGACTGTGATGGGCGCCCGCCACCTGCAATGTGTAGTGGCAGGTACTGTCAGTGTAGTACGGGCGGCTAGGCAAAGGAGCCTTTATCCCCAACAACCTCCCACTTAAAGGTGAATCTGCCCCAGTGAGAGAGAGAAAGAAGAAAAGGCAGTACAACATATACATATATACAACAGGATGAGGAAAAAGACGTCATCTCATCCAATGCCCAGCAATCTCCTAAGAAAGGCAAAGTGCTCAGTAGTGAGGCTCTTCGTGAGCAAGTCTGCAGGATTCTGCTCAGTCAGAATCTTGACAAGGTCAACAGACTTGTCCTCAACGACCTCGCAAATGAAGTGATACCTCACCTCAATATGTTTCGTCTTTGCATGGAAGACCGGATTCTTGGCTAACTGAATGTCACTCATAGACTTCTCCTCAACGATCTCACAAAGGAAGTGATACCTCACCTCAATATGTTTCGTCTTTGCATGGAAGACCGGATTCTTGGCTAATTGAATGGCACTCACAGACTTTCCTCAACGACCTCGCAAATGAAGTGATACCTCACCTCAATATGTTTCGTCTTTGCATGGAAGACCGGATTCTTGGCTAACTGAATGGCACTCATAGAATCTGAATACAGTGTAGGCCTAACCAGATAGCCTCCTTGCAAGCATCTGTGGCTACAATATACTCGACCTCTATAGTAGAAAGGGTCGTACACTTCTGCACCCTAGACATCCAAGAGATAGCCCCTCCAGCATAGGTGAACACATAGCAAGAAGTGGACTTCCTACTATCTGCATGTCCTGCATAATAAGAGTCAGTGTACCCCACGACTCCTGTATCCTAGCTGCCATAACAAAGACACATATTTGCTGTGCCCTTCAAGTACCTCTTGATACCCTTCATGGCATCCCAATGTTTCTTGCTAGGTGTAGCCATACAACGTGCCACAACCCTAACTGCAAAAGCTATATCTGGACGGGTGGCTATTATGGCATACATAAGACTGCCCATGGCTGATGCATAGGGAATCTTCGCCATCTCAGCCCTCTGCTCATCTGTCTGTGGACAATTGGCCTATGAAACCTTCACATGAGAATGTAATGGACAGTGAATAGGCTTAACATCCTACATGCGGAAGCGCTCAAGGACTTTATGAATGTACTCCCTCTATAACAGATAGAGTAGTCCCTGAGATCAATCGCGCGTAATGCGCATACTGAATGCGCATACCAAGTATATGAGAGGCCTGTCCCAGATCTTTCATCTCAAAGATTTTCTTGAGCTGAGACTTAAGAACATCTAGCTCCTCATGATTTGTTCCTGCTAAAAGCATGTTATCCACATAGAGTACCAAAATCAGTAAAGAACTGTCATGGGCTTTCTTTGTGTACAAGCATGAATCCATAGCACTGTAGGTATAGCCCTGTGATTACATGAATGCATCAAACTTATGGTACCATTCCCTAGGTGCTTACTTCAAGCCATATAGACTCTTTTTTATCTTGCACACTAGGTGTTCCCTGCTAGGGTCTACAAAGCCCTTAGGATGCTCCATGTAAATCTCATCATGCAAGTTTCCATGTAAAAAGCCATCTTGACATCCATCTGGTACAAGTCCAGGTCAAGCTATGCAACTAAGGCCAAGACTAAGCGTAGGGTGGTCATCTTGACCACATGAGAAAAAACTTCATCAAATTTAACACCATGCTCGTGCTTAAAGCCCTTAGCAACTAATCGAGCCTTATATGCCCATTTGGGATGTCCATGGGTATTTTGCAGCTTGTACACCCACTTGCATGGCAAAGCCTTCTTACCTTGAGGCAAGAAAACCAAATCCCAAGTCTTATTCTTATGCAATGAGTCAAGCTCAGACTGCATAGCCCTCTCCCAAGAGTGACAATCACCCCTGCACATAGCCTCATCATAAGTAAGAGGCTCTCCTGCATCTGTAACTAGTACATAATCCATAGAGGGTGCAAAACGGTCAAGAGGTCGTCTATCTCTAGTAGAATGCCTCAACCCATGCTCTGCTGTCTGACCAACATCATGTCTAACATCAGTATGTCTAGCATTTGGGCCATGAGCATTAGTAGGTGATGCTACACGTTGTCTAGCTGGCAGTGGAGCAGGCTGAACGGGAGCAGGTGGCTCCTCCTAAAAGATAACTCTATGTACCTCAACCACTTTCTTAGGCTGCATATGCATTTTGTCCTCATCTAAGAGATAAAAGATAATCCTCACTAAACATTCCCCAAAGGAAATTAATATCTAGCCCTATGGATCGGGATACCTCACTCTTAGCGTAGGTCAATGTTTATGAAGACAATTGCCATGCATTCACTAGGATGATACCATGTGCTAAATGCAATGCAAATGTGAGTGATTCATAGTGTTCAACCATTTTTATTCATTTAGAATAGCATTGCGATGGTGTGAAACCATTTCTTTTCATGATTTCATTCCAAGTGTAATTGCTATGTTGCATAGGATTAACACCGAGCATGCTCATGCTACTGAACCCTTTAAATTCACAACACACATATCTTATATGCAAAGTGCATCAATGAAAATTAGATTCATCGTATAATCATCACTTTATTACCCCTCTCCTTTCCTTACCGTTTAAAGTTGTGCATTCAGTGGTAGGTTTAAAGAGCTTTTTGATGTATTTTTCTTCATAAAAAGTGATAAATACTCCTTTAAACATAAAAATAGGGTTAAATTGAGGCTAAACCTCATGCTTTAGCTATATCATACATCGATGGATATATATGTTATTTTTTTCTATTTTTTAAAGCGTGAAAAAACGATTTTTTTCTCATTTTTCTCTATTTTTATCTATTATTTATTAATAAATACTGATATTTCTTGATTTTATTATATGGCTTGATTAGATTTGCTAGGAAGTATCTTTATCCCTCCTTTCACCCCATACGAACACCATTAACACATCAAAACCCCAAAAATCCATGATTTGCGTTAAAACCATGATTTTTTTAGTTTCGCATATTTATAGAAAAATTGATAAATATCTAATCCTTCCTAATTTTCTTAATGCTTCCCATAAATCAGATCATTGAGAATTAAGAACAACCAGTTTCAACCATTTGCAATCAAAACTTATTATAAAATGATAACATTTATCACTTAGTCATAAAACTGTGCTTTATCTCACATGTATCTCATATTTGAAAAGCCACTCATGCTCATTAACAACTGTTAGTACTCCTCCAAATATCAATCTATGCTGCAACATGTCTCAACATCATCTTCCAACCAAAATCTCTCAAATCAGTCCACCGCTCTCTCACATAGATCGAACCATGTGAACAAGGTGCAGAGAGGAGAGAGAAAGAATGAAATCATAGATTTTCATTTCTCATGTCATATCATGTGTGCATATAGTTAGATTGAAGCCCTCAATATGTAGATTAGGGATACACCTTCCATCTCTGATCAATCAGCCCGATTGAAAAGCCATCAACATTCCAATTAATGAGGTACCAAAAACTGTATCCTCTCCCTTCTCCATGCTAGAAAAACATTATTTTATTAAGTCCTTAGCTTAATCATTAACCTTAGAAGTTAATCGGTGTTACGGGAGAAGTGATCGAGACAAGTCTCACTCACTACCCGCCCGCTGATAATGAGACGTTAAAGAGTGCAGGTTAAAATAGTTGACTTTGTCAGATGAACAACACAACATTGAAATTTAAATGTTTCAAAAACACCACACAAACCATACACAAAACCGAACAACAAACAATGCCTCTCATAGCCCAAGAAAAACTCAATTCAGTAGAGCATCACATGCTTTTGAAATGTTTCGAAATACACACAAACTTTGAAAAGAAAAATCGATAGTAAGTACAACTCTCATACCTTGAAAAACAAACTTGAGACAACACTTGGCAGTTCAGCGTCCAAATTTGCAATCTTCTCACTAGCACAACAAGAGTTCAAACTCTCGCATGCGACCCTCCACTCTCGTTACAAGATGCATGTTTATCCAAGGAGTAGGGTAAGGCTCTTCTCACATCTCCCCCTTATATAGTTTTTCACACACTCACATATGTTGAGTATGCTTTTGGCTTTTCATAAGCCTAAGGCTTTTTAATGCCTTTAGCTTTCCCTAAGGCTAAAAAAACTAAACGTTAAGGCCAAAAGTAAAAGCCTTAAGGCTTTTGATAAAGCGTATAGCCTTTTAAGGCTATTGATCAAGCATGCTGTGTTTCAGAACATCGAGCTAGTCACCGTTATCATGTCGAATGGATCCATGTTGAAAACGCCGTCACCTAGCCCGTAATAACGTCGCCATCGCCTATCCTTCAACCTAGATATGCCATCATCATTGCCCACGTGTCAATGGAATGCCATCTCCTGCCCGTAATGCCATCGCATTTCATGCATGTGATCAATAGGGTCGTATCATGCCGCTGACTTACCTTGTAAACTGCCATTTTTGCTTGCGATCAATGTCTTTATCTTTCTCGCCATTAATATCATCTGCGTTCTGGAATAATTGCCGTCATTACTGCATGCCATGTTGCAAAGCATGGCCAACCTTGTTAATTGAAAATTCCTTTGGTTGCTTCAGCTCTCCTTTGTCACTCAATGTTTTTTCTTCAAAGAAAAATGCAATATTATTAGCGCTTTCATGGAAGTATATATCCTCAGCATGCTTCCAAGTTTTTGTAGAGAAAATACTAATGTGTGAGGGATCAAATCCATGAACAAACTCCTCCATACGTTGCGCAAGTATTGCATACTCATCTTTGCTTGCGAATCCTTCAAATATCAAGTACCCTTCACATTGTAGATAATATTATCCTCATAGTTGTTTCCTTCCAATAACATCGTATGTCAACTTCAACTTGATCAAGCATGCCGAACTTCCAACACACTGTAATTCTTTGGCCTCAGTGTGCATGCCACTAGCCAACTCATATAGACCTCACAATAGTCATCACATAAATGAGCTAAATAACCTATGTTTGAAACTTCGTTGTGATTTATCATATCCAAGACCAATCAACAATAGTATTGATCTCTAAAACACATCCCATTCCGCATGCATCACTTGCAATCCATATCACTTGATCCACTTTTGCATCACCATATAAAGCCACCCTCACATGCTAGGAGAAACAACATCAATCCTTTGACTAATGGTGTATTCAAGAAAGTCTATGTGATCAATGCTATAGAATTTCTTCAATTTGTCTTCACATCCCTTGAGTCTTCAATGATTGATATTTCCTTCATAAGTGCCTCGTTTTGTTCATGCAATGTACCCTAGCAAGAATATGCTTTGAAATAGAACTTCCTGCCCAATCATTCATGATTTGAGAAACATGTAATGTAGGATCCATGATATGCATTTATTCAAGTGATGCTTCCACATGAAGAAAAATGAATGCACTGAAGAACTTGTGCCTAGCCTATCTACATGTGCTCGTGAGTCATACATAATGCAAACATAACTCCTTTTGATTAGTTAAGATCCTTAACCTCACCTTTCAACACTCATGCAAAAAATTATGTCGTACTCCACTCCACCCATCCAAAATCTCACTATCACTCAAAAAACTGATGGTCCTCAAGATGTCGAAAAAATAAAAACAACCCATCTCATAAACTGGCGGTGTCCTTCACGACCCTCAAACTCATTCAACCACCTTTTCCACTCAACGAGAGGTTCCTTAGTGATGAATATCCCAAATATCATGTGTGCATGAAATAGTGCGTGCTTAATGGCAGCTACACTCTCAAGTGTGTGTGCATCTAAGTTTTATTTCATATAGCTGTAGCGGGTCTCATGCCATGCTAGTGCTCAATGATAGTGCAAAATGTGCATAAACCCAACCCATGGCATGGAACTATTTTGAAAAGATCAGGAGACAACCCTTGAGTGCAGTGTATCAACAAGTGCAAGTAAAGTGCTCGTGAACCATAATCCCTGTGATGTGCAAGATTCTCAATAAGAAATCATTACTAGTTCTACAATGTTCTGCAATAACCAACAAACTCCAACTCCAACCTGTCAAAAAAATTACCAAACTTAACCAAGGCCATCAAGTTCCCACACTAAAAAATCCAACAAAATAACAAAAACAAATCCTTAAGATAAATAAACACAGAAAATACAACAATGAAATGAAAAAAAAATCAACCACACAAACAACTAAGGTAACAAAAACCAAACCTATCTGACTAGGGGTTTTTCAACTTTCGCAAAAACACTTGACACTAGTTTAGTTTTTGTATGTTCATACTACTCGGTAAGTGGTTTCGTCTCTGTTGAGGGTGTAAATGGCCTCGGAATCACAATGTGATTGGACCACTCGCATTGTAGCATCAAAATCTATCAATCTAGCCTCCATCATGCTCTTTCTAGCTCCTGAATCTTGTAGCTGCTTTATAATGTGAAACCTTGCAGGGATTAAATGGGGGGTCAAACGGACTCCCATCAACAAACAGAGACTTGTGTTGGGTCCTTGGTATCAAAATCTATCTAGGAAAGCTCTAGATCATCGATCTACAACCATTTCATTTTCCTCAAGAAATTGCTCTTTTATGCCTCTTGGGCCACTTTTTGCGTACTAAGTGAGGCTCCAAAAACTTGCTCTCATTATAAATGACATTATTTTGGTTCTGGGAGGACAACTTCAACTAGTTTTGGTAGTAACAATTATTCAAGTGGCCCTAGAAGTAATGATAGCATGCTAACTAGTTTTACTAGCAATCTTAGCACATTAGGCAGCATATTTGGTTCTTCAAATGTGAGTAGCATTTTCTCTAGCAACTATCTTGAATGTGGATAACTTGGACATTATGTGATTGATTGCCCTAATTTGAAGTTGGATTCTCATTATGGCTACACATCAAAGACAATATTTAGAAGAAGATTTGGCTCATGGTCTTATAAAGAAAATTATTCTTGATTCTAGAACACTATCTTCTAGATTAATTTGTTGAAGATGCTGAGATTGAGCTTACTTCTTAGCTCATGTTAGCTACAATGCAAAAATTTGGCAGGTGGCAACTCTTCATGGTGATCAATTAGATATATGGACTACTGTAAAAGGTGATTCTAGGGTTCAAGCATTTGTTCATGATGGTTGGTATATGAGCATGAATTAGAGTTGCCAAAAGACTATTTGGTTTGCTTGTATGGTGCTTAATACATGGCATGTCCTTTAGAATTATCGAGTGATGTTGCTTGGGTTTAATGTTGCTTCCTAGTGCAAGAGTTCTAGACACTAATGTTGTGTGCTTGGAATGTCATAGGTGATGTTGTAGCTCGGGGAAGTTACTATATGTATATCCTCTACATCACGTGCGTTCAAGGCCTATTTATAAATATCCTTATTTGTGAATTTTTCCTGAATAAAACATAACCTTTGTAAATAGCCCCTTTGTATTACACCCTTCTGTATGTAAAACATGTATGAAAATGGTATTTTAAAAATACCTTAATTTGAACCCACGTGATGCACACATATATTCATGAGTAACTTACTCGGGTGTTGTAGTAGATCTTAGAGGCTTTTGATAAGTTGGCTTATTGTGTTTAAAAACCCCAAGGTTCTATTAAAGAACCATGATATGCTTCTTGGACTTCTAAAGGTTTGTAACGCTAAATTGAGAAAGATTTGGATTTATGATATGTAGCTTTTTACTTGTGGCTATTAATTCACAAACCCTCATCAAGAAGAGAAAATTCCGAACCAAAACTCCTTAGTATTTAGCCTAACCAAAACTCCTTAGTATCTCAACCATGTAGGCCTATGAGGTTTTTCCCTAGTAGCTGAGTGCATGATATTGTCCTCGTGGCTTGGCATTGAAGGGGCACCATGGATTAGTATAGTCATGCATCTGACTTAAGTAGTTTATAGCTTGTACTTTTTGCTTTGTGTTGGTGTCCCAAGTCTCTCTAGCAAATAAAGATAGAAGGCTCTCCTTATCCCTATACTAAGAACGGTGTCTAGTTCCCATGTCCTTATGGCTTGGCACTAAAGGAACACCATGGATTGGTGTAGTCAAGCATCTAAATTAAGTAATATATAGCCTATATTCTTCACTTTGTATCGATGTTCCAAGCCTCGCATGACATGCATAGACACAAGGCTTTCCATATACCTGCACTAAGCATGGTGCATGGGTCCTACATCCTCATGGCTTCGCACTAAAGGGATACCATAGATTACTTATATATCTAACCCTAAGTGGTTTATAGCTGGTACTTTTCACTTTGTATCGGTGTCCCAAGCCTTGCTTGGTATACAAACACAAGGCTGTCCTTATGCCTACATAAAACATAGTGTCTGGGTCCCATGTCCTTATGGCTTGGCACTAAGGTGACACCATAGATTAGTGTAGTTATGCATTTGAATTAATGGTTTATAGCTCATATTTTTTGCTTTGTGTCAGTGTCCCAAGTTTCACTTGGCATGCATAAACACAAGGATTTCTATATGCCTACATTAAGTATAATGTTGTTTGGGTCCCGTGCCCTCTTGGCTTGGAACTAAAGGGATATCGTGGATTAGTTTAATTTTGTATCTAAGTGGTTTATAGCTTGTACTTTTCACTTAGTGTCAGTGTCCCACAAGCCTTTCTTGGCATGCATAGACACAATCTTGCGGGCAACGGATGCGTGGTTTGTGCGTAGCAAATGGAAGAAGCTCCCTCTTTCTCTCTTTTACTCATAAAATTGCATACGACTCATGCGAAATTGAAAATAGACTAAAAGAGAAGGTAACGTAAGATGAAGCGACTCAAGATTGGGTTCAATCTCCCCCCAACATGAAGTGGGCAGCTCCCTTCATGCCGTATTTATAATAACATTATGAAATCTTCTTTGCCCAAGATTTAGGCCCTTTTTAATCAATCTTTGCATAAAGAGTTTGAGTGAACTGAAAAAGAGATAGAGTAATCTGAATTAATGGATGCTAGCAGTTGTGCATCCCACAAGTCTCTAGAACCATTAATATTTTATTGGACATATCTTCTAAAAATCTATTTTGCTAATAAATATTTACATAGAGGCTATGCGCACGCATTATACGAAATAGCGGTGCATCTAATACAATAATCCAATAATTTCCAAATAAATTATTGAGGAAATAATCTTTAGAATGCTTGCGCATGGCGCGCCTTTCCAATTCTCCTTGCTCTGCACATCAGCTGCCAAAAATTTAGAAAATCATGTTAGAATAATAACCAATTGAATAATTGCAGCTAGCCACATAAATCAATTAATTTGGAATTCCATACAATAATTAGTTCACGAAGACGTTAATACTCGTGTGGGTAAAATGGTACCACCCATGTTCACACTTCCATCAATGCCCGGAAAGGATAGGCGTCCCCATCGACCTTCCGCCTAAGACAATTCTTAGAAATGTGCCCCACATTGACAGAGAACCATTTAAGGCGCTCATCCCGCCAATGTACACACAAAGGAGAACCATTTAAGGCGCTCATCCCTTTGCGTAGGTGCCACCTGGCAACATACCCCTGGGGTGGGATAGCAATTGTCCTCAAAATCAACACAAAAGTTGTAGATCTCGTTGTTTCTGATAACCCTTGTGGCCCATTTTTGGAGATGTTCTTTCTATTGCGAGATATTTTAAAAATGGATTCACCATGTTTTTTTTTTAAAGAACAGCTTCTCAACTTGTACTCTTAACTTATGGTCCATGCAACCACCTTGAGGAGAGTTCATTAAATTGCCTTGGGCTCAACTTTAGGATTGACTTCCACACAAAAGCTTGTGTCATTTTAGATCTTAGAAAGAGATAATCACTTCTCTCCTCACTTCTAGAGGATCACGTCTCTTGTCTTTCTTAAGGAGAGAATTACCTCTCTCGTCTTTCTTAATGAAAGAAAAGACCTTAAACCTTGACTTGTAAGGGAGAGGATGACCCCAAATGAATGCAATGCTCATTAACACAACTAAACGTTCCCATGCATCCCCGGATGCACACATAAATACATATACACAATGCTAATGCACTTCCTCTTCTTAGAACTTAATCCATCTTCATTTATGTGTAACTCATTGGTTCTTGTGTACACTCTTACACTTGGCAGACACTTCTTTCCCCCTTCATAACTTGTACTGCTTGTACCAGATATCCTCGTCACAATGCTCTGATCACCCCATTAAGTGATGCACTAGGAATACTGGTCTCTAAATGGTCTCATGGCCATGCTAGATCATCATCAACACTTAAAGAAAAGCCATTCATTAATTTATTGACATAATTTTTTTCAAATAGAGAATGCGTAATAAGAAATCAATTTAGTGACATGTATAAGGTTGTTGCTATGACAGCTTCTAGCCACTATTGCAACCCAAAAGGATAGGGAATGTCACCAAAGACAATTCCAAACTATCACACAACTCACCAAGAAGAGATGTAAAATCCAATCAACAAGATATTTCCAAAATTTTCTATTCAATACTGATTACTAATCATATTCGAGCATAGGCAAGACATTTCAGATTAGTAGCATACATGAATACATCACCAAATAGCATGTGATAGCTCTAGGCATAAACTATATGTAGATGGTACCTATTGTTCACAGTGTACAACATCAAAATATTTGCATAGATTGATGTGTTTCAGGCTAGATATGAGGTACAAAGCATATGCAATCATCGCTTAAGAATATACTATTATGTCAATACCAAATCAATATTAGAGAGCTTCGTGGAAAGCATACAATTCAACCAAAATATCTTACAGGTACACCTATAGCTTGCAAATTTTCATAGCCAAGACAATGTTTTCAAGCTCCAAACCAATCTCATAGCTCTATCAAAGCATAACCAAATGAAAACTTGAATGTAGAGCATCTACCACCATATGGCATACCCATATATCATCCAAACATGTGTGGCCATAGTATGCCCACAGTAATTAGCAAGAAAAGAATGGCTGAAAATTGAGTAAAACCAAGTCAATGAAAGCCACAAGGTATTTCAGAACCTCTGCCAAGCTATCCAACAATTATTATCATCAAAATAGCATCACATAAGTGTGCCACATGAGCATCTAAGGCTCTATATAAGTGCTAACTAGAAATGTACAATAGTTCTAGCTTGTTGTAGAGACAAGACCTGAAGCATAACCACTACAAAGAGTGCTCCAATGTGACCATTTAATCCTATGAAATTTACCAACCTTTTCCCAAATGTTAGAGCGCATTGTTGGAGCATCAACAACAAGCCAAAGACCAAGCTAGAGATCGATATGTATGCTATCTAGAACCAGATGCAATATTGCCAGATCATGTTGTCCGAAAAGAGGCTACTCTTATGCAAAGGAATCCTCAATCCAATGCTAAGGTGGTATACATGCCTTGTTCAAGTGATAGGCATGAGGATCATGACCAATGTGAGGGGCCCCAACTATGCAAAGATTGAGCTATGAGCTATCAGTAAATAGGTGCAATGCAAGACTATTCATGCTACCTATTTTATGGGTGAGGTTATGCTTGTTGATGAGGTTCCACTTTTGGGAAGGTTCAATGATTATTTGTCAAGGTCTTCAAGTGGAAAATGCAAGCTATGAGGGCTCTAATGTACCTAGGAAGCCAATGAGAAATGGTGGTTTTTTATGCAAGCTGAAAGTCCAAATGAATGCCACTAGTTGTAACTTTTTCCACTGGCTATTGCTCAAGCTCTTGCTCCAAAAGCCAAGCTCTAATACCAGTTTGAAGTGCATAGATCCATGGAGCTTCAATGGAGTTGTCAATGTCAATGCAAGTAGAGTAAGAGAGAGAGAGAGAAGCAGACACGGACAAAATATGTGGGTACAATGATAGTGTACCACTTAGGTTTTTCAAATAGGTATATAGATATGGTACAAACCCGAAGGCTACATTCACACTCAATGTGACTATAGGCACAATGGCCCTTTATTCCCAATAGGAGGTATAGTCTATAGCAATATCAACTATATCTTTAATTGCCACTAGTAGCCTGCATCATTTCATTAGCATCAACAACAAAGCAAAACAATGGCCATCATTGCATCAGTCCAAAATTGCATACCTACATGATATCAACATTAGATCAACATTATTAATCAACAATGACATCCAACTTGCTATAATTCATGCATAACAATATGCCATACCAGCTAGCAAATGCAAGCAACATATCATTTCTTACATCACTTGTTTGCCTCCAGATCTACAACAACACATTCCCTGGCTAATTATGCCTTTGTTGAATATGTCTTTCTTAAATATGGGCATGAGGGGTTTTTATAGTATCCTCTGATGTTAGAGCTCAGGGTTACTATGGCGATTGCTTATTGACATGTCGTGTTTTGGCCACCAATCGCTAGTATGAGTTATAAGCCAGGTAGCGATAGAACATCTTATTATTTTTCCATATAGACATCAAATCGTTCAATGGCATATTCATAGGACACCCCTTTCAATTTTTGCTGGGGGGTTAGGTAATAATTTGATACATTTATTGTAGGGCCCAAAAGCCCATCCCCTTCGTCTATTTTTGTGCTTTAGAGTGGTGTATGTGGGGATCAACGGTTTATTTTCAACAATAGGTTGGTGAATGATGTACTTTATAGTTTTAATTTCATTAGGCCAAGAGGGCCATTTATTTTGCAATGAAGTGGTTTATCTCATTAGACCAAGAGGGCCATTTGTTTGTTTAGTGTGGGAGTAGTTAATGGGTTTTTGTTTTAGTGCTACACTAAACAGATTTGATGGGGCACCTAGAGGGAGCCTCTTATTGCACAAAAGCTTCTTGTGGCCCACTCCAAGTGATGTCCTTCCTTTATGAGTTCTTTCCTTTTATGCCTTATGTGTATATGTATATGGGGTTTTTTTTTTTGTTGGGCACCAGCATTCAAGGCATGGAGTCTCAGGGTTATGTTAGGTGTGTCTGGGAAGGTTTGAGCAGTTGTATACCTCCTATGGAGACATTGTCGGGCACTCTAAGAGCTATTTTTGAGAGCAGTCCTAGTGACCTTGTCCTGATAGCTTGCTATTTCTAGGAATCCTTGTTAGTTGTGAGGCAGCTAGAGAAGCTTTCCAAATGAAAAAGAGAATAATAATGAATATATCTTAAATATATAAGATAGAGAGGTGTGTAAAAATGGGTTCTAACCCTTGAAATAAGAAAATAAAGAAAGAAAAATTCCAAGAGCAGATGATCATTGCCTTGCTAAGGCGGCTGAGTAGATTTCTGGGGACGAGTCAGTAGACCCACAGGCTGATGCCTTATCTTTCTAGGGGTGGCATTTAGCCAAAAAGTAACTAAGGATGGTTAGAGTTAAAATAAAAGTGAGTGAAAGAAAAAATGGATTTAGCATCGCCTTGCAAGAGCTTGGAAATTCTTGGGTATCAAGATAGGACCTAAGGCAAATGCCCTATTCTCCTTTGGTCACAATACACTGAGCTCCCTCCTTTGTGCATGCCCGAGTGTCAAGTATTGAATAAAAAAGAATGTGGTCAAATGGAAAAATATGTGACTTTTTATAGACCAAGCTATAGGAGTCCTCGCTTAGTAGGAGTTCTTGGTCCAGTCATCCTACGTTAAGTAGGCAAGTTAAACCACCACTTAGGATTACTTCTTTGATAGTTCTTTTTAGTTGTTCTCTGTTGGAGCAATTGGTTAGTTACTAGCTCTAGATCTTTGTCAAACTATGCTTGGCCTATCCCTCAAGGACTTCATACTTTGATATAGTTAGGGGTAGGGTGAGAGTTGTGTTTACGCTCTATTGTGTGTTTTATTTGTAGTAGCTTGATGCTCTTCATGATTTATGTTGTGTAATTCAATTTGTGGGTTTGATGGGGCTAAGTTTCCCTATCCTATGGTTGCGAATGAGAGTGGATTTTAAAGCCAGAATTCAAGTGCAAAAGTAGGCCAAGATTGTAAAAGAGGTAGTTTTAGCAAAAAATGAAATGAGCATGGATCAAGGAGCTGGAGTTTTTCTAGATGCATTTTGATGCCAGAATTCCTCTAAATTTCTTGTTTTTGTTAATCAAACACCGTCCAAATTTCACTAAGATTACATTATGCAAGTGTCCATTTATCAATTGAAGTCTATTAATGGCTGCAAGGTTTGGCATTATGAATCATCTACTGGATCCAGAAGTCAGAAAGCATGTGATGGAGGTGAGGGTGATAGATTGTGATGCTAAATGTAAAGAAGCTAATTTCCACAGTAAAAAATTAAATAGGAAATACAAAGAAATAGACTAAATTGCCAAGAAACCATAGCCAGGGTGGCTAGACTGAAATCATATTATCATTAATAGCTGAGAATCAATTGATGAGAGGCTAAAGCATAGTATGCACCCTGATGCTATGGTGGCTAACACTGTGCACCCTCTTAGATAGCAGGAGGTTGAGACCTCAAATATAAAATGTTAGAAATGGCAAAAAGATCTTTGGCAAGTTATAACTTAGCCTTTAATACTTAACCCTAGTAGGCTAAATATGTAGAAAATGTCGGATCTAGATCATGGCTATGGAGGTTAAAGAGGAAGACAGATCTCATGAGGTAATAGACATCAAGACCAAATGTCACACGAGTGAATTAGGTTCCAAGATGGAAGCTTGGACTCATAAAGAAAATCTTGTGTAGTGGACACAGACACTTTGCTGGAAGTACAAAAGTACTATGACATTGCATTCAAAATGAGAGCAAGTACAATACTTTATAGCAATAGACTAGGCTGCACTTTCCACCATTGTGCATATGGTATTCTACATTATGAGCCCTCCTGCGCCCATAGTACTCCATACAAAGAGGATAAGCTGAGTGTGATTGCCAATATCTCAACACCCCTCCTCAATCACTAGAGAAGTACAAAGTGTGTAGATGCTTTAGTGAGCAACCACCTACAAAGTGTGGGCACACATCAAACATGGTAAACACTAGAGGTGCTATCGTAGAAAAGGCTAAGTGTGGGTACCAAAGATGTGGTGGACATCCAGAGGCTGTAACAGAGGCCTCACAAAGTGTACAGAGGCTATTCTACAAGGTTATATGAGGATTTTACAAGCTTATGTCAAAAGCATTAGGGCTAGGTAATACAAGGCTAAAAAAGTCTATCAGAATAGAAGGACTAATTAGTTTTTTTCTTCTCCTAGTGGTCTTCTTCTTCTTCTTCTTCTTTTGCTCCATGGTCTTCTTCTTCTTTAACAACAACTAGATAGGCCTTTTGGAACCTCTTCCTGGCATGATAGAACTTCTTAGTATGCCCAATCCTTTTGTAAAAGTCACATACCAGTTGATATTTCTTGCCCTTGTACTTGGTACCTACATATAATATTTGTTCATCTCTAGCAGTGCTTGGTTCTTCTTTGGATTTTACCTTCTTTTCTTCTTCTAGCAAGGAGGCCTTAATGTCAGCCAGTTTAGGCTAGGCATGTTGATCAATGTAGTTGACACATTATTATAGTCAGAAGGTAGGATTTTTAACAACACAGCAATACAAATATCTTCATCCATCTTGAGATCAATTCCTACAAGCTGAGTTAAGAGACTTTCCATGTAGTTTAAGGGAGTTGCAAGAGATGTGTTTGATTTCATATCTAGCCTAAAAATTTCAATTAGTAATCCATACTTAGATGAATATTGTTTGTAGATGGGTGAATAAAGTTAAATGCAAGTCTCATGGTAGCATTGAAAGATACAAGGACATGTTGGTAGCAAAATATTATGCTTAGCAATATGGTTTAGACTATGAAGAAACATTTAGGCCAATTGCCAAGATGGCAACCATCAGAATTGTAATTGCTTTGGCTACAACAAAGGGCTTGAAATTACAACAAATGGACATAAAGAATGCATTCCTAAATGGTGACCTAGGAGAAGAGGTATTGATGGATTAGCTGAAGGGTATATCATCCACAATATTTAGATTATGTCTATAAGCTGAAAAGGGCTCTCTATGGGATTGAAATAAGCTCAAAGAGCTTGACGTATACACATTAGTTACCTGCAGAGTCTTGGCTTTATAGTTGGTAGAGGTGATCATATTTTATTTACCAAAAATATAAATGCAAGCTTGGTTGTGCTAGTTATCTATGTAGATGGTCTCATTATTATAGGATGATGACATTGGAATTCAAGATGTGACAACGGTGCTAAAAGTTGAATTTGACATGAAAGATTTGGGGAAGCTAAAGTTCTTCTTGGGCATTGAAGTGGTAAATTCAACCAATGGACTTTGGTTGATGCAGAGACAATATACATTGAAAATGTTGAAGAAGTATGGCATGATAGATTGTAAGTCACTTGAGACTCCATTGGATTAGAATATAAAATTGGATACAAACACTAGAGCTGAAATTGCAGATGTTGCCATGTATAGGTAGATGGTGGGAAGTTTGATATACTTAACCATCACTAGGCCTAATCTTAGTTATGCACTTGGGCTTATCAGTGAGTTTATGCAAAATCTAAGGAAACCTCATTTGGATGTAGTAAAAAGGATCATGCATTATGTTAAGGCAACGGTAGACTATGCACTTTTTTATGAGAGAGATAAGGACCTCATGGGATACACTGATGCAGATTGGGCACGATGTCTTATGATAGATGTTCTACTAGTGGCTATGTATTTAGCCTTGGCAATGGAATGATTAGGTAGAGTAACAAGAAGTGATAGGTAGTTGCACTCTCTAGTATTGAGGCAAAGTACAGAGGTGCTGCATTAGTAGCCTATGATATTGCTTGGTTGTTGAAGTTGGGCTGATTTGGATATGCACATAGAGACTCAAGTGACATTGTACTACAATAATATGAGTAGTGTACTACTAGCTAAAAACCTTGTTTATCATGCCAAAATAAAACATATAGAGGTATATTATCACTTCATATGTGAGATGGTACTTGTAGGAAAGGTTGATCTCCTGCATGTCAAGAAAAATGATCAAGTAACTCACATATTTACTAAGTCACTAGGTAAAGATAAGTTCAATCACTTCAGATAGCTACATGGAGTACATTACCCTCCTTGAGCTTGAGGGGGAGTTTTGAGAGAGTCAAGCTCATCACTAGTATTCTATCCCCGACATGACAGTTGTCTAGTCTAGCTGTCACTAGCAGGGGTGCGTGTATGTGTGCTCTGAATAAGTCAAGCAAGTAAATTGACTTGAGTTAGTTCATCATCATTGAGTTATATAACCTAGGTTATCACATTAGTGTGGTTAAAATACTGTCACGGAATAGGAAATGGTTGAAGAATAATGAAGAGGAGGAGAGCATGTAGCTCTTGACCTCTGCTTTCTCCATCTTTGTCTTTCCTTACTTGAAGCTTGTTCGATATGGAGTTGCTCAAGTAACCTGTGGATATTCTCCTTCTATAATAAGAAGAGATTTAGTCTCTTAGAGTAGTTGCATGATATGCATAACAAGTATATGAGAAGCATGCTCCATGTCCTTTATCTCACAGCTCCTCTTTAGTTGTTGAGTCTTTAAAACATCAAGCTTATCATGATGAGTACTTTCAAAATAATCAACAAATCATCAACCTAGAGTACCAAAATAATAAGGCTATTAATAGGGGCCTTCTAGAGGTCTGGATCCATAGCACTATGAGAGGAGTACGAGAGTAAGACTATGAATACATAAAGGTATCAAAATTATGATACCATTCCCTAGATGCTTACTTAAATCTATAAAGACTTTCTCAACTTGCACACTGGATATTTCCTATCCTCTTCCATAAAGCTCCTAGGCTGCTACTTACATATGTCCTCATATATGTCCCCATGTTAAAAAGTTTTTTTATAATCCATTTGATATAAATTTAGATCTAACTAGTATGCAACCAACAAAACCAAGTGAGGTGTAGTCATTTTGACCATAGGAGAGAATATCTCATCAAAATCAACTCTCTTTTCTTGTTTTAGATGCTTTGCAACGAAATCGGCCTTGTATATTGGCTTAGGGTGACCAATGGTGCTCTTCAACTTATACACCCACTTGCATGGCAAAGTATCTTTTCCACTAGGTAAAGAAATAAAATCCCATGTGTTAACCCCAAGTCGAGATGGCGGAAAAATGAAGGAAAAAGCAAAAGGAAGATGGAAAAAGAGCAAAGACACACAGGTGGCCTCTAAAGATGAACCAGGGAAAAAAACACAACTTTAAATAAAAAGGTGCCTCAAAAAACTCGGAAAACTCTTGTAAAAGAGCACTAGGCTCCCTCCTGTGCCGATTGTAAAATATTAGATGGCCGTAGGCTAGAGGCATAAGGCTAGAAGAGGAAAATGGAAAAAGGACCTTGCCACAATGGCCGGTCATGTAAAAAAGGGATGGGTGCCCATGGGATTTTAGGGTTTGTATATATAAAGTTCAAAAAGTGAATAAGAGCTCATTCTTTGGTGTGTGTCAACAAGAGTCTTCTTCTCCTTCTCTCCTTCTCATCTTCTTGCTTGTGTGTGCTCTTGAGAGAGGGAGTGTGAGAGTGTGAGGGAGTGAGTGTGTGGAAGTGAGGGATCAAGAGGGTGAAGCTCTTCACCATCTCCTCTTCCCTTCTTCTCTTCTCTTCTCTCTTCTTGCACGCACGGGTATGGAGGATGGAGCTTGGAGGTGGAGGAGGCTTGAGGATGCTTGAGCTTGCATCTAGGATTGTGGAGCTACCGGTGTGTGTGAGAGACGAGGCAACTCATATCGGCACTAAGGTAAGCTCACTACACTTGTAGGATCGACGGCGCATTGGCTAGGTGAGAGATAGCCATTAGTGCTCGGCTTGGAACGCTTGAAGCAATAAGCGGTCCGTGGGTCTTGGCGGTTGAGCGAAAGCTCCCACATTTTGGTTCCGTTGTTTGCCGGGATGAACGGATTCAAGCTTGAGCACTTGCGCGCCTCATATCGAGCATCGAAGTAAGGGATTCATCCCCGAAACGGAGCTTGAGATAGGTAGGAAGTTTGGGTGTT
The DNA here is from genome assembly GCF_053477565.2 of Lygodium microphyllum. Lineage (NCBI taxonomy): Eukaryota > Viridiplantae > Streptophyta > Polypodiopsida > Schizaeales > Lygodiaceae > Lygodium > Lygodium microphyllum. Next base: position 54,111,871 of record NC_141154.1, read on the forward strand.
TTTTATCTTCAAAACAAGTAAGTATTTTGGGTTATTTTGTTTGTTTGATGATTAGGAAATATGGAGAAATCATTTCAGTGTTTTGCTTTCGATTCTTGTTGCATTTAGAGTAGGTTAGGATTAGGAAATCGCACCGGAGAAGGGTAGGGTTTACTGTTGCAAAACAGGGCAAGACAGGGCAAAAATCGTGCAAAAAGGGGCAAAAAGCTTGCTTGTGATGCCTAAGACCGGCAAGTGAGTGATTGGGGGCACCAACACCATACCCAGGAAGGGATACAAGAGCCAAGAGGACAAGGAAGGACTCATTTGCAAACATTTCAGTGAGAGAGAGAGAAAGAGAGAGAGCTATTGCCCGATTCGATTCAATCGCACCAACGACGAGCCCACCACTCTATCCAGGTATATGAATCCCTTCCCTTACCCCCTTAGGTAGGATCTGGAGGTTTGTGCCTGACACGATTGAGTAAATCACAAGGAACGATCGAAATCAAACTCGCACTGTTGACGTGCGCCGTGCTCGGCCCGTCTGAACGGTCACTTCTAGGCCGAGTCCCAGAATCGGCCCTCGGCCCCTTACCATTCGGCCCACTCGGCCCAAACCCTAATCGGCCCATCCGAGTCTACCATTCAGACCATGGACTAATTCGGCCCTCCGCCAAGTCCCAAATTCTGCCCTCAGCCCATGCGCCTCGGCCAGTCCGAGTAACCTACTCGGACCCTGCAATTCGGACCAACTGGGCCGAGTGTAGATTTTTACCAAATTTTTAAAAATTTGACCTGACCCGGCCAGAACTCAGCAGCGCAAACTGTCGAAAGCCCTTAGGATGCTCAGAACTTGATTCTGGCACACGGAAGGGGCAAAATCGTAGGGCGCAACCGCTTAGCAGCTAGAAGTAGGCAGTTGCTAGACCTAGAGGCTTAGACAAAACCGTTAAGTTGTAAAGCCTGATTGGACCAAAAATGAACGAGGCAGCATATTAGAGAAACCCTAAACCCTGCCAAGATGGCCAGAAAATTGTCCAACAAGCCTATTAGGCCCGGAACGACGTGAGAGTTCGTAAGATGCCTAGAAATTGGTTGGTGCACTCACCCTGAATTTCCACACTTGAAGTACACTTAAAAAAATTGAAAGCCTGATTGAGCACAAGTGCACAGGAAAAGACACACACATTGAGTAGCCATAAATTGAGGATTGTATTCAATAACTGAAGGAACTCACCCAGATAAACCACTCAAGGAATCCACCAGTAGGAGAGAACCCAAGGCATAGACAAACCATCAACGTGCAAAAGTAGGACCAAGCAAGGGACACCGACGAAGTGGATTTGACAAGTCTACTGAACCTAATCGATAGCTTGGTTGAGCACGATAACTCGACAATGGTAGAAGAAAGTTCAGACCGCAGATCTAACGAGGAATTCGACTTAGGAGCCTTTTCAGATGCTATTCAGCAGCAGCTGGTCAGCAGTTACGACGCTCATGCCCGGTATGAGCACTGCGGTAGGACAGCAGACACTATCATCGCAGATCTAGAAGAGGAGAGAAAGCTGGCCCGCAAAGCATGGCTGAATACAATAGGGATCAGTAGGCTAGGAGCCAAAGGCAAAGCATGGACTTGCGAGAGGTGCAGCGGGTGTTGAACCTGGCTGGCAGAAATCGAACGGACCATGAGAGAGCACTAGAAGGAGACTTAACGCTGAGTGAGCTTCTCATGAAGCGGCTGCTCGATAACATGGCTGTTGAGCAAAGTGCCACGGCTCTAGCGACATCGCTGCTCCCAGGATTAGGAGCAAACCAGGGCTCAAAGAGTCAGTCTAAAATCCCTATTGTTGCCAAGCAACTCAATAAGTACCAACCCCATGACGATCCATACAGCTTTGTTGAGCAGTTCGAGCAAGTCTGCGAAGCCAACGACCTCAATGACCTAACTCAACACTCTCAAGCATTCGGGCTTTGCTTGGACGACAAGTGAAGCGAGCTTTGCGTAAACAATCAAAAGCTTTCTTGGTATGGATTAATGAAGTTGATGTTACAAAAACTGAACTAACTCCAAAGCAACAGCATTTTATTGCTAAATTTTTTTATTACTTTTCTAATGATTTACCTTTACAACTTCCTCCATCAAGACCCGAAGACAACCAAATTGATTTACAAGCTCCCTATCGCCATAACCAATTAGAACAGAAAGAGATTCAGAAGCAAATTGAAGAACTTCTAAGTAGAAAATTAATTCGTCCAAGTAGTTCGCCTTTTGGAGCTCCTGTATTATTAGTTAAAAAGAAAAATCAAACTTACCACATGTGTATAGATTATAGAGCACTTAATAAAATAACGGTTAAAAATAGGTATCCAATACCTAAAATAGACGACCTTTTAGATAAATTACAAGGAGCAACAGTGTTTAGTAAAATTGATATAAAATCAAGATATCACCAAGTTCGTATGCCTACTTTTGACATTTTTAAGATAGCTTTTCGTACACGATTTGGACATTATGAATTCTTGGTAATGCCCTTTAGACTTACCAACGCACCAGCTACATTTAGTAGAATGATGAATAGAATATTTTTGCATTTTTAGCATTGTGTAATAGTCTTTTTCGATGACATTCTTGTTTTCAGCAAAACTAAAAAAGAACACGAAGAACATTTATCTTTAGTGTTTAGTTTATTAAAACAAAACCATCTATATGCTAACCCTGACAAAAGTTCTTTTTTTCAATCTAAAATAGAATATTTAGTTATATCGTGTTTGCTAAAGGCATACACATAGATCTACGTAAAATTGAAGCAATTAAGTATTGGCCAACACCTAAAAATGTACATAAAGTTCATTCATTTCTAGGACTAGCTAGCTTTTATCGAAAATTTATTAGAAACTTTTCATTGCTTGCTTTACCGTTAACTCTTTTGTTAAAGAAAGCTCTTGTTTATCGTTGGGACGACAGCCAACAACGATCGTTTGAAATACTTAAGCATGCACTCACACATGCACCAGTTTTGCAGTTACCTGATTTAAATAGACCATTCTTTCTTGTGGTTACTAATGCAAGTGGTTCTGGCATCGGTGTAGTATTGATGTAAGACAATCACCCTATAGCATACTCTAGTTGTAAACTAAAACCGTCTGAAGTTAAATATAGTATATATGACAAAGAATTATTAGCCATAGTTTATGCATTGCACATACAGAAGCATTATTTAATGGGTTCAGAGTTTATGATTAAAACCAATCAGCAGAGTATTAAACATTTATTGTCACAACCACAAATATCTGATAGACACATACAGTGGGCATCATTTATTCAATCCTTTCATCCACTCATTCAATATCAACCAGGTAAGGAAAATGTAGTAGTCGATGCACTTAGCCGTAGGCCATCATTAAATAATATTTCTGTCATTTCTATTTCTTCGTTAGACACAATGAAAAATACTTATCTTCAAGATCCCAATTTTCATGATGTTTGGGTAAATTTATCTAACAATCAATGGATCCCTACTAATAACTTTTCTGTTTCTGATGGTTTTCTATTTTATGAAAAACAGTTATGTATTACTAAACCTTTTCTTCATTTCATTATGCAAGAAGTACACGAGCCTCAATATATGGGACATCATGGTATTATCTCCACACTTAGAAATTTACATGAAGATTTTTTTGGCCAAATATGCAACGTGATGTTTCTAATTTTGTTTCTGACTACATTGTATGTCAACGCATAAAAAGGCATCATGGTAAGTCATATGGTTTATTACTTCCATTACCTATCCCTAATTCACCTTGGGAGCAGATTTCTATGGACTTCATTATAGGTTTACCACAAACTTCTTCACAGAATGATATGATATGGACCATAGTTGATAGATTTAGTAAACACGCTTACTTCATTGCTTGTAAAAAGACCTTAAGTGCTGCACAAGCTGCTAACTTATTTCTCAAGCATATTTTTGTGCACCACGAATTGCGAAAAATTATTGTGTCCGACCGAGATCCTCGATTCTGTAATAATTCTTGGATTACATTGTTTACTAACTTAGGAACTAAGATTGAGTTTAGCTCTGCATTTCATCCAGAGACTAACGGTGAAACAGAGGCCACAAATAGCACAATTTTAGATTTAATCCACGCTTACACAATTTCTTCTCCTGCCACATGGGATAATCATTTGTATCTTCTACAGTTTGTTACAATAATGCCACTCACACTGCTACACAAAAGGCACCTTTTGAAATTGTTTATGGTCACAAATTGCCAACTCCTACATTTTGTTTAACTCAGAAAATACCTTCTATTGACGATTGGATTCAAAATCATTCAAGTATTTATGAGCAAGTTAAACAAATACTAGCAAAGGCCCAACAATCATATGTGAAACAAGCAAATAAAAATAAACAAGCTATGATTTATAAAGAAGGAGATTATGTTTGGTTACATGTTGAAAAACATAGACTCCATAGTGTAGAAATGAACCCGAATGTAAAATTAGCTCCTCGTTTCTATGGACCTTTTAAAATTCTCCATTGTATTAATCCTAATGCTTACAAATAAGAGTTACCTCATCATTGGAAAATCCACAACACTTTTCACATTAGTCTTTTACGTCCCTTCAAAGGCTCTCTTCATGTTCACCCTGTTTATGAATCACCACCCTTGATTGAAAATGACCATGAAATCCTAATCCCTGAAACAATTATTGATGTTGACTATATGACCACTAGAACTGGAAATACTTATCCTCATTATCTTTTTAAATTCCACAATCACCCTGTTGAGGAAGCTCATTCATCTAAGCAACACACAAAGAGATATCTCAAAATTGGTGCTGCAGAGTAGATCCTGGAACAACTACATCTTGCATGAACATCAACTAAAGTCTCTCTCCAAGAAAAGAAGCTTTTTAAAGCCTATAAAAAAGGAGGCTCTCCTTGGGTGTGAGGGAGGTGAAGGAAGCATCACTTTGCATGCATCCAAGAGGAGAAGAGAAGGTGCAAGTGCTACAGAAGCTCTACTGAAATCAAGTGTTGCAGAAGATCTGTTGAAATCAAGTTTCAAATGGAGAAGAGAAGGTGCAAGTGCTGTGAAAGCTATGCTGAAATCAAGTTCCAAGAGGAGAAGAGAAGGTGCAAGTGTTGTGAAAGCTCTGCTAAAATCAAGCACCAAGAGGAGAGCCCTACACATATTGTGTAGGAGAGAAGGAGACTCAAGAAGGATCAAAAGGTGCCAACTTTCAAGTTGTGCAAGTGTTAGTCGGTTGTATACCGTGCAAGGAACCGTGATCTTATTTCCAAGATCTACAAGTAAGAATTGGCTTATGTGTAATGGAGGAGCTTGCTCCTTGTCAATAATATAACTCCACAAGGGGGGACCAGCCCATCTTCCAGTCCCTGGTCTTCTGTCAGTCTCAGTCTCTCTCTCTCTCTCTCTCTCTCTCTACATCTTTCTTTTCTCTCATCTATTCTCCATATGCGCCAGCATAATATTTGCCATATATATTTTAAGTATATAAGAAATTTGAGCGTGTATCTCGGATCTTATAACACTGCATATCAAGAAGGTTGAGGATGCACATAACTTTTCCATATGGCAAAAGTAGTCCTACAACATCTAGGTGCAGAAGAAGCAAGTGAAGCCTATTAAGACTAAGGAGATATGACTAGTAGGTATAGAGCCAGAAGATTGGGATGTTCTTGATGAGCTTGCATGTTATTGAGCTTTCAGTTTTGCAAGCTCTCTATTGTTCAACATAGAGAAGTTGGATTTTGCCTATGCTATGTGGACAAAACTTGAGAAGCTGTATGCTCAAAAGAATGTTGCTAACAAGATTTGCTGGCTAAAGAAGTTGATGGATATTTGCATGGAGGGTATAGCCATGTTTGTACACCTCAATGAGTTCAACTTGATTTTTAGGCAACTGGTTGCTTTGAAGTTTAGTATCGATGATGAGTTCAAGACCACTTTCTTGCTATGCACTTTGCTTGAAAGTTGGGATACATTAAGGGCAACCTTGAGCAACTCAAATGCAATGCTCATATACTCCAATGTGGAAAGCTCTTCACTTATGGAAGAGCTCAATAGATAGAATAATGCATCCAACAAGTCTTCTAGTGCATTGCATACTACAAGGAGGTTTTAGGAAAAGGGGAATTTTGAAAATAAAGGATGCAGTAAATCTCGTAGAAAAGATGTAGAGTGCTATCATTGTGGCAAGAAAGGTCACTTTAAGCATGATTGCTATAAGTAGAAGAAAGAGAAAGGCAAGGGTAAGAAGACTAATAATAGCAATGATGAGAAAAAGGTCAACCAACTTGCAAAGAAGAGCAATGTCAAGATAAATGAAGTCAATGTAGTTAGCCATGAGAGTGATAGCAGTGGTGATATCCTCTTTGTCTCTTTTTGCTTTAGTGCACACTCATTGATAGTAGAAAATTTTGATGATGACATGCATACTTGGATCTTGGATTTAGGTGCTTTATTTCATGATACACCCCATCATGAGTGGTTCACTGATTACAGTGGGAAAACATGGTGTTGTCCACTTGGGGGACAATTATGTATGTGATATTGCATAAATTGGCAATGTACATCTAGAATTTCAACATGGTTCCAACATTTACTCTTCATCATCTAATGCATGTACCCTAGCTCAAGAAGAGCTTAAGAAGCATAGGGCAACTAGATAATGATGGATATCACCCTACTTTTGGGAATGGAAAATGGAAAATATGTAAGGGATTTAGGGTCATTGTTAGAGGCTCTAAGAGTGATACCTTGTATCCATTGCATGTATCTAGTGTGCATGACCATGTTGTTGTTGCCATTACTGAGTAGCTAAGTGTTTCTTTGTGGCATGATTGTCTGGGACACATGAGTCAAACTAGAATGAAATTGCTTTCTCATTTGGATTATTTGTCATCTTTGAGATATGCTAAATTTGACCATTGTGATCATTGCATCTATGGTAAACATGCTCATACATAATAAAAAAATTCTCTTTTATTAAAATCTTCTCCTTTAGAGTTAGCACATTCAGATGTATGTCAAAGGCCAGGGTTTTCTTGAGGGGGAAAGAAGTAGTTTATCACTTTTGTTGATGATGCTACACACAACATGTGGGTGTATCCTATTCATTGTAAAAATAAGTTCTTCGGTTAAGTTCAAGAAATTCCTAACATTCGCTAAAAATATATTTGGTGAGACACTTGTAACGTGCCCGCCTATTAGTTGTCTAAGCACGTTCTAGAGGTCCATTGAGAAATGAATCTAAGCGTCACCATCCGGCACTCCCATGGAATGTTCCAGGGTTTGTCGCTTAGGGTTTCCTTGCAATGGAATGTTCATAGACTTGAACCCACTAGGATCGACCTGAAATCTAGGTTCCTAGTTGTCAAGATCTCCTAACAGCATTCTAGCGTTAGGTTTTGGACATCCTACTTTACGCACAGATACCCAATCCGAAGCAAACCCATGCCACACTTGGCTCAAGGAGAATGGAAAATGAGAGGGATGTGTTGCTCAGCCTCTCTACCTGTAGGGCATAGTCCCATTCTAGTCCCCTAAAATGGCATGATTTGGGGTTCTAACCTAGCAATTCCTAAAGGTCAAACGTCGGTAAAACCTTGTGAGAAGCCTCTCAATTCTCTAGGACCACCCTACTGTAGGACAAACTTGTCAGGGTTCTGGCCACCCGCTTCCCTTGATAGCTTTAGTTTTCTAATGAGGTCCTATCACATTTATGTGTGACATTCAAAATCATCTTCCTTAATTGGGTCTTTTAGGGAATAGGGTTCGTTCGCGTAATTTACAACACCAACATGAAAACAAGACAAGCAGTCCTTTTTACAAACAAGTTCCTTAACTTATTTTCCAGTTAAAATTTATCTCCTGCCCATACAGGAGAATTATGTATCCCTTCTGTCCACCAGAAGTACTTGGTCCAAATCACATGGCACCATAAATTTCATCCAGTATCTAGAATAGGATCTTCCAATGCCCTAGTCGTTGGGCTCACGGAAATCTACAGCTCCATTTCGGACTCAGCAGGGGTGTCCAGAGCTCCACTGACCCCAAGCGTCCTAGGAGTGAGACACAACATTTGTGGTTGGCCTTTTCACCACTCGACCTTCGGCCCGTGAATCAAGCAATGCCCTCTCAAGTTGAAACGCGGCGTGACCTTGGAGATGATCCACCCACACAAAATATCCTTTCTTAATTAATCCAATTAAGAACCAAGCACAATCAAGGAAAACAGCCTAGTATCATTTTCCAAGAAAACATTCCTTTACTCCTCATGGCAATTTGTCATCACTCACTCTGTCATGCATTTATCATCAACACAAGCACTTGGAGTAATCATCCAATCACATCCCAACAGTCAATTTAATGCAAGAGCATTTAGGATGTTATTTGATCAACCAACAAACAATGGTACTCCTTTCCAAACATTGCAAGAATAGTCATGGTAACCCTTCCCTTGCATACTCGCTCTCCCCCTTGGGATCTAAGTGGTTCCATGCAAAATTTACTTAACAGGTTGCCTAAGACACATGCCAAGGTCTCATACAACAATGCAAGAATGTAAATTCTATTGAGCACTTACTTTGATTGACAATCCGACCTTTTCCCCAACAAGTACAAAAGCATCGGTCTTTCCTTTGACTCAGGGTTTCCTAGTCCTTGAGCTCTTCACTTGCCCTAAGGTTGTTGTTGTATCTAGCCTAACCCCGAATAGGATTGATAAACATATTCGCTATCGGATGGATCTCAAGGCATCATAGTTATAATCCCAATGATTGTTTTTGGCACTAGTTATGCATTGTTGAGAAATCAAATGATGTATGCCTAGAAGAGGCTTTGTATAAGAGAGATGGCAAAAGTTGTATGCTCTAGAATTCTCTAGGAAGAGACGTCCAAAATCCCATAAGCACAGAGAGGAAAAGTGGTATAATTCAAAAGCTATATAATCATGTACTTGACACTCATTTCAAAAAATGGAACTATCAATTTGAATGATTGGCAGTGTCATTGTCCATCTTACACACGAATGCGTTTATGCGTCCAAGCTTCCATCTTGGAACCTAATTCACTTGTGAAATAGTTAGTCTATCTAAGTCCATGTTATTATGAGTCATGTCTTCATCTTTCATCCGCCATAGCTAAACCTTACTCTAGATCCGTGTTTCTCAACATGGTATCAGAGCCATGGCTAAGCTAGGTAGCTAGTGGTGTGATTACTTCTTCTTTGCAAGCTCTACAATCTTTCCCTCTTTCATTCTTCTCCTTTTACAAGTCTACTTCCATCCCAATCTCTCAAGCCATCCAACATCAAGTGTGTGTAGGAGAATCTCAAGGAAAGAGGTACTGCTGGAAGAGCTCAAGGGAGAAGGTGCTACTCAAGGCAATCAAGAAGCTTGGTTTGGTCTTCACCTTGAAGGTATTGAAAGTTCTTGTCATTTCCATTTTCTCAATCTATCATTTGAAAGGAGTAGAAAAAGGGTGTAGCCATTGAAGGTCAGCCTCCAAGATCAAATCATTTGATGCCTTTGTTACTCATACCTCAACCAAAGAAGTTGCCTATCCTGCAAACAAAGGCTCTATTCTTCTCATAAGGGGAGGGGCTATCTTCAAGAAGCTAGGGGGCTATTTTTTGTCTCTGTTAAGTGATAGAGAAATCAAGTCAAAAGAAGAAGACAAAGATTGAATCTCTGTGGCTGTGGAGTCAATGTCAAAGAGTAGTTTTGTTTAGTCTAATGTATGCTAGTCTGAACGGACTTGAAAGCCTTCAAGACAGAGTAAGAAGTCAAGAGAAAAGGGTAAGTTGCTATCGTGGAGTTCCATAATTGCTGGATTATGCATTATCTGGCAGTCACTATTGTCTTGCATAGAGATGACCTCAAACAACCTGCATAGGTGTGTTATCAGATCTGTCAAAGGCTATTGACATCCTCACGGCTTGGTACCGATCGAGTAATAGGAGATTGGGTGTTGCTGTCAGGAAATAAGCCCATTGTACTGAAAGGAAGAATCTAGAAGATGAAGAAGGCAATGCATTCTGACGGGCTGAACAGAGGAGTCAAGAAGAAGCCTAAGACCTAGCTCCAGTAACCAGAAGAGGAAGGCATCAATCTTGGAATATGAGACTGTGGGTCTGCGTCTCAATCACAGAAGAGAGCATGAAAAACAAAAAGGGTTTTGACTATTCAGTTCAACCTTATCCTATGTCAGATCCTATCAATACTTATCAATTCAAAGCCATGCATTTATCAATGTACCTATGAAGCACAAAGATTGTTTCAAGAAGACTAAAGCAAAAAGAGAAGTACCATGCATCAACAAAGGGGACAAGCATCACAACAAAGAAAAAGAGCATGAAGAAAACAAAACCAAGAAGACCAAGGACGAAGACCAAGAAGATCGAGATTGCCAAAAGTTGCCAAAGAAGAAAGAAGAAAATAAAGAAATTTTTGCTGCTGCTGACAACAACGAATTTTCCTTTAGTGGATTATATTTCCCATAGTGGATATAATTGTAAAATCCCTACCAAAAATTTAAAGTTTCAAGCCTTAACTTGACTAGGCTGCTAGAGATCTAGTTTCCCAAGCCATGTCATCATGTATGGGGGGCAAAAGCCAGCAAGGGTAGAGACTCATCATTTGAGGGGGGGTGTTGAGAAATCAAATGATGTATGCCTAGAAGAGGCTTTGTATAAGAGAGATGACAAAAGTTGTATGCTCCAGAATGATCTAGGAAGAGATGTCCAAAATCCCATAAGCACAGAGAGGAAAAGTGGTAATATCCAAAAGCTATATAAGCATGTACTTGACACTCATTTCAAAAAATGGAACTATCAATTTGAATTATTGTCAGTTTCATTGTCCATCTTACATAAGAATGTGTTTATGAGTCCAAGCTTCCATCTTGGAATCTAATTCACTTGTGAAATAGTTAGTCTATCTAAGTCCATGCGATTATGAGTAATGTCTTCATCTTTCATCCACCATAGCTAAACCTTGCTCAACACGCATAACTCCAAGAACCCAATGAGCTACTAGCTTATGATATTAGCAAGACTTTAATGCAAGATGAATTTGTGTATCATCGATGCATGTGCCATATAATCTTTCCCATGCATGCACCATCTATGTGCATAACCCATAAGTAGCTTTTATGTTCTTTATGCCACGTATGACTTCATTGCATAGCACTAGGATGCAAAGTATTTGAGTACATGGGTTTGTGAGAACCTCAATGCACCATATGCATAAATCTATGCGAGGCCATCTATGGTTGCAAAAAGAATTAACCTATGATCCCCTATGAGTTCATTAATTATCAAAAAAGATAAATTCAAGCTACTTGTTGAATTGGATTCATGCGCATACCTATGCCTCAATGAATAGCGGAGATGGAAATTGATACCTAGATATTTGGATATGAATTATCCATACCCGACATTGTATTTGTATTTACAGAAATGCCTTGGCCGGTGGCTCCATTGTTGGGTGCGGGATTATTACTGATGCACATCTCTCTTCATTTGGGGGCCATACTTTGGCTTATGTGACTCCCCCTTTCTCTCTCTCGTCGGAGAGAGGATGTGCCGATGTGACTTCCCTTGATTGTGACAGAGGTTTAACTCACATGGAAAGGGAATAAATTGCAGGGGAGAGACGAAGTGTGTGGTCACCCTCTAAAGAGGGGAAGGACTCCCTCTTCCTCTTCTTCTCCTTCTCTTCTTCTCTTCTTCTCTCTTCCTCTCCCTATCTCGCTCCCTTCTTCTTCTCCTTCTTCTTCTCTTCTTCTCCTCTCTCTCTCTCTCCCTATCTCTCTCTCTTCTTCATCTTCTTCTTCTCCTCTCTCTCTCCCCTATCTCTCTCTCTTCTTCTTCTTCTTCTTCTTCTTCTTCTTCTTCTTCTTCTTCTCTTCTTCTCCTCTCTCTCTCTCTCTCTCCCTTCTCTTCTTCTTCTTCTTCTCTCTTCTTCTTCTTCTTCTCCTCTTCTTCTCCTCTCTCTCTCTCTCTCTCTCTCTCCCTTCTCTTCTTCTTCTTCCCTCTTCTTCTTCTTCTTATTCTTCTCTTCTTCTCCTCTCTCTCTCTCCTACTGCGTACCTCGGTATCAAGGCTCTCCCTCTCTCACGACAGCAAAAAGGGCTCTCTCTCTCTCTCTCTCTCATTGGAGTAAGGGCTCTCTCTCTCTCTCACGGGAGCAAGGGGGTGGTAGGAGGTAATGTTGCCTATCCTCCTCTTGTGATAGGGGGGTTATTATTGGGCGGAATGTAGGCAGTGGGAGGGGGAGTGAGGTGGCTTGTTATAGTCCTTAGCTTGATGAATTTCCTCGTCAATATTGTCAATTCTGCTAATGTTGCCTCCAGCTCGAATTCATACTTCATCTCTTCCTTCATCTTTGTCAGCTATGCATGCAGCTCCCTCGTGGATTTCATCCTTTCCCCTCGCGCCACCTAGCAGTCATGACCAGGGGGGGTTTGGTCCGTGGGACGTTACAACACTCAAGTGTAAAGAGATAAAGAGGCAGCCCACCACCCCTCATAATCCACCCCAAAACAGAGTCACAGAGCATATGAATTGGACCATTCAAGATAAATCTCATGCTACATTACCCCATGTTTTTTGGGCAGAGGTTGTTATGATAGCCATTCACTTTATCAATCTGTCATCACTGGACATGTCTTTGGGAGGGAAGAGTTTCTTAGAAGAGTGGTTGGGAAAGCCACCTTCATATGCTCACTTGAGAGTGGTTGGATGCAAGGCATTTGTCCATATCCGCAAGGAAGAACACAATAAACTTGAGTCAAATTCCTATAAATGCATTTTCCTAGGATATGGTGATGAAGGTGAACTAGGATATTGATTATGGGATCCCAAGAAAAGGAAAGTAGTATGCATCAATGAAGTTATCTTCCGTGAAGACCACATGCATAATCAGCTCGAAAAGACAGAGGAGGTCAGAAGGGTTGTATTTAGGGAAGATGTACCTATAGGACAGTAGAGAATGCCCATTGGATAGCAGCAAATACCTACTACAAATGACCCTAAAAATGCACACAATTATGCTAAAGATGGTCAGCAATGTGTTTCCCATGATGTACCAGAGTCTTAACAAGATAACATGTAGTTAGAATAGCCAAATGTGGCAGGACAACATGCTGAAATTTTAGGACAACAAATTGTAAATGCAAATTTGCAAGCCCCACAGTCTACAAATGTTGAATCTTCAATTCAGTCAACTCAATCTTCAAGGCTACTTGATAGGTTTGTCCTTGATGCTTAGTATGATGTTGATTATGACATGTTGATTGATTGTCGTTGTGGTGAACTGTCATGCTTCAAGGAAGCAATGGACAGACATGACATCAAGAAATGGTTTAAGACTATGATGTTAGAGATGGAATCTCTTGAGAAGAGTGGTGTTTGGGACTTGATGCATTTTCCTAAAGGGAAAAAGATTCTACCATGTAAGTGGGTTTATAAGATAAAAGTCACTTCTGGTTCCTCGCCAAAGTACAAAGCACAACTTGTTGCTAAAGGGGTACAAGCAAGAACATGGGATTGACTTTGATGAAATCTTCTCTCCTATAGTCAAAATGACTACTTTGAGGACCATCTTGGGCTTGGTTGCACCTGAGGATATGGAACTCATGCAAATGGACATAAAGACTTATTTCTTATATGGTAATCTACATAAGGACATCTATATACAGTAGCCTAAGGGTTTTGTGGCAAAGGGGAAAGAGAAGATGGTATGTAAACTCAAAAAGAGTTTGTATGGACTAAAACAGGTACCTTGAGAATGGTATCAAAAGTTTTATACATTCATGCAGTATCAAGGTTTTAACAAGAGCCAAGTGGATCACTATTTATACACCAACAAGGCACTAGATGACAGCCTTATTATTTTGGTTCTGTATGTGGATGACATGTTGATTGTAGGAAGGGATGTTCATGCTTTGAATACCTTAAAGTAGAGTCTACATAGTAGTTTTGACATGAAGGATCTTGGTGAAGCTAATCATATTCTTGGGATGCGGATACTCTGGGACAGATCAAAGGGGCTTCTCTATATATCACAATAGAAGTATATATCCAAGATTTTGTAGTGTTTCAATATGGAGGGGGGAGCAATTGGGGTTCCATATTCTCCATATCAGTGCAAAGGATAGCCCTACGTCTGATGATAAAAAGGTTGAAATGACCAAGATTCCATATGTTTCAATTGTTGGTAGCTTGATGTATGCTATGGTTGCTACATGTCCTAGCATAGCATTTGTAGTGGGAGTGGTTAGCAAGTACATGGCACACCTTGGCAAGAAGCATTGGGAAGCAATGAAGGGTAACATGCAATACCTCAAGGGCACAAAGGATTTGTGTATCTGCTTTGATAAGTAGAAGGCATCTGTCGTTGGCTTTGCGGATGTAGACTATGCTGGTCATTTAGATTGCAGGAAGTCTACTTCAAGGCATGCATTCAACCTTCACAGGAGGATCAATCTCTTGGATATCTAGGCTGCAAAAGTGTGTTGCATTATCTACATAGAGGCAGAGTAGATGGTTGTGTTGCCACCACTAAGGCATGTAAAGAAGCTTTATGACATTCACATTTAGTTGGAGAGTTTAGCATTGTAGAGGTTCCTGTCCTCCACTATGATAGTCAGAGCGCTAGCATATTAGCACGAAATCTTATCTTTCATGCAAAGGCAAAGCACACACAATTGAAGTATCACTTTACTAGGGAAGTACTTGATAGCAAGAGCATTGATCTTTTTAAGATACATATCAATGATATAGACTTTCTCACAAAGAGTCTTCCAGTTGAGCAATTTTCTCATTGCCAGCGTAGATGATGGGAGTTGGATAAGAATAGGTTTTTAGCTTTGTACATACTTGGACTTAGCTGATTCTTTCCTCTACCTTCAAGCATGTTTCCTTTAGGGGGGAGGTTGTTGGGAATAAAGGACCACCATGCTCGCACCCACTCTAGGTGTGAATGTACCCTTTGAGGTTGTACCATATTTATATACCTATCTAAAAAACCTAAGTGGTACACTATCATTGTACCCACATACTATGTTTGTGTCTTCTTCTTCTTCTTCTCTCTCTCTCTCTCTCTCTCTCTCTCTCTCTCTCTCTCTCTCTCTCTCTCTCTCACTCTACCCACATTGACATTGATAACTCCATTGAAGCTCTGTGGATTTGTGCACTTCACCTTCATGTAGCACTTGTAGTGTTAGGGGGGGTTATGATCAAAGTTGAAGTCAACTTGACTTGCTCAAGTGAAGTGTTAGGCATGGCTGGTGATTTGTGTAGAATGATAGCTGAAAAATGACATCCTGATCAGATGTGAGTTGATAATGATATAGTGGTAGCTCATGTTGGGCTATTTTGCTATTGATTTTTCCTCATGCCAGTCCATATTTCTCCCTCATGGTGTAACATGTGTGCCTATTGGCTGTCCAGGCATGCTTTTAGCACTCCATCAAGTCTAAGCAACATCGCCCGGCACTCCCATGGAATGTCATGGGGTTTTTTGTCTAGGTTTTCCTGAGTCCGCCTTACAACAAAACGTCCGCGGTTGGAACCTACTAGGATCGACCTGAAAATTGGGTTCCTAGTGGACAAGGTCTCATGACAGCATCCTAGCATCGGATTTTGGACATCCTAATTTACGCAGAGATACCCAAGCCAAAGCAGATCCACGCCACACTTGGTTCAAAGAGAATGGGAAATGAGAGCCATGCACTGCTCGACCTCTCTACTCGTTATCGTGCCGCTACCTGGACATGGTGTGAAAAAGCATGGAATGCATCATCATCTGACTTCTTCATTGATATAGGGAGTTAATGTGATATGAGTCATTAGTGCTAGTGTCCGTGGCATAGATGGTCCAAAATTGCTAGATTTTTGGACAATTTTAGCCTATTATTTATTATAAATATCCAAAAAATCTAAAAAAAGCTTCTAGATTAGGATGGCATGTAAAAAGCAAGTGGCTTTTTCAGCCAGTTATGAGATTTTTATAAAAAAGAAAGATGGGCAAAATCACACGTGCCGTGATCATTGTTGACAGGCTGAAAACTGCAGTTTGAACTGGAAGAGGAAGGAGTGATCTGGGAGATTCGTGAGCAGGTGTCTTGAGGTTTTATCCCCCTCTTGAATCCAATGGAGCCATTAGATTTGGGTTTCGAGCAGCATAGAAGGAGCTGTTTTTTCTAATCCACGTTTTTGTTCTACAAGGGAGCTCCAGGAGATCTAATGCCTGGAGAGTGCTTCTGAGTAGTTGCCTGACAAAGAATTTCAGGTTCTATCAATACATATAGATTTGATTCATTGCGCTTTTTCATTATTGTGTTTACCACTTGTGTATTCTTTATCTTTTCTTCCATCTCCTATCTCTACTTCCTTCTACCTCTAATCCCTGGTGGATTCGACCTTTTGATAAAAACCCCTCTAACATCGTACGGCATAGTCCCATTCCAGTCCCCTAAAACGGCATGAATCAAATTCTAACTTAACAATACCTAAAGGTCAAACGTCGGTAAAACCTTGTGAGAAGCCTCCCAGTTATCTGGGACCACCCTGCGGACCCATCGGGAGTTCTTCCTACCCAACTCCCTTGATAGCTTTAGTTTTCTAATTGGGTCCTATCACATTTATGTGTGACATTCAAAATCAACTCTCTTAATTAGGCCTTTTAGGGAACGGGGTTTGTTTGCGTAATTTATGGCATAGACACAAATACAGAGCAAGTAGTCCTTTTGACGAACAAGTTCTATAACTTATAATTGAGTTAATCTTTGTCTCCTGCCCATACAGGAGAACTTATATATTCCCTTTTTTCCGACAAAAGTACCCCTTCTGCCCTGCAAAAGTAATTCGTCCAAGTCACATGGCACCACAAATTCCATCCAGTATCTAGAATAAGATCTTCGAATGCCCTAGACTTGGGCTCATGACAGACTTTCACTCTGTCCTAGACTCAGCAAGGGGTGCCCAGAGCTCCACTGACCCCAAGCAATCGAGGAGTGTGAGACAATTTCCATGGTTGGCCTTTTCACCACTCGACCTTCGGCCCATGAATAGAGTAGTGCCCTCTCGGGTTGAAACACGGTGTGACCTTGGAGATGATCCACCCACGCAAAATATCCTTTCTTAATTAATCCAATTAAGCATGCAGCACCAAGCCTAATATCATCTTCCAAAAAGAACATTCCTTTATTCCCATGGCAACTTGTCATTGTAGACCCCTACCATGCATTTACCATCAAACACAAGCACTTGGAATAATCATCCAATTCACACCCCACAATCAGTTTAATGCAAAAGCATTTTGGACGTTATTTAATCAATCAACAAAACAATGGTATCCTTTTCCAAACATTGTAGGAATAGCCATAATAACCTTTCCATCGCGTATTTGCTCTCCCCCTTGGGATCTAAGCAATTCCATGAAAAATTTACTTAACACTTCCTCCATTCGGCTAGGACATATGTCAAAGTTTCAACATTGCTCATGTCATGACTTCTAATAATCCCTTACTTTGATTGATAACCAAACCTTCTTCCTAACGAGTACAAAAGCATCAATCTTTCCTTTGACTTAGGGTTTCCTAACCCTTGAGCTCTTCGCTTGCCCTAGAGTTGTTGTTGCATCTAGCCCAACCCCAAACAAGATTGATAAACATAATCGCTAACGGATGGATCTCAAGGAACCTAAGTCCTAACCCTTAGGGTCATTGTTTGTGTTAACTATGCACTAGAGTTTTGAGATTTAATTTCCTCTAGGATAGATTACTTACCATGTGATCTATCAAGTGTGCAAGCTCAAAGTACTTCAATGTGGTAAGATAGTTTATCTATTAATTTCCAGGAAAGGAGAGTTGACAATACCTTGGAACCTTGTATGCCATTCATGCTACATATGGATTTGTCACTTAGCATCTAGGTGCAACTAACTTCCCTGGATACATGCGCTTCGTAAACTCCATCCTTTGAATGTTGCGATGAATTTACCCTTTTCAATAATCCCTTCCTGTGTGGCTTAGTATGGGTCTAATGCATCTCACGCATGAATCAAAGTGAGCATTCATTGATTTGGAAATACATTACTTACAACTGGTACCGCAATTGGATGGGCAGTGATGTCCTCGCTCGAGGCTTCATTGCTCATTGTAGGGTTTCCACCCTCGTGCGTCATTTTTCGCTTGGGGGCCATCCTTGATCTTTGTAAGTTGCGCAAGACTTCCACACCTTGTGCCTAGTGGGGTTGTTTGCAAGTGGTGGATAGTCTCGTGAGACAGGTATAAGTTCACAGCCAGAGGGGAAAAAGATGTGTGTGGCCACCCTCTTCGGAGAGAAAGGGAAAGAATCTCTCTCCCTCTCTCTCTCTTTCCCTCTTCTTCTTCTTTCTCTCTCTCTCTCTTCTTCTTCTTCTTCTTCTTCTTCTTCTTTTTTGTCTCCCTATCTTCTCACCTCTCTCCTTCTCTTCCCCTCTCTTTCTCTCTCTATCTCCTCTCTCTCCCTCTCCCTCTTCTCTTCTTCTTCTCCTCTCTCTCTCTCTCTCTCCCTCTTATTCTTATTCTTCTTCTCTTCTTCTTTCCTCACTCTCTCCCTCTTCTTCTTCTTCTTCTTCTTCTTCTTCTTCTTCTTCTTCTTCTCCTCTTCTTGTCTCTCTGCCTCTCTCTTCCTCCTCTTCTTCTTCTCTTCTTCTCTCCTCTCTCTCTCCCTATCTCTTCCTCTCTCTCCCTCTCCCTCTTCCAACGTTTAGGCCATTAAGCCTTCTCCCTAAGGCCTTATATGCTGCCTTCAGTGATGGGGGGGTTTATATAAGGAAGAGGAGGGTAATTATGGGGGGGAATAAGGTAGTGAGAGGGGGAAGTGAGGTGACTCATTATCATCCTTAGCTTGGTTGATTTCCTCCTCATTATCGTCAATTGTGCTGATGTCACCTCCAATTCCCTGTGTCGATCTCATACTTCATCTCTTCCTTCATCTTCATCGACTATGAGTACAGCTCCCTTGTTGACATTGTCATTTCCCCCTCCCGTTGTCGCCACCCTGTTGGCAACAATGGGAGGGGTGTATAAAAATTTCGAAGTATTTAAATTTTTTTGGGGGGGTTTTATGGTCTATGGGATGTTACATCCTCTCCCCCTTAGAGAACCCAAGATGTCATCATCTCAGAAGAACCGGGGAAGACAAGAGTTCATGGGGCTTAGGCCCTATGGGTTAAGACCCACCATGCATCCCCTGCGCTACTCTTAATGATTCAAGTAGTGTAACTCATATTACTTGGGTTGATTGTAGTTACAAGACAAAGGTTTATTCCCAATATAATTTGTATTAAATGTTGATAAAATTTCTAGGATTTCTAATCATCTTGGAAAGGTGTAGTAGGCTCTAGGTCTTCATCTTCGTCTTCATCTGATTCCTCCATAGATTGTGCATGTGTAGCTTCATTTTCTTGGAGGCTCAATGTCTTCCGAGCGCTTAAGTGAGGGCAGTTGGCTTGGATGTGTCCTAGCTCATTGCAATGGAAGCATTGACGATAGGGACATCTCCTGTGGATGTGCCCTATCTCACCACACGTGTGGCATCTCTTGTCCTAATCCTGGGAATCATCTTTGTCACCATTGCCCAAACTAATTTCTTGGACTGCTAGTTTCTCTCAAAATAGTGCATCTTGCAAGTCTGTTGGACACATTGCTTCAAGATGGTGGTTTAGAGGAGTGTTTAGGCCATGACAAAACTTGGATACTTGCTGTGCAATATCCATAGGTGGTGCATATTATAGTAGGTTTACAAACTTTGAGTAGTAAGCCTCCAGAGCTAATTCTAGATACTTTAGCTTGAAGAATTCATTCATCCTCAAAGTCGGGTAGGTCGGTGGAAGGTGACGTCCATGTACAACATCTTTCAGCTGAGCCCAAGTAACAATGGCTTCTAAAATACCTTGATCTTTGCACTATTGCTTCCACCATATTCGAGTGTGACCAACTAACTTAAGTTTGGCTATCATTTCTTGATTGATAGAGGCAGTTCCCGGAGGAGAGAAATAATCATCTATCGACTCAATCCATGTCTCTGTCTCTACTACAGCGTCTATCCCTTCTCCACCAAACTCAGGTGCCTTAATTTGCTTGAGAAGGAATTTTCTTGTCTTGCATGTCAGCCATAGCTCTCGTCTTGAAATGCTTGAAGAAATAAGTTGTACAAGGGTCTTGGTGGTTAGCTTGCAAGAGCGACGATAAATTGTGATAAAGAATGTCCAAGTGGTTTTACACCAATCTCTTTATCGCATTTCTATGGGAATTCTTAATATGATAGTTTGACAATGATTGTAATAAACTACAATGTACCAAGGTCATGCCTAACCACTCAATGAACTTGTAGTTGTGAGTCCACAAAATTGCTTTACACCACTCTTAAGTATGGGTGTTCCAAGTGAGGAATGAATCACCCCATAGAAACTCTATGGTTCCCTTGCAAGCTAAATATAAAATTTTAGGCACCCTTGCAATTATACCAATGCATGGAGTAGCCCCTAACTATAGTAGGGCTTAACCTTATTGATATTAAATTTTCTTTTAAAAACTAAACACCTTGAAAATTAGCATTAACACACTCAACTAAACCATTTAGTAAGTACCATCCCATTTTGCTTCCTAATTTCTAAGTAGTAGCTCTCTAAATGCATCATGATATTTAAAAAATGGTCTTTCTTCATAGGAAAACTTCTTAGCATAAAGTTTATCTAACTCTTTCATGCATTTTTAATCACTTATTAGTGTAACAGTTCTTGCAACAAAACCTCATCAAGATGTGCTAAAATAGTCAGCCTCTTCACTAAGGCTTCCCCATCATTCAATGGATGTTTCAATGCAAATCAATGGTGGTAAATTCTATCTCTAAGGAAAGAACATTTTCTTCTTCGTACACTAACTAGGGGAAGAAGAATCTCTTGATGACAAACCTCAAACTTTTTAATTTTAAAACTTTTCTCACTTTTCCTCTTTGAAGATACTCTCTCTCTCTCTCTCTCTCTCTCTCTCTCTCTCTCTCTCTCTCTCTCTCTCTCTCTCTCTCTCTCTCTCTCTCTCTCTCATTAGCTAGTCATAGCCCTCTCGTAGGCTGCCTAATTTGACCCTTAACATGGTCACATGGTTGTTGGTTGCCTAATAGGTCACCTTATAGCGGTCCACAATTTGCCTAAGAGAGACATCAAATCCATCATTCTCGTAAATATATCCCTACCTTTCTATTTTCTTTTGTTTTTTTTTCTACCAACATATTTTTCCTGCTTTTTACAAAAAAACATGTTTATGTGTATAGATTGATTGACTTTTAATCTCCCCCATCACCTCTCCTCTAAAGTGTAAGGGTGCCATCTAAGGATGATGCTTAGACCTAAGATCTTCCCTTAACAATGAAATGAACCCAAAGACTTTCCCAATAGTCTTGGCATCAGTACCATGCCAAATATAGAACCAAGATCATGGGAGAAATATTTACATCAATGAGTTGGAAAGTTTGAAGCAAAGAATGTGGTTTTGATAGACTAACTACCAAAGTGCTTACACATTGGCAGAATTATAGGGAAAGTTGGAAACAAAAGTGGCTACAACCATTAAAAGATCAAAGATGAAGTTAAGGAAGAGATAGCCAAAGTATAATAGGAAGTAAAAAAGGAAATTTAAATAATAAAAGAAGCAAATCAACAAGTACAAAAGGATATCAAATTAACAAGCACAAAAGGATATCAAATCAACAAGTAGAGAAGGATATCAAAACAAGAAAGGAGACAAATCAATGAGGTAAGACAAACAACATCTTTTTAATAGAGGCTCTATTGCAATAAGAAGTTTGCATTCCAAGTAGAATATGATCTCTTGATTTATTAAAGACTCCTTGAATGCACCTATTTCTAGCCATAGTGATCCATTGTAGTTTCATACTGCTAAGTTTGTTCCATAGGTCTCACACCATCATTTGGTATGTTTTTTTAGGATCACTACTCTAGAGAGAGTAGGGAGAATGTGAGATTTAGAGCAAGAGAGAGCATTTGTGTGAGGGTGAGGGACCAAGTGGTGAATCCTCCTTTCTTCTCTCTAGTACTCTCTCATGCTTGTGCCCATATTTATCTCTTATATGCAAAGGTCATAGAGAGTTTGAGAACCAATGGTGTGTATCATGGATCGTGGAGAGATCTTCATCTTTCATGCTCAAAGGAAGTGTCAAGGATGTAACACAAGTATCATGCACTCATATGCAAAAAACAAGATAACCATAGAGCCATCTCCTACCCTTGCTACTCATCAACAACATCATCATCATAGTGCAATTACAAGTCACATGTACCTAGAGCTTTAGGGCTTGTGGCATCATTGGCATCACCATCGTCATCACAAGTAGTAGGTCTCTACTACACACCCAAACTACCCCTCACGGCCTTGTGGCCAAGAGCGTCTAATAGGTATACTACCCTAATCTCGAATGCAAAATTTTACATTTGTATGGATCTTAATCCAACAAGTAACCCTTCCCACACTCCTTAAAGGGAGTCCTTACACATATCTGTGTGATACACCATGTAAGCACATCGGCCCCACTATGAATCTCCTACACATCAGGGATTGGCCCTGAGATGTGCCATGAACACATTAAGCACATACGACACATAATCCACTCTTTTAATCAATCGATCTAGGACATAATAGATAATCCTCATTGAATATTCCCTAAAGAATGAACCACTAACCCTATAGCTTAGGGTACCTCACACTCAACGTAGATCATCGCTCATGAAAAAAATTGTTGTGCGTCCAAGATGATACCATATGGTGTGTGCAATGCAATTATGTATGATTTATAGTGCTCAAACAATTTTCTTATTGGCAACCAACATCGTGAAGGTGCAAAAACATGTTTTTTCATGCCTTCCTTCTAAACAAGATTGATGCATTGCTTAGGCCATCACTGAGCATTCTCATTCTACTAGACCCTCTTAATTTTTAGCCACACGTATCCTATATGCCAGGCATCAAAAAAATATTAGAACTTAGTATATTTCAAGCATTTAACATCCCCTTCTCCCTACCATTTAAGATTGTGCGTTAGGTGCTAGATTTAGAGAGCGTTTTTAATGTCTTTTTCCTTCATAAAAGTAATGAAAACCCACTTTAACATAGAGATATGACTAAAAACCTCATGCCTCAGCCTTACCATACATTCAAAAACACAAATGTTATTTTTTTCTTTTTTTCAAATACAAAAATCCTATTTTTTCTATTTTTTTATTTTTACTATTTACTTATGGATAAATATTCATATTTTTTGATTTACCATTTTATATTGATTGGTCTTATTGAGAATTATTTTTCTATCATATTCCATCCCAAACAAACACTATATGCACAACAAAACCCCAAAATCACATAATTTTCGTTAAATTGTAATGTTGCGAGTTTTGTGTGTTTACAAAGAAATTATTAGATGACTGCTTTTTCTTGATTCCTTTAACATTTCTGATAAACCAAAGAATTGGCAACCAAATGCAACCATTTCCAACCAAAGTTTATCATAAAACAATAAAATATACCCGCTTACTCATAGAATCGTGCCTTATGACATACGTATCTCGTTATTGGAGGGCTATTGATGCTTTCCAACACCCACTACTAACGATCTTTCCAACCTTGATCTATGCTTCTTTACAATCTAGCATCATCACACGATCAAAATCTTTCATCTCAGCCCACCCTCTTCTCTCATAGAATCAACTATAGAAACACACAATAGGAGAGAGGAGAGAGAAAGACTATAAACTTATCTCTTGATAGAATGCATCATTTTTTGAATAGATTGAAGCATTAGAGAGCATGGAAATTCTCTATCTTCGTGCCTTCTTGCCTCCCTCTGATGTCAAGTGTCACAAAAATTATTATTTTTTTCAAGGAGAAGGTGCAAAAAAACTTCTCTATCTTTCTCTCCCCTCTCCCCCACGATTCATGTTTTTGTGGTTTTCTCTCCTAAACAAGCTATTAAGCTTAAAACAAAAAAACTAGTTCATCCTCTTGTATTCACACTTGGGCATAACTATTTTTTGTATTTTGGCAGGGCAAACGAACTCCGATTTGAGATCTGACTAGCCAGGCAGCTCCGTGTGGTGTCGAATCTATAAACGTGGCCTCCGTTATATGCTTTCTAGCTCTCGGATCACATAACTACTTTATAACACGAAACCTTGCAAGGATTAAATGGAGGGTCAAATGAACTCCAATTGACAAACCGAGACTTGCATTACGTTCTTGGCATCGAACTCTATCTAGGAAAAATCCAACTCATCGATGTGCAACCATTTTATTTTGCATGAAAAATTGATGTTTTATGCCTCCCAAGCCACTTTTTTGCTTCAAAAACGAGCTCTAAATATCTGTTCTCATTGGTGACCATGGGATAGGGCAACTTAGCCAATCAAATTCCACAAAATGATCTGCACAAACACCATAAAAAGCTTCAAAGTACCACAAAAAGTAATACTCAACAAAGCACAAGAACAGTGCTCATCCTACCACTTGACAAAATCAAGGGCATGAAAATCACTAACCAACTTCTCCAACACATGCTCGCTAAAAAAAGAACCATGAAAAAAGTCATCCTAGTGGTGGTTTGAACTACCTATCCAACTAAGAGTAACTAGACCAAGAACTCCTACTAGGCGAGGACTCCTATAGCCTAGCAACATAAATTCTTTTACAATATATTTTTCTTTCAAGGTTTCTTTACTCAGGCATGTAAAAAGGAGGGAGATGAGCATAGTGACCCAAATAGAACAGGGCATTGGCCTTAGGTCCTGACTCAGTACCCAAGAAACTACCAAGCTCTCATGAGGCAGCACTTCAATCCTTTTCTTGTGCTCACTTTTATTTTCACTCCAACCTTCCTTAGTATTTCTTTTCGAGCGAGATGCCATCCCTAGGAAGACAAAGCATACTCGTCCCCAGGTACCTAGTAGGTCTTCGCAAGGTGATAATCAACTGCTCTTAAGATTTTTTCTTTCTTACTTTTCATGTTTAGGTGTTAGAACCCCTTTTTACACACCTCCATGTTATTATATTTTAGATATATTAAAAAAATTCTTTTTATTTCAATAGGCTTCTCTAATCGCCTCACACTAGAGCAGGAACTCCTAGAACAACTTTCTAGCAAGCTAGCAAAACAGGGTTACTAGGATTTCCTTCTAAAAATAGGTCTTTTGATGCCAAAGACAATGTCTTTACAGGAGGTAGACAACTACTCGAACCTCCCTTAGATATAACTATCCTAACCTTAGGACTTCATGCCTTGATTGTTGGTCCCCAACAAAAGAACAATTCTTCCCAAGTATAGAAACACATATAGCTTAAAGAATAGTACTCATAAAGGAAGAATATCACCTAGACTTGGCCACAAGAAGCTTCCGCACAACAAGCGGCTCCCTCTAAATTTCGCTAAATCCATCTAGCATAGTACTAAAACAAAACCATTAACTACACATGTACTAAAGAGACACATGGCCCTATTGGCCTATGAAATTTGACATTTTACTACAAAATGACTAGCCCTTTTGGCCTAATGGGATAATCCACAAAAAAAACCATTCATTAGCATACTACTAAAATAGGCCCTTGGTCCTAGTATAACTCTACTAAAGCATAAGACAAAGAACCAATGATAAGGGCTCCTCAAGTCCTACACTAAATGCATCAGGTTATTGGCTAACCCCTATATAAATCGCAAAGGGTGTCTAATGAATATGTGATAAACAATCCTATATGTCCATGATAGAATAGGAAGATGCTCAATTGCTACCTAACTCATAACCCAAACTAGACATCAATGGCCAAAATAGGATGTGTCAGCAAGAATACCCCAAAGTAGTCCTGAGCTAATGTTAGAAGGTAATTGTAAGAGATCCCCTAGACCACTATTGAAAAAGACATCTTCAATAAAAGCATAATTGACCAATGAATTTTCAAAGTGATTCCATTGTCAAGGAACTAGTTGACAAGTCATCGTCTCAAAAATATGCAACATATCTAAGGTTGTACAATGGTACATCCATAGGATAGGATCTCATACACTATACCAATGGATACTACCACAAGGCTACATTCCCCATAAATGCAACATATCCAAGGTTGTACGACGGTACATCCATAGGATAGGATCTTGTACACTATACCAACGAATACTACCACAAGGCTACATTCAGCCCCATAATCAAGGCCTTGTATTCTGTCATATTATTAGTAAAAGAGTGTTCTAAATATACTTCCATTTTCATAACAACCCTATGTCATGGATTTTTTATGACCACACCAACACTCACATGTTTAGTGGGCCCTCTAGAAACTCCGTCAAAATACAACGTATAGACCCAATCTTCAATAATAGCCCATTCCATATTGATTAGCTCACTCATACTTATGATAATCAAAGTTGTGCAGAGAGAGAGAATGTATAACAAATACAATCCCTCCTTCCTTACTGAACTTGATAGAAATACTCATAAGAATTCTCTGATAATGGTGGCAGTAAACTTTAATATCCCATGTGAAAGATTCGTCTTGCCACTCAATAACCTAATAACCTATTTCTTAGTGTGATCATGTCATCCTTAACTTTGCTAAGGAAATTCGAGGCACTTGACTCATAGCCATGATTCTCTACCTGTCGCTCCATTGGTCTAACCACTTGATTGTTTGGGAATCGGTTGATGATTCTCGAGAACAACATTAGAATTTATTATTTATCATCCAACACTAGGTGGAGCCATTTGACTAGCCATAGGCATGGTCACACTCGAAGGAGCTAGCAACATGGGCACATTTTGAATCATGCTTTCTCTCCCATTAGAAGTACTCATGGACATCCCTTGACCTCCATTTATCGATGCCAAAGTATTTCCAACACCTAGACTCAAATTCCATTTTTCCCTCAAGGTATAGGTCACTTGTAATCGTGACTCTACCTCCTCTACTTGTGTAATAGCTGTATCAATGTTGGCAAGAGCAACATCACTCAACTGCACTTGAATGTTAAAGTCTAGCCCATGCAAAAAGTATTGCAGCTGAGCAGCATCTAGAATAGGAATATAGGTTTGCAACTTATGAAATACTTCCTTCAGTTTCTTGGCATAGCCTCGAACATTCTTGTGAGATTCTTGATGTGTTACATTGATAACACATAGCAAGTACTTACTAAGCTCCCCTTTCAGGGGAAAACTCTCTTTGGAAGGCCGCAAAGAATACAAAAATCATAGTTATGATTCCAGTTTCTAGGCTATGGTACCATACTACAGCTTGTCCCTTCAGAGTCATATTAAAGAACATCATCAAGTGTCCTTCATCTTGGATTCGACAATTGAACATTAACTTTTGGAATTCATTGATATGAAGTTCCACATCTTTCTTTGCTAACCCATTAAAAATGGGTAGAGGAAATCCTAAGGCTTGTAAGTCTGCATTCTTGATGGGATTACAATGGGTTGTGCCATAGTAACAATTGGATTCGCTAAAGGGGTTTGAACAATGGGAACTATTACTCCACTCAAAGTAGACTGACCAACTGGAAGAGGGGAAGTTCTAGAACTTCCTCTTCCTAATGGACTGTGCGTGGGGCTAGGGTTACTAAGACCCTCCCTTGCAGGGATATTGGATCACTCCTTTGTGGAGAATATCTCCTAATAGTATTAGCTTGCCGCCTAGCCTATTCAAATCTTTCTTGCTTCTGAAGCTTGGCTTGACAATTTTTTGAATCTATCTAACTGCCTTTTGGCATACACTAATAAACCGGTCCCTATCAATTGAAATTTGAAAACATCACTTATTAGTGGCTCTTGGAAAATGCACCACTTTTTGGGATCTAGAATGGGCCCAACATTGGCTCTATGGCTCTAGTTGGGCCTCTACTACACACCCTGACCACCGAGCATCTAGGGGGTATACTACCCTAACCTTGAACACATAAATTTATGTTTGTGTTGATTGTAATCCCATGGGTAACCCTTCCCACACTCCTCAGAGGGAGTACCTACACATATTGATGTGATACACCACGTAAGCACAAACAAAGGGAGCACCCCTCGGCTAATTGTTGCGGCCCCACTATGGCTCTCCTACACCTCAGGGATTAGCCTCAAGATGCACCTTGAACACATAAAGCACGTACGACACATATTCCACTCTTTTATTTGGTCAATCCAAGAGATAATAGATATTTCTCACTAAATATTTCCCAAAGAATGAACCACTGTACCCTATAGCTTAGGGTACCTCGCACTTAACGTAGCTCATCATTCATGGAAATAATTGATGTGCATCTAGGATGATATTGTATTATGTGTGCAATGCAATTGTGTATGATTTATAGTGCTCAAATAATTTTCTTATTAGCAACTAGCATTGTGAAGCTGCAAAAACATGTCTTTTCATGTCTTTCTTCTAACCAAGATTGTTGTCTTGTTTAGGGCCAGCACCGAGCATTCTCATGCTACTAGACCCTCTTAATTCTAAACCACATGTATCCTATATACCATGCATAAGAAAAACATCAAAATTCGGTGTATTTTAAGCAGTTAACACTCATATTCTCCCTACCATTAAGATTGTGCGTTTGGTGGTAGGTTTAGAGAGCGATTTTTATGTCTTTTCTCTTCATAAAAGCAATGAAAACTCATTTTAACATAGAGATATAGCTGAATTGAGGCTAAACCTCATGCCTCAGCCTTACCATACATTGACAAATACAAATGTTATTTTTCTCTATTTTTCAAATACAAAAACCCTAATTTTTCTTTTTTTGCTATTTATTTATGGATAAATATTTATATTTTCTAATTTACTAATTTATACTGATTGATCATACTGAGAATTATTTTTCTATTATATTCCCTCCCATACAAACAATATACGCACAATAAAGCCCCAAAAATACATGATTAGAACTAAACCATAATATTGTGGGTTTTGTGTGTTTACAAAGAAATTATTATATAATTGATTTTTATTGATTCATTTAAGATTTCTGATAAATCAGATCATTGGCAACCAAATGCAACTATTCCCACCAAAGTTTATTACAAAACAATAAAATATACACAATTACTCATAGAATCGCGCCTTATGACGTATGTATCTCGTGATTGGAGGTCTGTTGACGCTTTCCAACACCCACTGCTAACAATCTTTTCAACCTCAATCTATGCTCCTTTACGCTTCAACATCATCCTGCGATCAAAATCTTTCATCTTAGCCCACTCCCCTCTCTCATCGAATCAACCATAGAAACACACAAGAGGAGAGAGGAGAGAGGAGAGAGAAATACTATAAATTGATCTCTTGATAGAATGCATCACTTTTTGAATGGATTGAAGCATTGGAGAGTGTGAAAATTCTTTGTCTTGGTGCCTTCTTGCCTCCCCCTAATGTCAAGGGTCACAAAAATAATTTTTTAATTCAAGGAGGAGACACTGAAAAGAAAGGCGCTCCCCCCTCCCCCCACGATTCATGTATTGTGGTTTTCTCTCCTAAACAAGCTATTAAGCTTAAAATAAAAAAATTGGTTGATCCTCTCATATTCACACTTGGGCATAAGTGGTTTTTTGCATTTTGGTGGGGCAAACGAACTCTTATTCGAGATCCGACTGTCCAAGCTTCTCCATGGCGTCAAAATCTATAAACTTGACTTCCGTCATGCACTTTTCGGCTCCCAAATCACATAATTGCTTTATAATGCAAAACCTTGCGGGAAGTAAATGGGGGATCAAACAGACTGCGACTAACAAACGAGACTTGCATTGCATTCTTGGAATCGAAATCCATCTAGGGAAACTCCAACTCATCGATCTACATTTCATTTTGCATGAAAAATTAGTATTTTATGCCTCCCATACCACTTTTTTGCTTCAAAAATGGGCTCTAAAAATCCGCTCTCACACTTGGAGCTTGCACCATCATTGTTGTCATCATAATCATCATCAAGGGCACCATCAACAATAGCATGATGTAGCAAAATGACACCTGAGCATAATGAGCATCATCAGTAGTAGCACAATCTCTAAATGCAACAACAAAATTATCACTGCAGCCTTAATCATTGCCTAGAACTGGTGCCATCGTTATGATGGCTTGCATCTGCACCACCATTATCATCATGGATAGTAGCCTCTTGTTGTCATCACCATCATCATCATGAGTAGTAGTGTTGTTGGCCTACACCTGCACCTTCATGGAAATCATCATAATCATCATCATGAGCAATAGCAACATGACACAACAAATTGGGACTTGGGAGCATACATTGCTTCATCACCATCATCACTATCATCATAGCCACAACCATCACAAGGAGCAACACAACCATCAAACATAGCAACAAAGTCAGTTGTAGCAACATGATAGCAACAACATGCTTCCAAACCTCCACAATATTATCTACTTACTAAAAGCTTTATCCTCATCACAGGCATCTGATCATCATTCCTCCACCTTCTCTCTCCCGTTCCCTTCTCTTTTGTGCTTGTGTACCATAGCCAAGTACCACTATTGGGTAGAAGGAACAACCTGTGAGAGAGGAGAAGTTGATAACTCTCAAGATGAAGGAAGAGCTATTGCTATAGAAGGAGGAATTGCCAAAATAGCCCTAGGAACCATGGTTATGCAACATTAGAAGAGAGAGAAGGAATGAATTTACCACATGGCATATGTAATAATTAATAAGAATTTGACTGAAAAATGAGTGCACTAATAGCAAAGTAGAGACTCCCACCAATCTCAACAAGTGAATGCACCCTATGGAAAGAGAGAGTGTGCACTCGTGGATGGGAGATAAATGGCTAGCCTGCTAGTTTGTGCACTAAATTCAACTAAGGGTGATATTTAATTAATGGTAACTAGAAGTTTTAAGTTTGGAAGGTATGTAGTGTTGATTGTAGTGTGGGGGTGAATTGAATTTTTTGAAATTGGTGCTTCGATGGTTGCAATTAAAAGTCTTGTGAAAATTGCAATTAATAATATATCATTTTTTCTTTTTGAAGACATATCGTATGCAGTATAGCATCATCATAGTGTGCATGGTACATTGATGAGTCCAGTGTACAATAACCCTTAAATATAAGCCCATTAACATGCACACACTTGGCACAAAACACCATAGTGCACCGGTACACCAATTGCATCGTAGTACCTTGTGTGCTGTTGTGCACCCTTGCATTGTAGTGTGTGTGTAGGTAAGCCTTATCCCTTCATGCACTTGTATATCCACCCTATTTGAGAGGAAGGATTGGAACAAGTAGTAAAGAAGGAAGAAGGTGTTTTTCACACCCTTGCTAAATGTTGGTTGTACCGTGTCCCCCTGTCCACTTGTAGGACACGTCTTAGCAGCCCATCGGAAAGAGAGTCTAGAAAGCGCCACCCGGCACTCCCAAGGAATGTCTCGGGGTTTGTGATCTAGGTCTTCCCGAGTTTGCCACGAAGCAGAAGCATTCCGGCCGTTCCCACTAAGGACCGATCTGAATCACGGTTTCCCTAATGGTCAAGTTTCTAGAAGGTAGCTAGCGTCGCCCAAGACGAACTACTTTACCCAGAAACATCAGGGTCAAATCGGATTTATACTGCACTTGGTTCAAGGAGAATGGGAAACGAGAGGGATGTGAAGCTCGACCTCTCTGCCCGCCGTAAGGCATAGTCCCATTCCGTTCCCCTAAAACAGTATAAATCGGGACTCTAGCTCTCTAGATTCTAGGTCATTGTTACCTTGCTGTCAATTCCGTTGAGAAAAGTTCCTGGCCAACCGGGACCACCCTTCCATAGGATGGACCCAGGGTCACATCCACCGCACTTTCCTCAGGTTGCTTTAGTTATCTAATTACTTACCACATTTAATTTGACAAGCAAAAACAACTTCCTTAATTAGCCAATTAATCACTGATTCCTTCACATAACTTAGGCACTAACATAGAAAAACAATGTCAAGCAAGTTTCTTTTCAACGTTTGATCTTTATTTATCAGTCTTTGGAATATATCAAATAATCCAGCCCGAAGGCTATTCCGCCCGAAGGCTATTCCAACAATCCTCAGGGATCACTATTCCAAGTTTCCGGTCGTTATCTAGTATGCGATCCTCGAGATCCCATCTCGAGTCACGTTGGCCTCTTGTGTAGGATCCAGAGGGAAGGGATTTATGGCCAGAGCCCCCTGGCATCCAAGCGTCCTCCTGCTCCAAGTAGAACCCACAGAGAGACCTCTCGTGGCGGGTTTGGTCCACGTACCCAGTGTGGCTAACAACCCCCTTGGATAGGGTCAGGCAGACAGTCGGGGGTAACTGATGTTGCCTCTCCCTCCAGGCTTTCAACCTGAAGCATTAGTTATTTTCTAGCATTAGTTCCTTGAGCAAAGAAGAACAAATAGTGCTCCTAAGTGTACACACACAAGCACTCCAGTGGTCGTTTATACGGCCAACTGCTAAGATGTGAATCCTTCTCTCCGAATACATCTAGCATTCGATTCGGGATCAATCGGGACTTGGCAAGATCCCAAGGGTTTCGTAAGCTGAGTTGCTTGTTTATCCTCTTTCCTTGGGTTAGGGTTTATATCCTATCAACCCAAATTATCAATTCTTTAGGCTTCCATATATTATGGTCAATAAATCCTGGGAAACCTTGTTGTCCTCACTTGATTGGTCAATTGCTTGCTAGGCAATTCATAATTATCCTAACTTGGAAAATCATCCCCAAGGAAGGGTGATGTAGCAGGATGATTGTTCATCCTCTAGAAAAATCAGACTTGTACTTAGAACTTGCAACCTTGTTCTAAGGAGTGGCAATTCTATTTTGTGATTTAGACACAAAACCATGAAACGTTGCAACTTGTTGCATGAGATAGGGGTCAGCACCTAACTTCTCCCATCACGCGGTATTCCTTGGACAAGAATGCCTTTGGTCAAGATGTAGGGTTTGGGAGTCCTTTTGACCCAATCCAACCCTAACCCTACTAGGCTGATAACGCTTTGGCCCTAGGGATCCTAAATTCATACGGAGGTTTAGTATTTGGTCAATTGATCCTTAGGGTGAGAACCCTAGATCATTTTTGCATGGGCGTTTAGCTAACCCTAACATTCTGTGAATGTGGGTAGGACCTTTGAGATTGGAAGTATTAAGTCGGCAACCTAAGTGCGATACTAGGCAGAATTTTAACATAGCTTAACCTTATCTAGCACATTGAGGTGTTTGCAGTACTAACAATTTATGCCTTTATGAATCCCACATGAGTTACACAACTACAAGCGATTTACCTAATTGATCTAATTGTTTTACGACAAGAGGTGATCTTTCCTTAGAAATGCAAATACTTTCCCTAAAAGATGTAAATGTCTGCAAGATATAACATTCCATGCAAATATGCTATTTCAAGACTATAGACCTTTTCCTTCTATGCAGCTATAAGATTTACAATGATCTTTTCTTTTCCTTGCCCTAAACTATAATGATGCAACGAAATCAAAGCTTTAATATTTTTAATGAAGATGCATCCAAACTTTGATAAACAACTCCATGCATGAGCGAATGCCATGAGTCCTTCCTTGATTTAATCCTTCCTTTTATCACTTAACCCGACCTAAAATGTAACCATCTTCGCATGCATTGCGACTATTTGGACATCATTCAATGGGCGTCTAAGATTATCTCATACACGAGTCACAACTAGGAAATTATTACCTAAGTGCATTATGTGTTATATACGCTGTTCTTTTCGCGAGGCAACAAGGATGCCTTTAGACAAATCCACCTTTTAACTTATGCAATATGCATTCAAGAATGCGGCTACCATGACCATGCAAATACTTGTCATGCAACTTACTTGGTAATTCGATGCGAGTATATAAATTTTCCAATGTATTCAAACTTGCCTATGTGAATTAAAGACATGCTTAAATGCATCCTTTCATGCGGGAATGTTATCGGAATCTAGGCATTAAGAACCCGGGCGTTGTCCACTCGCGTACTCGGGTTGGAAGCTCCTGCGTGCGCACCTCACGACTTTTGCTTAGGAGTCATCGATGACGTAGATCCTCGACTCAGCAAACTCTCCTTGCCCCTTTATCCGATTTTCGAACTCCCTACTGCCCGCGAACTTACTTCCCTTCGCAAGAATCGGCCTTGCAAACTCGGGTTTAAAAACCCGGGGCACGGGTTGAACTAGGACTAAGGAAGGCTTTAATAGAAGCTTCCAAGCTTCTGGTTATAGACAGATGATGTGTAATGGAGAGGATGAAGAAGATCATGATGATGAAAATGATGATGATGATGAAGATGGTGATGATGGTGGTAATGATGATGATGATGACGATGGCAGGGGGCAGCAGCAACGGCAGCTTGGCAGCATGGCCTGGCGGCGGCAGTAGTGCGATGATGGCAGGCAGCACGGTAGCCTGGGGATCCTTCCTCTCTCCCTCCCTCAAGCTTGGGGAGGGGGTGTTCCTATAGTGTGGAAGGGGGAGGGGGGGTTAGCCACACAAGTGGCAGGTGGCATGTTCCCCTCCCCATCTCCTCTCTTCTCCACATAACTCATACTCATGCTCATACTCCCTCTCCCCGCCATGCAACGGCTGAAGGGGAGGGAGTTTATCCATTAAAAAAAATTGCCAAAAATTTATCCATTATCCCTTTTCTCCCTTGAAGGGGTGTTCCCGCGTAGGCCTACGGTGGCTCGCAGTTTTCAAGCCATGGCTCTTATGCACAATGCGGGCTTGAGTTCGTTGATGCACGCAGAGGGAGCACTTAGCCACCAACATTTATCGTTGCAGGAGATTACTTTGGGTTTCTTTTTGCGCGGGGTGTGTAGGGTTTAGGGTCGATTAATATTTCATAGTGGAAATATTATATTGGTGCACATGAGCATTAGTACACCACTTCGGGAAGTTACTATATGTATATCCTCTATATCACGTTCGTTCAAGGCCTATTTATAAATATCCTTATCTTTGAATTTTTATTGAATAAAATATAACCCTTTTCTATTCAATATGTAAATAACCCCTTTATATTACACCTTTCTATATGTAAAAAATGTATAAATATGGGCTTTTTAAAAATACCTTATTTTGAACCCATGTGATACACACATATATTCATGAGTAATTTACTCGAGGTACACCATGTTAGTGCATGTACACCCTATCCTCCATCTAGTGAACCCCACGCCATCATTGGCAACACCACCAGGCAAAGACATAGAGATACTCTATGCTGATTTAGCTAAACCTGCACGATTTGATTGACTCCTGCAAAATTCTTGCCAAAATCTAGTGCTCCAACTATGTTAGTGAATAAGGTGCCCCTTCGACTTATCAAAACCAAAAAGATTCAAACAGAAAGCCTACATTTTAGCTGAGCTAGGATTTTTCTGATCAGCTGCATTGGGGCAAGGTTAGATTATGATCCGATTTAATAAAATATATGCTAAATTTTCTATAAAATAAAGGAGAAATCTATTGGTTGTTGTTGGAGCTATCTGAGCTCTAAATTGGACAAGTATAAGTGGTCAGATATATGTATGTCTCATACACATACAGGGAACAAAGCACATGTATTGGCTGAGAATGCAATAGTGTTTATTGGTGTAAATTTTTAGTAAAAATTGGTTGCACTACAAGTCATTGAAGTGCATTGCCTACTGCTAGCATTTTGGGGTAATTGACTCTACACATAAAATCTTGTTTTACAAAGCTGAAGACTTTGGAATGGCAAACACATGAGAGAAGGATACTATGACCTAGATAGTAGGTGAGAAGCTAGACTACAACAACTTTGCTATATGGAAGTTCAGGATGTCAAAATTCTTGATTGGAAGAGGCTATTTGGATCTAGTCACATGTCTTGAAGATGAGCCCAAGCTACCGGAGGATAGACCTCCAACATAGGATCAAATAAAGACACATAAGACATGGTTGGAAAAGGCGAGCAAGGTCTTGCATTAGTTGTCCTTATGTGTGTCAGGCACAAAATCTATGCAAATTGCAAATTGTACATCACCAAAAGCCGCTTGGGACTTGTTGATGAAGAATTATGGCCATGTCACTCATGCAAGAAAGACATTATTGAAGCAAAAATCTAGCCACTTATCCAGGAATGGAAGGTCTATTGAAGACTATGTGAGTGAGATTAGAACCATTGCAGAGAAACTAGGGTCAATTAGAGTTGAAGTTGAGGATGATGATTTGGTGGCCACTACCCTCCATGGACTTGGAGAGGAGTACAAGTAGTTTGACACTTTCATATCAGTGTGTCAGGAGCCACCTGACTTTGATGAGCTTGTGACACTTCTTTTGCATGAAGAAGTGAAGCTTGGACTCAATACAAGTTCCAGTGGGTCTAAGAACAATAGGGATAATGTCTTCTACTCAAATCAAAGGGGTAGAGGTGGAAGAGAAAGGTCAAAATTTAGATGAAGAGTGTCAAGAATCGCATGATGGGGGAATTTTCTTGAGCTGGCCTAAGATGGGGGAACACACTGTATACACAAGAGGACGCTCACTCAAGAACACAAGAAGAGAGATGGAGGCCAAAACGTTTTCTTGCTGGTTTCTTCTTCTTCTTCACACACTATACAATGTACACAAAGTATAGATAAGATACAACATAAAGGAAAGTGGCCTACTAAGTCAAATAGTGCATAACCAACTACACTAATCGACTGGCGCTATGTCTTTGCCAGCTGTAGATAGGTGTAACAAACTAAATATAATAAGTGATAAGTCAGTGGCCATGTGAGTATCATAATGACCACCAACCTGCTAAGTGTAGATATGTGGACCCATCTAGCCAGGCGGTCCATCATCAATGTCCACACGTGTTGAGCTTGCTATCTCAACTCTCCCCCTCAAGCTCAACTCTATTTCTGCAACTCCAAGTAAGCTTTCAAAATTTCGAAGCTTCTCTGCACCCAATGCCTTTGTGAAAATGTTAGCTATCTAATCATGTGTGCTGACATATACCAAGTCGATCTCTCCTACAAGTACCTTGTCTCTCACAAAGTGGTAGTGTACCTCAATGTGTTTTTTCCTAGCATGGAACACTGGATTCCTAACTAGCTGTATGCTGCTCATGTTGTCACAATGAATGACAACTGGACCATCTCCCTGCACGTCCAAATCACCTAATAACCTTTACAGCCATTCCACCTCACATGCTGCCATAGCAACACCTCTATACTCAGCCTCTGTACTTGATAAAGCAACTGTAGGTTGCTTTTTGCTGCTCCATGTAACTACTGCACTACCAAGGAAAAACATGAATCCACTTGTAGATCTTCTGTCTAACATGCTACTAGCCCAATCTGCATCTATGTATCCAAAGACATGTATGTCCTTACCTGCCTCATAAAAAAGTCCATAATGTAAATTGGACTTCACATACCTCAATATACGTCTTCACATATTGAGGTATGTAAAGTGGACTTCACATACCTCAATATACGTCTAACTACATCCAAATGAGGCTTTCTAGGCATTTGCATAAACTGGCTGACAAGGCCAACAGCATAGCTTAAGTCTGGCCTTGTGATAGTCATGTAAATCAAACTCCCTACTATCCTCCTGAACATTTTAGGGTCTTCTATCACATCCCCAGGATTAGCACTCAACTTTACATTTTTCTCCAATAGTACTAAAAGAGGCTTACATGCTGTCACACCATACTTGGATAACATATCGAAGCCATACTGTCTTTGGGACAGCCATATACCATCATCACATCTGATCACCTCAATACCAAGAAAGTATCTCAGCTGACCCAAATCTTTCATCTCAAACTTCTTTTTCAAGAAGTCCTTAACTTCAGCAATCCCATTGTCACTGTCACCTATAATAATCAAGTCATCCACATAGATGACTATGATGACCAAACATGCATCTCCCTTTCTCACGAAAAGTGAGTGATC
Source organism: Lygodium microphyllum (assembly GCF_053477565.2). Classification (NCBI taxonomy): domain Eukaryota; kingdom Viridiplantae; phylum Streptophyta; class Polypodiopsida; order Schizaeales; family Lygodiaceae; genus Lygodium; species Lygodium microphyllum. Next base: position 54,149,858 of record NC_141154.1, read on the forward strand.
AACATCAGAAATACAAAATCCAATATTGACAAGATACTCTCCAATCTTGTCAAACCATGCTCTAGGTGCTTACTTCAGCCCATAGAGCGCCTTCTTTAATCTACACACATATGTGGGATGCTCTAAATCCTCATAGCCTGCTGGCTGCTCCATATACACTTCTTCTTGCAATTCACCATGCAAGAAGGCATTCTTAACATCCATTTGCTGCAAACTCCAACCTTTGGCTACTGCCAAGGTAATCACACACCTAACAGTTGCCATCCTAGCAACTGGACTGAATGTCTCTTCATAATCTATGCCACATGTTTGAGCATAGCCTTTTGCAACCAACCTAGCCTTATACCTGCTAACTGAACCATCTGCATTATGCTTGACTTTGTAAACCCACTTACAGCCAATAGCTTTCTTACCCTTAGATAAGGGTACCAAATCCCAAGTCTTATTTGCTTCTAATGCAGCCATCTCCTCATCCATTGCTGCATCCCAATTAGCATGACTAACAGCATCCTCAAAACAGGTGGGCTCAACATGCTCAACTAGTTTCACCATATAAGCATAATGATGAGATGCATAACCTTCAAAACCAAATCTTTTAATAGGGTATCTGACCCTGCTAGATCTGCGTACCACCGGATCACTCAATGGAGCCTTTACATTACTATGAGCTCTCTGTACACCTGGTGTCCTGACTGAAGGAATGCCAAGCTCATCATCCAAACTCTCCAAACCACTAGAATCTCCATCAAATCCCAAATGATTGGTAGATGCATCATTACCATCTAGCACTTTCTTCTTTCCTTTGTCCTTCCTCGCAACACTTATAGATCCACCTGAAAATGTGGGACTACTCCTTAGTTTCCCAGACCAAGGGCTCACTATAGATATAGTACCAGATGATGTTTCTGGTCCACTAAGACTCTATGATTCTTGTTTTTCTTTTTGTACATAGCTGTCCTGATCATTATCATCATCTAATACATCACCAGTAGGTGCATTCTGTCTGCAACACCATTTTGCTGTGGGGTATACTTGCAAGTAAATTGCCTCTTTATCCCATGATTCCTCAAGAAGCCACTGAACTCATTAGAGAGGTACTCTCCCCCTCCATCTGATCTCAAGCACTTCACTTTTAAGCATGTTTCTATTTCAACAGCTGCCTTAAAAGATTTGAAGTGCTCAAACACATCACTCTTTTCCTTGATGAAGTATACCCATAGCTTCCTTGAACAATCATCAATAAATGTGACAAAGTATTTGCTGCCACCAAGAGATACATTCTGTGTAGGCCCCAAAACATCTGTATATACCACATCAAGTATATTCCTGCTCACTTATCTATCATGCGAGAAGGGTTGTCTCGCCCTGCTTACCAAACTGGCATGCTTTACAGACTTTATGCGATTCTGCAACTCTAAAAGAAGGCAGCCCTGTAACCAATCCTCTGGACTGCATTAATTTCAGCCTTTGCACATTTGCATGTCTAATACGTTTATGCCATATTTCAATATCTACAACTACTCCTTTTCCTTTAGTATACATAGCAACATCCATTGCAAGAATCCCAGCATCTAAAGTGAACATTCGGCTAACTCTACTTCCTTTTGCGGCCAACCTGCACTTATCATTAAAGTCTTCTACAAAACAACCTTTTGCATTGAATCAGACCTACAACCCCTGCTCTACCATTTGGCCAACAGACACTAGATTCTTTGTAATTGAAGGCACATGTAATACATCTGTCAAACTCTTTGTCTAACCATCATACAAGGACAAGGGAACCTTTCCAATGTGTGAAATTGGGTGGCATGAATCATCACCCATTTGCACATAACCTGGATTTTGTAAGTTTTGCATCTCTCCAAACCATTCAGCATGACTGATCATATGATTACATGCACCTGAATCGACATACCATACATCATCATGTGTCCCCTTTCTTGTAATTGCATTCATCATATGCTACATAACAAACAGACGCTCATTTTTGTCTTCATTCTGTCGTGAAGACGATGCATAGTTTCCTTGCTTCAATTTACCACTGTGAATATCATCCTTCTTTGCATAGCAATGGACTGCAATATGGCTTGTTTTATCATAATAGTGGCAAACAATAGCAGAATTTCCATAACCTCTATTCTGCCATCCACCTCTTCCTCTAGAGCTCCCCCTGCCTCTAAAGTTTCCTCTGCCTCCAGAAATGTGCATTTCACCAAACTGTTGATTGAACCTGTTTTGTTGGTTATCGCTAGCACGTCCCATACCACGACCTCTCAAAGAGGATCTACCATGTCCCCTTCCTAAACTTGAGTAAAATGCTTGGACCTATTTACCATTTTTTTCAGACGAATCACCTTGCATATTGATCTCTTCAGTAATCATGAGAGAGATCAGCTCATCAAAATCAGAAAATTGCTTCCATACATATACTGAAGTAACAAATTATTTCCATGCCTTCTCATTATTAAGGCCTCAGAGTGGATGAAACCAAATCATCATCATCTAGCATTGCATCAATTGCTGGTAAAGCATCTGTAATGCTCCTCACCTTCAACACATACTCATTGATAGAAATTTTCCCTTTCTTCAAGGCATTTAACTCTTGCTTGAGTTGAATCTTTCGTGCCTTTGTATTTACTGAAAACATGTTTTCAAAAATTGTCCAAGCTGCATGTGAATTTTCTGCATTCCTGATATGTCCCAGCATAGTATAATCAATGACTGCAGATACCAGTACATCACCTTTTTATCTTTCACATTCCATTCTTTCCATGCTTTTAACTCATCTACAGTCGGAGCTCTGGCTCATTTTCTTCACCTGAAACAAACTCATAAAGGCCCTTTCCAATGAGGAAGTTCCTCACACGGAACTTCCATGAAGGGTAGTTATTCTTGTTGAGCTTCTCAATAATGGGATTTCCACTGTTCTCTGCCATTATCACAAACAAGGATACAACACAGCAAGCTAGTCTTCTGCAATCTTTCACAACACGTGCACAGCAATACACCAAGTAACCTTTTTCACTAATTGCTCAATAGTACATATAATCTGCAACCTGTTTGCAGATAAACCTTATGTTTTCTTCCTGCAAACACCTCAAAAATTACAGATTCAAAATTTGTAACCTGTGCACCCACTTTCGGTCAAAACAGCCGAAATCACAGTGTACCCTGAAACTGCTGTCTGCAACCTTCTTGCGGCTCTAAAACAGGGCCTGAGACGACCTTAGATGCCCAAAATAACTGCGGTCAAGCCCTAAAGGGCTTATCTGTAGAATATACAGTGCTCTGCTCACACACCAAATCTCACAGTAATCTGAGATTTTTGCTCCACCCTACTTCTGATGCTTCCACAGGCACTATCCAAGAGAGAGAGTGGAGGAATGGAAGAGCTTCTTATCCATTGCTTGCTTGCTCAAACCTTGCTTCTTCTCCTTTACTTCAACCTTCAAAATCATCCTCTCTCAATGGCATGGCTCTGATACCATGTCAAGAATCGTGTGATGGGGGAATTTGCTTGAGCTGATGCGCCAAACACACACTGTATACACAGGAGGAAGCTGACTCAAGAACACAAGAAGAGAGATGGAGGCCAAAACATTTTCTTGCTGGTTTCTTCTTCTTCTTCCACACACTATACAATGTATACAAATTATAGATAAGATACAACATAAAGGAAAGTGGCCTACTAAGTCAAACAGTGCATAACCGACTACACTAATCGATTGGTGCTATGTCTTTGCTAGCTGTAGGTAGGTGTAACAAACTAAATATAATAAGTGATAAGTCAGTGTCCATGTGAGTATCATAATGACCACCAATGTGCTAAGTGTAGACGTGCGGACCCATCTAGCCAGGCAGTCCATCATCAATGTCCGCATGTGTTGAGCTTGTAATCTCAACAAAGAGGGGTTGGAAATGCATATGCAGCCCGTGGATAGCAAGGTAGTGGATGGAAAAATAGGCAGCCTCAAGCAAATAGAGGTGCCTCTAATGCTCATGGAAGAGGGGGTTACTCATCTAGAGAAAGAGCTACTTGGTAGCAACCCCAAATGAGCCATGGACAACATCAAATGAAGATAAGGATTGTCATTATTGTGGAAAATATGGGCATGTAGCTAAAGATTGCTATAAGAAGCACAATGATCAAAGAGCAAGAGAAAGGCACCATGGTATTATGCCTCTTCTAGTGGTATGCACAAGGATGATAGGTTGTTTGCTATACAATATGTGAAGAAGGGGTTGCCTGCACAAGGAAAAGTATATATTGGTAGAAGGTGCTCATGGATATGTTTGCATAGGGGATGATATACGGCATGACATTAAGCATACAGGTACCATTCCCTTGATGATGCACAGTGACAAGAAAAAGAGTCTATATGATGTGTTGCATGTACCCTCCATTACCAAAAACTTGTTTTCTATGGGACAAATGGCTAAACAAAATCTACAAGTTAGATTCAATAGAGATGGATACTACATTGAAGAGTATAGTGAAGGAGGTAAACTCATTGCTAAAGGAAAAAGAAATGGCAGGATGTTTACATTGGATACAAAAATTCCAGCCTTGAATGCTACTATGTATTCACATGACAATGTTGCAATAAGGGACATTGAGATATGGCATAAAAGGATTGGTCATGTAAATGTTCAAAAGCTAAAACATATGTAGCATAAGCAAGTTGTACTTGGACTCCCTAAGTTCAAGCATCTGTAATTGGGACATGTATGTCAATCATGTCAATTTGGGAAGCAATCAAGGCTTCCATTTATGAGGCATGCAAGCACTACTACTAGACCATTACAGATTGTACATTTTGATGTATGGGGACCCTCATAGAATGCATCTCTTGGAGGATGACGCTACTATGTGTCATTCATAGATGACTATAATAGGTACACATGGTTGTATGTGTTGAAGCACAAGAGTGGTATCATGGATGATTTTCAAGACTTCAAGAGACATGTGGATAAAGAATTGACTTGTTACATCTCATGCTTGAAATCTGACAGTGGTGGAGAATATGTCTCTAAAGACTTTGATCACTTCTTGGCAGCCCATGGGATAAAGAGGCAATTGACATGCATGTACACACCACGACAAAATGGTGTGGTAGAATGGAAAAATAGGGTGAGGCTAGAGCCATGTTGAATGAGAAGAGCCTACCAAATGCATATTGGATAGAGGTTGTATTGATTGTTGTGTATGTCATGAATCGTACACCCATCGTACACCAAAACCAAGGATACATTGGGTGACTCCTCATGAGATGCTTTATGGGATAAAGGCTGACATTAGCCATCTTAAGTTCTTTGGATGTTTAGCATATGTACATGTTCTAGATGAGAAGAGGAAGAAGCTTAATCCAAAGGCAGAAAAGGCCATCTTTATTGGGTATGAACAAGATAGGAAGGCTTATAAATGCTACAATCCTTCTACTCATGAGATATTGGTCTCAAGAGATGTAGTATTTGATGAGCTAAATTCATGGCATGAGAAGAAGACAATCTTGATAGATGATGATGATAATTTTTGTCAAGATACTTATGTACATGTAGGTACAAATGAGAGTGTAAAATTTTTTGGGCCTTCTAAAGATGCTACTATGTCAGTTAGTCCTTGGATAGGTAGATTGAGGAGTTCAACATCTTTATCCATTGACCCGGATATGTTAATGAGGGGGAGAAATGTGGATAAAGGCAAAGGTGTTGAGATATTTGCAATCACACCTACTTTAATCCCTTTGTAAGGATTAATGGGGGCTCAGGACCAGAATCCCATATACACAGTAGGAGAAAGTGCCACCACTCAATTCCTATAAAGCATTGTACTTGCACTCTTTTTCTAATGCAATGATAGTACTCTTTTCTTTCCAGTAAAGTGTCTTGTCACTGTCAATACACAAGATTGTGTTTATGAGTCCAAGTCTCAATATTGAAACCTAATTCACTTGTGTGACAATTTGTCATTGTCAGGGTCAATGTCTTCATGTGTTTCTTCTTCCTCTTTCAACCTCCATAGCTTTCGCATCTGTCATGCTCTAGATCGTGCATATTTTAACATGGTATCAAAGCCCAGTTGGGCATGGCACTGCTCCTCCATCTTCATTCTACTCTCATCTAGCTCAGCTTGAGCTTAGTCCAGCAGCTGAGGTTAAGTCTAGGAGCTCATCTCCTACTCCTTCCTCTCCATTTGACCTTGTGGCAGCCATACCCACCCTGCACATATCCCACTTCAAGACCTTAGATCTCTTCAACCAGAAGAGATCCTGACAAGCTTTCTTTTGGAGAAGTGTTGCCCTTCTCCTAGAGCTCCTCTGTATCACCTCAGAACTTGACATTGCCATGTTCACTAATCAGCATTGTGATTCTTCACAGGTGTTGCCTTGTGTGTTTGCCATAGCCTGCAAGACCTACCTGACTTGGACGGTTGAGATCTCTTCAACCAAGGAACATCTCTCAGAGTTTCCTTCTATGAAGATCTTTTCCAAGTCAAGAGGCTCCATCCTATCATAAAAATCATCAAGATTGATGCACGCTGAGACCACCATTGAAGAAAACATGGAGAACTATCAGAAAATGCCACTTGGAACAACCCACTCCCACTCAAATCTATTGTCCCAGTATCAAATCAAGGAGAAGAAGAACCTAGATTCATTGACAAAAGATTAACAACCCCGAACCAAGAAGTTTTGAGTTCGACATAAATCAACATTAACCCGGACATAGTCTTTACATAGTGTGTTTTCACACTGTCATTACTTGTGTCTCTTGACACATTGTAATCTACTCTTCCACTGATAAATTTGATAATTCTGAAGTTGATTTGTTGGTGTTTTCGTAAGTCTAACATGGGCAAAGACTCTCCAACTTCTCGCTTCAAAGGAGTCAGATTTCACACCTGTCATACCCGCATTAAACTCATCCTGATGAAGAAGGGCCTCTGGCCCATTACCACACTGGAAAAGAAAAGAAGCCTCATGATGCGGACCTTGTTGTTGACACCAAGAGGCATATTCCACGGTGGATTTCGTGAGACCGCGGTGGATTCCATGAGGTTTTGCGATGGATTCTGTAAAACTATATTTATTTGTCGGGGCTCATACACAAGGTGGATTCCTTGTGCGAGATTTTGACGGGGACACCTATCCTTTTTGGGCATTATGTTAATTTAATGTGCATGTGGGTGATTCCATAGTGGGTAATTCTGCAAAATACATATTTAAATTAATGGATGTTTATGAGTTTAGAGTGCACACTCGTATTAAATTAAGGTTAGGACAGAGTTCCAACCTATTTATTTATTTTATAGCTAAAGATTGCTATTTATTCACTTTTGTTGGTTTAATTTTATTATTTTCTAACAATTGTGAATGCTTCAGTTGATGTGTAGAGCAGGCGGCGTTGGTGTTGGGAAGCACTGGGTGATAGCGTGTATTCAAATTACTTAGAAGAAATTATCATTTTTGTTGGGAACACATCTTATCATTAAAGGTGTGGCGCTAATATTTATTTAGGCACACTTATTTATTGAAGCGCTTGATAAATATTTATTGAAGTGATCTCACTCCAAACAAAGAGACAGTTAAAGGACAATAGATTGGTCAATGCCAATGTCCTCTCAGTCAGTGCATTAATAAATAATCGATAATATCCAACTGATGATAGAAAGCTATGCACTTCTTTAGGAGTACATGGCAGACTCATAGCAACAATAACCTTTATCTTTTCAAGGTCGGTCGCAATACTAACCGAGCTAACCACATGGCCCAACAACAATCCATAGAGCACTCCAAAGTCATATTTCCTTGGGTTGAGAGCAATGCAAAACTACTTATACCGCTTGAAAAATTTTCTCAAAATAATCACTTATCTCTCCCTTATGGTGGTTGCCCCTAGATCATCAATAAAGTCTTTCAGCTCCTCTACGATAATATCACCAAAAATTTTATCAACCATACATTTCCAAGACCATGGCTCATATGCTGAATCCAAAAGGCATAACATAATACACAAAGGTACCAAATATAGTGATAAATATCATTTTCAATTTGTCCTCCTTTGCAATAGCCATTTGGTTATAACCAACAAAGAAGGCCATAAATGAGTAGATATCCTTACCCGCTAACTGATCTGGAATCTGATCAATAAATGGCATTGAATAGTAATGTTTAATTTTTTTTTATTGAGCTCCCTAAAATCTATGCAAAGTTAGATTTTATTATTTGTATTTTTCCTAATAACTATTGGTGAACACCACTCTATGCATTGTATAGAAAATATCAAGCCATTCTTACTTAATTTTTGTAGTTCCTCAAATAGTTCATCCCTTAGCTCAACTGTGGATATATCAACTTGATAGTTAGATTACAAGATCCATGGACTCCCTAATAGTACTTGATAGCTTAGATGCCATGCTAACCTAATAACCCTAAAGTCCAAAATGCTTTCCACATTAGAAATTGTTGCATGGGCTTTGGTAATCCAACCTTCTGATTGTCTTAAATTGTCATCACCCGTCTAAAGAATTATGGAGGCATCCTTTTGGATTTTCAATCCCAATGTTTCCATTAATTTTGAATTCATAATATTGATAGGGAATCCCGTATCCACAATGGCATGGTCCATTAACATGTCATCAACATATGCTAGTACCCTTGGACAATGCTTTTCAACATGTTCAAATCAATCATCTCCCATCAAGGCTATTCTCAAGGGTTTGATGATATACCCAATGCGAAGAATCTCCTTAAACTCTTTATGTAATCTTGGAGATAACTTGATTAGCTTCAGGAGATTCATATTAGGCTTTACCTTGCAAAGAGAATTGGCAGAGTCAAATTCATTATAATTAGCAATGGTTCTCTTCTCTCACCAGAACGTTCTTTCTCTTGGTCACTGTACATGCTTAGATACCTCTTTCTTAGCTTTTGGCTTCTACTTTGGTAGCTCCTTATTGGAGTTAGCTTTGCCACTAATGGATTTTAGAGGACTAGCTTCCACGTCAAGGTGGTTAAGGACTTGTATCCCCTTATCATCCTGTTTAGGGTTTGTCTCAACAGGTTTTAATTATCTCTATAGCCTTCTTTAATTTTTTGTCCTCTTATAATGAATTGTAAATTAGAAGCCTTAGTGGTGTTGACACACACAATATCGATAAGACTGACACCATTGACACTAGGTAGCTTTGATACCATAGCTTTTCCTCTTTGCAATATTGCTTTCGTCCCTCATCCTACTAAAGGTTATTGCCTTATGTCTGATGATTAATTGGGACATGACTGCTTACTCCCTTATTTATTGAAGAGAGCTAATCTTAATCCAGCAAGTATTAGCTAGATGAGGGGACTTCCCACATATGTTGCATTTGACATTAGGGTAGTTTTTCATAAAATACTAACTACCACACCACTTACAGCTGAATCTTGATGGACCACTCTCTTCAAGACATCAACTTCCTATCAAGTTTTGTTGCTTCTTTAGGAAATTAATATCTATAGATATTTGTCTATATTGTTCCATGATCGTTTCCTTGACTTTGCCAATAACATTTGATGCACTAGACTCATAACCATGATCATCTGCTTACTAGTCAGTTGGCCTAACCACTTGATTGTAAAAAGCCATTTCTTGGTTGGCATGACATTGGGTTTTGTCATTTGGCTTCCATTATTTAATGAAACCATTTTGCTAGCTATCGACATAGTAACATTAGGAAGAGCTAGCAACATGGGAAAATTCTATATTGTGCTTCCTCTTCCATTCAAATTGGTCATAGGTGCACTAGTCTCACCTTGACTTCCACCAGTCAATGCCAAATTATTTCTAGGACCTACACTCAAATTTAGATTAGCCCCAGATGTGTAGGACACTTGTAAGTGAGACTTTGCCTCCTTAACTCGTGTAATAGGAGTGTCTATATCAACAAGAGAAACACTACTCAATTGCACTTAGATATTAAAATCTAATCCATGTAAAAAGTACTGCAATTGAATAGTAGGTGGAATAGGAATAGAGGTTTGCAATTTGGGAAACACCTCTTTCATTTTCTTGGCATATGCTCGAGCATTCTCATGGGGCTCTTGATGTGTCACATTAAGAATACATAGCCAATAGTAATCACCTCTCTTAGGGGCAAATTCTCTTCAAAAGGCGATAAAGAATAAATCAATCATGGTTATGGTTTTGGCTTCCAAGCCATGTTACTACATTACAGGTCTTCTTTTCAGAGTCATATTGAAAAACATCATGATATGTTCTTCGTATTAAATTTATCAATTGAACATTAATTTTTGGAACGCACTAATATCAAGTTCTGCATCTTCCTTGGCTCACCATCTAGCCCTTTCATCTCTTTCTTGTCGTTGAATCTTGACTTGATAATGTCTATCAAGAATAACGGTTCTATTTCAATGCTCTTTGGCATACATTGAACAACTGGTCCCTATTGACCAAGATTTAGAAACCACCACTTATCAACGGATCTTAGCAAATGCACCACCTGTCGAGACCCTAAAATAGGCCCGACATGGCACTAGGGATCTAGTACGGCCTCCTATGCTCACTAAACCACCCTCATGGCCTCACAACTACTCGAAGTGTCTAGAGGATGTACACTACTTTAAATAAATCATGTGTTTTTATCAATTTGTAATCCAACATTTTTTCCATCCAAACTCCAATAGAGGGAGTATCCAAACATATAGGTGATCAACACCTCGATTCACATACATAAAGAGCTCCCCTCCAGCAGAGTGCTATGGCTCCTACGTCTCTCCTACACCTTGAGATTAGCTACAGAATGCACTATCTCTAATATAAAACACGTGTAAGAGAGTCCTCTCATAATATAAACATAACAATCCAAGAGAAGTATATATTCCTCAATTGGTTTTCCAAGATATCACACTATCCTATGGCAAAGGTGAATCTTACACTCTCAACTTTGGTTGTCACCTAGATATGCAATTGTAGTGCATCCAAGAATTTATCTTCTGATACCATATTTAGATTGGATATACAAAGTTTATAGCATTCTGTGCTCAAATAACTTAATTGAAAACCAATCAATGTGAAGTGTATAAACAATATTTTCATGATTTCTTTGTACTAGAGTCATGTTGTGTTGCTAGGGAACATCATCAGGCTAACCTGTGCTACTGAACCCCTTAAAACTTATACAAACCATGGCCTATATGCTAAGATATATAAATAAATCAATAACTTAATCAAATATCTTTCTATTTCAGCCCCACATTCCCTACCGTTTACGTTTTACTTACTTGCACAAATGTAGGAAAACTTCATCACAATGTTTCATAGAAACAAGCCCTAAACACCTACTTTAACATATAAATAAAGATAAATCGAGGCAAACCATCATGTTTTACCCTTATTATGTAATCATAAACATTTTCCTAATGTTTTGTACTTTTTACATGCTAAAACTTTTTTAAAAAATTTATCACTTCATTTGACTATTTTTCATGAAAATCATCTCAAAGTGAAAGAGTATGCATATCCTCAACGGAAATGGATGCACTAGAGGGGCCTTCTAGTAGTGAGACTTTATCAAGTGATAAATCAAGAAATAGGTCTACTATGAAATATTTTTATGAACTTTGAATGAGTCTATAGAAAGTTAGGATAGAACCAAGATGACAATGTGATAGAGATAGACCTTTGTTCATGAATGCTTTGTGATCGATCAAATTAGGGTCTATGCTTAGCATGGAAGAAAAGAAGGACTATGTGTCCTCAATCTAGGAATTTCATAACATATTATATTTCAGATTTTGGATTTTGCAATTTTATTGATTTTAATATGCATAAAGCAAAATGAATGAATTTCAAGAGAGATGCAATAAATTTCCAACAAAGGAGTATGGGCAATAATATTTCCAATCAACCTACAAAATATGGGCAAGTTTTCAGCCAATCAAGAGACTCTTTTAAGCAAGAAAATAAGGCTTATAACAGTCAAAAAAATTATAACAATAAGCCAACTTTTGCCACTACTTATGCCTCTAAACAGGGTGAAAATTATGCACAGAAACAAGGGCAAAGTTTCAAAAATGTAGGTGAGACAAGGGACACTTTTTCAAGGGCTGAAAATGCTTCTAAACTATCCCAAAACAATTCTAACAGTAACTTTCTTCCTCACGATAAGCTTAGAAAAATGCATGCAAAATGATTATGCTTCAAATGTGGGGAGAAGTGGTCACAAGATCATAAGCTGAAGTGTAAAGCTATGAACTCAAAAATCAATATGGTGATTATCAAGATGTGAAAGTTGAAGAAGAAAAAGATCAAGAGGAAAATTTACTGCATGTTGATGCATACCCAATGGTTGAAGAGATTCATGAAGAAGAGGATGCCACTAATGAAGGATTCTATGATCCCATGGATGGTTTTCCATTTGATTCGGATGGCACTCATGATTCTCATGCTTCCTTATGTACCATTTCACACGATGCATGGACCAGTGCAAAGGGGAAAGTACACTTAGACTTAAAGGTATCATTAATAGCAAGGTTGCACATATTTTAGTGGATACATGCAGCACTCATAGCTTTGTTAACACCAAATATTTGAACAAGCTGAAGTTGCTACCCATTGATATGGATTCTTCCTTGCGGATAAAGTTGCCAATGGTGCATATGAGTCTAGTAAAGAAGTGTGTCCATGTATTTCAATTGAGATATCACCCTCTTGCACAATACAAATGGACTTGATCACTTTAGATATGGGGCCTATTGACATTATTATTGGATGTAATTGGCTGAAGATACTTGGCAAATTTACTTTATACTCGGAGCAAATGCAAATGGAATTTAAATGGCAAGGACACCACATAGAATTGAATGGCATAGACTAGAAAAATATAGAACTCATCTCTATGAAGAAATTGCAAAAAGAAATCAATGCCAAGTCATGCATTTTCACTCTTTTACTTGCGAAAGTAGATGAAGAGAAATAATCAAATCAGCCATCTTCTTCCACAAAGAAAAGGGATCCAAGATTGGAAGAGCTATTGGAGGAGTACAAGGATTTATTTCAGCCACCATTATCTTTACCTCCAAAGCCAGAGGTTGACCATCCTATTGATTTTTTTCCCAACACAAAGCCCACCAACAAACCTCTATATCACTTGTCCAAGTTTGAAAGGGAAGAAGTGAAGTGACAAGTCAAATAATTGTTGTAAATGGGTTTAATTTAGCAAATCCAATCACCGTTTGCCTCTCCCCTGCTCTTAATCAAGAAGAAGGATGGATCATTTCATATGTGTATTGATTATCGAGATTTGAACAAGTCAACAATCAAGAATAGGTATCCTATTCTCCAAATTGATGATCTTTTGGATAAGCTTAAAGATGCAAAGATCTTCACCAAAATAGATCTTTGATTGGGTTATCAACAAATTTTAATGAAGGAAGGAGATGAGTTCAAAACAGCTTTTAGTACTGAAAGAGGGTTATACAACTTCCTAGTTATGCCGTTTCAACAGTTCGTTCGCGGCGGCGGCGGCGGATTCGGGTGGGCGGCGGCGCACGGCGGCGTCGGCGGCGGCGGCAGACGCGGTCGGCGGCGGATCGTCGGATCGGATCGGACGGTGAGCAACCCGCTCAGTTGAAGTAGGGCAGATGTCTTTGACACATTACGAAGACACACAATCTTTGCCAAGATGATGAAGTGTTTTTTCATGGAAGATGAAGTTGAATACTTAGATCATGTTGTGGGAGAGCAAGGCATTAGAGTGGATCCCAAACTGTGTTAAAGAATGGCCTACTCCTAGAATGCAACCTCTTTGAGAGGATTCCTTGGATCATCATCCTTCTATAGGAGGCTCATCAAGAATTATGCTTATGTGGCGGCTCCATTGATGGATAGACTAAAAAAGGAGGCTTTCTTTTGGGACTCCATTGCTAATCAAAGTTTTAGTTTCTCTTAATTTTAGCACCTATCCTTGTATGCCTGTATTTCTCTAAGGAGTTTATAGTATGTGTCGATACTAGTAGAAGAGGAATTGGGGTTGTTCTAAGTCAAGACCATGGAGTCATATCTTATGAAATCTGAAAGCTTGATGACAAGGAGTGTTAATTACATGTTTATGAGCAAGAGATATTGGCAATATTGCATGCTATTAAAAAGTGGAATCATTATATCTATGGTAGCAATTTCAAGGTCAAAAGCAATCATTGTGTGTAAAATACTTCCTTTCACAACCAAATTTGTCTCCCAAGAAACAAAGATGGTTAGCTACTCTACAAGGATATGAATTTGAGATATCTTATATAGCTAGAAAAGACAATATGGTGGCGGATGCCTTATCAAGAATGTGGGCATGTTCTATCTCTACCATTTCAACTATGCATAATAATTGGATCCATGACATTCAAGAAGAGTATTTTCTTGATGAGAAAGCATCCAAAATGATGAAGAAATTTCAACAAGGAAAAGGAGAAGAGTATCCAAATTATAAATGGAAGAATGGTCTTTTATGGTATCAAGGACGGGTTTTCTTGACTCCTCGATCATCTTTCGAAGACTGCATTTTGCAAGAGATGCACTCTTCACCTTTAGTGGGACATCATGGTTTGCTCAAAAAATTTGACAATATTCATAAAATCTTTTATTAGAAAGGGATTTGGAGAGATGTTAAAGACTATATCATGAGTTGTCTTCCATGTCAACAAAATAAGGATTCCACACTTCTACCCGATGGTTTGCTTCAGCCACTACCTATTCCTCATGGGAAGTGGACTAATATTAGCATGGATTTCATAACAAGATTGCCTACAACAAAGCACGGGTGGAATAGTGTTTATGTGGTGGTAGATCGATTGACTAAATCAGCCCATTTCTTTCCAACAAAGGCTCAATTTACAGCAAAGCAAGTGTTGAGATTCAGCAATCACACTCACTAAACAACCTCTTTATATGGAGCTTCAGGGCCAAGGACATGCAGTCTAACCTATCCCATATGCACAGTGGTGCCTACTGCAGTTTCCTACTTTCCTATAAAGCATTGTACTTGCTTCCTTTTCTTAATGCAATGATAGTACTCTTTTCTTTTCAGTGAAGTGTCAATGTCATTCTCCACATACACAAGATTGTGTTTATGAGTCCAAGTCTCAATCTTGGAACCTAATTCACTTGTGTAACAAATAGTGTCTTTGTCTTCTCCATCATGAGTCTACACTTCTCCTTCCATCCACCATAACTCACTGCCATGTCTTAGATCCCGCATCTTTCACATGGTATCAGAGCACAGACGGGCATGGCACTGCTCCTCCAACTCCATTTCACTCTCATCTAGCTCAGTTTGAGCTCAGTCCAGCTCAGGCCAAGTCTAGGACCTCATCTCCTACTCTTTCTTCTCACTGCCCTGCTTGGCAGCCATAGCTACACAGCACATACCTTGCTTTGAACACTTATATCTCCTCATAGAGACCATATCTCTTCACAATTCCTTCTAGGGGAATCTTTTCCAACACAAGGTCCTCCTCCCTCGCACCTCACACCTAAGCATTGTACACCCTGGAGTTCAGCATTGTCAATCTTCTCAACTTCTGCCTTGGGTGTCCTCCATAGCCAACAGGACCTAGCTCACTTGGAGCTTCTTGATCTCCCTCCACAGGCAAAATTTCAACACAATTTCTTCTAGAGAAATGTTCCTTGGCTCACGGCACTGCCTCTTGTCACTTTAAACACTAACATTAGTGACCTACAGCTCCAGCATTGCGGAAATTCACCATCGCTGTCCTGATCTGTGTCGTCCCTGTTTAAGCCCTCTGCGTGCGCCGTGCTGTCCGCGAACTGGACGATTTCCAAAGGGTTTTGATAGCCCTTGACATAAGCTTCCTAGACATATAAATTTTTTTGAAAATGATCAACTACAAGTCCTGCAATCTAGAAAAAACTAGGCCCCTGTCTCAGAAACCCTAATTCCACCATAGCCAAAATCTCTCAAGCTTTTTTTTTCTCTCATTTTCTCACTCCTGACACTTTACCAAGCTAAAGCTCACTCTAATCCACTGTCCCAGCACCAAATCAAGGAGGGGAAGGACTGGAGAAGATTGAAGAACGACCGAACAAGAAGAATCAAGCTCAACATCAACACTGACATAGTGTGTTTTCACACTGTCACTACCTGTGTCTCTTGACACATTGTAATCTGCTCTTTCACTGATAAAATCTCAAAATTCTGGAGTTTATTTGCTGCTAATCTTGCAACCTCAACATGGGAAAAGGTTCTCCAAATGCTCGATTCAAAGGAGTCGAGTTTCACACTTGGCAAACCCACATCAAGCTCATTTTGATGAAGAAGGGTCTTTGGGCCATCACAAATGGCAAAGAGAAGAAACCTCGAGATGCGGACCTTGCAGTTACTTGGTAGAAGAATGATGACAAGGCACAAGCCATCATCAAACTGGAATTGGACGACAGCTACATCCATCATGTGGATGCTTGTGACATGTCCCATGACACTTGGGATAAATTGGATACCTTATTTGGTGCACAGTCAAAGTCGTCTAAGTATGGTCTATTAATTGAATTTTTCCGACTTGATATGAAGCCTCATACATCCCTGGCATCCCATTTGAACTACATGGAAAGCTTGCTTACTCAATTTGCAGGGATAAAGCTAAAAATGGATGAAGATGTTTGTATTGGCGTCTTGTTAAAAAGTCTACCTCCTGCTTATGATAATGTATCAACCACTCTAACCAATATGCCCGATCCTCAACTTGTTGATATTAAAGCCTCTCTGCTAGAGGAAGAAAAGAAACTCAAAAGCAAAGAAGAGCCTAGCACTTCAAAGGATGAACAAATGTTATATGTAAACAACAGATACAAAGGTAAAAAGGAACCGCTCTTTTGTGACTTCTGCAAAAGGATTGGACACACTAAGAAGTTCTGTCATGCTAGAAAGAGGTCCCAAAAGGCCTATCTTGCAACTGTGAAAGAATAAGAAGACCATGGACCAAAAGATGAAGAAGAAGATGAAGATGAAGACCACTAGGATCGGAAGGACAAGACTCATCAGTCCTTCTACTCTCATTACTCTGATAGAATGTTTTAAAAGCCTTGTACTTCCTTGCCCTAATGCTTCCTGCCATAAGCTTTGTAAACTCCTCATGTAACTTGGCATTACAATCCATGTACACTTTGTGAGGCCCTTGTTACAGCCTTTGGATATCCATCATGTTTTGGTGCCCACACTTAGTCTTTTCTGCGACAGCCTCTGGTGTCTACCATGTTTGTGGTGTGCCCACACTTTGCAAGTGGTTCTCATTGCAGCCTCTACACACTCTGTGCCTTTCTAGTTGTGATTGAGGAGGGGTGTTGAGATTCAGCAATCACACTCACTAAACAGCCTCTTTATATGGAGCTTCAGGGCCAAGGACATGCAGACTAACCTATCCCATATGCACAGTGGTGCCTACTGCAGTTTCCTACTTTCCTATAAAGCATTGTACTTGCTTCCTTTTCTTAATGCAATGATAGCACTCTTTTCTTTTCAGTGAAGTGTCAATGTCATTGTCCACATACACAAGATTGTGTTTATGAGTCCAAGTCTCAATCTTGGAACCTAATTCACTTGTGTAACAAACAGTGTCTTTGTCTTCTCCATCATGATTCCACACTTCTCCTTCCATCCACCATAACTCACTACCATGTCCTAGATCCCGCATCTTTCACAGCAAGTAGTTGATCAATTTATGGAACGTGTCTTTAGGCTTCATGGAATGCCAATGAAGATTGTGTCCAATCGTAACACCAAGTTTATGGGTAGCTTTTGGAGGATTTTGTTCTCTTTTATGGAGACTATTTTGATTCCTAGTATAGCTTATCATCCACAAATGGACTGGAAAAATAAAAGGGTTGACAAATGGCTAGAAGTTTATTTACGTAATTTTTGCCGTGACACACAAAGCACATGGGACGGCTTCATATTGTAGAATTTTGTTATAGTAATACTCATCACATGAGTATTGGAATATCTCTTTTTGAAGCATTATATGGTTACAAGGTTCAAGTGCCTTCTGCATTATTTCATGATGATGTAAATCCTAATGCTCGTGAAGAGTTAGAGAATATGGAGGCTCTTATGAAGCAATGCAAGGACAACATTAGAAAAGCTCAAGAGACAATGGCCTATTTGTATGAGAAAAGAAGACATGTGGAGTTTGATAAAGGTGAATGGGTTTTCTTGAAGGTTCCAAAATTCTGTTATGATTCTCTTAAGGGAGGATATAATAAACTCACTCATAGGTATTATGGTCCATACCAAATAGTTATGGGGATCTTGCCTATCAACTTGATTTACCTTCAACTACATGCATCCACAATGTCTTTCATGTATCTCAGCTCAAGAAGTATGTTGGCCCTAAAATCCAAGTTCTTAAAGAACTACCTTCCCTTGATGAAGATGGTTTGATAATTTATGAACCTGAAAAGATTATTGGTAAGTGGGAGAAAGTTCTAAGGAATTTCCTTCTTGTGGAGTATCTTATTAAGTGGAAGGGTTTTCCTATGGAAGAATCTTCTTGGCAACGTGCTTCATATTTGGAACAATTTCCATGGCTTCTTCAAGAGGATAGTTCATTCATTGGACAGTAATCAGCTTCCTATAATGAATTTCTATTCTGAAGTTAAATGCTTTATCTTCATCAAAATTTGATTTTGATGGCATGACTGGATACTACATTTTGTCCTGTACATTTCTATACCTTACACATGGAAATTGGACACTTTTACTTCAAGATATGGCCAGATTCGTACTGCAGCCTATTTTCGACAGCCTACAACAGTTTGTTCCATTTACATGGTCTTCCTTCATCGACTTATTTGGTCTTCTTCAGCATGGACTCCTATTTTCAACATGACTTCATCTATTTCAAGCTATTCATGTACCCATCCTTGTATCTTGTTCCCAAATTCACCTTTGAGGACAAAGCTCTTCTATGTTGGAATGGCTTGTAATAGAGTAAAAGTGCCTAAGTGCCGCCTTAGCCAATATTTAGCCCACTAGGGTTAAGTATAAAAGGCTAAGTTGTAACTAGCCTAGGTTCTTTTTTCCATTTTACAACATTACATGTTTGAGGTCTCAACCTCCCACCATCTAGGAGCGTGAATAATCTTGGCCACCATAGCTTGGGGTGTATGCCATACTACATCCTCTCATCATTTGATTCTCAGTCAACATTAGTAATATCATTTCATGCCTAGCCACCTTGGCTATCGTTTCTTGGTTAAATAGTCTATTTCTTGTATATTTTAGTTTAATGGCTTCCTCTGGGAATTAGCTTATTTACATAAATAAGTTGAGCAATTAGAGTGACTTGAGTTAGTTAATCATGGTTGAGTTGTATAACAACCTAGGTTGTCACATTAGTGTGGTTGAGAGACTATCAAGGAACGAAATGGTTGAAGAATAATGAAGAGGAGGAGAGCATGTAGCTCCTGACCTCTGGTTGCTCCATCCCTATATTTCCTTACTTGAAGTTTACTCATGGTATTAGAGCTTGATATGCTCTGTGACATTGGTCAAATGTAAATGCTATAGAAGTCTTGTTGAGGCAGGATGTGAAGAGGGTAATGACATGTAATGGAGCATAGTTGGTGAGTTGTGTGACCAAGTGTTGACTTATGTTTATTAGCATAGGTATGCATAATCAAGAGCACTGATCAAGAGCAAAAAAAATCGTCTTCTTACCCAATGTGGATAGCACCTAGATTGCCAAATCACTGGCAGTGAGACTAGTCATCAAGTTTAGTCACATTGCTTCAAGAGTAGCATGAACCCAAGGACTAAGGGTGTATAAACCATGGAGCACGAGAACAGCAACAGTGTGGAGGACTTCAAAAATTTCTCCCTATTCAAAGTGAACAATAGAGCATGAATAGCAAGACACCAATTCATGATGGTTATGTGGATGATTAGAGAGTGTATCACCACTGTAATAGTATTGAACATGAATTATTGAGTCTCTTTTAAGTACAAATAATAGCAAAAATCAAGTGGACATCAAGGAAATATTGTGCTAGATTTTGTCTTGCAGATTGTAACTCATTCTGTAGGTCCTATGAGCTTGGAAACTAGGTCATGATATTTAGGCAAGCCTAAAGATTACTTGACTTAACATGGAATGCACTTAATTCCTCTCTTTGCATTGGTAATGACTAAGGAAACCCATGGTTAATGAATGGCATACTTGTAGAGAGTATGATGACTGAATAAAGCACACATGGTCATGTCAGCAATTTTGTGGATAGAATATCAATGTATCTTAGCAAGCAATTGAGGGAGTTCCAAGTGCCTATTTTTTGCATATATTGGACTTTTCATAGTCATACAAGCTATAATCTTTACAATTCTAGGTTTGAATGTATTTGTGGAGCTTAGGGTGCTAATTATTGATGTTGGTATGGTTTTAAATGATCAGTGATGAATCCATGCATGTTCAAGAGCATTGTATGCTCAAGCTTGGCTTATGAGGCTAGTTGTTTGATAGATTATTGACTAGTTACAGCCTAAACTAGAGGTTGGAAAATGTATGAGAGGTTATACTTATACACCCATGTATTGAAATTCATTGAGGGTGGCATATGTCCAGGATATCATTGAGCTGATTGGGTTATGTCATAGACTGCTTGTCTGTTCACTGCTGAATCACTTGGTTGTAGAATGATTATGCAGAGGATAATGTGTACAATGGTATGATATCATTCTTGGATGTAATATCAGGTGTTTTGAGATGCAAGGTAGGGTATTAAGTTAATATACTACTAATACAATAGAGATACTAGTGTGGTGATGAGGTATTATGGCACAACCACTAGTGCATGAAAAATCTAGTTAAAGAAAAAGTTTAACACAATGGATAGGAAAGGATGGTCCATACAAGATTATGTCACTGAGATAAAGACCATTGCATATTAGTTAGATCTAGTAGGAACTAAAGAAGATGATAAGGATTTGGTAGCTATGACCTTGAATTGTCTAGGACATGAATATAAATCTTTTGAAACCTTTACGTTAGTGTGATCTAAGATGTGAGATTTTAAAGAGCTTGTGTCTTTTCTCATACATGAAGAGGCTGAATTGGGATTAGCTACTAGTTCCAGTAGTTTGAAAGGTAGGGACATAATATTTTATTCAAATCAAAGAGGTTGTGGTAGTCATGGAAGAGGGTTTGGTAGAGGAGCTCAACAACATGCATCTTAGAATGTCAATAATCAATAGGGGAAAAATGCTAGCGATAGTGGATACTTTCGAGTAAGGGGGAGATCCAAATCTAGAGGTTGAGGATCATGGTAGTCATAGATGATGCATGCGAATGCTAACAAGGATAGGGACTATCATTATTATATGGCAAGTATGTCCACATTGCCAAAGATTATTGAAAAATGCAAGTTAATCATAAAGGAAAACAATAGGGACATTATGCATCATTGAGCATCATTAAGTTATGTTGAGGATGCTTCTACTGATAGGTTGTTTGTAATAATGTATGTTCAGAACCATGCAGATCATGAAACTAAGAAAGATGATGTTTTATATATTGACTATGGAGCATCTAATCATATGACACCACATGGTGAATGGTTTACTGATGTAGTTCCAGAAAAGCATGGATATATTTGCACAAGAGATGATACTCATCATAGCATTTAGAATAAGAGTGTGGTTCCCTTGGTCATTAATGATGGGCAGAAGGAAAGTCTGCATGTTGTATTGCATGTGCCCTCTATTATAAAAAGTTTGTTGTCAATGGGATAGATGACAAAGCAAAACTTATAGGTTCTCTTTAATAAGCATGGTTGTTTTATAAATGAGTTTGGCAATGGTTGCTTTATAAAGGAGTTTGGCAATGGTTGCAAACTTACTGCTCATGGAAACAAGCATGGTCAGATGTTCACATTGGATGCTGCATTGCCTCAGGTGAAATCAACCATGTTTGTACATGGTTAGGGAACTATTAGAGAACTTGAAATATGGCATAAGAGGATTGGGCATGTAAATATTCAGTGGCTATGCAAAGTAAGTAGTTAGTCATAAGTTTGCTAAAGTTTGCATACACTGAGTAGAAAGTAGCTGCAAACTATGCAAAGTAAGTAGTTAGCCATAAGTTTGCTAAAGTTTGCATACACTGAGTAGAAAGTAGCTGCAAACTATGCAAAGTAAGTACCTGGTCATATGTTTGCCAAAGTTTGCATACCCTGAGATAGGTCATGTCTGTGATGCATGTCTATTTGGCAAATGATCTAGATTTCCATTTGTAAAACATGTCCAGAATAGCTTGAGGCCACTATTTAAAAAGGATTTTGATTGCTTTATCTCATGTTTGAGATTCGACAATGGTGGGAAATATATATCTAATGGGTTTGATGCATGCTTAGTGTAACGTGTCCACTAGTATCATCCAGGACATGTCTTAGCAGTCCATCGGAAAGGATGTCTAGAAAGCTCCGCCCGGCACTCCCATGGAATGTTACGGGGTTTGCGAGCTAGGGCTTTCCATGTCTGCCACGTAGCGGAAGTATTCCGGCCGTTCCCACTTAGGATCGACCTGAAATAGGGTTTTCCTAATTGGTCATTTCCTAACAGCAACTAGCGTCGGACCCAAGCGAACTACTTTATGTAGAAACGCCAGGTCCGAAGCGGATTCACGTTGCAGTAAGAGGACCCTTGGGTGCCAGGGGGCGCTGGCCATAAATCCCTCGCCTTCCGGGTCCTGCACAAGAGGCTAACGTGACTTGGGATTGGATCTCGAGGCCTGCATACTAGTCTACGGGCGGAAACTTGGAATAGTGATCCCTGTGGATTGCTGGATAGCCTTCGGGCAGATTGTGGATAAGCCTACGGGCTGGACTCTTTGTATTTCAAAGATAAATATGATGACCTATTAATAAGGAACTTGCTTGATATTGTTTTTCTATGTCAAGTGATAAGATTACGTGAAGGAACCAGTGCCTAACGGGTTAATTAAAAAAAAAGCTGGTTGTTACATGTCCAACTAATGTGTTAGATAATTAAATAACTAAAACAACCCGAGGAAAGTGCAGAGGATGGGCCATAGGTTCGTCCTACAGATGGGTGGTCCCGGTTGGCAGGGAACTTTTCTCAAATCACGAGGAATAGCGGGATGATCGTCAAATGACAGAACAACAAAAGCATTGACCTAGAGTTATGATTAAACCCGATTTACGCTGTTTTAGGGGAACGGAATGGGACTATGCCTTATGATAGAGAGGTTGAGCTTTGCATCCCTCTCATTTCTCATTCTCCTTGAACCAAGTGCAGTGTGAATTCGCTTCGGACCTGGCGTTTCTGGGTAAAGTAGTTCGCTTGGGTTCGACGCTAGTTGCTGTTAGAAAATGACCAATCAGGAAAACCCTATTTCAGGTCAATCCTAAGTGAGAACGGCCGGAATACTTCCGCTACGTGGCAGACGCGGAAAGCCCTAGCTCGCAAACCCCGTAACATTCCATGGGAGTGCCGGGCGGAGCTTTCTAGACATCCTTTCCGATGGACTACTAAGACATGTCCTGGATGATACTAGTGGACACGTTACACTTAGCCAAGAATGGCATTCACTGGAAACTCTCATGTAGTTATATTCCACAACAAAATGGAGTGGCTAGAAGAAATAACACAATACTTATGGAAACTACCCATGCAATGCCTAAAGAGAATAACATGACATTGTATTATTGGGCCGAGGTTGTTATGATAGCAATGTATATGTTGAATCACTGCACGCATTCATGAAATGACACAATATTAGAAACTATATGGGAATAAGACAAACATCAACCACTTGAAATTTTTTGGTTGCCTTGCATATCCCAGATGAAAAGAGAAGGAAGTTGGATCCAAAGGTGCACAAGAGTGTGTTCATTGGTTATGCTCATGAAAGGAAAGCCTACAAATGCTTTGATCTTTCTACACGTGAAACATTGTTCAGCACAGAGATGTCATCTTTGATGAAATGGATTCTTGGTATGTATAATATACTACTATCCCTAGTGATATGCCTTCAAACCATGGATCTACTATTTTTCTACAGTAGTAGAGTACCATTGTGTTTGGGCCTACAAGTGATGTATCTCCCAGTGTATCTCCTTGGACTCGTAGATGGTGTAGCTATGCATCACCATCCACTAACAACACTATGTCAATGAGGGGGAGAAATGATGTAGAAAGAAAAGGAAAAGAAAAAGTTAGCAGAGGACAAGAGAAATTTTTTCATGATGGGTCTATCGTGATGACTTTTAGATAGGAGTTTGAACAATGAGCTAGGAATTTTGTCTCTGTATACTCGTGGTGTTAAGCAGAGTAGATATATTTGTCTCAAGAAAGAGGGGAGTCAAGCAGTGCACCACAGTTTTAAGATGCTCACAGAGGATGAGATACCCAATTGATAGATTCACATATAGTGGATATTCTGTAAGTCACAATGCATACATGACCAAAGTCATGGAGTACAAAGAACTTGCTACATTTGGTAAAGGTGACTTGGAGAAGAACTGGTGCAAAACAATGGATGAGGAATTTATTGCATTAGTTAAAAATAGGGTTGGAAACTTATTATGCACCAAACAAAGTATCTAATCTCTTCCATGTATCATTAGAGGTTTCACAGGTATCCACATGGTTGATGTAGCTATCATTCAATTCTAGCTTAATGATGGCCTGTGCTTTGTCATCATTCTTTTGCCAAGTAATTGCAAGATCCGCATCTTGAGGCTTCTTCTCCTTGCCATTGGTAATGGCCCAAAGACCCTTCTTTATCAGAATGAGCTTGATGCGGGTTTGCCAGGTGTGAAACCCAAACCCTTTGAATCGAGCAACTGAAGATTCTTTGCCCATACTGGAACAACAAATCAGCACCAAAACACTCAGATTTTAGTAGCAAAATATTTAATTGTGTCAAGAGACACAAGGAATGTAGTGTCAAATAACACTTGATAAGTATTAATAGACACTATGCTTTCAAGAACTTGAGTTTGATGCTTTGATGCTTGGATTTCTCCCCTCCTTGGATGATTTGATGGGAAATTCTTGCTGGAAAGAGCTTCAAAATGACTTCACTTGATTGAGGTTGATCAGTAAAACCAAGTTGACTTGCAATGTGTTAAAAGACACAAGCAATGGTAGCATAAAATTTCGCTATGCTTGATGCTTGTACTTTAGTGAAAGCTTCAAATCTTCTAAATCTTTCCAAGGCTTGCTTGTTGGATATACTGAAATCTTATTGGAAAATTCAGTTCTCAATGGATCAGAGTTGTAGAGGTTTGATTTAAGTGGCAAGAGAGAGAAAATGAACGAAAAAATGAGCTTGAAGCTAAGTGGCTATGGCTGCCAGTTACGGTTTCAGGACAACAACCTGATATTTTGGCTATAGCACCTCACCCAATGGACCATTTGATTTGAAATTTTGTCAGAAGGTATATCATATGATAAAATTCAAAATCCCTATGGTATCCCTTGACATTGTGAGGCATGATGATGGCTCCATTCGTTGAACAGCAGCAGGCTATTGGCTATGGCTTCCTATAGTACCACCTCTGAGTAAACTTCTAATATCTCTCTCTGCTAGAGTGGAGTTTTCTCAATCTCTCTTAGCTGAAGTGAGTCACCTATATGACCAAAAAATGCCCTATGATAACTTGTGGAATAATGCTCACGCTTGAAAAGTAGCAAAAAGGCGCATTGGAAAGCCCAAATGGCATAACCAAGAAGTGATACAACCCCCTTTTTGTTCTAAAAGCTATTTAGAACTCATCTCCTTTTTTCATTCGAATTTGATGATAACTAAAAGAAGATCTATTTTGGTAAAGACCTTCGCATCTTTTAGTTCCTCCAAAAGATCATCAATTTGGGGAATAGGATACCTATTCTTGACCATTGACTTGTTCAAATCTCTATAATTAATGCACATATGAAATGATCCATCCTTCTTCTTGACTAAGAGCACGGAAAAGGCAACTTGTGATTGACTTGGCTGAATTAAACCTATTTGCAAAAATTATTTGACTTGTTGCTCCACCTCTTCCCTCTCAAACTTAGAAAAGCAATAGAGAGGTTTGTTAATGGGCTTTGTGTGGATGGTCAACCTCTCGCTTTGGAGGTTTGTTGATGGGCTTTGTGTTTGGCAACAAGTCGATACGATGGTCAACCTCTCATTTTGGAGGCAAAGATGACGGTGGCTGAAATAAATCCTTGTATTCATCCAATAGCTCTTCCAAACTTGGGGATCCCTTTTCTTTGTAGAAGAAGATGGTTGATTTGGCGGCTGTTGTTCATCTATTTTTACAAGCAAAAGAGTGAAGATGCATGACTTGACTTTGATTTCCTTCCATAATTTCTTCATGGAGATGAGTTCTATATATTTGTGATATATGCCTTTCAATTCTATGTGTTTCCCTTGCCAATTACATTTCATTTATATTTATTCCAAATGTAAAGTAAAATTTCCAAGGGTTTTCAACCAATTACAAATGATAACAATGTCAATAGGCCCCATATCCAAATTAATCAAATCCACTTGTATTGTGCAAGAGGGTGATAGTTCAATTGAAGTACATGGACACACTTCTTTACTAGACTCATGTGCACCATTGGCAACTTGTATCTACAAGGATGATTCCATGTCAATGGAGGGAAACTTTAGCCTGTTCAAAAATTTAGTATTGACAAAGCTATAAGTGCTACCCGTATCTACTAGAATATATGTAACCTTGCCATTAATGATACATTTGAGTCTAAGTGTACTTTTCCCTTTGCATAGCGTTTGTCAGAGGGATTTTAGTTGAAAGGTCATATCCACTAGGGATCAGAGAGAGAAGGAACTAGAGAATTGAAGATAGAAGAGAAGAAAAAGAATAGGCAAGAGTTACACACCACAAGATAAAGACAAAGCACAATGAATCAAAGCACTATGTATTGATAGAACTGGAGAAGATAAAAAAAATCCTTGTCTAGGACTACTCGGAAGTAATCTCCAAGAATTAGATATCTTGGAACTCCTTGGAAGACCCAAAACATGCACCAAACATTAGCTTCTTCCCTGATGCTCAAATGGCAAATCGTATCGTATGGTTTCATTAGCCTCGAAGGGGGGGTAAACCTCAGGACACCGACTCAAAATTCTCCTAGATTTCTCCTTCTTCTTCTCCCAGTCTCAACCACATTTTTGAAAATTTTTCACTATTTCTATGCATAATTTCCACCCTGTTTAGAGGCATAGAAAATAGGAAAAGTTGGCACTTTGTTGTTATAACTCTTATGACTATTATAACCCCTATTTTCTTGCTTAAAGTGTACAAAACGCCTTGACAACACAAAAATGTACACACACAAAAATTAAGAAATCTTCCATGGCAATTTTCTTCATTGTATACACGAGCAAAATCGTTGATCCTTGCATTAACCCCCTCACCCCCCTCCCTCCCACTAGCCAAAAGACTTAAGCCTTAAAAGTACCAAATCGGTGGGGATAAGCTATCCATGTGAACTCCTCCTTAGGCATATATGCACACGTATACACGTGAACATGTGATTTACGCTTGTGAACTCACACTTGATGCACGGTTGTGCATTTACTTAAAAGTACGCGAACACTTGCAAAAATAATAGTTTTTGCAAACACGTGCTAGTTATTTTCAATAGAGTATGTGCGTTATTTCTTATCATGAAAACTCCACCTTAGTCGTTGACAAAACACGTAAGAAATTATGCATGCATGAAAAGGAAAAATGGAAAGAAAGAAAAATCATCTAGTTAGTCTAATTCCAACTAAATGCCAAAGAGTAGTTAACTAAAAGAGAGAAAGAGTTCAATTGTAAGTAGGACTTTACAAGAGAATGACACATGGTGAGAGAGAGAGATAAGCAATGATTAGAAAGAGTGAGTACTTTTCCTCCCATATCTTGCTACATAAGTACTCATTCTCCTATTTTTTCAACTATTTAGAAATATCCTAGCATTGTTTAACCTCCACAAGACATCTCATTTCTCATATCCTAAATTTTCATGCAAATTTCAAAAACAAGATTCTTTTTTATTGATTGAAAATTCCTAAGTTGCCACATCATTACTCCTCCTCTAATTTAGCCAATTTTCATTAAAAAAAATATTGGGATATTTTTAGCCACTTTCAACCTCATCAGGACACCTCACACCCTCTTTCTAATTTTCTCTTAAAATCGAAAAACGAATTTTTTTTGAAAAATCTCAAACTGCCACCTCACTAGAAAATATCCTACACATGGCATTTTCATGTTAAAAAGAATTTAGGAAATTTTAACAAGCTGACACCCAGTTAATCAACCCATCACTTATCTTTTTCATGGTGTCACCATGTGACACCTCAGATACCGCTTATGCAGGCAACATCCCACACCCCCCCTTTCCTTCTCTCCTATAAATAAGACCCCTCCCCTCCATTGTAAGAGCATGAGTGTGGAGCTAAACAGACTTTGTTGTGAAGAAGGGCTATCAAAGAAGCGATGACAACACCCTTACGCTGCCAAAATCTTCTATTAATTTTCTTCTTTCTCTAAAATCCAAAAATATCCTCATCATGCCGCCAAGAAGACGAGGTGTGGCATCACCCCCAAATGTGGCTACGCCGCCAACATCATCACTTAATGTGAGGTCGAATAATCCTAGCCAAAATCAGGTTCTAAATAAATTTTAAAAATATTTTTTATTTTAGAAAAATGATAAAAGTCATTTTATTCTTAAAAGCATGAATTAAAAAAGCTCAATAAATTAATTTTTAATGTTAATATTTTGGTGATATTTTCCTTTATCGAATGATAATTCTTTTTAGAAAGAAAAAAATAGTGATAATTATAGTTAAAGTTAGATTAGGTTCTAGTAATTGAAAATAATTAGAAAATAAGTTGTATATATACATGGGATAATAAAATCAAAAAATAAATAAATAAACAAGTATGCTTGAAAATTTTTAAATTAGAATGTTATCCTAACTATTATACTCTAGGAAATTTCACATAAAATGTTAAGTCAAAATTCTTGTTAGCATCATATCTAGTTTAAAACTTGCCAAAGTAATCTATCAGAAAACTAACATATATAGAATATTAGAATTCTTTCCATGATTGAGCTAACCGTAAATTTTAGTATCACACTTATAAAAATGACATTCATGAAATCCTTAGAAATATTAAATATTAACTAAGGATAAATTAGTTAAGTCCATCTCTAAAAGTTAAGTATAGTTCATTGAAAATTAAGTTATTCTCTTGACTAAAAATTAACAGTTTCAATGAGTGTTTAAATATATAGGAATTATTTCTATGATAATGATAATTGTTATTAGAATTAAAGACTTCTTTAAATAAGAATAATGTCTATCGATTTGGCCATGAAAAGACTTTCGTAATCATATACTATCCTAGATGACATACGAAATATAGATTATTACTTAGAAATGGATTTCCTAACTCTTGGGTGATAAAACAGATAAATATGGAAGTATAGGAAATGGTTGATTTAGTAAACTTAGAAAAAAATATCATAAGGAAAGAATGTAAAAAAGAAAAGAATTGGTTGCTATAATTTTGAAAACTTAGGAAATTGGTAAAACAAATCAAGCTAAGTCTTCCCATAGAAAAATTCAATAGCCGCAAAAAGGAAGAAGCAGGGAATGGAAATCCTTATAGATTATTGGCTATCAAAATCAAAGTCATTGAAAAAACTTTTTGATAAAGTTATAATCGGCTTTATAAATTAATATTTTTAGTAGCATTAATTGCTCAAAAAATATTGACTGCAAAGGACTGGATGGTTGATGGTTTTTTATTTTCCAAACATGGATGTGATTGTGATTCTTCACTAATGGAAGGAAATATTGTTGCCCAAATTAAGGGTGATTTTAGTGGTTGACTTTCCCATGGGATCAACTGCTGGAGCTCGAATGAGTTGGATATATATATTTTGGTTTGCCTAGAGCGTCTAACTAGCACCTAGAACGGACGGTCAAGTACAGAAGGTTCCCTCCTATGGTGACTTATAACCATGAGGGGCTCTGGTCAGAATTTATTCCTAGAATATGTAGTCGCGGAGCAGAAGTCCGTACTGTTATCAATGCGATTTTACATTGGAACCCAAAAATGCAGGCTGGAAATACTTCTCTGGTTTTTGAGGGTGGACGCACCACTGGTTTTGAGGGCGGAAATGAAAATATATAAATATGCTTTCATCCAATGTTTTGAAAGGACTAGTTTCATTGTTTTCGTGTTGTGAATTAACAGAGACGTGAAATGAACCCTGTGCTAAAAGGGTAATTAATGAAGCTCTTTTTATGTATTCAACAACGTGGTAGTATGCTCTATTTAGATAACTAAAGAAAACACTGTTTAAAAGGAAGCAGGCAAGCGAACTTTCCTGACGAAAGGCGTTCAATGGCTGGGTGGACCCGATGAGTAAGTGCTTTCCTGAAAGGGAAAAATAGGATAAAAGCCGACACGATGACTTACCCTAGGGTCAAAGTCTTAGAATCCGAGCTGATCACTATCTTAGGGGAACGATGCAGCGGCTGTATCTGAACACGTTAGAGTTCCACGGACCCGAGTCCATTACTAGAAAAAAGCATTGCACTCCATGAACCAAGGGTAATGACCCCTTCTCTGTTCGGACGAGAAGCCTCTTGAAGGACACCTCCAAACATGCGCTAGCCAAAGATAGGAGACTGTTAGGTCAGCAGGAAACACCCGGGTCGATCCTCGCGGGATGAGGCAGGACGTTCCCCTGCAAGGTGGACCTCGGGTCACCTAGACTGCTGATCAAAGTCCAAACATTTGAGTGGAGTGTGGACGGTGGCAACTAAGAAAGACCCCAGACGACCACCAAACGTTATCAACTATATTTAGCAGTCGATATGTCACACGTGATATCAAAGCAAGAAAATTTTATTTTTTAAAATTTGAAAATATTTTTTTTAAAATACTGTAAAGAATAATCACATTAAGAGAGAATGACATTTCCATAAGCACAATCCCTAGAAAAGATCCTGGAAAGAAAATTAATAGGAACTATTTACGAATGGATCTATGGGTAAAATGATGCAGTTGAGACCAAGGATTATTGGTCAGAAGAATATTACTAATCTCGCACTGGAATTTTTCTTAAATAACATTGCTCATCCTGAAAATTTTGTGCAGGATGAAGAACGGTTATTCCGTGAAATATTTCAGGAAATATATCAACATGGAAATCGATATTCTCTTTCACTGAGAGAGGAAATTTTCCGCATTATGGAAAATATTTTTATTCTCCCAGAAATTCAAGTTGATCCTGAGCAGTGGACCCTAGAGGAAAATTGGGCACAAACACCTACTTACATGCCAATTTTTGCTGATAGAACAAGCAGTATTGAGTATAGCTTATAGACATTACGTTGGGCAGAAAAACTCCAACTGGTAAGGCTCTATATATTTCATAGAAGTGATATGAATCCGACAGTGCACAACAATGGTGGTGAGACAATGTCTCTAAATCAATGGATTTACAATTTCATTGTCAACATCATCCAATCAAATTGGATGATGGTGGCCTATTGTACTTGTCAAGATAATTATGAGGTGGAGAAACTGCCAAATCTTTCCAATAACTATTTGGCATTGGATACATCCAATGAACCTCCTACCTATTACTCCATGTCTTTATCCAAAATCCATGGATAAATTTGCAAATTTTCTTAAATACAAGAAGCCAAAAAATATATATGGAGCTTTAGTAGTTCACAGGATAAGCCCATGAAAATAAAAAATGCTATAAAGCCTATGGTGCTTGTCAGAAATATATAATATACTTTTTTTTTGGGAAAATTTATGTCATGGTTGAAAAAAAAAATCTTAGGTTGAGATAAAGAAGACTTATCATCTCTAAGGATTATAAATTGTGAATTTCTCAATGCTAAGAAATTATCGAATTTCAGGTTCCTTCTAATCCTACATCGATGGCGGTTGTTGTCCAAGTCACGGAATCGGTGGCTGAGAAGAAAGAAAGAAAGCTTTTCTCAAACAAGTAAAGCCACCAGAATTTAATGGTGAAGGAGCAAAAGTCACCATTAATGCCAAAACCTGGATAGAGCAGATGGAGGATAATTGCTCTGCTACTAGCACAAGTGTTGCTAATCAGTCAATGATAGCAAGATTGAGGCTTATAGGTGACGCCAAACTGTGGTGGAAATAGTGGTGTCGAGACAAATCAGTCTCTAAGCCTACTATTATCTGGAATCAGATTAAGGAGGTTGTCCAAAATCGCTACTTACCCCCTGCCTATTAGACACTCAAGATGAACGAGTTCTTTGACCTCAAGCAATTAGGAATGACCTTGGAAGGGTACTATTCTCAGTTTGTGACCCTGCAAAAGTACGCTCCTTACTTGTCAATGAAGCAACAAGTGGCACGTTTCTGCCAAGGTTTGAATTTTCCCCTTAATGAACAACTGGAAGCAATGAGGCCTACGAACTTGGAAGATTCACTACTAAGGGCACAACCTTTGGCAAAAGGCTTAGTCTAAGTCAAATAATAGGTTCAACAATAGATTTTCCTACTCCAAAAGAGCATGGGTAGGATATCAACAGCAAAGGAGTTACAATCAAGGACAAGCTAATGCAGTCAGTGCTCCTCAAAATCGTGGCAGAGATAACAACACAAATAGAAACTAGAATAATGAGCCACGATGCTAGAGATGTAATCAGCTAGGTCATTTTTGCTCTGAATTCCCAAATAAAGGGGCCAACACCAATGTCAATGCCAATGCCAACATCCCGTAATGTCCTCAAAGAAATGAGAAATTTAATAATAGAGGATGTGGACATGGAGCTAGACGAGGAGTAGGGCTGGGAGCTAGTCGTGGAATGGGGCAAGGAGCAGGCCATGGAGCTGGAATCCACACATGTGCCCTCACACTGGAAGAAGTGGATCCAACTATGGAAGAAGAAGTCGAGAGAGGATCCATTCACGCGTCCGTGAATAATCAGGGTGCTGGACGGTAATTTTCTATCATCCAAACACTGGCAGAATATCAAGGTATTCCTTTTAAAATCCTCATTGATTGTGGCGCAACTCATTCCTTTATTTCCCCAAAATGTGCTAAGAGGCTGAAGTTAAACCCTGAGTAGGCTATAAAACTGATGGTAGAGCTAGAAAATGGTAGAGAAACAGTCTCAACTCATGCCATAAACAACATATAGTTTGAGTTAGATGGGAAAACCACAAAAGCAAATTTTCGGGTTATGCCTTTAGGGGTATATGACTGTCTGTTAGGAATGGATTGGTTGAGTCCCAATTAGGAAAATATTCATTGTGGAGAAGAACGAGTTACATTTAATAATCTCCTAGGTGAAACAATCCAAGCACAAGGACAGTCAGGCAAGCCAAAAATCCAGCTAGCTAAAGCCAGTCAGATCTTGAAGGGTATTAGGAAAGGACTCCTTGTCTATTTGATAAAATTAAACAAAGTGGAGGATAATAAAGATGAAGAAGAACCTTCATGGCTGATGGGCGAATTCACGGATGTCTTCCCTGAGGAGCTAACTGAACTACCTCCTGAACGGGAAGATATCAGATGGACGAAATTGAGCTCCTGATGAGTATGATCATCATCAGTTGTAGTTTGTTGAACAATATAAGCTCGAGAACGTTCTTCATCATATCTGCGTTTGTAACAACGACGAGATGGATGATCTGGTTTGTAGTAACTCCATGCTCCTCATCATATTGACGTGGCCTTTCTTATCAAAATAAGAACAATGTTTGTTAGAATAAGCAAGACGAGAAGATGTACCACCTTGATTAGGGCATCCACCCTGCTGAAAACGTGAAGCGGGACGCTTGCGAGCAACAACATCAGATTTTTCCAAATGATGCTCTTGACGTTGAGAATATTCAATAAGAGATATACATGCTTTGTCAAAGTGGATATCATCCTTGTTAGACAAAATAGTGATGATATTGTCATATAAAGGATCTTTGATGGTATGAAGAAGTTGAGTAACAATCTGATTTTTAGCAACAGGAGCGCTGGCAGCACCAAGCTGATTGATAATGTCTTTAAAAGCCTCGATATGAGAGTGTATAGAAGTACCAACCTTATATTGAAGATTCTTCAAACGAGTTTGGAGATATAAAATTTCAGTGACCGATTTCTTCTCAAACGTTGAGATAAGATACTCCCAAATAGCATGAGAGGTTTCCAGATGAAAGACATCCAACACAAGTGAGTCAGGAAGTGCAGACAATATATAACGACAAGCCGCTTTGTCACGACGAATTCAATGAGTATGATCAATTTTCCATTGTTCAAATAATAGGCCATCAGTAATCAGAGAATTGTCATTCATCACATCAATAGGTTGAACTTGGCAAGACAGGTCGCCCAAAACAATATCAAATAATTCGTCACCTTCAAGAATTAGCATCATCTTTGCTTTCCACCCAGGAAAGCCTTGTCCTTGGAAGAAGGGAACCGAACGTTGGCCAGACGGATATCCATTAACAATTACTCAATTGGCCATGCTTGTATCTCGAGAGAAAACAAATAAGATGAGATTGCAGAATCTGCAAACCATGAACAAGACGAGCGTAGTTGAGACGCGTGACAATCAAAATAGGGAGATGCACGTAAGAACGACGAAAAGTATTGAGTGACTAAAAAGAAAGTGGGTGTTTATCTACACTTTGTAATCTACGTTTTTCTATACGTAACGAAACATAGTCATCAACTTTGAAATTCATGGCCTATTTTTTCTTATTTGCTTGCTTTGTATATGATTGTTGGGCTTTGGAAATCGTGTCTTTAACTTCATCAAAAATAGTAGCATGCATGTTAGCAATATCATCAGCAGTTTGAATTTTATTTTATAAAGATGCAACATGTGTAGGCAATCTATAACCATAAATAACTTCAAATGGTGCTTTCTTTGTAGCTGTATGTGCTATGCAAACTGAAGTAAGTGTAGATGTGTATCCTATGTGTGTGGTTTAGAAATAGTGTAAGCACGTAAAAGATCTAAAATAGTATTGTTAGTAGCTTCTGTTTAACCATTAGTTTCAGGATGAAATGCAGATGAAAAATCAATCTTTGTTCCTAAGTTAACAAATAAAGTAATCCAAAAATTATTACAAAATCTAGAATCACGATCACAAATAATAACTTTTGGTAATCCATGATTAGTAAAAACAGTTTTCAAAAACAATTGAGCTGTTTGAGATGCAGTTAAAGTTTTCTTTCATGGAATAAAATATGCTTGTTTGCTAAACCTGTCTACAATAGTCCAAATCATATCATGATTAGCTTTAGTGTTAGGTAAACCAATAATAAAATCCATAGAAATATGTTCCCATGGTTGTGATGGAATAGATAAAGGCATCAGTAAACCATACTGTTTACCATGGTGTCTTTTAACTCTTTGACAAACTAAACATTTAGAAACAAAGTTAGATACATCAGTGTCCATATGTGGCCAATAAAAATCTTCAGTCAATGTACGGAAAGTAGATATAATACCTCTATGACCTTGATATGGAGGACAATGAATCTCATTCAAAACAAAAGATCTAAATGGAACTGTAACACATAATCTCTTTTCATAAAACATGAATCCATCATTGTAAGACAGTGAATCAATAGGAATCCAATTATTTGCAACTAATTTATTCCAATCAGATTGAAAAGTAAGATCCTGATGATAAGTATCTTTCATAGGGATAAGAGAATCAAATGATATCATAGAAATATTATGAATGATCGGTCTTCTACTCAAAGCATCGGCTACTACATTCTCTTTTCCTGGTTGATATTGTATAAGGGGATGAAAACTCTGAATAAAAGCTGCCCATTTGATATGTCGGTCAGATATTTGGGGTTGACTAAGAAGATGTCTAATACTTTGTTGGTCAGTTTTAATCATAAATTCAGAACCCATTAAGTAATGTTTCCATTGTCATAAAGCTTGTACTATAGCTAGCAATTCTTTATCATATGTAGAATATTTAAGTTCAGATGGTTTCAGTTTACAGCTAGAATAGGCTATGGGATGATTATCTTGCATAAGGACAGCTCCTATTCCAGATCCACTAGCGTCAGTAACTACTAAAAAGAATGGTCTATTGAAATCAAGTAGTTGTAATACAGGAGCATGGGTTAATGCATGTTTCAATAAATCAAAAGATTTTTGTTGATTATCAGACCAGTGATAAACAATACCTTTCTTTAAAAGTTTAGTCAAAGGCAAGGGAAGTAATGAAAAATTTCTTACAAACTTTCTGTATAACTAGCAAGACCTAGAAAAGAACGTAACTCATGCACATTTTTGGGTATGGGCCAATTTAAAATTGCTTCTATCTTTTTATGGTCAACCTTAATACCTTCTGATGAAACAATGTGACCTAGATATTCAATTTCTGTTTGAAAGAATTCACTCTTTTCTGGGTTAGCATACAATTGATTATCTTTAAACAACTTGAAAACTAAAGACAGATGTTCATAATGCTCATGCTCATTTTTACTGAATACTAAGATATCATCAAAGAATACTATAACACAATGCTGATATTTCAAGAATATGCGATTCATCATTCGACTAAATGTAGCAGGTGCATTAGTCAATCCAAAAGGCATCACTAGAAATTCATAATGTCCAAATTGTGTTCTAAATGCAGTTTTGAATATATCATATTTATCCAATCTCACTTGATGATAACCAGATTTAAGATCTATCTTACTGAATATAGCAGAACCTTGTAGTTTATCCATAAGACCATCTACCCTAGGAATTGGATATCTATTCTTAACAGTAATCTTATTCAGGGCACGATAATCAATGCACATGTGATAAGTATTATTATTCCTCTTTACCAATAAAAGAGGTACGCCAAATGGAGAGCTACTAGGTCTAATTAATCCTCTATTAAGCAATTCCTCTACTTGATTTTGAATTTCTTTCTGTTCAATTTGATTATGCCTATATGGTGCTTTACATGATGGTTATGTACCAGGAATTAAATCTATTTTGTGATCTTCAGGACGTGAAGGTGGTAGTCCATGTGGTAAATCATCAGCAAAACAATCTTTAAATTGAGCAAAAAATTGTTTATGCCTAGGATGCATATGTTTTTCTTTAGCTTGAAGTTCATTGATCCAAATTAAATAAGATTTGCTACTTTTACATAATGCACGTTTAGCTTGAGTATGAGTAAGCAGTGGAAAATTATTAGGTGCATGCATACCATACAATGTAATTTATTTTCCTTGAAAATAGATTTTGATTAAATGCGTGGAATAATCTATGTCAGGATTATACTGATGACGCCAAGGCATACCTAGGATAATATCACTAGACTGCAAAGGTACAACTAGGAAATTCCTTCTTTCAGTGTATTCACCAATTTTAATTTCTAAGTCATGCACCTCTTGTGTTCCATTATATCTTGTGCCTAAGAATGCTGTTTTAATGCAATAATGTGTAGAAACAGTTTGTAATTTCAATTCTTTCACTAACTTTGCAGAAATAAAATCATGTGTGCTACCATCATCATGTAAAATAATCTTTTCTTTACCATGCACTAAACATTTCATTGTCAACAAAGAATGTGGAGTTGGCATACTTGGCAAAGTATCTGAAGGATTAGCAATGTTGTCGTCATCTTCTGTAAAGTCAGGCATTTCCTCTCGTTCTTCTTCTTCCATTGCTCCAAGATAATTGATATGGACAGGTGGTTTCTTCGATTGGCAATTGGCTGCTAGATGTCCAGGTTGATGGCATTTGTAACAAACTATAGGTTTGGCTTTAGATACATTGTTGGCAATGGCAGGAAGTCTAGGAATATTGGGATTTGGCTGTGAAAATGGTTTAGGGTTTGGATTGGTATTTGATGGCAAAGCAGGTGGTCGTGTCCAAGACTTACGAAATGATGATGGAGGAAAACGACTTTGATTGAATCTTCTAAAATTTGAATTGAATTGCTTGGAACCATAGTTACCATTTGCTTAAAATTGTTGTGGACGCTTGTCTCTTCCTTGAATCTTGTCTTCAGTGTCATGAGCCAAAGAAATTGCATCTTCAAGGGTTGTTGGCTTGAACATATTGACTTCAGCGTAGTAATGTCCAAGTAAGCTAGGCATAAATCTGCATTTGTGAATCGCTTTAGGTACATCTTCAAGCATACGGAGTTGCAGTAGGGTATTCCAAAAATGTTCAGTGTATTGGGAAATAGGCTCACGATCTCTTTGTTGTAGAAGATCCCATTGCTTTATGGTTTTTTCATGGAATTGAGGAAGAAGGAAATTCTGCAAAAACTTCTGTTTGAAACTCTTCCAGGTAGTGGGACAATCAATGCTCTTGCGAACCACAGTCCACCAAAGAGATGCTCGATTGACTAAATGATTAGTGACACATTTAATTTTGTCTTTTTCAGCGTATGTCTCTTCATGAAAGTAATCATCAAACTGACTGATAAATGCAAGTACAGTCTTTCCATATCGAGTTCCATTGAAAATACGAAATTTGAAGTTTCTTTTACTTATCTTTGTTTCTTTGCGGATGGATTGAGCTTCGAGTGTCGCATCGATGGTTCGTCGGATAAGATCTTCGGGTTGCGGTCCATCTTTGTCGGTGGTAGATCGTTGTAGATTGGCCAATTGAACTTGCAAAGCTTGTCGGGCTCTTCATTCTTCATCAAGCTGCATCATAATTAAATCCAATTTTTGTTCCATTGTAGGTTCAAGAAGATCACCTTCAGCCATTAAATTGTCCATATTTTGTTCCGTCATCCTGTAAAAATCCAAAAAACCTCACACTCTCGAAATCTGATTAACGGGATGAGCGTAGCTCAAAGTCGGGAATACAAGGCTTATAGATTTTTGTTTGGCTTTTACGGTCTTTGTCTTTTGCAGTTGCGGGATTTGTAGTCTTCGTAGAAACTGCGTATGACCTTCTGCATGTGCTGAAACTGGTTCAGCAAGTCTGCGTATGTGAACAGAGTCTTCCAGGGAGCAATTTTGTGGTTCTGTGCTTCTACACAGGAACAGCCTTTATGGGAGTAATTGAGATAAGTCTGTTTTGATCCTCTATGACTTACAGGACTTGCAGAGTAAGAAGACTTGCAGAACTTTAGTGACTTAGAAGACTTGGTAATGTTAAAGCTTATATGACTAAGCTTGGTAGAGACTGGCATCGATTTGATTTTAGGGGGGGGAATTTTTCATGCCGCCGTTTGATTCGCCAGGATGCCGCGGCCACAGTCGTCGATTTTATGGGGCTTTAGCTTTTTACTAAGGCTTAGTAAACTTTAGAGTAAAGCTTTTGAACTTGTTGAAGATATGGAGCTTACTGTACTGTGGAAAAAAAAACGACTTGGAGAGGGAGATGTAGGAGTGGTCCTCCGCCTCCTCAGGCTGGTCCTTTGTGATCAGAGGCTGCAGATAGGAGTTCTTGACCGGTAGGAATCCACCCATATCGACCATTCGTGATGAAACTTACTATAGAGCTCGATCGTTCCAGGAGCTCCACCTTCATGCAAGATAGGTAGCGATTGGAAGCTCTCGATCTCAGTTTCGCTCTAATACCACTGGTGCACAGATCGGATGACGTAAGCGCGTGTAGTGAGCATCAGAAGGTCCCCAAGAACAAAAGAACTCTACTTTTTGCACACAAAACAATGTAGAAAGCATGCACGACATGAACAAGAGACCAATTGGGTGCAATCTCCCCCCATGCCTTGTGTGAGTGCTCCATAAAGCATGTATTTTATGTATTAATCATCTTCAAGCTCAAATAATAGCCCAAATTACAAAATAGCACGCTTTTGGCTTTTGAGTTTGCTTTAGTGCCAAATAGAGATAAAGCTAATGGGCGGGCGTCCAAGAAGTCAGGCATACCCAATACAATGTCCAAATACAAATATCTAAATCGTGTGCCCATGCGCATACAAAAATAATAAATAAATATCAAACGGCTTGATAAATAGGTGCGACAAAATATATGTGCCATGCTAAGGTATGCGCCCATCAAAATATATATGATAACTCAAATACACGCTATCCTCCAATGCTTTCCATCGCCACTGCTGCTATCTCTACACATCAACTGAAGCATTCACAATCGTTAGTAAAATAATACAATTAAACCGACAAAAGTGAATACCTAGCAGTCTTCAACTACATAAATAAATCAATTGGTTAGAAATCAATCCTAACCTTAATTTATCACGAGTGTGCACTTTAAACTCATAAACATTTATTAATTTAATATGTATTTTGCAGAATCACCCGCTATGGAATCACCCATGTACACACTAAATTAACATAAAATAATACAATTAAACCGACAAAAGTGAATACCTAGCAGTCTTCAGCTACATAAATAAATCAATTGGTTAGAAATCAATCCTAACCTTAATTTATCACGAGTGCGCACTTTAAACTCATAAACGTTTATTAATTTAATATGTATTTTGCAGAATCACCCGCTATGGAATCACCCATGTACACACTAAATTAACAAAACGCCCAAAAAGGATAGGTGTCCCCATCAACTTCTCGCACAAATAATCCACTTTGTGTATGAGCCCCGGTAATAAAAATTTACAGAATCCACTGTAAAACCTCACGGAATCCACTGTGGCATGGAATCCACCGTGTAATATGCCTCCTGGCATCAGGGAATCTATGAAAGGATTCCACTATATTGGGAATAAGCTTGCATACTCAAAGATCTCAAGGGTATCCAATATGACACGATGGCACATCCTTAGAATGGGATCTCTCATATATAGGTCCCATTTAATTGGTTAATCACTAACTGCGAGTCATCTTTCACCAATACTCGACAAATACCACCACCTCTAGCTAGATTCAGTCCCATAAGCAAGGTGTTGTATTTTGCCATATTATTCATAAAAGAGATACCTAAATACAACCCATTTTTAAAACCACTTGATGATGAAGATATTTTATGTGGAAAACCTCTACACTTGTTAAAAACATGGATCTAGGATGAAGACATGGACACAAACAAGACTAACTTTCACACAAGTGAATTAGGTTTCAAGATTGAGACTTGGACTCATAAACACAATCTTGTGTGTGGATTATGATATAGACACTTTACTGAAAAGAAAAGAGTACTTTCATATCATTAAAGAAAAGGAAGCAAGTACAATGCTTTATAGGAAAGTCTAGGTAGCACATCCTCCTACTGTGCTTATGGGATTCTTGTCATGAGCCCTCACTGCTCAAAGCGTATATAGGCTTTAGTGAAAGCAACATCTGCAAAGTGTGGGCACACCATAGACATGGCAAAGCACTAGAGGTTGTCACAAAAAAAAGGCTAACTGTGGGTACCACAAACATGGTGGACATCTAGAGGCTGTAAGAGGGGCGTCACAAAGTGTACAGAGGATGTAGTACAAGGCTACATGAGGCGTTTACAAGTTTATATCCGAAGCACTAGGGCTAGGCAATACAAGGCTAAAAAAGTCTATTTGAATAGAAGGAATGATGAGGTTTGTCCTTCTCTTGGTAGTCTTCTTCTTCTTCTTCTTCTTCTTCTTCTTCTTCTTCTTCTTCTTCCTTTGCTCCATGGTCTTCTTCTTCTTTAACTCCAGTAAAATAGGCCTTCTAGGGCCTTTTTTTGGCATGGCATAACTTCTTGGTGTATCCAGTCCCTTTGCAAAAGTCACAAAAAAGTTGGTCCTTCTTGCCTTTGTACCTGTTGCCAATATATAATGTTTGTTCATCTCTAGAGGTGTTTGGTTCTTCCTTAGTTTTTAGCTTCTTTTCCTCCTCTAACAGCTATGCTTGGATATCAACAAGCTTAGGGTTTGCATATTGATTAGAAATGTTGACACATTATTATATTCATGAGGTAAACTTTTAGGCAGAACACCAATGCAAACATCTTCTTCCATTTTAATGCTGATTCCTGCAAGCTGGGTTAGAAGTCCTTCCATGTAATTTAGATGTTTGGCAAGTGATGTGTTGGACTTCATGTCAAGCTTGAAAAATTCAATCAAGAGACCATACTTTGATGACTTAGACTATGCACCAAACAAAGTGTCAAGTCTCTTCTAAGTATCTTGTGAAGTATCATAGTTATCCACATGATGAATATAGCTGTCATCTAGCTCCAGTTTGATAATAGCCTGAGCCTTATCATCATTCTTTTGCCAAGTGACTGCAAGGTCCGCATCACGAGGCTTCTTCTCTTTGCCACTGGTGATGGCCCAAAGACCCTTCTTCATTAGGATGAGCTTGATGTGGGTCTGCCAGGTGTGAAATTGAACCCCTTTGAAGTGAATAGTCTGAGAGTCCTTGCCCATGCTAGAGTTGGAGGATCCAGCAGCAAATCAACTTCAAAATTCTTAGATTTCAGCAGTAGAAGAATTGATCTTCTTACATTTCAGCAATAGAAGAATTGATATTGAGTGTACTTGATAAGCACAAGTGCCAAAAGACACAAGATGAATAGTATCAAGAGATATTGATGCTTGTGGCTCGAAGCTTGAGACCTTCAGAATCTCCCCTCCTTGATTTGATGTTGAATAAAGTGCTAAAAGACTTTAGATTCAATGGGGCCGAGGCTTGTTTTGAGTGTTAGGAAAGAGAAAATAATGAAAAGATGAAGCTTTGAGTTCTTGGCTATGGCAGTCACAGTTAGGGTTTGCAGGGTAGCCTGTTTTTTCACAGATTGCAAGAGATGTAGTGCATCATTTCCAAAACGTTTTACATGGAAATGAAGCTTGGTAGATATGCTACCAAAGCCCCATGATCATCATCAACATCGCCGACTGTGGGTGCAGCATCAGCAATACGACAGGTCACAGGCACATTTTGGGCAGTGAATTGTTGCAGACGCAATGCTGGTCCGAAGAGGCAACAATGTTAGGGTTTTAAGTGATAGAGAGAAGTGCCTTTAGTTGAGGAATAATTCTCTAGAAGGATTTATGATGAGATATGGCTTCTATGAAGAGATCCAGGCGCTCAAAGGAGGTAGGGTGTAGGCTTGCTATGGCTGCCACAAGCTTGATTGAAGATACAAGTGAAAATGGAGCTGGAAGTGAAGACATGAGCTGACTAGAAGTGAAGAGGAGCTGAGACAGAAGTGAGATGAGCTAGGCCATACGAAACTTTGGGCTTTCATACCATGTTAAAAATATGGATCTAGGACATGGCAATGCGGAAGCTATGGAGCTTGGAAGATGAAGACCAAACTCAAACTTTACTGAAAATAAAAGAGTACTTTCATATCATTAAAGAAAAGGAAGCAAATACAATGCTTTATAGGAAAGTCTAGGTAGCACATCCTCCTACTATGCTTGTGGGATTCTTGTCCTGAGCCCTCACTGCTCCTTCTAAAGAGACTGAAGTAGGTGTGATTGCAACACTCACATACTTAACAGGTCCTTGAGAAGCTCCATTAATGTTGAGATTCAAGCTCATGTATCTTTGGTTTGGTTTGATTATCTTAGTTGAATAAGGTTTGGGTCACACTGACTCAACCATGGTTACATCTAGGTCACTTTACTTTTATATGTTGGGTTGTATGTACACATGTTAGAGTGTGGAAGATAATGGAAGTTTTGATAGGAAGCATGGCTGCTCTCCTTCTTGCCTAATCTTTGTCCCTCTTTCTCTCTATTTTGTTTCATGGTATCAAAGCCATTGTGATCCAAGAAGCTCTATGACCTTGGTCCAACGCAACTACTGTACAAGGCCTATTGAGGCAACATCTGAAGTGGGTTAATGGTGATTGAGAGGTGCCCAAGCAATACTTCAAGATGTAGGCAGGAGAGAATCAAGCTCCATGAATATGCTAGTTATTAAAATGCCTTCTCATTTCCAAAGTCAGTGAAATGACCTTCCTTAAAAAGATAGAGCCACGTATCCAGAGGTCGATGTCATTGTTGATGAGGACAATCATGGCACCTATGATAGGGAAATTTTCTTGCTAAGACAATGTAAAGTTTGATGTAATCAGGTCTAAGATGAAGCATGGTGTGATCCGTGTGATTTCTCCCAAGATGGTGTTGAACATTTTGGACGAGTAAGCTTACTGGTGTGATGGTTTGAGGTAGAAAATGATGACGAAATAGTGGTGCATCATTATTGTTCATGAGCATGGTTGGATTGGAGGTCTTCTTGGGCGCGAAAACATTTGCAAAATGAAGTACAAAAAAATCACCATTTGGAAAATTCCAAATAGCATATGTCCATAGCCCTGTCATTGGGGAGGCTGGCGGCCACTTGTGGCTCTTCTTGCAATGCCACCACCTATAGCTCCCACTGTTGCTACAGTGCAATTTCTCACTCTGTACTCACCTTGTAGAAGCATCTCATTGCACAAGCACCTTAGGCACATCAAACACATTTAGGACCACCTTCTCTATCCACAATCACTCCCCCATTTTGGTAAAAGCATTATGCACCACCAAAGTACATAAATTCAGTGTGCGCACATGTGAAGGGGCATAATGCATGTACTTGTGTGTATCCTAATTTTCTCTTTCTCCTACATCCACCTTTTGCAAGGGGAGGGTTGAGGGGAGCAATAAAGAAGAAAGGTAATACCACAATGTACCTAGCACAAGCCTAAAATCCACATAGGACCCATTGTACAAGTGAACTCTTATACACCCTATAGCATGCATAAGCGAATACTTGTGAGCACCCATGTGTCCTTATGTGCACCCACGTGCGCTAGGGTACACTTGTGTATTAGTACGCACCTAGCATAGAAGACTTATACCCATGTTAGTGCACTTACATGTGGGAAAAATCTTTCACTCCACCACAAGAATAAGGCACCTCA
The DNA here is from genome assembly GCF_053477565.2 of Lygodium microphyllum. Classification (NCBI taxonomy): domain Eukaryota; kingdom Viridiplantae; phylum Streptophyta; class Polypodiopsida; order Schizaeales; family Lygodiaceae; genus Lygodium; species Lygodium microphyllum. The sequence continues at coordinate 54,194,719 of NC_141154.1, forward strand.
CTTACACATAACCTAGTATCCGCGATATGCATTACCACTCATACACCCACACTTACACATGTTTGTGTGCATAGACACTAGAACCTCTTCAGCATACATTTAGCCCACTATAGATAATACCTTGTATATAAAAAACCTTGCACACCACCTCCATGTACTAGTGCGCATATCCTAGTGCACTATATACACTTGTGCACTAGTGCACTACACCTATGCATTGCACTTGCCTCCGTCCATCCACTATACACTACCTCTTCTGCATTTGCTTCACTAGGTCACACTCTTAAAGTCACACATTTTCACTTGCATAAGAATCGACTGTCCTTAGAGTTGCATGATGTCTCAAGCACCACATTGCATTCAGCACCACCAATGCACATTCATGCACTAATGCACTCACTATACACAAGCCACATCTCTACTTCACACTAGCCCCACGTGCACTCAACCATGCTAGTGCATCATCTAGTGCACTAGGTGCACTACATCAATGCATTGCAACTCAGTACACATAGACATTAGTACATTCAACTTGGCATACCCCACATGCACTCTAGTGCACCTTATGTCCTATGTGTACTAGTGTGCACACCTTGTATCAATGCACCTTGCGTACCCTTTGCACTAAGTGCACCTACCTTACACCACTGGACATGTGAACTAGTGCACCTTGTGTCCCCTCAAAACTCCATAGTGCACCACCCTCTACCTAGGCTAGCATAAGCACCACCGAACACACCCTTGCAGCTTATTGTACACTCACATGCGTAACCCACAATGCACTTAACCATAACATGATATCTATATCACTACACCCTTATGCATTAGTGACCCTAGTGCACAAGTTCATCACAATTGCACACATATCTTAGTTCACACCCATCATAGGTTCACCTAGCACACCATATCATCCATCTCATTGCACTTAAGCACATATTTGGCACATTACTTACACAAGGCACTCAATTTACACCTACTCAACCTTGGTGCATGGTAGCACATAGGTGCACATGTGTACTAGTGAAATTGGTACCATAGCATCTAATGCATGCAACCACTTGTGCATTACATGAGTGCATTGCATTGGATCTCACATTGAGAGTCGAGACCCTTCATGCAGATACCTCTCACACACTAACTAGTGCATATAGACATAGATCACCCATAATTGTGCGAGGTTGAAAGAAGTCTCCTTCTCTCAAGTCCATTGATTCCTATCCTATTGGAGGAAAGGAGTCCATTGGGTACTAAGGAGGACAAACTGGGACTTGCCAAGTATACTTGACACTTTACCCTAGTTCACCCCCATGCACATGCGATGTAACATTTCTACAACAAAATATTATAAAACCCTAGTTTCTGCGCAAAAACAATATGAAGTAATCTCTCGCAACAAAAAAACTCTGGCCTAAGTGCTCCGTCCTCGTGAAATAACAATATCACCCCCCCGCATTGTGCATAAGAAACCGTGTGCTTATAAACCCGCAAATCACCGCAGGAACTCCCCTTCAAGAAAAAAAGGATAATGAATAATTGCAAATTTTTTTAAACTCCCTCTCTTTCTCCCATTGCATGGCGGGGAGAGAGAGAGTGTGTATGAGTTATTATGGAGGGGCATGGGGAGGAAGGCATGCGGCCGCCACCTGTGTGGCCACCCCCCCTCTCCCACTACTTTAACCATCCCCACCTCCACCTTATAAGAACCCCCCCTCCCAAGCTTTTGTGCCATCGTCCTGGCCTGCCGCCATCGCCATCAAGGTGCCACCATCGCTGTCAGGCTGCTGCCATTGCCATCAGGCTGCTGCCATCACAATCATCTTCATTATCCTCATCCGATTGATTATCATCATCTTCACCATCAACATCTGATTAGTCGTCATCATCATCATGGCATTTCTGGAAATCAGAAGCTTGATAAGCTTCTATTGAAGCTCCACTATACCAACTTCACCCGCAGCTTTTGGATTTTCATAGATCGTGTTCCACAAGGCTTAATTCTTATGCTGCGAAGGAGATCTCGGGCTGCAAGCAATTTCGGAATTTGTAAGGGGTCCAAGGGAGAGTTCATTGATTTGATATTATTTTCGTCAATGGCTCCTAAGCAAAAATCGAGAGGAGCACACGCGGGAGTTTCCACCTGAAGCACAAGAGTGGACAACGCCTCGATATTAGATGCCCAGGTTCCGAAAAATATATTCGCATGGAAAGGATGCATAAAGCATGTTTAAATTCACATAGAGAAACTTAAATGCATTGGAAAATTTATATATTTTGCTTCAATTTAAAAAGTTCAATTGCATGACAAGGTACTTGTAATGCTTGCACTTCCATGGTCAAAGGTAGTCGCATTTTGAGCATATGATGCATAAGTTAAAAGATGCACTTGTGCAAAGACGTCCTTGTTGCATCTCGCATATAGGTTGAATGCATTTTGAGATGTTATTACGTATTGGTAGGTTCACATTGTTGGAAAGGATGGATCGTATAGCACATGATGCACTTATGTAATAAATTCCTTGTTGTGACTCGTATATAGGTTAATTTGTAGAAGGTCATTTAATGATGAATAAATAGTTGCAATGAAAGGAAAAGATTTTTTAACTTTGACAAAAAGTATATAGTATGAAATTCGCATGAAATAATACTTACATTTAATATAAAAGATAGGTTAAGTTAAGTGATAAAGGAAGGATTAAATCAATGATGTATTCATTGGCATCTAGTCATGAAAGAATGATGCATCCATGCATAGAGTTCTTTTATCAAAGTTCACAATTGGGAAAGGATGCATTTTCATTAAAATACAAAAGCTTTGAATTTGATGCATAAACGTAAGGTTTATAAGAAATAATTCTTAATGTCATTAATCAAATCGTATGTGGCATGGAAAGATCATTATAGATCCTATAGTTGCATAAAGGTGAAAGGCCTATGGTCTTGCAATTGCATATTTGCATGGAATGATACATCTCATACATCTTGCAGTTACTTGTATCTTTTAAGGAAAGTACTTGCATTTTTAGAGGAAAGTATTTGCATCTTTAAAGGAAAGATCATCTTTAATCGTAAGTTGGTTAGATCAATTAAGTAATTTGCATGTAATTGAGTAAGTTACATGCAAATCATAAATGCATGATTAGTTAGCATACGGCGATCACTTCAATGTGCTAGGTTAGGTTAAGTTATGTTAAAATTATGCTTAGTATCTCACTTAGGATGTCGATTTAATATTTTCGATCTTAAAGTTCATCCCACATTCACGAAATGTTAGGGTTATCTAAACAACCATGCAAGGATGATCTAGGGTTCTCACCTTAAGGATTGGACGACCAAATGCTAGAATTTCGCAAGGAATTTAGGGACCCTAGGGCGAAATCAATTATCAACCTAGTGGGATTAGGGTTTTGGATTGGGGTCAATGGGACTCCCAAATCCTATATCTTGATCAAAGGTATTCTTGATCAAGGAATTCCGTATGATAAGAGATGTAATCCCTCAAGTTAGGTACTGTTACCTATCTCATGCAACAAGTCTGCAAGGTCATATGCTCTTGAGAGTAAATCACAAGATAGTACTACTACACCTTAGACCAAGAATGGCGACTTCTAATTACAAGTTAGATTCTCTAAGAATTGAGTAGTTGTCCTACTACAACACTCTCTCTTGGGGACTGATTTGTCAAGCTACAACACTCTCTCTTGGGGACTGATTTGTCAAGCTTAGGACAGTTGTGAATTGTCAAGAAAGCAAATTGACCAACCAAGTTAGGACGATGGGGTTGTCCAAGATCTATTTGACTATAATATAAGGAAACCTAAGGTAGTGATAATTTGGGGTCAATTGGGTATAAACCCTAACCCAAGGAAAAAGGGTAATCAAGCAACCTAGCTTGCTAAACCTTTGGGATCTTGCCAAGTCACGAATGGTCTAGGATTGAATGCTGGGAGTATTCGGGGAAAAGGAATCACACCTTAGTAGTTGGCTGTACGAACGACCATTGGAATGCTCGTGATTGTACACTTAGATACACTGTTTGTACTTCTTTGCTCAAGGAACTAATTCAAGAAAAACAACTAATGCTTCAGATTAAAAGCTTGGAGGGAGAGGCAGGTTCAGTTACCTCCAACTGTCTGCCTGACCCTATCCAAGGGGGTTGTTAGCCGCGCCGAGTACGTGGACCGATCCCACTGCGAGAGGTCTCTCCGTGGGTGCTGCTTGGAGCAGGAGGATGCTTGGGTGCCAGGGGAGGCTCTGGCCGTAAATTCCTTGCCTCCGGATCCTGCACAAGAGGCTCACGTGACTTGAGATGGGATCTCGAGGCCCGTATACTAGTCAACGGGTGGAACTTGGAGTAGCAATCCTGAGGATTTTTGGGATAGCCTTCGGGCAAGATATTTGATGTATTCCAAAGGCTATGATAAATAAAGATCAAATGTTTGAAAAAGTAACTTGCTTGACATTGTTTTTCTATGTCAGTGCCTAAGTTACGTGAAGGAACCAATGTTTAATTGGTTAATTAAGGAAGCTGCTTTTGCATGTCAAACATAATGTGGTAGGTAATTAGATAACTAAGCAACCGGAGGAAAGTGCGGTGGATGTGACTTTGGGTCCGTCCTACGAAAGGGTGGTCCCGGTTAGCCGGGAACTTTTATCGAAGGAATTGATAGAGAAATAGTGATGACCTAGAATCAATAGAGTTAGAGTTCCGATTTATGCTGTTTTAGGGGAACGGAATGGGACTACGCCTTACGGGTAGAGAGGGTGAGCTTCACACCCCTGTTGTTTCCCATTCTCCTTGAACCAAGTGCATTATAAATCTGCTTCGACCCTGATGTCTCTGCACAAAGTGGTTCATCTGGAGCTCAATGCTAGCTACTTCCTAGAGACTTGACTATTAGGAAAACCCTGATTTCAGGTTGGTCCTAAGTGGGAAACGGTCGGATACTTTTGCTTCGCGGTAGACTCGGGAAGACCTAGATCGCAAACCCTGTGACATTTCTTGTGAGTGCCAGGTGGCACTTTCTAGACTCTCTTCCCGATGGGCTACTAAGACTTGTCCTACAAGTGGACAAGTGGACACGTTACAGTTGGTATCAGAGCAGCGAACCAACGGAATCTAATATTTACAAGGGAACTTAATGGAGGAAAGTAGAGCAATGTTGCTGTTGAGAACATTTCCTTACTTACTTATGGATGCTGGGCTGCAGAGTCACGAAGCGTGGAACAAATTCTTGGTGTTCCAGGCTATGTTTATGATTGCAATGCATGCTTCAGATTATCGACCTAGGCTAGGCATGATGAATATTCTAGACCACATCTACAATCCTTCACCCCTGTACGTGGAACGGAGATGGACGGGTGAATCAGGAATATATTACATAGCAGCCACCGACTTGCGTACCTTTAGATCAACTTGAAGAGAATCAAGTGGATGGAGGATTTAAAGATCGTGAAGCTGTCCATCTTTGTCGAGGCTCATGCAAATGCAACCCTGCATGTTGATGGTCGACAAGTCAAGCAAAACAAGTATGTGTACGAAGAAGTGACTCGGGTGATCCCTGCCAACAGAATCAAGGTGCTGGGATGTTATGACAAGAACGGGTATCAAAGGAAGCGATACCCCAAGCTTCCTATGATCTATCAATTCCTGAAAATCCATGACCCCTCTCCATATTACTAATCAGTCCCTGTAGCCGAATGTAACACAATCCTATTTTCCCTAAACTGATGTGCCAATTAGCTTGTTCTACTTTCCCAAAATAAATGTACTCAAAAGGGCTATGCCCTCATGAATGAATAAGATTTTTATCATTGTTTGTCATGGCTGTAAATGTTGGCAAAGGAGTTAAGTGATTAGTTCACTTGGCTAAAAGCTGTATTGGTCATATTAATGTAATGTGAGAAACGTTTGGTAAGTTTTTAATGTAAAGAATCTTATTACCTAGGCGCAACCCCAAGTGCAGATTCCAAGTCCGACCCCTGTACTAAATACAGCTTTAATTCAAGAGAAGAAGTTCCTTCTCAAACAAATCAAGCCATCTGAATTTGATGGTAAGGGAAGGACTATTCAAATTGACGCTGAGGTCTGGATCGAGTCCATGGAGGACTATTTTGAGGCAGTAGGAACTGCACCTGCTAACCAAGCTATGCTCGCCAAACTTAAGCTTACAGGCGAAGCAAGACTTGGTGGAAACAATGGTGCAGAGATCAAGGGATCTTGGAAGGGATAGTCACTTGGGAAAAGCTTAAGGAAGCTGTGCGAGGGAGGTATCTGCCACCTGCCTATTGCACACAGAAGATGAATGAATTCTATGACTTGAAGCAGCTGGGTTTATCCCTTGAGGCATATTATTCAAAGTTCGTCTCACTCCTGAAGTATGCTCCTCCAATGGATATGACCCAGCAGGAATCAATGCGTCCAACAGACCTAAAGACACACTGATTCGAGCTGCTCCAATAGTACAGGATGTACAATAGGACTTGGACTTACAAGGATCAAAATAAGGGCATGTTTAAGGCTCAGTCTAAGAGAGCACAGGGTCAGAACCAGGGACAAAGGAAGAAAGCTAGGACCAACGTTGTCAACAACTTTGTTCCTACACAAGGTAATGGCCGCAATCTCCATTGCTTCCATTGCAACGAGCCTGGACGCTTCAAAAGGCAGTGTCCCAAGCTTAGCAGAGGACAATGCCAAGGGCCATTCCAAGGAGCCGCCAGAGGGAGAACCTCTAGTGTTGCCAACAAGGAGCTGGGTGATGAAGAAGATCCATCCATGGAAGCTGACATTGAGAGGGCAACGGTTCATGCCACTCTTCACAAGAAAGGCCCGAATCACCAATTCTCGGTGATTCAAACTCCATCGGATTATCAAGGTAAAAGCTTCAAAACCTTGATTGATTGTGGCAATACACATTCCTTCATTTCACAAGTCTGTGCAAAAAGATTAGGAATAGCCACAATAGATGCACCTACTTTACTTATGGAATTAGCAAATGGTCATGAGGTCTCTTGTACCAGGCAAACTGCTAAGGTGAAATTCCTACTGGGTGGAAAGTCGACTTCGGTGAGATTCAGGGTAATGAACCTAGGTGTCCACGAATGTTTGATCGGAATGGATTGGCTAATACCCAATGATGTCTACATACACTGTGGTAAGGGCCAATTCTTCTTCCAAAATTTTGAAGGGGAACTAGTTACAACTCAAGGAGAGGCTGGTAAGCCAAAAATTCAGCTAGAAAAAGCAACACGAATAATAAAAGGAGTTAGAAAGGGGCTACCTGTCTATTTGATTAAACTAAATAATCTAGATCAGAATCAGGAATCTAGGGAAGAACCTTCATGGTTAAGGGAATACACTGACGAATTTTTTGAAGAGCTGACAGAATTTCCTCCTCAAAGGGAAGTTGATCACGAAATCAAGCTGGCACCAGGAGCTGCACCAGTCGCAAAGAGACCATATAGGATGTCTATCCTGGAAGCGATTGAATTGAAGGAGCAACTCAAGCAACTATTAGACCAAGGCTACATCCGTCCTAGAACTTCGCCATGGAGAGCTCCAGTGTTGTTCCAGAAGAAGAAAGATGGAACGCTTCGGCTATGCATTGACTATAGAACCCCATTCCAAGAATAGATGAACTTCTTGACCATCTTCAAGGTGCGAAGATCTTCTCTAAGATAGATCTCAGGTCTGGATATTATCAGATAAGGATCAAGGAAGAAGATATCCCAAAGACTGCATTCAGTGCAAGGTATGGACACTTTGAATTCCTAGTGATGTCATTCGGGCTGACAAATGCTCCTGCTACCTTCAGCACAAGGTTTGGACACTTTGAATTCCTAGTGATGTCATTCGGGCTGACAAATGCTCCTGCTACCTTCAACAGGTTAATGCAGGATATCTTTAGGCCCTATCTTGATGACTTCGTACTTGTCTTCTTTGACGATACCCTAGTCTATTCTAAGCGGGGAAAAGATGATGAACGCCAGCTTCACATTGTTCTTGAAACAATGAGAGTACACAAGCTTTATGCCAAGAAGAAGAAGTGTGCATTTTTCAAGCGACAGATTGAATATCTAGGATTCATTATATCAGCAGAAGGAATTTCAGTGGATCCGGCCAAGGTTAGAGATGTTCTGGAATGGCCATCACCAACTTCGGTCAAAGAAACACGTAGTTTTCTTGGATTGACAGGATGGTACAGGGTCTTTATAAAAAACTATGCTTTGATTGCAGCGCCTCTGATTGATCTACTAAAGAAGCAAGTAGCAATTGTATGGTCACCTGCTGAATAGACCAGCTTTGACAAACTAAAGCAAAGCTTGGTATGAGCACCTATCCTGAAACTTCCTGATCTTAGTAAGGAGTTTGAAGTGATAACTGATGCTAGCGCACTTGCCTTAGGATGTGTGCTTATACAAGAAGGTCATCCTGTAGCATACTCTTCAAGGAAACTGAAGAGCCATGAAAGAAATTATGCTACCTACAATCTGGAGCTGTTGGCTGTCATCCATGCTCTCAAACTTTGGAGACATTACTCGCTGGGTAACAAATTTGCCTTAGTGATGGACCACAAGAGTCTTAAATGGATTTTCACCCAGAATGAGCTCAATATGAGGCAACGTTGATGGATTGAAGTACTGATTTTGAAATCAAATACCGGCCTAGACAGGAGAATGTAGTTGTTGATGTACTCAGTTTGCAAGGCATTTCTGAATTCTGTGATTTTGCAAGTTCCATCAACAACAAGATCTCTAGCCACAAAGGTATCGATGCCAAACAACCCAATTCTTGAGCTAGCTAGAGAAGAGGCATGTCATGACCCAACCTATCAGAAATTGCTAAGCGAGATCCCCATCAAAGATCAAGACCCGAAGCTAAAAATGAAGTATCAAGAATTCTCTATCAGTAGTGGACTTGTCTACTTTAGGACAAGATTATGTATCCCCGCAAGCCAATCTCTCAAGCAGAAGATACTTTGGGAAGCCTATGACTCCCCTTTCTCAGGACATCCTGGCTATGCAAAGACCCTTAATGTGGTCAGGAAGAAGTATTATTGGGATAGGCTCAAAGGTGACGTTCTCAAATATGTCACGAAATGTTTGTCTTGTCAACGCATTAAGGCTGAACATGTCAAAATGCCAGGGAAATTGCAACCACTTGACATTCCCCAAATGAAATGGGAATTCATTAGTATGGACTTTGTTGTTGGCCTACCCCAAATTCAGGGAGGATACAACTCTATTATGGTCATGATAGATATGCTCACCAAGGTTGCACATCTTATCCCTGTTAAGACAAACTATAAAGCCTCAGACATCGCAAGGTTATTCATCAAGGAAATATTCAAACTGCATGGGTTACCCAGAAGAATCATTAGTGATCATGACTCCCTCTTCACATCACACTTCTGGAGGGCTATCTTCGAGGCCATTGGGAGTCAACTCTGTTTCAGTACAGCTTACCATCCCCAAACCGATGGTCAAATGGAACGAGTCAACCAAGTCATTGAAGATATGCTTAGGGCACACTGTTGTCGCGAATCCAAAAAGTGGATTCAATATTTGCCACTGGTTGAGTTTGCCTACAATGCTTCTTACCAACAAAGCATTTAGATGATCCCTTTCCAAGCATTGTATGGGCACGATTGTCGTACTCCTTTGAGCTTCTTGGATCCAACCTTGAGGGTTGAAGCTTCAAAGCAGATGCTGGAAGACATGGATGACCAAATCAAATCAATAAGACAAGACATCCAAGTCACCAAGGACAGACGTGGACTTGAAATGACAAGACATATCCTTCATTGAAGGTGATATGGTCTTCATTCACGTACGTCCAAAGAAGAGTTCCCTATCCTTGGGTGAGTTCAAAAAGCTAAGTCCAAGGTATTGTGGACCCTACAAGATTCTCAAGTGCCTAGGGCCTAATGCTTATAGACTTCAACTCCCTGACAACCTAAAAGTTCATAATGTATTCCATGTTAGCCTATTGAAAAAGTATGTGCCTAACCCTAGTTATGTGCTTGATGATCAACAAATTGTAATGCCTAGATCAACAAATTGTAATGAGATCCAGGACCTTGAGAGAATACCTCATCCAATAGAAAGATTATCCCGAAGAGGATGCCACCTGGATGGATGAAAGTACCCTCAACCAACAATACCCCCAGATCTTCTCGAGATGAGGACATCTCAATTCCTCTAAGGGGGAGAGAATGTAATATTTCTACAACAAAATATTATAAAACCCTAGTTCCTGCACAAAAACAATATGAAGTAATCTCCCGCAACAAAAAAACTCTAGCCTAAGTGCTCCGTCCTCGTGAAATAACAATATCACCCCCCCGCATTGTGCATAAGAAACCGTGTGCTTATAAACCCACAAATCACCGCAGGAACTCCCCTTCAAGAAAAAAAGGATAATGAATAATTGCAAATTTTTTTAAACTTCCTCTCTTTCTCCCGTTGCATGGCGGGGAGAGAGAGAGTGTGCATGAGTTATTATGGAGGGGCATGGGGAGGAAGGCATGCGGCCGCCACCTGTGTGGCCACCCCCCCTCTCCCACTACTTTAACCATCCCCACCTCCACCTTATAAGAACCCCCCCTCCCAAGCTTCAGCGCCATCGTCCTGGCCTGCCGCCATCACAATCATCTTTGTCATCCTCATCCGATTGATTATCATCATCTTCACCATCAACATCCGATTAGTCGTCATCATCATCATGACATTTCTGGAAATCAGAAGCTTGAGAAGCTTCTATTGAAGCTCCACTATACCAAGTTCACCCACAGCTTTTGGGTTTTCATAGATCGTGTTCCACAAGGCTTATTTCTTGTGCTGCGAAGGAGATCTCGAGCCGCAAGCAATTTCGGAATTCGTAAGGGGTCCAAGGGAGAGTTCGTTGATTTGATATTATTTTTGTCAATGGTTCCTAAGCAAAAATCGAGAGGAGCACACGTGGGAGTTTCCACCTGAAGCACGAGTGGACAATGCCCTGATATTAGATGCCCAGGTTCCGAAAAATATCTTCGCATGGAAAGGATGCATAAAGCATGTTTAAATTCACATAGAGAAACTTAAATGCATTGGAAAATTTATATATTTTGCTTCGATTTAAAAATTTCAATTGCATAAGGTACTTGTAATGCTTGCACTTCCATGGTCAAAGGTAGTCGCATTTTGAACATATGATGCATAAGTTAAAAGATGCACTTGTGCAAAGACGTCCTTGTTGCATCTCGCATATAGGTTGACTGCATTTTGAGATGTTCTTACGTATTGGGAGGTTCACATTGTTGGAAAGGATGGATCATATAGCACATGATGCACTTATGTAATAAATTCCTTGTTGTGACTCGTATATAGGTTAATTTGTAGAAGGTCGTTTAATGATGAATAAATAGTTGCAATGAAAGGAAAAGATTTATGAACTTTGACAAAAAGCATATAGTATGCAATTCGCATGAAATAATACTTACATTTAATATAAAAGATAGGTTAAGTTAAGTGATAAAGGAAGGATTAAATCAATGATGTATTCATTGGCATCTAGTCATGAAAGAATGATGCATCCATGCATAGAGTTCTTTTATCAAAGTTCACAATTGGGAAAGGATGCATTTTCATTAAAATACAAAAGCTTTGAATTTGATGCATAAACGTAAGGTTTATAAGAAATAATTCTTAATGTCATTAATCAAATCGTATGTGGCATGGAAAGATCATTATAGATCCTATAGTTGCATAAAGGTGAAAGGCCTATGGTCTTGCAATTGCATATTTGCATGGAATGATACATCTCATACATCTTGCAGTTACTTGTATCTCTTAAGAAAAGTACTTGCATTTTTAGAGGAAAGTATTTGCATCTTTAAAGGAAAGATCATCTTTAATCGTAAGTTGGTTAGATCAATTAAGTAATTTTCATGTAATTGAGTAAGCTACATGCAAATCATAAATGCATGATTAGTTAGCATACGGCGATCACTTCAATGTGCTAGGTTAGGTTAAGTTATGTTAAAATTCTACTTAGTATCGCGCTTAGGATGTCGATTTATTATTTTCAATCTTAAAGTTCATCCCACATTCACGAAACGTTAGAGTTATCTAAACAACCATGTAAGGATGATCTAGGGTTCTCACCTTAAGGATCCGACAACTAAATGCTAGACTTTTGCAAGGAATTTAGGGACCCTAGGGCCAAATCAATTATCAGCCTAGTGGGATTAGGGTTTTGGATTGGGATCAATGGGACTCCCAAATCCTATATCTTGATCAAAGGTATTCTTGATCAAGGAATACCGTATGATAAGAGATGCAATCCCTCAAGTTAGGTACTGTTACCTATCTCATGCAACAAGTTTGCAAGGTCATATGCTCTTGCGATCAAATCGCAAGATAGTACTACTACACCTTAGACCAAAAATGGCGAGTTCTAATTACAAGTTAGATTCTCTAAGAATTGAGTAGTTATCCTGCTACAATACTCTCTCTTGGGGACTGATTTGTCAAGCTTAGGGCAATTGTGAATTGCCAAGAAAGCAAATTGACCAACCAAGTTAGGACGACGAGGTTGTCCAGGATCTATTTGACTATAGTATAAGGAAACCTAAGGTAGTGATAATTTGGGGTCAACAGGGTATAAACCCTAACCCAAGGAAAAAGGGTAATCAAGCAACCTAGCTTGCTAAACCTTTGGGATCTTGCCAAGTCGTGAATGATCTAGGATCGAATGCTGGGAGTATTCGGGAAAAAGGAATCACACCTTAGTAGTTGGCTGTACGAACGACCACTGGAATGCTCGTGATTGTACACTTAGGTACACTATTTGTACTTCTTTGCTCAAGGAACTAATTCAAGAAAAACAATTAATGCCTGAGGTTAAAAGCGTGGAGGGAGGTAGGTTCAGTTACCTTTGATTGTCTGCCTGACCCTATCCAAGGGGGTTGTTAGCCGCGCCGGGTATGTGGATCGAACTCCCCGCAAGAGGTCTCTCCATGGGTGCTGCTTGGAGTAGGAGGATGCTTGGGTGCTAGGGGAGGCTCTGGCCATAAATTCCTTGCCTCCGGATCCTGCACAAGAGGCTGACGTGACTAGATGGGATCTCAAGGCCCGTATACTAGTCAACGGGTGGAACTTGGAGTAGCAATCCTGAGGATTGCTGGGATAGCCTTCGGGCAAGATATTCGATGTATTCCAAAGACTATGATAAATAAAGATCAAATGTTTGAAAAAGGAACTTGCTTGATATTGTTTTTCTATGTCAGTGTCTAAGTTACGTGAAGGAACCAGTGTTTAATTGGTTAATTAAGGAAGCTGCTTTTGCATGTCAAACATAATGTGGTAGGTAATTAGATAACTAAGAAACCCGAGGAAAGTGCGGTGGACGTGACTCTGGGTCCGTCCTATGGAAGGGTGGTCCCAGTTAGTTGGGAAATTTTCTCAAAGGAATTGATAGCGAAGTAGTGATGACCTAGAATCAATAGAGTTAGAGTCTCGATTTATGTTGTTTTAGGGGAACAGAATGGGACTACGCCTTACAGGAAGAGAGGTTGAGCTTCGCATCCCTCTCGTTTTCCATTCTCCTTGAACCAACTGTAGTATAAATCCGCTTCGACCCTAATGTCTTTGCCTAAAGTGGTTCATCTAGAGCTTGACGCTAGCTACTTCCTAGAGACTTGACTATTAAGAAAACCTTGATTTCAGGTCGGTCCTAAGTGGGAATGGCCGGATACTTCTGGCTTCATGGCAGACTCGGGAAGACCTAGATCACAAAGCCTGTGACATTCCTTGTGAGTGCCAGCAGTGGCGCTTTCTAGACTCTCTTCTCGATGGGCTGCTAAGACGTGTCCTACAAGTGGACAGGTGGACACGTTACATGTGATCTCATGAACTTGAGTAAAGTCATCCTACCTTAGTGCACATAGGCACTGAAGCAATTCCTCATCCATTACATCCTAGGATCTAAATTAATAGAGAGTAACTCACTAAATTGCGGTGCAACCTGTTTTCCATGCTAGGAAACACTTTACTGATCTTAGCAAGTGTGCACAAGTACACATGCATACGTGCACATGATGTTTAGAAAACATACTTTTGCATTCATACAAATCACTTTTGTGCACAAATGTCCATGCATGCATTAAACCCTTCAGGACTAAAATGCTCTAGTTGCACCATGCTTACTTGTGATGTGGTACTTGTTGGAAACTGCGAGGAAGATGAGAGACGAAAGGAAGAGAGGAGAGAAGAAAGATATGAGACACCAGAAGTGGAACCCCAGAAGTGTGTCAACTGAGCACACAGGATAGGAATATATATAGGGGACCTGGGGCACTATATATAGACAAATTATATATAGCTAACACCCCCACTCAAATAAAGGTCCCTTACTTTGGATGAAAGGGGCTCAAGGGAAAAACCCACAGCTCTATATAGGCCTACTGTTATATTAATATTCAAAATATAAAATTACAAAATTGAACTTACAAGAGCCTATTCATAGGCGTCAAAGGAGCTACATCACTCGTGAATTACAACATCAACGGAGAAGGAGCTACATCACTCCTGAATTACAACAGCCTATGCAGAGTCATCAAAAGAGCTTTATCACTCCTAAATATATAACATGTAAAATAAATAAAATATCCAAGAAATTCCTTCAACTGAACTTGGGATGTAAGCAGTATATCTGTCACATCAAAACTTAAAGAAAAACGTTATAGTGACATTAGAACAACACAAGGTCTATAGAGATGGTTCGCGATGCCGCTCTATAGACAACATAACACATGTGGGGCCCCATGAACTGAATATAAATAAAACAATTTGTCATCAACTAGAATATAGATGCTCATCAACTGGAAAGAATATAAACGAAATAATGTGTCATCGGCTGGAATTTAGACGCTCATTAGGAAAGAATTTAATGAAACAATTTGTCATTAGCTAGAATATAGACCCTCATCAACTGGAAAGAATATAAACGAAACAATGTATCATCAGCTAGAATATAGACGCTCATCAATGAAATAACGAACGAGGATGATCATCATGAAGCATGGCAATATCAACAATGGAATAACAAACGAGGGCAAGCATCATGAAGCATTGCAATACCAACATACCAAAGCATTGAATGGAATAGTAATTGAATAACATTGATTGAATGAAAAATATAAAATATAAGCTATGAAACTTATGAAACAATGACATGACAAAGAATCCATAACATAAGACATGACATTGCTATTGTTGGTTCTTTTCTTAATGTCAATGCTATTAATACTAAAGCTAATTAACAATAACCTGTATATAATAACATTATCGCCTCACAAGGAGTATCCTTTCAAATCTAGGTAGTTGATATGTAGAAAGACAAAACCATAATTATAATCACTTTGGTGATGCACTGATGTAAAGTATGATAGATATAATTAATGCTCCATATAAAGCTAAGCTTTAGAAATAAAGCAACTAATAAAAGCACTGTCGTGCTCTGCAAGAAGCTTCCTCTCTCTCTCTCTCTATGTTTCAACATCAACATCGTCTTGCTTATCAATGTCAGTATCAAGGAATAGGAATAGCATGTTCTAGAGAATCAGAAGGCAATGGTAGTAGGCTTCGCATTGTATCCAGGAATAGCGTGCATGCTTTTTCATGAAACGCTAATTGGAGAGGAAAGACTCGTGTCCTCCCCACCTCCCAAATTCGCAGGGCCTTGTTGGTCGAACAAGTCGGATAAATAAACAGAACAAGCCGGATAAATAAACAGAATAGACATATCTAGCAACGCGGCCTGCAGAATTCATAGCACATCGCCCCAATGCACAGACGACATGCAAAAAGAGTCGTGTGCAAAAACCGAAATAGAACAAGTACACGATCTCTGAGAATAGGAACGAAGCTACCAGAGGAAAGCAGGCAGAAAGAGTCGCGTGTAGAAACCGAAATAGAACAGGTACACGATCTCTAAGAATATATAGCTAACAGTACTTAGGCTATTCTACTCTATCCTTGTGCACATAACCTTGTGCAAAAAACTAGTCCACTCTCCTAGCACATTGGTGTATATTCTAGATGCACTCCATGTAGTCCCTAGCTCATAGTCGCATTCCAACACATACTGTGCAAGTAATCCTCACATAACCCAAACCCTTTAAGCACACTAATACACCCATGCAGGTCTAGCTCATTGTAGTGCTGCATGCATAAGTACACTAGTGCACTATCGTGCATGTGTGCCTTTTTCACTTTGTAATCCCACCAACTTAAGGCACTAAATTCCACCCTCAAATCCACAATCGCCTACTCTAGTGGATAACCAGCCCCGCTATTCCATTGTAGTGCCCTTGTGCACAAAATTCACCCCTACATACTAACCTTGGCACACTTCATCCTTGTGTACCACATGCCCCAATCCACCTTTGTATATTCACACAATACTTGAATACATCACATGTTCCTTAGGATGTTGCATGCTAGTACACAACAACTCCCTTCACCCATCCCACACATATAAGCATAGGGCACATAGGAAAAATCACATCATTATGCACACATAAGCACTTGTCCACATGTCTAATGCAAGTGAGACTAACGAGTAAAAAGGAACATGCTTTGAGAAGGACCGAATCACATGAGACTAGGAAAAAAAATAGAATGACTAGTCAATATCGACTGCCTAGGTAGAGTTATTATTCTTTGGAGTCACAAGTTGTTTGGAAAGAAGAAATGTTATATGTGCATAAATCACATGCACTAGCCAAATCATAATAAATTGTGCTTGTTCAATATCCAATCAAGGCAAAGGACCTAAAAATGAGGGACAAAATAGCAACCAAAGTGGTACCTAAGACTTGAAATAATCCATGAGGTAGGCACATGTGCTTGTGTAGTGGACAAGACATCTAAATGCCCACACCTATTAGAGACCCTAGTCCTTGTAGTATTGTGGACCTTGAAAACACCCCTATCCATGATCTAATTGATCAAATCATCAAGTTAGCCTTGCAATAAGTGAAAGGAACCACAAGGATGACTCCAAGCACAATGTAGAGAGTTGAGGACTTAGGAGATACCTCAGATGACTTACATGTAACATAAATTGCAACTTCCAACAAGCTACGGATTTCGATGTCTCCTCCCTAATCCTAGAGGCTATGGAAAGGAAAGTTCTAGAGTTGCAAGGGAAAGGAACAAACATTCTCAACTAACTATTGGACCTTAACAATGACACAACAAAGACACCAACTTGTGACATGCAAGTTGAGATAGAGAGTATCTATAGAATACTACTAAATGTAGGAGCAACAAGCATGTCATAGGATTCCCTCTCAAATCTTGTGCAATGATGCTTGTTTTACTACTTAGATATGATGCAAGTAGGGATCAACATTGCACAAATTATTCTAACTAGATGGAAAATATACCAAGTGCTAGAGACTAGGAAAATATCTCCTTAGTAGGGAAACTAGATAAGTATCACTCAGGGCTAGAAATCAGGGCTAGAGACCAAACAAAAATCCCCTTAATGTCATAATAGCTAGATAAGATCATGCCAAGGATGACCCTTATAGTTTTATTGAGCAATCAAGCAAGTATGTGAGGCTAATAATTTTCTTAGTGATGCCAAGCAAGTAGAAGCCTTTGAACTTTGGTTAGGAGAGAAGGGTCAAACTTGGTTCATTAGTCTTGATGTTATTGAGAAGATTCCTTCATAGTGCTCAAGGACTTATTCATTAAATGCTTCATGGATGCTAGATATGGGGATGATGTCATTGTCTAGTTCATGAGAATCGAGAAGGTAGAGGGTGAGAGCATGATACATTACATCTATAAAGTTTGGAGTCTATATAAGCAGATCCCTACCACAAAGACACCCATTGCCAAGGAAGTTGAGGAAAAATTTCATCAAGAGCATTTGTGATGAAAGAATATATGAAATCTTAGTTGGGAACTCTAAACTTGACTACTCCAAAATCAACTTTGCCCTAAAGGAGGCCATCCATGTGGACAATATCCACAGTGAATGTAGGAGAGATAAAAAGTAGCATGGATTCCATCATGATACACCTACAAGACCTATAGGACACAATGCAAATGTTAGGAAGGAGTGACAAGAACTACTTAGGATGGTTAAGTCCCTCAAAATTTCTAGAACTTACTACCAAAATGTGTAGTGTGTTCACTACAATGGAGACTACCTTGAGAGTTTCCCGGACCATGTTGATCTTGAGAGTGTCCCTGACCAGGTTGATCTTGCATAAACTATGGATGATTTGGCAATGAAATGTCACAATTTAATCCATGA
The DNA here is from genome assembly GCF_053477565.2 of Lygodium microphyllum. Lineage (NCBI taxonomy): Eukaryota > Viridiplantae > Streptophyta > Polypodiopsida > Schizaeales > Lygodiaceae > Lygodium > Lygodium microphyllum. The sequence goes on from NC_141154.1 coordinate 54,213,029, forward strand.
ACCAATTAACTAGATAGCCTCCACTTGCTCCACAACAACTAACAAGCAAATGTGGGCCTTGCTAAGAGTTACACAATATGTTGAAAATAATCCCTCAAGAATTCCTAGCCTTTAATGCCAATTTTCATGCACTTTCTTAGCAACACGCTAGTTCATTTCATCACAAAACCAATGGAAGAAGAGGAATCCATGAATCTTTTCTCTATCATTATGAAAAAGGACATTTGATCCTCATGGACTACCATCATGTATCCATTATGATGTTGGGATGAGGCCATAGCATGCCTACAAATCAAGATCCCATTCCTTGTTGAACTAAAAGTAGTTCAATTGTGTTTCCTTGAGGGGTCCCCAAACACGAGAGTAGTCTAAGGTTACTAATGTTGACCAACATTGCCTTGAATGTGGAACCACCCATATAAAAAAGGAGTTTGGGCAATAAATTTTCCAATAAACCTACAAAATATGGGCAAGTTCTCAGCCAATCAAGAGACATCTTCAAGAAAGAAATCAGGGGTTATAATAGTCATAACAGTTATAACAACAAAATGCCAACTTTTCTTACTGTCTATGCCTCTAAACAGGGTGAAAATTATGCACAAAAATAAGGGTAAATTTTCAAAGATGTGGCTGAGACAAGAGGCAAATTTTCAAGCGTTGAAAGTGTTTCTAAGCTATCCCAAAATAGTTCTAACAGCAACTTCCTTCCTCACGATAAGCTTAGGGAAATGCATGCCAAAGGATTATGTTTCAAATGTGGGGAGAAGTGGTCCCAAGACCATAAGCTCAAGTGCAAGCTAAGATTTATAAAATCAATATGGTAATCACTCAAGATGTGGAAGTCGAAGATGAAAAGGAACAACATGGCAATTTACCGCATGTTGATGCTTATCCAATGGTCGAAGAAATTCATGAATAAGAGGATGCCACTAATGAAGCATTCTATGATCTTATGGACGGGTTTCCATTTAATTCGGGTGGCACAAATAATTCTCATTTTTCCTTGTGTGCTATTTCACATCATGCATGGAGATGATGTCATGTCGCTATGTGGACACAATGTGAAAAAAGTTAGAGTGCATCATCATGCGGCTTTCTTATTAATCTAGTGAGTCATTGTCATCTTAGTCATTAGTGCTAGTGTCCATAGTATGGGTAGTTTCAAAATACGGGATTTTTGGATAAGTTTAGCCTATTTTTTATATTTTGGATATTATTTATTGTAAATATCCTAAAAATCTATAGAAAATTCTAGAATAGAGTGACGTGTTAAAAAGCAAGTGACTTTTCAACCATTTTTGGGAGATCTCATGCAAAAAATAGGGCTTTCGAAATCGTGTGGCATGCGATTGCAATTTACAAGTAGGAAACAACACTTGAACTAGGAGAAGAAAAATGAGCAATCTAGGAGAATTATGTCACTCTTTTTGTAGCCATTTCGAAAGCCTTCTTTTTGCACGAGATGTGAAAGCTACCCTGAGTAAAATATGGGCATGTAGAAAACTTCTAGAATAGGGTGACATGTAAAAAAGAAAGTGGCTTTTCAGCCAGTTTTGTGAGATCTCATGCAAAAGGAAGGGCTCCCGAAATTGTGCAGCATGCGATCGCAATTTAGAAGTAGCAAATAGCACTCCAAACTAGGAGAAGAAGAAGGAGCAATCTAGGAGAATTATGGGCAGGTGTCTTGGGCTTTTACCCCCCCTTTTGAGGCCAACGAAACCATAAGATTTTCCATTTGAGCATCAGAGAAGAAGCTAATGTTTGCTGCATGTTTTTAGTCTACCCTAAGAAAGCCCAAGGCACAGCCGCAGGAGGATCATCTCCTAGCATCCACGTAGACATCTCACCACAAGTCCAGGTTTTTCTTCCAAATTTTATTTTTCATCGTTATAATTCAATTGGGCGTAGATGATTTTTGAAAATAGGATGCATTTTTCGTCTTAAAGCTTTAAAAAAATTAATTCGCGACGGAGGAATTCTGTCATTAGTGTTTCTAATAAAATGAACAAAATAAAGTGAGCAGAAGATTGATATGCGTTCCTAGCAAGTAGTTTTTGTGCATTCAATGAACTGAACTTGGATTATTGTCCATATTTACAAACGGAATTAAGATAATGCACTCCGTTTAAGCATGGAAGTATAAAATCATGTCGCGTTGTTAGGCCATATCTTCTTCGAAATGAGTCATTATGGGAAGTGCTAAGAATCCATAAGAAAGTGCAAGGCATGAAATGATTCCAAAGTTTCACAAATTGATCAATTATTGTTTTTCAACTGCATAATTATTAGTAAAAGGTTGCTTGATTAGCATGAATCTTGTTCGCAAGTTATAGGATGATTAATTGGAATTAGGTTATAACCTAACTTATGCTTGATCTTAAATCGATAAGTTAGGGTTGAAAATCAATTTACGCGTAGACAATGAGTCATGTGTTTATGGAAATGATAGCATAATTATCTTCAAGAATTAAACAAATTGGCATAAGCCTAAACACCTAAACTCACGGAGTACTCGTTTTAGAAAGAGTTAATTCAATTCCAAAGAATTCAATAGGATTTAATACGTGACCTAGTCCCACGTATTGCTAAAACTGAAACTCCTATACCATGAATACTTGCCCACATTCACCGAATGTAGGGACAACGGAACATACTTGAGAAGTGAACTAGGGTTGTCCCTAAGAATCTTAGGCTAAAAAGATAGAACTTGGAACCCGAGGACTGACAACATCAGCCTAATGTAATTAGGAACAGATTGTTTCGTGACTCCATTTGATGGGTAGAATAGTCCCATAGTTCAATGCGACACTTGTGCATCAAGTGCAGAGTCGTATGATCTTGTGATTAGATCACAAGGGGATGGCCAATTCTCGGAATGAGGTTGGCAGATTCTTACGCAAGTTATCTTGTAAGAGGATGAATAATCATCCTAATATATCTTTTTGAGGTAAAGATAATTGCTTGGAGCAGAGGACAAACCAATAAATTGGTATAACATATGAACTTAAGGTATTGACCAAGTCGGGTTAATAGGGTATGGTCCTAACCCAAGATATAGGGGATCTTTCCAAGTCGCAAGTCATCCCGGATCGAGTGCTTGATGCATTCAAAAGAAGGATTCACTCCTTAGCAATTGGCCAAACAATAAACAACCAATGGAAATATTTGTGCTTGTACAGATTTAGGAGCACTGTTTTGCTTTGTTTGATCAATGAATTAAAGGATAAATGGATATCTAATGCTTCAGGTTGAAGGCCTGAAGGGAGTGGTAGCTTTAGTTACCCCCGACTGCCTGCCTAACCCTAACCAAGGGGGTTGTTAACCGCGTCGGGAAGGTGGGCTGAACCTGCCGCGAGAGGTCTCTCTATTGAGCACTACTTGGAGCAGGAGGATGCTTGGGTGCCAGGGGGCTCTAGCTGTAAATCCCTCACCTTTCGGGCCCTACACAAGAGGCTAACGTGACTCGGGATTGGTTCTCGAGGCCCGCATACTAGTCTACAGGCGGAATCTTGGATTGGTGATCCCTGTGGATTGCTGGATAGCCTTCGAGCGGATTGTGGATAAGCCTACGGGCTAGAATTTTTGTATTTCAAAGATAAATATGATAACCTGTTAATAAGGAACTTGTTTGACATTGTTTTTCTATGTCAAGTGATATGATTACATGAAAGAACCAGTGCCTAATGGGCTAATTAAAGAAGCTGTTTGTTACATGTCCAACTAAATATGTTAGGTAATTAGATAACTAAAACAACTTGAGGAAAGTGGGGTGGATGTGGCCATAGGTCCGTCCTACGGATGGGTGGTCCCGGTTGGCCGGGAACTTGTCTGAAATCACGATGGACAGCTAGTAGACCGTCAAAGAACGAATAACAAAAGCATTGACCTAGAGTTATAATTGATCCTGATTTACACTGTTTTAGGGAAACGGAATGGGACTATGTCTTATGGCAGAGAGGTTGAGCTTCGCATCCCTCTCGTTTCCCATTCTCCTTGAACCAAGTGCAGCTTGAATCCACTTCGAACCTGGCCTTTCTGCATAAAGTAGTTCGCTTGGGTTTGACGCTAGTTGCCGTTAGGAAATGACCAATAAGAAAAACCCTAATTCAGATCGGTCCTAAGTGGAAATGGCCGGAATACTTCCGTTACATGGCAGACGTGGAAAGCCCTAGATCGCAAACCCCGTAACATTCCATGGGAGTGCCGGGCGAAGCTTTCTAGACATCCTTTCCGATGGACTGCCAAGGCGTGTCATAAAGATAACAGGTGGACACGTTACAGTTGGTATCAGAGCGATCCAACAAGGAATTGTTTTTATGAAATCTTAATAAGATGAAGTAAAGCAAATGTTGTTGTTCCAAACATTTCCTTACTTTCAATGTTGTCTTGCATAATTACGAAGCATGGAACAAGTTCTTAGTGTTCCGAGTCATGTTTATGACTACGATGCATTCCCCTAATTATCGACAAAGGGTTGTGATGATGAACATCCTAGAGCGAATCTATAATCCATCGCCTTTGTACATGGAACGAAGATGGACGGGTGCCTAAGGAATCTACTATATAGCCGCCCACCGGTTTGCTTACCTACAGACCAACCTAAAGAGGATCAAGTGGTTGGAAGACCTAAAAGTCGTGAAGCTGTTCATTTTTGTGGAAGCTCACGTAAACTCAACTTTACATATTCGAGGTTGGAGGGTTGAGATGAACTCATATGTATATGAGGAAGAAACTCGTGTAATCCCCGCCGACAGGATTAAAGTGTTGGGATGCCATGAGAAGAATGGGTTCCAAAGGAAAGGATACCCTGAACTTCCAATGACTTACCGATTCCTGAAGATCCATGACCCGAAACCATACTATTATACAGTTCCTATAGATAAATGTAATACAACATTATTCTCCCCAAACTAAATGTAACAGTTGGCTTATCATCGCAAGAAATGTTGCATTCCGAAAGGGCTATGCCCATATAAATACAAATAAGACTTCTTTTTATCAATGTCTGATTGTGCATAAGAATTGATAAAAAGTTACGTGATTAGATTGCTTGGGTGATAGCGGAATTGAAGATGTAATATAAATCAATAACGATTATCATGTAATAACGTTAAGAAACCTTTATCCAGGCACAACCCCAGGTACAGGTTCCTAGTTCGCCTCCTACATCAAGTACTACTGTAATCCAGGAGAATAAGTTTCTTCTCAAGCAGATTAAGCCGTCTGGATTTGACGGGAGAGGCAGGTCCGTCCAAGCAGATGCTGAAATTTGGATTGAGTCCATGGAGGATTACTTTGAAGCAACCGGTATTGCACCCACCAATCAGGCTATGCTCGCTAAGCTGAAGCTCACCGGTGAAGCCAGACTTTGGTGGAAGCAATGGTGCAGGGATCAAGGGATCGTGGAAGGATTGGTTACCTAGGAGAAGCTGAAGAAAGCCATGTAGGAAAGATACTTACCACCTGCATATCACATGCAGAAAATGAATGAGTTCTACGAGCTAAAACAGCTAGGACTCACTCTTGACGCATACTACTCCAAATTCGTCTCACTTTTAAAGTATGAGCCGCAGATGGACATGACATAGCAGGTGTCCAAATTTTGTGCTAGTTTAAACCCACCAAGCGCCTATAATTCAGGAGGTGCAGTCTAGACCAAGGGGTAACAAAAATTGGTCTTATAATGACCCGAACAGAGGAGCATTCAGACCTCAGATAAAGAGAGTTCAAGGTCAGAATCATGGACAAAGAAAGAAAGCAAGAACTAACAATGTCAACAACTTTGTTCCTACTCAAAGCAATGGCCGAAACCTCCGTTGTTTCCACTGCAACGAGCCCAGTCATTTCAAGAGGCAATGTCCCAAGCTTGGAGGAGGACATCGCCAAGCACCTTTCCAAGGAACGGGCTGTGGTCAAGGAGCCGCTACCCGAGGCAGAGGAAGAACCACCTGTGTTGCCAATAGGCAAATGTGTGAAGAAGAAGAAGATCCGACCATGGAAGCAAAGTTTGAAAGGGCGACAGTCCATGCCGCTCTTCACAAGAAAGGCCCGAATCGCCAGTTCTCGATGATTCAAATACCGTCGGACTATCAAAGTAAAAGTTTCAAGACCTTGATTGATTGTGGCAGTACACATTCCTTTATCTCACCAGCTTGTGCAAAAAGACTAGGAATAGCCATAGTAGAAGCACCTACCTTGCTTGTGGAATTGGCAAATGGTCGTGAGGTTACTTGTACCATGCAAATTGCTAAGGTGGAATTATTTCTGGGAGGAAAAATGACTTCGATCAAATTCAGAGTCATGAATTTAGGTATCCATGAGTGTCTACTCGGAATGGATTGGCTTAAGCCTAATGACACCCACATTCATTGTGGGAAGGGCCAAATTTCCTTTCGAAACTCTGAAGGGGATTTGGTCACAACTCAAGGTGAGGCTGAAGTGTCAAAAATCCAATTGGTCAAAGCATCTCGGATCATAAAAGGAGTCAAAAAAGGATTACTTGTCTAGTTGATTAAGCTCAACAAGTAAGATCAGAAGCAAGAGTCTAGTGAAGGACCTTCTTGGCTAAAGGAATACGCGGATGTATTCCCTGAACAGTTGATAGAACTCCCGCCTCAAAGAGAAGTGGATCATGAGATTAAGCTAGTACCAGGAGCTGTGCCTATTGCAAAAAGACCTTATAGAATGTCTATACCGCAAGCAATTGAGCTGAAGGAACAACTCAAGCAACTGCTAGAACAGGGCTACATCCGTCCTAGCAGTTCACCATGGGGAGCTCCAGTACTGTTCCAGAAAAAGAAAGATGGAATGCTTCGGCTATGTATTGATTACGGAGGGCTGAATCAATCAACTGTCAAGAACAAGTTCCCTATTCCTGGAATAGATGAGCTTCTTGATCGTCTTCAGGGGGCAAAGATCTTCTCCAAGATTGATCTCAGGTCAGGTTACTATCAAATAAGGATCAAGGAAGAAGATATCCCAAAGACAGCCTTCAACACAAGATATGGGCACTTTGAGTTCCTAGTTATGTCATTTGGACTTACGAATGCACCTACCACCTTCAACAGGTTAATGCATGATATTTTTAGGCCATATCTTGATGACTTTGTGCTCGTCTTCTTTGACGACACTTTAGTCTATTCCAAACAGAAGGAATATCATGAATCCCAACTTCGGATTTTCCTTGACACAATGAGGGCACATAAGCTATATGCTAAGATGAAGAAGTGTGCATTCTTCAAATGTCAGATTGAATATCTGGGATTCATAGTATCAGTGGAAGGAATCTTAGTGGACCCAGCCAAGGTCAGAGATGTGCTCGAATGGCCAATACCAACAACTGTCAAAGAAATACATAGCTTTCTGGGATTGACAAGATGGTATAGGGTCTTCATAAAAAACTATGCTTTGATTGCAGCACCTCTGACGCATTTACTGAAGAAGCAAACATCCATTTTATGGTCAACTCCCGAACAAACTAGCTTCGACAGATTGAAGCAAAGTTTGGTATCAGCACCTATCCTAAAACTTCCAGACCTCAATAAGGAGTTTGAGGTAGTAAACTGATGCTAGCACACTTGCCTTGGGATGTGTGCTCATGCAAGAAGGTCACCCGGTAGCTTACTCTTCAAGGAAACTGAAGAGTCATGAGAAGAATTATGCTACCCATGATCTGGAATTGCTAGCTGTCATCCATGATGTAAAGCTTTGGAGACACTACCTGTTGGGTAACAAGTTTACTCTAGTAACTGACCATAAGAGTCTCAAATGGATCTTTATCCAGAATGAGCTCAACATGAGGCAACGTCAGTGGATTGAAGTGCTGGAGGAGTATGACTTTGAAATCAAGTACCGACCAGGAAAAGAGAATGTAGTTGCCGATGCACTTAGTCGCAAGGCATTCCTTAACTCCCTAATCTTGCAAAATCCATCAACAGCTAGATCCCTAGCTACAAAATTATCTATGCCAAACAATCCAATACTTGAGTTAGCTAGAGAGGATGCATGCCATGATCCAGCTACCAAATGATGCTAAGGGAAATCTCTATGAAGGATCAGGATCAAAAGCTGCATGCTAAGTATCATGAATTCTTTGTCAATAGTGGACTTGTCTACTATAGAACGAGGCTATGCATACTGGCAAGCCAGTCACTTAAGCAGAAGATATTGTGGGAAGCTCATGACTCCCCTTTCTCAGGTCATCCTGGTTATGCCAAGACTCTCAATGCAGTTAGAAAGAGCTACCATTGGGAGAGGCTAAAAGGTGACATTCTCAAATATGTCACCGAGTGTTTGTCTTGTCAACATATCAAAGCCGAACATGTCAAGATGCCAGGAAAGCTACAACCGCTTGACATTCCCCACATGAAATGGGAATTCATCAGTATGGATTTTGTTGTTGGCCTACCCCAAGTTCAGAGAGGATACAACTCCATCATGGTTGTGGTTGACATGCTTACTAAGGTTGCACACCTTATTCCAGTGAAGACAAACTATAAAGCCTCGGACATTGCAAGACTGTTTATCAAGGAGATATTCAAGATACATGGGCTACCAAGAAGAATCGTTAGTGATCGTGATTCTCTCTTCACATCACACTTTTGGAGAGCCATCTTTGAAGCCATTGGAACTCAACTCTGTTTTAGCACAGCTTACCATCCCCAAACGGATGGCCAAACAGAGCGAGTCAATCAAGTCATCGAGGATATGCTTAGGGCATACTGCTGTCGTGAGCCAAAAAGGTGGATTCAATACTTGCCTTTGGTTGAATTTGCCTACAATGCTTCTTACCAACAAAGCATTCAGATGACCCCTTTCCAAGCATTGTATGGTCATGACTGTCGTAGTCCCGTAAACTTCTCAGATCCAACCTTGAGGGTTGAAGCTTCAAGGCAGATGTTGGAAGAGATGGATGACCAAATAAAGTCAATAAGACAGGACATTCAAGCTGCCGAGGATAGATAGAAGGCCTATGCGGATTTGAAGCATCAAGATAGAGTCTTCAAAGAAGGAGACATGGTCTTCATTCGCATACGCCCTAAGAAGAGTTCCCTATCCTTAGGAGATTGCAAGAAGCTAAGTCCAAGGTATTGTGGACCATACAAGATCCTCAAATGCCTAGGACCTAATGCTTATAAACTGCAACTCCCTGAGAACCTAAAGGTTCATAATGTATTCCATATCAGCCTATTGAAGAAGTATGTACCTAATCCTAACCATGTATTTGATGACCAACAAGTTGTAACTAGTCAAGGAGTCCTTGAACTAAGGCCTGATAGGATCTTAGATGTTAGGGAGAGACAACTGAGATCCAGAACCTTAAGAGAATGCATCATCCAGTGGAATGATTATCCCAAAGAGGATGCCACTTGGATAGATGAAGACACTCTCAACCATCAATATCCCCATCTTATCTCGAGATGAGGACATCTCGATTCCTCCAAGGGGGAGAGAATGTTACATTCTGAGTTAGCACGCGTGAACCCTCTTTATAGCCACAAGGATAATTTCTTTAAGGCAAAATTTTTTAATTATTTCCCCTCTCCTCCAGTCGATTGTCGAGCTGGAGGAAGAAGGGAATAGCATGTGAAAGCAAGCTCCTTGCTGGAGCTTTCTTAGGCTATGGTGCATGCCCATCGACGCGTGGGGGAGGGAGGATCTTATCCCTTCCCCTTATTTAAATCACGACTGCTAGGAGGGTGAGGGGAGACCGCCGCCTGCTGTTGCTGTGAAAAAAAAAAGCCCTGACTGTGAGCAAGAAAGAGAGAGGTGGTCATCGCTGCCTCAAGTACAAGGGAGTGAAGAGTCTGGCCGTGAGAGGGAGAGGAGTGGAGAGGAAGCGCTGCGGATTGTCGCCTGGAGACCGCTGTCGTCCGTCTGCTGCCACTCAGCTGCCGTTCAGCCTGCCCTCGTCACGTCACCGCTGCCATATCACAACTAAGGCCCACCCCCCACGTGCTTCTAGAAGCTTCCAAAGCTTCCAAGGGGGGCCTTTATAAGCCCTATTCCCCCCCCAAAAAAAAGGTTTTGACCTTAAAGGTCATTTTTCCCCCCCTGAAAATTTCCTCTAGGGGCTCCCTTAGGCCCTTTTTCCACCCCCTCAAAATTCCTCCCTAAGGGCTCCCTTAGGCCCTTTTTCCCCCCAAAAGCTTTTACCTTAAAAACCTTTTTTCTCCCCCATATCTCAAATCCCCCTAAGGGCCCCTTAGTCCCCTTTTTTTTTCCCCATGTAAAAATACCCTTTTTAGCCCTGTCATTCCTTGTCTTTTTCCCCCCACACGTAAAAGAGAAGAGGGTGTTAAGGGTTTTTGTGACACCTTCTTTTCCCATACAAAAGCCCTTGTAAGGGTTCTACACCTTTTATTTCCCGTTCTTGTGAGTCTTTAAAAGGCCATTAAGCCTTTCCCATGGCTTTAATGGACCTTATTCGTGGAGGATTTTGAACACCCCCTTCCCGGTTTTTGAACCCTTTCCGTGGGTTCTCCCCTCCTCCACAAGTATCCCTTCGAAGAGCTTCTACGAAAGGAAAGAACAGAAGACTCATAAAGGACGGTGGTATTTCAAAAAGGGAATTCCCAAAGCTGCATCCATGACGGAAAGGCTGCATTTGCAATGCCTCCTAAGAAAGCCCAAGGTGCAGTCGCCGCAGGAGGATCGTCTCCTAGCATCCACGTGGACATCTCACCACAAGTCCAGGTTTTTCTTCCAAATTTTATTTTTCGTCGTTATAATTCAATTGGGAGTAGATGATTTTTGAAAATAGGATGCATTTTTCTTCTTAGTGCTTTAAAAAATTTAATTCGCGACGGAGGAATTCTGTCATTAGTGTTTCTAATAAAATGAACAAAATAAAGTGAACAGAAGATTGATATGTGTTCCTAATAAGTAGTTTTTGTGTATTCAATGAATTGAACTTAGATTATTGTCCATATTTACAAACGGAATTAAGATAATGCACTCCGTTTAAGCATGGAAGTATAAAATCATGTCGCGTTATTAGGCCATATCTTCTTCGAAATGAGTCATTATGGGAAGTGCTAAGAATACATAAGAAAGTGCAAGGCATGAAATGATTCCTAAGTTGCATAAATTGATCAATTATTGTTTTAAAAGGTTGCTTGATTAGCATGAATCTTGTTCGCAAGTTATAGGATGATTAATTGGAATTAGGTTATAACCTAACCTATGCTTGATCTTAAATCGATAAGTTAGGGTTGAAAATCAATTTACGCGTAGACAATGAGTCATGTGTTTATGAAAATGATAGCATAATTATCTTCAAGAATTAAACAAATTGGCATAAGCCTAAACACCTAAACCCGCGGAGTACTCGTTTTAGAAAGAGTTAATTTAATTCCAAAGAATTCAATAGGATTTAATACGTGACCTAGTCGCACATATTGCTAAAACTGAAACTCCTATACCATGAATACTTGCCCACATTCACCGAATGTAGGGACAACGGAACATACTTGAGAAGTGAACTAGGGTTGTCCCTAAGAATCTTACGCTAAAAAGATGGAACTTGGAACCCTAGGATTGACAACGTCAGCCTAATGTAATTAGGAACAGATTGTTTCGTGACTCCATTTGATGGGTAGAATAGTCCCATAGTTCAATGCGACACTTGTGCATCAAGTGCAGAGTCGTATGATCTTGTGATTAGATCACAAGGGGATGGCCAATTCTTGGAATGAGGTTGGCAGATTCTTACGCAAGTTATCTTGCAAGAGGATGAATAATCGTCCTAATATATCTTTCTGAGGTAAAGATAATTGCTTGGAGCAAAGGACAAATCAATAAATTGGTATAACATATGAACTTAAGGTATTGACCAAGTCGGGTTAATAGGGTACAGCCCTAACCCAGGATATAGGGGATCTTTCCAAGTCACAAGTCATCCCGAATCGAGTGCTGGACGCATTCAAAAAGAAGGCTTCATTCCTTAGCAGCTGGCCAAACAATAAACGACCAATGGAAATGTTTGTGCATGTATAGATTTAAGAGCATTGTTTTGCTTTGTTTGATCAATGAATTAAAGGATAAATGGATATCTAATGCTTCAAGTTGAAGGCCTGAAGGGAGTGGCAGCTTCAGTTATCCCCGACTGCCCGCCTGACCCTAACCAAGGGGGTTGTTAACCGCGCCAGGAAGGTGGACCGATCATGCCGCGAGAGGTCTCTCTGTTGAGTGTTACTTGGAGCAGGAGGATGCTTGGGTGCCAGGGGGCTCTGGCTGTAAATCCCTCGCCTTCCGGGCCCTGCACAAGAGGCTAACGTGACTCGGGATTGGATCTCGAGGCCCGCATACTAGTCTACGGGTGGAATCTTGGATTGGTGATCCCTGTGGATTGTTGGATAGCCTTCGGGCGGATTGTGGATAAGCCTACAGGCTGGACTTTTTGTATTTCAAAGATAAATATGATAACCTGTTAATAAGGAACTTGTTTGACATTGGTTTTCTATGTCAAGTGATATGATTACATGAAAGAACCAATGCCTAATGGACTAATTAAAGAAGTTGATTGTTACATGTCCAACTAAATGTGTTAGGTAATTAGATAACTAAAACAACCTAAGGAAAGTGCGGTGGATGTGGCCATAGGTCCGTTCTACGGATGGGTGGTCCCAGTTGGCCGGGAACTTTTCTCAAATCACGATGGACAGCTAGTAGATCGTCAAAGAACACGAACAACAAAAGCGTTGACCTAGAGTTATAATTGATCCTGATTTATGCTGTTTTAGGGGAATGGAATGGGACTATGTCTTATGGCAGAGAGGTTAAGCTTCTCATCCCTCTCGTTTCCCATTCTCCTTGAACCAAGTGGAGCATGAATCCGCTTCGGACCTGGCGTTTCTGCGTAAAGTAGTTCGCTTGGGTCCGACGCTAGTTGCCGTTAGGAAATGAACAAGAAGAAAAACCCTAATTCAGGTCGGTCCTAAGTGGGAACGGCCGGAATACTTCCGCTACGTGGCAGACGTGGAAAGCCCTAGATCGCAATCCCCATAACATTCCATGGGAGTGCCGGGTGGAGCTTTCTAGACATCCTTTCCAATGGACTGCCAAGACGTGTCATGAAGATAATAGGTGGACACGTTACATGGTCAACATGTGTTGGATGAAAGTGATGATCACAGTTTATGTTTGATGTGGTACACAATTGTCAGTATAAGTAGATTTCTATGCATTGGACTTTGAAAGAGCAGGCATGTTGCTATGTATTTGTTGATGGGTGCATTGATAGCTTGTGTATGGAGATTCAACAACCTCCAGTATATGATGCACACCCAAGACCTTATGACCCTAAAGGGGACAGTAGGTGTGATTCAAGAGTTATGCAGATACTGAGCATTTTGATCTATGATCCATGGGGATGCCTTCTTATGTGCATGATAAGCAATGAGTTGATGTTATGGGTGTTTGATCAGGTGGTGCATCGATGGCACATATCGAAGGATGTGTATGTTCAAAGGGGGTGGATGTCATATCGCTATGTGGACACAATGTGAAAAAACTTGGGGCGTATCATCATCCGACTTTCTTATTAATCTACAGAGTCAAGGTCATCTTAGTCATTAGTGCTAGTATCCATAGTATGGCTAGTTTTAAAATACAAGATGTTTGGACAAGTTTAGCCTATTTTTGATATTTTGGAAAGTATTTCTCGTAAATATCCTAAAAAGCTATAGAAAACTTCTAGAATAGGGTGACATGTAAAAAATTAAGTGGTTTTTCAGCCATTTTTGAGAGATCCCATGCAAAAAGAAGGGCTTCCAAAATCACGCGATCGCAATTTACAGGCAACAAACAACACTCCGAACTTGAAGAAGAAGAAGAAGAAGAAATCTATGAGAATTCTAACGCTCTTTACACACGATAAATTGGTAGCAAGCCACAAAGGGAATCTCAAACTATTGAATATCCACATGTAATCCCTCTTGTCGATAATGTATCTCGTCCAAACAAAGAAATTTCTCAGCCAATCATGCATACTTTTGAAAGAGGAGAACTATCAACATTGAGGGGTAATCACTACTCTTCACAAATTCATGGCAATCATACCACAAGGCCTCAGTTCATAGCAACCCAAAAGATGGTCTTAGACATGAAGAAAAACAACATAATAATCGATGGGATGATGATTATTATGGTTGTGACCCTTTCTATAAGTCTTTTTACCATCATCCTTCTAATGTGCAAAAAGAAAATGTAGTTGACAATCAAGTTCATGAAGGTGGAAGGAATGATGGGAGAAGATCAACCCATGATCTCTCAAATAAAAAGCATGTTTCAAACGGTCAACCCTCATCTCATGGTCTTAGGCAACCTAATTTTAGGAAACTCTTGGAACAAAGATTCATGGAAGCAACATTCTTATGGACAGCCATCTTACAATGAGAAGGAGTATAAAAAAAAGATCAATATCACTAATTTCAAAGGGGATAATACTTCACCTTCAAAATGGGAGGAATGGATTAACAAGCTTGGATTATACTTCACCCTTTATCCTCAAAGTGAAGAAGACAATATTTATTTTGCAGCTTTTCATCTTGAAGGTTATGCCCATACTTAGTGGTGATACATGTGTAAGATTGGGCAAGACTTTCTCACTTGGGAAGAGCTCAATCAACAAATGATTGATGTTTTTATTTCCCCTTTGGAAAAATAAAGGCTTCAAAGAAGATGGTATGTACGTACTCAAAGAGGGATGTCCATTAGAGACTACTCAAACACCTACTTGAATCTCTCCATGTACGTTGAATGCATTTTAGATTTTGCTATGCTGAATAAATATATTTTTGGTATTCTGTCTGCCCTATCATTGGAGGTGGGAGCTTAACAACCAAAAACTTTGCATGACACTATACAATTGACTGAAAGATATTCTTTGAAGTACAAGAGAGATATAGTAAATTTCTAGCAAAGGAGTTTGGGCAATAACTTTTCCAATCAACTTACAAAATATGGGCAAGTTCTCAACCAATCAAGATATACCTTTATGTGACGTACCGACCGCTAAATATAGTCGATAACGTTTGGTGGTCGTCTGGGGTCTTTCCTAGCTGCCGCCATCCACACTCCACTAGAATGTTTGGACTTTGATTAGTCTAGGTGACCCAAGGTCCACCTCATAGGGGAACGTCCTGCCTCATCTTACGAGGATCGACCTGAGTGTTTTTTGTTTACCTAACAGTCCCCTATCTTTGGCTAGCTCACGTTCGAAGGTGTCCTTCAAGAGGCTTCTCGTCCGAACGGAGAAGGGGTCACTACCCTTGGTTCATGGAGTGCAATACTTTTTTCCAATAACGGGCTCGGGTTCGTGGAACTCTAACGCGTTCTGGCACAGCCGTTGCATCGTTCCCCTAAGATAGTGATTAGCCCAGATTCTAAGACTTTGACCCTAGGGCAAGTCATTGTGTTGCCTCTTATTCTATTTTCCCTTTCAGGAAAGCACCTGACTCATCAGGTTCACCCAGCATCGAACGCCTTTCATTGGGAAAGGTCGGTCGCCCGCTTCCCTTTAAACGATGTTTTCTTTAGTTATCTAAATAGAGCATACTACCACGCTATTGAATACATAAAAACATCTTCATTAATTATCCTTTTAGCACAGTGTTCGTTTCACGTCTCTATTAATTCACGACATGAAAACAGTGAAACCATTCCTTTCAAAACATTGGATGAAAAGCATATTTATATATTGTCAATTCCGCCCTCAAAACCAGAGGTGCGTCTGCCCTACAAAACCAGAGAAGCATTTCCAACCTACATTTCTAGGTTCCAATGCAAAACCACATGGATAACAGTACGGATTTCTGCTCCGTCTTAGGATGACTACATATTCTAGGAATAAATTCCGACCAGAGCCCCCCATGGTTATGAGTCGCCATAGAAGGGAACCTTCCATACTTGACCGTCCGTCCTAGGCATTGGTCAAACGCTCTAGGCAAACCAAAAAAAATATAACCAACTCGTTCGAGCTCCAGCAGTTAAACCTAGGGGAAAGTCAACCACTAAAATTGCCCTTAATCTAGGCAAGAATATTTCCTTCCATTAGTGAAGAATCACAATCACATCCATGTTTCGAAAATCAGAAACCATCAACCACCCAGTCCTTTGCAGTTAATATTTCTTGAGCAATTAATGCTACTAAAAACAGTAATTTATAAAGTCGATTATAACTTTATCGAAAAGATTTTTCAATGACTTTGATTTTGACAGCCAATAATTTCTAGGGATTTCCATTTTCTGCTTCTTCCTTTTTGTGGCTATTTAATTTTCTATGGGAAGACTTAGCTTGATTTGTTTTGCCAATTTCCTATTTTTTCAAAATTATAGCAACCAATTCTTTTCTTTTTTACATTCTTTCCTTATGTTATTTTTTTCTAAGTTTACTAAATGAAACATTTCCTATACTTCCATATTTATATGTTTTGTCACCCAAGAGTTAGGAAATCCATTTCTAAGTAATAATCTATATTTCGTATGTCCTCTCTAGGATAGTATATGATTACAAAAGTCTTTTCATGGCCAAATCGTTAGACATTATTCTTATTTAAAGGAGTCTTTAATTCTTTTAACAATTATCATTATCATAGAAATAAGTCCTATATGTTTAAATGCTCATTGAAATCGTTAATTTTTAGTCAAGAGAATAACTCAATTTTCAATGAACTGTACTTAACTTTTAGAGATGGACTTAACTAATTTATCATTAGTTAATATTTAATATTTCTAAGGATTTTTCTAATGTCATTCTTATAAGTGTGATACTAAAATTTACGGTTAGCTCAATCATGGAAATAATTCCAATATTCTATATATGTTAGTTTCTTGATAGATTACTTTGGCAAGCTTTAAACTAGATATGATGCTAATAAGATTTTTGGCTTAACATTTTATGTGAAATTTCCTAGAGCATAATAGTTAGCATAACATTCTAATTTAGAAAATTTTCAAGCATACTTGTTTATTTTTTATTTTTTTTAATTTTATTATCCCATGTATGTATACAACTAATTTTCTAATTATTTCCAATGACTAGAACCTAATCTAACTTTAAAAATAATTATCACTAATTCTTTCTTTTTAAGAAAAATTATCATTCGATAAAAAAAAGATCACCAAAATGCTAACAAAAGAACATTTTCTTAATTTATTTAAAACTTGGTTTTGGCTAGGATTATTCGACCCTGCATTAAGTGACGGTGTTGGCGGCGTAGCCACATTTGGGGGTGATGCCACACCTCGTCTTCTTGGCGGCATGATGAGAATATTTTTGGATTTTAGAGAAAGAAGAAAATCAAGAGAAGATTTTGGCAGCGTAAGGGTATCGACGTTGCTTCTTTGATCGCCCTTCTTCACAGTAGAGGCTGTTTAGCTCCACACTCCTCCTCTTACAATGGAGGGGAGGGGTCTTATTTATAGGAGAGGAGGAGGGGGGATGTGGGATGCTGCCTGTTTAAGTAGCATCTGAGGTGTCACATGGTGGCACCATTAAAATGATGGGTGATGGGTTGATTACTTGGGTGTTAGCTTGTTAAAATTTCTTAAATTCTTTTTAAAATGAAAATGCCATGTGTAGGATATTTTCTCGTGAGGTGGTAGTTTGAGATTTTTTTTAAAAAATCGTTTTTTTATTTTAAGAGAAAATTAGAAAGAGGGTATGAGATGTCCTGATGAGGTTGGAAGTGGCTAAAATAATCCCAAGATTTTTTCTGATGAAAATTGGCTAAATTAGAGGAGGAGTACTGATGTGGCAACTTAAGAATTTTTAATCAATAAAAAAAATATTGTTTTTGAATTTTTCATGAAAATTTAGAGTATGAGAAATGAGGTGTATTGTGGAGGTTAAAAAGTATTAGGATATTTCTAAATAGTTGAAAAAATATGAGAATTAGTACTTATGTGGCAAGAGATGGGAGGAAAAGTACTCACTCTTTCTAATCATTGCTTATCTCTCTCTCTCACCATGTGTCATTCTCTTGTAAAGTCCTACTTACAATTGAACTCTTTCTCTCTTTTAGTTAACTACTCTTTGGCTTTTAGTTGGAATTAGACTAACTAGATGATTTTTCTTTTCTTTCCATTTTTTATTTTTATGCATGCATAATTACTTACGTGTTTTGTCAATGACTAAGGTGGAGTTTTTATTATAAGAAATAACGCACATACTCTATTGAAAATAGCTAGCTTGTGTTTGAAAAAACTATTCTTTTTATACATGTTCACGTGCTTTTAAGTAAATGCACAACCGTGCATCAAGTGTGAGTTTACAAGCATAAATTATATCTTTATTTATGAAATGTGCATTCACGTGTTCACGTGTATACATGTGTATATATGCCTAAGGAGAAGTTCACATGGATAACTTATCCCCACTGATTCGGTACTTTTAAGGCTTAAGTCTTTTGACTAGTGGGAGGGGGGGGGGGGGAATGTTCATGCAAGGATCAACAATTTTGCTCATGTATACAATGAAGAAAATTGCCATGGGAGATTTCTTAAATTTTTTGTGTGTACATTTTTGTGTTGTCAAGGTAGTTTAGAGGAAGAGTACTGATGTGACAACTTAGAAATTTTCAATCAATAAAAAAGAATCTTATTTTTGAAAATTTCATGAAAATTTAGGATATGAGAAATGAGGTGTCTTATGGAGGTTAAAAAGTACTAGGATATTTCTAAATAGTTGAAAAAATAGGAGAATGAGTACTTATGTGGCAAGAGATGGGAGGAAAAGTACTTACTCTTTCCAATCATTGCTTATCTCTCTCTCACCATGTGTCATTCTCTTTTAAAGTCCTACTTACAATTGAACTATTTCTCTCTTTTAGTTAACTACTCTTTGGCTTTTAGTTGGAATTAGACTAACTAGATGATTTTTCTTTTCTTTCCATTTTTTCTTTTCATGCATATATAATTTCTTACGTGTTTTGTCAACGACTAAGGTGGAGTTTTCATGATAAGAAATAACTCATATACTCTATTGAAAATAACTAGTCCGTGTTTGCAAAAACTATTATTTTTGCACGTGTTCACGTGCTTTTAAGTAAATGCACAACCATGCATCAACTGTGAGTTCACAAGCGTAAATTATATCTTTATTTATGAAATGTGCATACACGTGTTCATGTGTATACGTGTGCACATATGCCTAAGGAGGAGTTCACATGGATAACTTATCCCCACCGATTCGATACTTTTTAGGCTTAAGTCTTTTGGCTAGGGGAAGGGGGGGGTTCATGCAAGGATCAATGATTTTGCTCATGTATACAATGAAGAAAATTGCCATGGGAGATTTCTTAATTTTTTTGTGTGTACATTTTTATGTTGTCAAGGCGGTTTGTTACATCCTCTTCCCCTTAGAGAATTCGAGATGTCCTCATCTCGAGAGAAACTCTGGGTGGTCTCTCTGGAGAATGGACTCCTCGATCCATGTGGCATCTTCTTCAAGGAAGTCTTTCCATTGTAAAAGGTACTCACGGAGATTACGATTTCTGAGAGGCTTCTCTCTAATCTCTAGAGTTCTCTCAGGCTGGACTTCTAAGATTTCTTGAGTTGGCATTACAATCTTTCATGATCTAAGACATGATCAGGACTTGGGACATATTGTTTTAGAAGATTTACATGGAAAACATTATGAACTTTGAGATGAGGGGGAAGTTCTAATTTGTAGGCATCCCTACCAACACATTTGATAGTTTTGTAGGGGGGCCCACAATATCTAGGGATTAGCTTCTTGAATTTTCCAAGAGATAGAGAACTTTTCTTAGGTCGAACCCTTAAGAAGACCATCTCACCCTCCTTGAATGTGCGAGAAGTTCTCTTGGTGTTTGCATAAGCCTTTTGCTTGTCTTGAGCAGCCTTAATGTCTTGATGGATCGCTTTGGTCTATTCTTCCATTTCTTTCATCATTTTCCTAGATGCTTTGATCCTTAAGGTCGGATTTGAAAAATTTAGAGGAGACAAGCACTCTTTCCTATACAATGCTTGAAAGGGAGTCATACCAATGCTTTGTTGGTACGAGGCATTATAGGCGAATTCCACCAAGGAAAGATATTGGATCCACTTCTTAACCTCTTTGTTGTAGTAAGCCCCTAAATGTCCTCCAGTACTTGATTGACCCGTTCAATTTTCCCATATGTTTGTGGATGATAGGCAGTACTAAAGCACAATTGGGTTCCAATAGCCTGTAAGAGACAAGTCCAGAATTTGGACGTGAACAGTGAGTCTCTATCACTAACTATCCTTTTTGGCAATCTGTGCAGTTGAAAGATCTCCTTGACAAATAACCTAGCAATGTCAGATGCTTTGAAGATAGTCTTTACTAGGATGATATGAGCAACCTTTGTCAACAAATCTACAACTACTAGGATACAATCATAACCTCCTTGCACCGTAGGAAGGCTAACTACAAAGTCCATACTGGTACATTCCCATTTCATTTGTGGAATGTTGAGTGGATGTAACTCTCTAGGAAGTTTGATCCTTTCTACCTTGATTCGTTGGCAACTCAAGCATTGAGTCATGTACCTTAGAACATCAGCTTTCATTCCTAGCCACCCAGTGATAGCTTTTCCTAACAACGTTGACAGTCTTAGCAGGGTTTCCAGCTACGGGACTATCATGGGCTTCCCAAAGAATCTTCTTTTTGAGGTCCCAATTGTTAGGCACACATAGCCTATGCTGATAGTACAATAGCTCTCCTTCAAGGTGATAATGTTTGTATCTGATCTCTAATTTTGAACCATCACCTCCTGCTTTGATAGTCTCTTTTAACTCCAGATAATCTATGTCATTGGGAATCTCTGCAGCCACTATTTCCAAGATGGGATTGCTTGGCATGGAAATTAGGCTAGCAAGAAATCCTCAGTTGCTAGGATATTCTAAAAATAAAGCATTGAGGAATGATTTCCTACTCAAGGCATCAGCTACCACATTTTCCTTTCCAGGGCGGAACTTGATCTCAAAATCAAATTCCTGAAGCACTTCAATCCATCTCCTTTGTCTCATGTTCAAATCTGGCTGTGTGAAGATCCATTTAAGACTTTTGTGATCAGTCACAAGTGTGAACCTTCTGCCCAATACACAATGACGCCAAAGTTTCAAGGCATGGATGACTGCTAAAAGCTCTAGGTCATGCATAGCATAATTCTTCTCATAAGGTTTTAGCTTTTGAGAAGAATACGCGATTGAACGACCTTCTTGAGTAAGGACACATCCCAATGCCATGATACTTGCATCTGTGATGACCTCAAATTCCATTGAGAAGTCCAGCAACTTTAGGATAGGAGTAGTGGTGAGACACTTTTTTAGCTTATCAAAGCTTTCTTGCCTTGTTCTGTCCATACAATCTTAACTTGCTTCTTGAGCAGCTGAGAGGTGCTGTAATCAAAGAATAATCCTTGATAAAAATCATGTACCACCCTGTCAAACCTAGAAATCCTCTTATTTCTCTGACGTTTTGAGGTGGTGGCCAATCTTGGACATCCTTGATCTTTGCGGGATCTACGGATATTCCTTCCTTTGAGACAATGAATCCCAAGTATTCTATCGTCTTCTTGAAGAAAGAAACCTTCTTCTTCTTAGCAAAGAGCTTATTCTCGCAAAGCAGTTCGAGAACAATCCATAGATGAACTGTATGTACTTCTTCTTCCTTGGAGTAGGTGAGGATGTCATAAAAAAATGTGAGTACAAACTCATCTAAATGGTGTTTGAAGATATCCTGGACCAACCTGTTGAAGGTGGCATGAGCATTTGTTAGCCTGAATGGCATTATTGTGAATTCATAATGGCCATACATGGTATTAAAAGCTGCTTTGGGAATGTTCTCTTCTTTTATTTGGATCTGATAATATTTAGATCTCAGGTCAATTTTTGAGAAGATCACAGCTCCTTGTAATCTATCCAGCAATTCATCGATTCAAGGAATTGGATATTTATTTTTTATTGTAACCTGATTCTGACCCCTATAGTCAATGCATAATCGAAGGGTTCCGTCCTTCTTCTTCTGGAATAGGATAGGTGCACCCCAGGGAGAATTATCAGGATGAATGAAGCCTTGCTCCAACAATTGCTTCAACTGCTCTTTCAACTCAATAGCTTCAGGTATCGACATCTTGTATGGTCTTCTTGCCCACTGGTTCAGCTCCAAGGATTAATTTTATTGCATGGTCTCCAGAAAAGGTACTTCATGTTCATGATGGTTCTCTATTCATCGTTGATTCAGGTGCCACTAGAAACATGACATACCAATCGCAGTGGCTTCACAATTATCATTCTCTTCCTGTCAAGAAGTTTGTTTACCTTGCGGATGATACGACTTGTCAAGTCAAAGGAGTGGGTGATTTATATCTGGGGACTGTTTCATCCACTAGAATATTAAGAGAAGTTCTTCATGTTCCAAATTTGCAAAGAAATCTTCTTTCTGTTGCTCGTCTAGTTGATCTTGGTTTGTTTGTTGGCTTTGATCATAATCAATGTCATATAGAGAAAGATGGACATACTATAGCAGTGGCTCCTTGACATGGTAATCTATTTGAGCTGTCATTGAACGATACAGTTGCAAATGTTGTTATTGCCCCTGGAGATACAGATTGCAAATTATGGCATCAACGATTTGCACACTCCGATTTTGCCAAAATTCTTGATCTTCATCGTCATGGTCTTGTGCAAGGTATGGATCTTAAATCTCATCCATGTATGGGAATATGTGAGTACTGTGTACTTGGAAATCACCATCATTTGCCTTTCCACACTTCTACTTCATCACATTCCTGTGCTCTCTTGGATTTGGTTTATACCGATATTTGCGGTCCTTTTTCTGCCTCAAAGTCTCAATATCGATATTTTATAACTTTCATTGATGATTTCTGTGATATTTGTGCTGAAAATATATTATGAGGCTGTGTGAATTCTTGGGCAAAAGACAATGCCGGCATTGGGTCACGGACGGTGCAAATTTAAACACGATGTATCATAATCTCCATTGGTAGAACCAAGACTATGGTTTAATGAAACTGCATATTTCCATGAGAACCTCCTCTTGGTAGGAGGCCAAAAGGATAATTGTTGGAATTATGGTAAATTTTTTTCTTCAAAATTATCCCCCAGCCGACTGCCGTGCTGGAGGAGAGGGGTATAGCAAGGATGATTAAGCTCCTTGATGGAGCTCGCAGAGGGGTGTAGGGCCATGCGTAAGGCCACGTGGGGGAGGGAGGTTCCCCTCCCTTCACCCTATAAAAACCCCCTGTGGGGGGGTGAGTATGAGGAGGAAGGCGGTGATAATCGGACGTTGTCGTGTGAAGAGGGAGAAAACCATAACGCTGTCAGCGTTATGGTTTTCTCCCTCTTCACACGACAACGTCCGATTATCACCGCCTTCCTCCTCATACTCACCCCCCCACAGGGGGTTTTTATAGGGTGAAGGGAGGGGAACCTCCCTCCCCCACGTGGCCTTACGCATGGCCCTACACCCCTCTGCGAGCTCCATCAAGGAGCTTAATCATCCTTGCTATACCCCTCTCCTCCAGCACGGCAGTCGGCTGGGGGATAATTTTGAAGAAAAAAATTTACCATAATTCCAACAATTATCCTTTTGGCCTCCTACCAAGAGGAGGTTCTCATGGAAATATGCGGTTTCATTAAACAGTCTCGGTTCTACCAATGGAGATTATGATACATCGTGTTTAAATTCGCACCGTCCGTGACCCAATTCCGGCATTGTCTTTTGCTCGAGAATTCTCACGGCCTCGTAATATATTTTCAGCAGAAATATTACATTCTCTCCCCCTTGGAGGAATCAAGATGTCCTCATCTCGAGATAAACTGGGGATATTGATGGTTGAGAGTGCTTTTATCTATCCACGTGGCATTCTCCTCGGGATAATCTTTCCACTGAACGAGGCATTCTCTCAAGGTTCTGGATCTCAGTTGTCTCTCCCTAACATCTAAGATCCTATCAAGCCTTAGTTCAAGGACTCCTTGACTAGGCATTACAACTTGTTGGTCATTAAGTACATGGGTAGGATTAGGTACATACTTCTTCAATAGGGTGATATGGAATACATTATGAACCTTTAGGTTCTCAGGGAGTTGCATTCTATAAGCATTAGGTCCTAGGCACTTGAGGATCTTGTATGGTCCACAATACCTTGGACTTAGCTTTTTGCAATCTCCTAAGGATAGGGAACTCTTCTTTGGGCATACGCGAATGAAGACCATGTCTCCTTCCTCGAAGGCTCTATCTTGATGCTTCAAATCCGCGTATGCCTTCTGTCTATCCTTGGCGGCTTGGATGTCTTGTCTTATTGACTTTATTTGGTCATCCATTTCCATGCCTTGCAAGTTCCTATGGATTAATAGCAACCTTCTTTTAATGAATCATTTTGAAGGAAAGATGCCTAATAATGCGACATGTGACTTATTCTTTCCATGCCTAATCGAATAATTTTGACTTTATAAAGATGATCTTTAGTTTATCTAAATTCGTTACTTTGTGATGCATAAAAACCACTTGCTAGGAATGCATAGAGATCTTATGCTCTTTGTTTCATTTGTTTATTTGAAAAATACAAATGACTGATTCTTTGATCGTAAGCTATTTCCTTTAATTTATCCAAAGTATTTCAATCGAAAAGAGTGCCTCCTAATTTTCGTAAATGAATCATGCACAATTGAATTATTACAACGTAAATCAAAATTAGGAAGAAAAACCTGGACTTGTGGTGAAATGTCCACATGGATGTTAGGAGATGATCCTCCCGCAGTTGCGCCTTGTGCCTTCTTAGGGGCCATCGCAAATTCGGCCTTTTCACCTTGAACGCAGATTTATGATCTTGGCCGTCTCCTTCGCATGCGAAACTCCCTTTGTGATTCGGCTTCCTTGATCGATTCCACCATCTTTCAGAATCGAGATTTAGAAGGCTTTATAGGCTCCCTCCTCGAAGTAGTGATTTCACGATTTGGACTTTTCAATCGTCAAAATTAACTTTGGGAAAATGTAAGGGAAATGGAATTTGGAAATCCTGGATATAAAAGGGTTTCATGAAAAAGGATATAATGGTTTTAAAAGCCTTGTGTGGGAAGGGTTTTTTTTTAAAGAAAAGAACTAGGCTATGGTGGGATTTTAAAAGGGAATACAAGGGGAAAAGGGATGCTTAAAAACCCGGGGGTAAAACTCGCTTGATAAGGCCTATGGAAGCCCAAGGAAGGTAATTTCGAATGGGCTTTGTGAAATGCTAAAAGGGGGCAAAAGGGTTTAATTCCCTTACGATCAAGTCATGACTAAGGTTCACACTTGGGTGGGAATTTCAAGAAGAAGGGACTAAGGTAGAAATTTCGAGGAGAAATGGGACTTAGGTGGAAACCTCACGGAAAGGGGGTTAGGTGGAAATTGCAAGGGAATGGATATGGTTCTTAAGCTGCATGAAGTAGATTAAACTCTAGTCAATTGACTTAAATCTCAATCAGCTAAGTAAATAGTTACCAGAGGTTTTGTAATGCTCATTCAGCATACGAATATCTCATTTAGAAAAGAAGTTAGAAAAAGCTACATGGTTCAAACATAAAACCCTAAAGCTTAGTAGCATGAAACTTGATTGTATGTTATAGAAGGATCATTAGGAATTATGCCATAACTTAGCATATGCTTTGAAAAGTTAGGTTTTGTAAATCTACTCATACATAGGCAATGAATCATGTGATTATGAAATTAGTATCATAAATATCTTCAAGAATAGACAAGTAAATTGGTTAAGCTAAACACCTAAAACGCAAGGGACTCGCTTAGGAATGGTTAAATCGATGCAACATATCCCAAAGTGCTAACTAGGGTTAGCACGTTCAGGACATGACCTAATCACTCTTATTGCCAAAGCTGAAACTCTTATACCTAAAGACTTGCCCACATTCACGAAATGTAGGGACAATATGACGTACTTGCGAGAGACGATCTAGGGTTTCTACCCTAAGGATCGCTCGCTAAAAGGATGAAACTTGATTTGAATTTGAAACCTTAGGACCGACAATGTCGGCCTAGTGCAATCAGGAACGGATTGTTATGAAGACACCCTAACCCTGTTTCCTATCTAATCATGATACCGTGATTAGAAGACATCATTCGATGGGTAAAATAGTCCCATAGTTTTGATGTGACCCTCGTGCAACAAGTTGCAGAGTCGCATGATCTTGTGAAATGATCACAAGGGAATGGCCAAATTCCTCGAAATGAGATTGGAAGATTCTTACGCAAGTTTATCTTACAAGAGGATGAATAATCATCCTGATATAGTACCTTTCTTGGGTAAAGTGACCAAGATACGGGGATTAGATATTTTCTTGCAAAAGACCAATCAGTAAATTGGAATAACATATTTACTGCTAATAGAACTTAAGGTATTGGTTAAGTTGGGTCAATAGGGTATGGCCCTAACCCAAGGATATAAGGGTTAACAAACAAACCCTTGGGAATCTTGCCAAGTCGCAATTGATCCTGGATGGAATGCTGAATGCATTCGAAAGAAGGATTCACGCCTTAGCAGTTGGCCAAATAACGACCAATATCTAATGCTTCAGATTGAAGGCCTGAAGGGAGAGGCAGCCTTAGTTACCCCCGACTGCCTGCTTGACCCTAACCAAGGGGGTTGTTAACCACGTCACGAAGGTGGACCGAACCCGCCTCGAGAGGTCTCTCTATTGAGCACTACTTGGAGCAGGAGGATGCTTGGGTGCCAAGGGGGCTCTGGCCGTAAATCCCTCGCCTTCCAAGCCCTGCACAAGAGGCCAATGTGACTCGGATTGGATCTCGAGGCCCACATACTAGTCTACGGGCGAAGTAATCCCTGTGGATTGCTGGATAGCCTTCGGATGGATTATGGATAAGCCTACGGGCTGGATGTTATAAATGTATTCCAAAGATAAATATGATAAGCTATTGAAAAGGAACTTGTTTGACATTGCTTTTGTATGTCAAGTGCTATGATTACGTGAAGGAACCACTGCCTAACAAAATAATTAAGGAAGCTATTTGATGCATGTCCAACTAAATGTGGTAGGCAATTAGATAACTAAAACAACTTGAGGAAAGTGCAATGGATGTGGCCATGGGTCCGTCCTACGGATGGGTGGTCCTAGTTGGCCGGGAACTTTTCTCAATCATGATGGACAGCAAGAAGATCGTTTCAAAGGACACGAACAGTAAGGGCGCTGACCTAGAGTCTAAGTTATAATAATCCCGATTTACGCTGTTTTAGGGAAACGGAATGGGACTATGCCTTATGGCAGAGAGGTCGAGCCTTGCATCCCTCTCGTTTCCCATTCTCCTTAAACCAAGTGCAGCGTAAATCCGCTTCAGCCCTGGCGTTTCTGCGTAAAGTAGTTCGCTTGGGGTTCGACGCTAGTTGCCGTTTAGGAAATGACCATTAGGGAAAACCCTAATTCAGGTCGGTCCTAAGTGGGAACGGCCAGAATACTTCAACTACGTGGCAGATGTGGAAAGTCCTAGATCACAAACCCTGTGACATTCCATGGGAGTGCTGGGCGGAGCTTTCTAGACATCCTTTCCGATGGACTGCTAAGACATGTCCTGAAGATTACAGGAGGGCACGTTACAATTTCTCACGGTATACGCATGTCTATCTTCTTCGACATAAGTCTGAGGCTTTATCTATATTTAAACAATACAAGATAAGTGTGGAGCTTCAAACTGGATTCTCTATAAAGACTCTTCACAGTGACAATGGCGGTGAATATGTATCCAATCTATTTGATGACTTCTGTAAGGATCAAGGTATTCATCGTGAGTTTACAGTTCCTTATTCTCCTCAGCAAAATGGTGTTGCTGAGCACAAAAAATGCACTATTCTTAATGCTATACGTTGCATACTTATACACTCTGGTTTGTCTCAAAAGTTTTGGACTGAAGCACTTCTAACAGCCATTTTTATTCAAAATCATCTTCCAACAACTGCACCTGCTAGTAAAATTCCTATAACAATCTAGATAGGGAAGACACCTTTAGTCTCTCACTCTCACACATTTGGCTGCATTGCTTATATTCATGTGCCCAAGGAAACTCGACATAAGTTGCATCCTCCAGGTTTGAAGGTTATTTTTCTTGGTTATTCAGATCATTCCAAAGGTTACAAATTTTATGATCCTTCTACTCAAAAGGTTATCATTAGTCGTGATGCTATATTTGATGAGAAGACTATGGGTGGCACATGGTTGTCAAATGTTTTAGATGATACACAGTCTTTTCTTAGTGCATTTCCTTACTTGCTTTGTGAGTCTACTAATTCTGATGATCATAAACCTCCTTCACCTCCAAAGAAGATTGATGAAAATTTGGAGATATGTGTCGATCTTCCTATTGAGATAGAGCATGGATTCTATTCTATTGAATATGATGTCTTTGATGATGCTATGTTTGTCCAAGAGGATCCAATATCGTATATGGAAGCTATCAATTTGTCTCAAAGGGATCAATGGCCAGAAGCTATGCAAGCTGAGTACGATTCTTTAATCTCCAAAGGTACATGGATTCTTACTGAACTCCCCCCAAATCATGTTCCTATCAAATGTAAATGGGTTTATAAAACAAAGACCAAAGGTGGTGGCTCGTTTGATAAGTTTAAAGCACGACTTGTTGCAAAAGGTTACTCGCAGATTGCAGGAGTAGATTATCAAGAAACGTTTTCTCCCATTGCGTGCTCCACAACTGTTCGTATGCTATTGGCTTTTACAACACTATTTGATCTAGAAATTCACCAAATGGATGTTAAAACGGCTTTTCTCAATGGAGATCTTGAAGAAGAAATATATATGGAGCAACTTGAAGGTTTTATGATTGCAGGAAAGGAGCATCTTGTATGCCAACTTCATCGTGCATTATATGGATTGAAGCAAGCCTCTCGTGCTTGGTATATTAAGATTGATCAATTCCTCACATCTAAAGGTTTTGTTGCATGTTTTACTGACCCAAATCTTTACATCAAAAGGGAGGACAAATGTTTTATTATTCTTGCTCTATATGTTGATGATACTATTATTGTGTCAAATAATATTGCTTTCTTGGATGCTATGAAGAAGCTTTTATTGACTGCATTTGAAATGGTGGATCTTGGTGAGATACATTCTTGTTTGGGTATTCAAGTTCAACAACACCGACAACAAGGCATTCTTCTTCTTCGCTAGACAAAGTTTATTAATGATATTGTTAAGAAGTTTGGGTTGACAAATGTGCACTCTGCCCCAACACTCCCATTCTTTCGAGCTCTACCAAGGGTACATCTACAACACGCAATGAAGAATCAGCCATTCATCAACCTTTTTCTAATCTTGTTGGTTGTCTTCAATTTATTGGTTTAAACACAAGACCATATATTTTATTTGCAGCTAACTTTTTGGGACAGTATCTTTCTTCCCCTTCCACTATTCATTGGAGTGCTGGAAAACATATTTTTAAGTACCTCAAGGGTACTAAGGAGTTTGGTCTTATTTATCGTCATCGAGAGGATTCTTCTTTATCTTCTTCAACTTCTCTTGACCTTATTGGATATGTAGATGTTGATTGGGCAAGTTCACATTTATTCATGCGATCTACAAGTGGGAATTGTTTCTTTGTAAATGGATGTTTGGTTTCTTGGTCCAGCAAGAAACAATGATGTGTTGCGGTTTCTACAACTGAGGCCGAATATGTTGCTGCATCATTAGCAGCTCGCGAGCTAGTTTGGCTTTGACAACTACTTGTAGATTTGGGATATCCTTCATCATCTAGTACAACTCTTCGATGCGACAACCAAAGTGCTATTAGTCTTACCAAAGACTATATACAACATAGTAAATCAAAGCATATTGCTATTCATTATCATTATGTTTGACATGAAGTCAAGAAAGGTTCCATTATGGTGGAGCATTGTCCCAGTGATCAAATCGTCGCAAACATCTTCACAAAAGCTCTTAGTGAAGCTCGCTTTAGTTCATTAAGACATGCACTTGGTATTGTTCCAAGTTCTTGTCTCACTGATTGAGGCATGCATCATTGTATTCAAGAAAACTTTATAGTAAATCATTTTTGTATCATAGGTATGTGTAGGGGCTTCGGTTTTTCCCTTGTTCTCCCCAAGGGTTTTTTCACTCGTAGCCAGAGACCTTTGTTTGAGTGGGGATGTTAAAACTATATATATCATCTCTCACTTGACTTGGGTCTCACCTATATATACTAACTCTACATCAATATGAATCATTCTTTGGGAGCATGTCTTGTGTATCTCTCTCATACTCTCTCTCTCAATACTTAGATCGTTCTATGTTGCGAGTAAGAGAGGGTACCAGGCCTTAGGACACGAAAACTAGTAATATCAACAAACAAAGGGATGTAATTCTTCAAGATAGGCACTGCTACCTATCTCGTGCAACTAGTCTGCAAGGTCATATGCTATTGCAACTAAATCATAAGAAGCTAATATTACATCCTAGGCCAAGGGAGGCGAGATCTAATTACAAGTTAGATTCGATAAGAAGTCAAATAGTCGCCCTACTACAACTCTCTCTCTTGGGGACCAATTTGTCAAACTTAGGGAACTTGCGAATTGCCAAGAAGCAAATTGACCAACCGAGGACGACGGGGTTGTCCAAGATTTATTTGACTATAGTACAAGGAGACCTAAGGTAATGAAAATTGGGGACAGTAGGGTATAAACCCTAACCCAAAGAGAAAGGAAAAACAAGCAACCTAGCTTGCCAAGACCTTGGAATCTCGCCAAGTCGCAAACGATCTAGGATCGAATGCTAGGAGTATTCGGGAAGAAGGAATCACACCTTAGTAGTTGGTCGTATGAACGACCACAAAAATAAACATGATTGTACACTTAGGTACATTGTTTGAATTTCTTTGCTCAAGGAACTAATTCAAGGCAAAACACTTAATGCTTTAGGTTAATAGCTTGGAGGGAGAGGCAGGTTCAGTTACCTTCAACTTCCTGCCTGGCCCTATCCAAGGGGGTTGTTAGCCGCGCCGGGTACATGGACCGAACCCACTGTGAGAGGTCTCTCCGTGGGTGCTGCTTGGAGCAGGAGGATGCTTGGGTGCTAGGGGAGGCTCTGGCCATAAACTCCTTGCCTTCGGATCCCACACAAGAGGCCGCGAGATGGGATCTGGAGGCCCGTATACTAGTCTACCAGCAAAACTTGGAGTGGCAATCCTGATGATTGCTGGGGTAGCCTTCGGCCAAGATACTTGATGTATTTCAAGACTATGATAAATAAAGATGAGATATTTTGAAAAAAGAACTTGCTTCACATTGTTTTTTTTTAATGTCAGTGCCTAAGTTGCGTGAAGGAACGTGTGTTTAAATTGATTAATTAAGGAAGCTGCTTTTGCATGTCAAACATAATGTGGTAGGTAATTAGATAACTAAGCAACCCGAGGAAAGTGCGGTGGACATGACTTGGGTCCCCGTCCTACGGAAGGGTGGTCTCGGTTAGCTGGGAACTTTTCTCAAAAGATGTGATAACGAAACTATGAAGACCTAGAGTTAGTAGAGTTAGAATCCCGATTTATGTTGTTTTAGGGGAGCGGAATGGGACTATGCCTTATGGGCAGAGAGGTTGAGCTTTGCATCCCTCTCGTTTTCCATTCTCCATGAACCAAGTGTAGCATAAATCCGATTCGACTCTATTGTTCCTAAGCAAAGTGGTTCATCGACGCTAGCTACTTCCTAGAGACTTGGCTGATAGGAAGAAAAAGACCATGACTTCACGTCGTTCCTAAGTGGGAACGGCCGGATACTTCCGCTTCAGGGCAGGCTCGGGAAGAACTAGATTGCAAACCCTATGACATTCCTTGCGAGTGCCAGGTGGCACTTTCTAGACTCTCTTCCCGATGGGCTGCTAAGACGTGCCCCACAAGTGGACAAGTGGACACGTTACAGTTGCTATTAGAGCAAACCAACGAGATCTAAAGATTATAAGGGAACTTAATGGAGAAAAATAAAGGGAATAAGGGGGTAAACAGGGGAGGGTGAGTAGAACAGAGCAGTGTTTTCTATTGAAAACATTTCTTTACTCACTTATGAATGCTAGGTTGCAAAGTCACGAAGCATGGAGTAAGTTCTTGGTGTTTCAGGTCATGTTCATGACGGCAATGCATGCTTTGAATTATCATCAAAGGCTTGGCATGATGAATATTTTGGACCGCATCTATAATCCTTCGCCCCTGTATGAGGAGAGGAGATGGACAGAAAACTCAGGAATATACTACGTAGCAGCCTATCGACTCGCATACCTTCAGACCAACTTGAAGAGAATCAAGTGAATGGAGGATTTAAAGATCGTGAAACTATTTATCTTTATCGAAGCTCGCATAAATGCAACTTTGTATGTTGGCAGTCGGCAAGTCAAGCAAAACAAGTATGTCTATGAAGAAGTGACCTAGGTGATCTCTGCTGACAGAATCAAAGTGGTAGGGTGCTATGAGAAGAACATGTATCAAAGGAAGGGATACCCCAAGCTTCCTATGACTTACCATTTCCTGAAAATCCATATCCCCACTCCATATTATTATTCCGTCCTTGTAGCCAATTGTAACACAATCCTATTTTCCCCTAACTGATGTATCAATCAGCCTTATCCTACTTATCCAAAATAAATGTACTCAAGGGGTTATGCCTTCATGAATAAATAAGACTTTTTACAATTGTCTATCTTGATCATAAATGTTAACTAAAGTGTTAATTGATTAAATCACTTAGCTAAAAAGTTGTGCTAGTCATATTAAGGTAATATGAGAATGTATGATAAGATGTTAACATAAAGAATCTTATTTTTTAGATGCAACCCCAAGCGCAGGTTCTAAATCCGAATCCTGCACTAAGTCTGGCTGTGGCTCAAGAGAAGAAATTCCTTCTCAAACAAATTAAGCCACCCGAGTTTGATGGCAAGGGAAGGACTGTTCAAGCCGATGCCAAGATCTAGATTGAGTCCATGGAAGACTATTTTGAGGCAGCAGGAACTGCACCTGCCAACCAAGCCATGCTCGCCAAACTTAAGTTAACAAGCGAAGCGAGACTTTGGTGGAAATAGTGGTGTAGAGACTAAGCGATCTCGGAGGGGACAGTCACTTGAAATAGGCTTAAGGAAGCTGTGCGAGGGAGGTATCTGCCACCTGCCTACCGCACACAAAAGATGAATGAATTCTATGACTTGAAGCAGCTAGGATTATCCCTTGAAGCATATTATTCAAAGTTCGTCTCACTCCTAAAGTATGTACTTCCAATGGATATGACACAGCACGTGTCAAAATTCTGTATTGGGTTGAATCCACCCATAAACACTCGATTGGAATTAATGCACCCAACGGACCTACAAGATGCACTCATTCGAGCTGCTCCAATAATACAGGAGGTGCAGACCAAACCAAGGAACAACAGGATTTGGCCTTACAAGGATCAAAATAAGGGTATGTCTAAGGCTCAGACTAAGAGAGCATAGGGTCAAAATCAGGGCCAAAGAAAGAAAGCTAGAGTCAATGCTGTCAACAACTTTGTTCCAACACAAAGCAATGATCGCAACCCACGTTTCTTCCATTGCAACGAGCCTGGACACTTCAAGAGGGAGTGTCCCAAGCTTGGCAGAGGGCATCTATTGAGATGACAAGCTCAACACATGCGGACATTAATGATGGACTGCCTGGTTAGATGGGTCCACACGTCTACACTTAGCATGTCGGTGGCCATTATGACTCTCACATGGCCATTGAATCATTACTTATTATATTCAGGTTGTTACACCTATTTACAGCTGGCATAGTTATAGTGCCAATCGACTAGTGTAGTCGGTTATGCATTGTTTGACTTAGTAGGCCACTTTCCTTTATGTTGTATCTTATCTATACTTTTTGTACATTGTAAAGTGTGTGGAAGAAGAAGAAGAAACCAGCAAGAAAATGTTTTTGCCTCTATCTCTCTTCTTGCCTCTTGAGTGAGCTTCTCCTTGTGCATTCTATGTGTGTTTGGCGTCGCAGCTCAAGCAAGTCCCCCCACCACACGATTCTTGACATGGTATCAGAACCGCGCCACTGAGAGAGGCTGATTTCGAAGGCTGAAGTGAAGGAGAAGAAGCAAAGTTCGAGCAAGCAAGCCACGGGTAAGAAGCTCTCCCATCCTTCCACTCTCTCTCTTGGATAGTGCCTGTGGAGCCACCGGAAGCAGGGTCGAGCAAAAATCTCAGATTGCTGTGAGATTTGGTGTGCAAGTAGATCACTGTATATTCTGCAGATAAGCCTTGTAGGGCATTATCATAGTTATTTTGGGCATCTGAGGCCATTTCAGGCCCCGTTTTAGAGCCGCAAGGTTGCGGACAGCAGTTTCAGGGTACACTGTGATTTCGGCTGTATTGATCGAAAGTGGGTGCACAGGTTACAGATTGCGAATCTGTAATTTTTGAGGTGTTTGCAGGAAGTAAAAATAAGTTTTATCTGTAAACAGGTTACAAATTACATGTATTGTTGATGAGCAATCAGTGAAAAAGGTTGCTTGGTGTATTACTGTGCACGTGTTGTGGAAGATTGCAGAAGACTAGCTTGCTGTGTTATATCCTTGTTTGTGATAATAGCAGAGAACAGTGGAAATCCCATTATTGAGAAGCTTGACAATAACAACTACCCTTCATGGAAGTTCCGTGTGACGAACTTCCTCATTGAAAAGGGCCTTTATGAGTTTGTCTGAGGTGAAGAAAAGGAGCCAGAGCTGGGTATCCCTCTGACTGCAGATGAGTTAAAAGCATGGAAAGAGTGGAATGCGAAAGACAAAAAGGTGATGTACTGGCTATCTGCAGTAATTGATAATACTATGCTGGGACATATCAGGAATGCAGAAACTTCACATATAGCTTGGAAAATTCTTGAGAGCATGTTTTCAGTAAATACAAAGGCATGAAAGATTCAACTCAAGCAAGAGTTGAATGCCTTGAAGAAAGGAAAAAGGTCTGTCAATGAGCATACAGATATTTGGGGGCCTACACAAAATGTATCTCTTGGAGGCAATTCATACTTTGTCACATTTATTGATGATTGTTCTAGAAAGCTGTGGATATATTTTATGAAGGAAAAGAGTCAAGCGTTTGAGCACTTTAGAACTTTCAAGGCTGCAGTTGAAAGAGAAACAAGCTTGAAAGTAAAGTGCTTGAGGTCAGATGGAGGGGGAGTGTACCTCTCGAATGAGTTCAGTGATTTTCTGAGGTCTCATGGGATAAAGAGACAGTTCACATGCAGGTATATCCCACAGCAAAATGGGGTTGTAGAAAGGAAAAATAGGCATATTGCAGAAGTTGCACGCGCCTTGATGGGGCTGAAAAGAATATGCCTAAGCATTTTTGGTCTGAGACTGTTCATACTGCTGTTTATATTATGAATAGAACTCCCACAGCTACAGTTCATGATATGACCCCCGAAGAATGTTTTACAGGTAAGAAGCCTGATGTCTCACACTTGAAAGTGTTTGGCTGTATTGCATATGTTCATGTGCCAGATGAGTTGCGGAAGAAACTGGATCCAAAAGCTGAAAAGTGTGACTTTGTTGGATACTCTTTAGAGCAAAAAGGGTATCCCTGTCACATGTAAGTTCAGAGTGAGCAGGGATGTCATCTTTGATGAAATGAGCAGTTGGTATGTATCTAGTGTGATGCATTGGATGATGATGATGATCATGACACTCATGTGCAGGCTGAAAAGCAAGAATCACTGACTCTTAGTGGACCAGAGACATCATCTGGTAGTCCTTGGTCTGGGAGACTAAGGAGTAGCTCTACATCTTCAGGTGCATCTAGTAGCACTATAGGTAAAGACAAAGGAAAGAATAAAGTGTTAGATGGCATTGATGCAATTCTTGATGGAGACTCCAGTGGCTCAGAGAGCTTGGATGATGAGCTTGGCATTCCTTCAGTGAGAACTCCAGGTGTGCAGAGAGCACGCGTCAATGCAAAGACTCCATTGAGTGATCCAGTGGTATGCAGGTCTAGCAGGGTGAGATCCATGTTAACAAATTTGGTTTTGAAGGCTATGCAGCTCACCATTATGCTTATATGGTGAAAATGATTGAGGATGTTGAGCCCACATGTTTTGAGGAGGCTGTTGGTCATGCTCATTGGGATGCAGCAATGGATGAGGAGATGGCTGCATTAGAGGACAATAAGACTTGGGATCTAGTATCATTGCCGAAGGGCAAGAAAGCTATTGGATGTAAGTGGGTTTATAATATTAAGCACAATGCAGATGGTTCTATTAGTAGGTACAAAGCTAGGCTGGTTGCAAAAGGCTATGCCCAGACATATGGCATAGATTATGAAGAAACCTTCAGTCATGTTACTAGGATGGAAACTGTCAGATGTGTGATTGCTTTGGCAGTAGCCAAAGGTTGGAGGTTGCAGCAAATGGATGTGAAGAATGCCTTCTTGCATGGTGATTTGCAAGAATAAGTGTATATGGATCAGCCAGCAGGTTATGAAGATTAGAGCATCCCACGTATATGTGCAGGTTGAAGAAGGCGCTCTATGGGCTCAAGCAAGCACCTAGAGCATGGTCTAACAATATCAAAGAGTATCTTGTCAATTTGACTTTTATGTTTCTGATGTTGATCACTCACTTTATGTGAGAAAGGGAGATGCAGGTTTGGTCATCATAGTCATCTATGTGGATGACTTGATTATTACAGGTGATAGTGATAGTGGGACTGCTGAAGTCAGGGACTTTTTGAAGAAGCAAGTATGGTATGATAGCATGCAAACCACTTTCAGCCCCGTTGGAGCAGAATATAAAGTTGAGTGCTGCTGTTGGGGATGAGATAGAAGACCCTACTATGTTCAGGAGGATAGTGGGGAGTTTGATCTACATGAC
Source organism: Lygodium microphyllum (assembly GCF_053477565.2). Taxonomy (NCBI): domain Eukaryota; kingdom Viridiplantae; phylum Streptophyta; class Polypodiopsida; order Schizaeales; family Lygodiaceae; genus Lygodium; species Lygodium microphyllum. The sequence goes on from NC_141154.1 coordinate 54,249,918, forward strand.
CATTACAAGGCCAGACTTGAGCTATGCTGCTGGTCTTGTGAGTCAGTTTATGCAAGTACCTAGAAAGCCACATTTGGATGCAGTCAGACGCATATTGAGATATGTGAAGTCCACATTACATTATGGACTTTTCTATGAGGCAGGTACAGATGCATAGGCGTTTGGATACATAGATGCAGATTGGGCTGGTAGTATGTCTGATAGAAGATCTACCAGCGGATAGATGTTCTCTCTTGGTAGTGCAGCAGTTACTTGGAGCAGCAAAAAGCAATCTATAGTTGCTTTGTGGAGTACAGAGGCTAAGTATAGAGGTGCTGCTATTGTAGCATGTGAGGTAGTATGGCTGCAAAAGTTATTGGCTGATTTATATGTGTAGGTGGAAGGTCCAGTTGTCATTTATTGTGACAACATGAGCAGTATACAGTTGGCTAGGAACCCTGTGTTCCATGCATGGACAAAACATATTGAGGTACACTACCACTTTGTGAGAGAGAAGGTACTAGCAGGTGAGATTGTCTTGGTGTATGTCAGCACACAGGATCAAATAGCTGACATCTTCACAAAGGCATTGGGTACAAAGAAGCTTCAAAAGTTTCGAAGCTTACTTGGAATTGCAGAGATGCAGTTGAGCTTGAGGGGGAGTGTTGAGATGACAAGCTCAACACATGCGGACATTAATGATGGACCGCCTAGTTAGATGGGTCCACACGTCTACACTTAGCACCTCGGTGGTAATTATGACTCTCACATGGCCACTAACTCATTACTTATTATATTCAGGTTGTTACACCTATTTACAGTTGGCATAGTTATAGCGCCAGTCAATTAGTGTAGTTGGTTATGCATTGTTTGACTTAGTAGGCCACTTTCCTTTATGTTGTATCTTATCTATAATTTGTGTACATTGTAAAGTGTGTGGAAGAAGAAGAAGAAAACAGCAAGAAAATATTTTTGCCTCCATTTCTCTTCTTGTCTCTTGAGTGAGCTTCTCCTTGTGCATTCTATGTGTGTTTGGCGTTGCAGCTCAGGCAAGTCCTCCCACCACGTGATTCTTGACAGCATTGCCAGGGGCAATTCCAAGGTCAAAATAGAGCCGCTCATGGCCAAGGAACCACCATTATGGCCAAAGGGAGAACCTCCAATGTTTCCACCAAGGAGCTGGACAACGAAGAAGATCCATCCATGGATGCTGACATTGAGAGGGCAACGGTTCATGCCATGCTTCACAAGAAGGGTCCAAATTGCCAATTCTCAGTGATTCAAACTCCATCAAAATATTAAGGTAAAAGCTTCAAAACCTTGATTGACTGTGGCAGTACACATTCCTTCATTTCACCAATCTATGCAAAAAGATTAGGGATAGCCACAATAGATGCATCTAATTTACTTGTGGAATTAGCAAATGGTCGTGAGGTCACTTGTACTAGGCAAACTGCTAAGGTGAAATTCCTACTAGGTGGAAAGCTAACTTCAATGAGATTCAGGATAATGAACCTAGGTGTCCACAAATGTTTACTCGGAATGGATTGGCTAATACCCAATGATGCCCAAATCCACTATGGGAAGGGCCAAGTTTCCTTCCGCAATTCTGAAGGGGAACTAGTCACGACTCACGGTGAGGCTGGTAAGACAAAAATACAATTGGCAAAAGCAACATGGATAATAAAAGGTGTTCAAAAGGGTCTACCTGTCTATCTGATTAAGCTGAATAAGCTAGATTAGAATCAAGAATTTGGAGAAGAACCTTCATGGTTAAAGGAATACACAGATGTATTCCCTGAAGATCTGACGGAACTTCCTCCCCAAAGGGAAGTCGACCACGAAATCAAACTTTGCCAGGAGCTGCACTGGTTGCAAAGCGGCCATATAAAATCTCCATCCGAAAGCTATCGAACTGAAAGAGCAACTCAAGCAACTGTTAGATCAAGGCTACATCCATCGTAGCAATTCACCATGGGGAGCTCCGGTGTTGTTCCAAAAGAAGAAAGATGGAACGCTTCACCTATGCATTGACTATAGAGGGTTGAATCAAGCAACCTTTAAAAATAAATACCCCATTCCAAGAATAGATGAATTACTTGACCGTCTTCAAGGGGCAAAGATCTTCTCAAAGATAGATGTCAGATCTGGATATTATCAGATAAGGATCAAAGAAGAAGATATCTTGAAGACTACATTCAGTACAAGGTATGAACACTTCGAATTCCTAGTGATGTCATTCGGGCTGACAAATGCTCCTGCTACCTTCAACAGGTTAATGCGGGATATCTTTAGGCCCTATCTTGATGACTTCGTACTCATCTTTTTTGATGATACCCTAGTCTACTCAAAATAGGGAAAGGACCATGAACCCCAGCTTCACATTGTTCTTGAAACAATGAGAGCACACAAGCTTTATGCCAAGAAGAAGAAGTGCGCATTTTTCAAGCGACAGATTGAATATCTGGGATTCATTGTATCAGCCGAAGGAATTTCAGTAGATCCAGATAAGGTCAGAGACGTTCTGGAATGGCCAACACCAACTTCTGTCAAAGAAATACGTAGTTTTCTTGGGTTGATAGGGTGGTATAGAATTTTCATCAAAGATTATGCTTTGATTGTAGCACCTCTAACTAATCTACTAAAGAAGCAAGTAGCAATTGTATGGTCACCTGTTGAACAGACCAGCTTTGACAAACTAAGGCAAAGCTTAGTATCAGCACCCATCCTACAACTTCCTGATCTTAGTAAGGAGTTTGACGTGGTAACTGATGCTAGTGCACTTGCTTTAGGATGTGTACTTATGTAAGAGGTCATCCCATAGCATATTCTTCAAGAAAATTGAAGAGCCATGAAAGGAATTATGCTACCCACGACCTGGAGCTATTGGTTGTCATCCATGCTCTCAAACTTTGGAGACATTACTTGCTAGGTAACAAATTTTCCTTAGTAATGGACCACAAGAGTCTTAAATGGATTTTCATCCAGAATGAGCTCAATATGAGGCAACGTTGATGGATCGAAGTGCTGGAAGAATATGATTTTGAAGTCAAATATAGACCTGGAAAAAAGAATGTAGTTACCGATGCACTTAGTCGCAAGGCATTTCTAAATTCTCTCATTTTGCAAGATCCATCAAGAGCAAGGTCTCTAGCCATAAAGGTATCAATGCCAAACAACCTGATTATTGAGCTAGCAAAAGAGGGGGCATATCATGACCCAGTCTATCAGAAAATGCTAAGGGAGATCCCCATCAAGGATCAAGACCCGAAGCTAAAGACACAGTATCAAGAATTCTCCATCAATAATGGACTTGTCTACTTTAGGACAAGGTTATGTATCCCCGCAAGCCAGACTCTCAAGCAGAAGATACTTTGGGAAGCCCATGACTCCCCCTTCTCAGGGCATCCTGGTTATGCCAAGACCCTTAACATGGTCAGAAAGAGCTATTTTTGGGAAAGGCTCAAGGGAGACGTACTCAAATATGTCATGGAATGTGTGTCTTGTCAACACATTAAGGCAGAACACGTTAAAATGCCTGGGAAATTGCAACCACTTGACATTCCACAAATGAAATGGGAGTTCATTAGTGTGGACTTTGTTGTTGGTTTACCCCAAGTTCACGGAAGATATAACTCTATTTTGGTTGTAGTAGATATGCTCACCAAGGTCACACATCTCATCCCTGTCAAGATGAACTATAAAGCTTCAGACATCGCAAGCTTATTCATCAACGAAATATTCAAGCTTCATGGGTTACCAAGAAGAATCATTAGTGATCGTGACTCTCTTTTTACATCACACTTCTGGAGGGCTATCTTTGAGGCTATTGGAACTTAACTCTGTTTCAGTACAGCTTACCATCCCCGAATTGATGGTCAAACAGAACAAGTCAATCAAGTCATTGAAGATATGCTTAGGGCATACTGTTGTCGCGAACCCAAAAAGTGGATTCAATACTTACCACTAGTTGAGTTTGCTTACAATGCTTCTTACCAACAGAGTATTCAGATGACCCCTTTCCAAGCATTGTATGGGCATGATTGTCATACCCCTTTAAACTTCTCGGATCCAACTTTGAGGGTAGAAGCTTCAAGATAGATGCTGGAAGACATGGATGATCAAATCAAATCAATAAGATAAGACATCCAAGCTGCCAAGGATAGACAGAAGGCCTACGCTGACTTGAAATGGCAAGATAGATCCTTCATCAAAGGTGATGTGGTCTTCATCCGTGTATGCCCTAAAAAGAGTTCACTGTCCTTGGGAGAGTACAAGAAGCTAAGTTTGAGGTATTGTGGACCTTATAAGATCATCAAGTGCCTAGGGCCTAATGCTTATAGACTACAGCTGCCCGCAACTCTAAAGATTCATAATGTATTCCACGTTAGCCTATTGAAAAAGTATCTACCTAATCTGAATCATGTACTTGATGATCAGCAAATTGTAATGCCTAGCCAAGGAGTCCTTGAGCTATGGTCTGATAGAATCCTAGATGCTAGGGAGAGGCATTTGAGATCAAGGACCTTGAGAGAATACCTCATCCAATGGAAAGATTTTCCCGAAGAGGATGCCACCTAGATGGATGAAAATACCCTCAACCAAAAATACCCCTAGGTCTTCTCGAGATGAGGACATCTTGATTCCTCTAAGGGGGAGAGGATGTAACATCTCTCCCATGCCTCCCCCATGAGAACCCCCCCTTTTTAAAATTTTTTAAAATTAACTCAAATTTTTTTACCTCTCTCTCTCTCCCTGCCGAGAACATGTCAGGGAGAGAGAGAGAGAGAGGGAGTAAGACTGGGAGAGGGGGGCATGCCCCCAGGTGTAGGGGTGGTGGCCGTTAAACAGCCGTCTCCCCCCTCATGAACCACCCCCTCCCCACTATTTAAGGGGAGAGTCCCCACCCCCCTCGGTGTTTAGCAATGCCAACCCCCTGCACCACCTGACATGCAACAATGCTGCCGCCCCCCTGCTCTACCTGGGCTGCCAGGACCGCCGCCACCCTCATCATCATCATTTTCATCTCCATCACAATGCTGTAAGGGCCCCGTCAGAAAACAAGAAATTAAAAAAAAGCTTCTTAAGAAGCTTCCTAGAAGCTTCCACAAAAAAGCTTCTTAGGGGGTGTTTCACCTACACACCGCGGAAGGACACAGCTTGTTTGTCAAGGGAGTTCCCTTGCGGGAAGGAAGGACTGCCAGCTTGCAGAAAATTTTAGCACACCTTATTCCCAAGTCCCAATTGCGATGGCCCCAAAGTGCCACACAAGAAGAGCACACGCGGGAGTAAGAGGAGCACATGTAGGGGTCCCCACCCAAAGCGCAAAAATCAATAATACCCCTCCTGCAGATATTCAAGTTCCAACAAATTCACCTTTTTTCATTTCCGCATGATATGGGTGCATTAAGTATAAATTCGCATAGGGAAAACTTAATTAGAACGCTTTGTTTTAAAAAAGATCATAATAATGTTCGAAAAAGTTTTAAATCGCATGACAAGGTACTTGTATTTCTTGCACCATCATGATGAAAGGTTGTTGCATTTTTGAATATATGGTTCATGTGTTAAAGGATGCACTTATGCAATAATGTCCTAGTTGCATCTGCATATAGGTTAAATATAAATTGCGATGTTCTTGTGCATTGGAAGGTTTGCATTGGGTAATTTACGCTAGAAGGAATGAATTATGTTGTACACAATGCATTTGTGCAATAAAAATCCCTTGTCACGACTGTAAATAGGTTAATTCATAGAAGGATGTTTAATTAAAGAATAGATAGCTGTTATGGAGAGGAATAAAAGAGTTATATTTTATTTAGAATTTGCATAAGCAACTGCATTCTTATTTGCGTGACTTGCATGGGAAAAGGAAAGATTATGTTTTTATAGCATCATAAATTTACGTAGCATAACTTGCATGCATAAGTAGATGTATGAAAAGAAAAAGGGTTATATTTCATTTGATGAAAAGCATATAGGATGCAATTTACATGAAATGATAGTTACATTCAATATGAAAGATAAGTTAAGTTAAGTAAAAATGTTGCTTAGTATTGCGCTTGCAGAGTTAATCCAGCATTCTCGTACTTAGATTGTTCTATGTTGCGAGTAAGAGAGGGTACCAGGCCTTAGGACATGAATACTAGTAATATCGACAAACAAAGGGATGTAATTCCTCAAGATAGGCATTGCTACCTATCTCGTGCAACTATTCTGCAAGGTCATATGCTATTGCAACTAAATCATAAGAAGCTACTATTACATCCTAGGCCAAGGGAGGCGAGATCTAATTACAAGTTAGATTCGTTAAGAAGTCGAGTAGTCGCCCTACTACAACTCTCTCTCTTGGGGACCGATTTGTCAAACTTAGGGAACTTGCGAATTGCCAAGAAGCAAATTGACCAACTGAGGACGATGGGGTTGTCCAAGATCTATTTGACTATAGTACAAGGAGACCTAAGGTAATGAAAATTGGGGACGGTAGGGTATAAACCCTAACCCAAAGAAAAAGAGAAAAAAGTGACCTCGCTTGCCAAGCCCTTGGAATCTTGTCAAGTCGCGAACGATCCAAGATCGAATGCTGGGAGTATTCGGGAAGAAGAAATCACACCTTAGCAATTGGTCGTACGAATGACCACAGAAATGAACGTGATTGTACACTTAGATACATTGTTTGAATTTCTTTGCTCAAGGAACTAATTCAAGGCAAAACACTTAATGCTTCAGGTTAATAGCCTGGAGGGAGAGGCAGGTTTAGTTACCTCCGATTGTCTGCTTGGCCCTATCCAAGGGGGTTGTTAGCCACGCCGGGTACATGGACCGAACCCGCCGTGAGAGGTCTCTCCGTTGAAGCAGGAGGGTGCTTGGGTGCTAGGGGAGGGTCTGGCCGTAAATTCCTTGCCTTCGGATCCCGCACAAGAGGCCGACATGACTCGAGATGGGATCTTGAGGCCCGTGTACTAGTCTACGGGTGAAACTTGGAGTGGCAATCCTGATGATTGCTGGGGTAGTCTTCGGGCAAGGTACTTGATGTATTCCAAGACTATGATAAATAAAGATAAGATATTTTGAAAAAGGAACTTGCTTGACATTGTTTTTTTTATGTCAGTGCCTAAGTTGTGTAAAGGAACATGTGTTTAAATTGATTAATTAAGGAAGCTGCTTTTGCATGTCAAACATAATGTGGTAGGTAATTAGATAACTAAGCAACCCGAGAAAAGTGTGTTGGACATGACTTGGGTCTATGGAACGGTGGTCCCGAGTAGCTGGGAACTTTTCTCAAAAGATGTGATAAGGAAACTGTGAAGACCTAGCGTTAGTAGAGTTAGAATCCCGATTTATGTTGTTTTAGGGGAGCAGAATGGGACTATGCCTTATGGGCAGAGAGGTTGAGCTTCGCATCCCTCTCGTTTCCCATTCTCCATGAACCAAGTGCAGCATAAATCCGCTTCGACTCTGTTGTTCCTACACAAAGTGGTTCATCTGGAGCTCGACACTAGCTACTTCCTAGAGACTTGGCCGATAGGAAGAAAAAAACCCTGACTTCAAGTCAGTCCTAAGTGGGAACGGCCGGATACTTCTGCTTCGGGGCAGACTCGGGAAGACCTAGATCGCCTGTGACATTCCTTGCGAGTGCCAGGTGGCACTTTCTAGACTCTCTTCCCAATGGGCTGCTAAGACGTGTCCCACAAGTGGACAAGCGGACACGTTACACATTCAATAACTTAGACAAACTATTCAATAGATATACTCACTTACATGTAGAGATCACATTTCTTGAGAGACACAAAAGAATATGGACAAAGGGGAACACTAGTGACACCTCAATGGCACTAATACACTCCAACAATGAGAGATCAATTACATGTAGAGATCACATTTCTTGAGAGATCCAAAAGAATATGAACAAAGGGGATCACTACTGACACCTCCATCGCACTAATACACTCTACCAATGAGAGATCAATAAGGGATAGGAACCATGCTACACACAATGAGGAATCACCAACAAGCAACAACCATTAGATTTTCCTTTGATGTGATAAAAGGAAGACAAGATAATTGACTAGGGCATTGTAATGTCCCCATTACTAAGTTTATTTTAATATGTGTATACATTCCAAAGAAAATTAATTTATGTTGTTAATGAGATATTATATGTGAGTTCATGGAAGAAAGACTTGGGAGACCCTCCCAAGACTAGCTTATTAAAATTATGTTTGTAGTATAGAACAACAAAAAGGAACTAGCCTAGTGGATAGCCACTTCGCAGTTAAGCGCAGCTGGGTGACGACACTGCCAAGATGGATGACCTCCTGGGAAGTTTTTCCTACAAGCTAGTGGGAGCTTCTCGTGCGCAGCCAATGGCAACACCGAAGCCTTCGTAGCCCGTTGCCAAGAATGCCAAGGCCAAGATGCTAAGGTCTATGCTACCTGACGATGCACCACACAGTAGTGCTCGCCCATAGATTCATAAATTTTTACCTTTGCGCTACAAAAATGGAGCTCCCTCTCTGATGTCATCAATGATATGATCAGAAACACTAAAAGAAAGTGTTCTCTCTTTGTCATCAACGATGCCATCAAAAAACTCTAAAAAGCAAGCGTCCTCTCTTTTACCCCCCTTGCAAAACTATAAATTGAGGGCTTGGGGATTACCAAGAATGGGAACAAGAGTACTATTGACAAGGAGGGACGAGACACTGATTAAGAAGGAGGAGACACTATTCCGCGAGACAAAGAAACATCATTCCATTCAACCTAAGGAAGGAGATACACTGAAGGTCTCTCATCCTCTTCTACTCTAATACAAGAAGAGAAGACACTAAAGAACTTTATCCTAGTCTATCAATTCGATTAGAAGTCAAACCTCTACTCTTGTCCCTATTCCATCTACTAGAGAGAGAGAAGTATTGCTCTTCGTGAGGCAAGAAGAACCATCTGCGAGGCCTACATCATTGAATCCCGCAATAACCATCATCATCATCGAGAGTCTTACACCCTTGCCAATTGGTATTACTATCATGTTCTTTTCTCCTATGAATCATATTTCTGTCATGACCCAAAAGAAAAAGAATTCAAAAGTGGAAATCAGTAATGACCCTACTAACGTGGAAGCAATAGTTGGAGTTGTGAGCACAGGAGTCACTAATGGAGTCATGGGCACGGATACCAACCTTTTACCAATTGTGATACCACATGTTTTTATTTAAAAATTTTATATTCAAATTCAATAGGAATAAAATAACTTTCTTAAGAAATATTGCAATCCTAGAGCATTCACTTAGTAAATTATTAGAACATCTTATAGGCTAGAAACTATTATGGGAACTATGAAAACCTTGAACTCAAGAACAATCGTGAGGAATTTTTCAAGACAGAAATATTAAGAATGAACCCCGAAGAAATTAGTCAAGGATATATTTTAATCTAGAAGATTTGATAGAAGATTTTAAGATCGGAAATATCTCTAAGATAAAGAAACTGCCAAGAAACTTGGTTGCAAGAATAAACCTTAAACTGGAAAGTTAGAGACCCCAAAATCTAGATACCTTTGGTTAAATTCCAAGGGGAAGAGTTCATTATGTGAAATTCAAGTATCAATTGCTACTAGATTAATCATCACTTGAAAGTTGCATGATTGATTGAAGTCATAACTACTTGAAGACATCAATCTTTTTTTGTGATTTTCTAGATTAGATCTTGATTGAATTGAGTATAGGAACAAATAAAAATGGAGGAGCCCTATACCTCCCCTAAGAATAGGTGTTGAATCCCCATACCAAGAAGGGATGTTTTTTTTTAACCACCGCGAAAGCATGGACCGACTCCGATGGCGAGAGGTCTCCCAGTAGGGATCACATTAAGTAGGAGGTGGTTAGGGTGCCAAGGGGGCTCTGGCTAGTAAATCCTTTATGCACCTAGGAACTACTTGGTCCCCTTTAGAGCCCAATTTCTAATTGGGACACCTAAAAACGCTAGCTATAGGTGGATTTAATCTTGGTGACGTGAAGATGTGTCGAATGAGGCAACACATGAAATTGTAAATTTTCTCCCGTATGGGTGGGAGAACACACATTATGGAACATAATAAGTGAATTTGTTTTATTTTGATTGTATATTCGTGAGTAAATTACGCAAATGAACAACTGTGCATAAAAGGATTCTTTTTAATTAATGAAGCTGCTTTATATTTTTCATGTAATGTGGTAGGTAGTTAGATAATTAAGAACTTCCATAGAGGTAAGCGGGTGGATGGATTTCCGATGAATCCAGTCCTATGGCAAGGTGGTCTTACTTAGCCAAGAGGTTTCCCCAAAAACAAACACTAGGAAGAAACTCTAGGAAGGGCCAATTTGCTGAGTTACCTAGGATTTGGTCTCAGAACTTGAACTGTAAATCTTACACAGAGAGACAAAAATTGGGATAATTTCCTTGTCTTCTGAGCAATGTTTACATCGCAATGCATTCTACATTTTATGGATGGAGAATACAAGTAACGCGGATTTTAGATCGCATCTATGATCCTTCTCCACTTTACCAAGAAAGACGCTGGATGATAAGTAGTGGATATTGTTATATCGATGCAAATCATCTTGCCTTCCTTCAGACCAATTTGAAGAGGATAACATGGATGGAAAACCTTAATGTCATGAAGGTTTATTTATTCCATGAAGCCAAGTGGGTTCAACTTTATTCACTAGAGACCAAAAGGTTAAACTAAATCGATATATTTACGAGAAAGTAACAAAGGTCATCCCAGCAGACCGAGTTATAGCTGTCAGTCGCTCTAAACGCCGCAATTACATGAAAGATGGACTTCTTGATCTTCCTTTAAAGTATCGATTTTTAGATATCCATTCTTCAAAGCCCGATTATTACCCAATGGATGTATCCAAATGACATGCTTAGATTGTATTAAGGAAATTTTCTCTCCCAAATAACCAACCATCCCAAAATAAACCATGTATTTTTCCCCTACAACGAAAGAAATTATTTGTCTATCCATTGAATATGAAATTGGTTACCATTCTAGCAATTAAGAATTACGAGTCAGTAGATATATTTGAAATCCATGGTTAGATTCCTTAACTTAATTTGGAAAACTCTATCATGATGTAACCTTCTTTGAAAATTTAATATAAAGTATTTCTATCCTTGTGAAATGATTTCACTTTTTGAAAAGATATGAGCAAATTGTATGATAACATTCGTAGAGCTAACTAGAGAAAATCTTACGATACCACATGAAGCTGTTCATACCCTTAATGTTGATAAGATCCAAGAAAAGAAGTTCCTTCTTAAGTAAATCAAACCACCTGAGTTTGATGGTCAAGGCAAAAATGTCAAGGTTGAAGCAGAAATATGGGTCAAGTTCATGGAAGATTATCTCGTTGCTGCTCAAATTACCCCAACTAATCAAGCAATGATCGATAATTTAAAGCTAACAGGAGAAGCCCAAATTTGGTAGAAACAATGGTGTAAAGACCAAGGAATCTCCAAAGCGTCTATTAGTTGGGACATATTAAAGGATGCAGTGCAAGGCCAGTATCTCCCGCTAGCATGCTACACGCAAAAGATGAATAAATTATTTGGTCTAAAGCAACTTGGAATGACACTGGCAACCTAATACTCAAAGTTTGTAACACTTCTCAAGTATGCATTGTCTATGGATATTGTGCAGCACGTATCCAAGTTTTGCCATGGATTGGATAATCCCCTGAACACATGACTTGAAGCAATGCATCCATTCGATCTCCAAGATGCATTGATAAGAGCAAGACCAATTGTACATGAACTCTAGTCTAAACCAAGAAATAATAAGCCTTGGAATAATATGTTACAAAATAGAAATATAACTAGGGGCTTTGCAAAAAGAGCCCAAGGTCAATTCCAATCTAGTAATAGCTAGAAGGCTAAGACCCTGGTGATGGAGAACTTTACAGGTGGTAATAAGGATACTTTCAGGTGCTATTATTGTAAGAAACCTGGCCACATCCAAAGGCGATGCCCAAAACTCCGACAGAATGAATCCCAAAGCAAGTTTCGTAATGACTAGAGCTAGATAGCCATAGCTAGAGGAAGAGTTGTCGGCAGAACCCCTAGGGAAGTAGAAGATGATAAAGATTCCACCTTAGAAATCGACCTAGAGAGAGTGAGAAATCATGCATCTCTCAACAAGAAGGGACCAAATCAACAGTTCTCTATGATTTAAACACCATCAACCTATAATGGTAAACTCTTTAAAATTTTGATTTATTGTGGAAGCACACATTCATTCATATCACCAAGGTGTGCTAGAAAACTAGGCATATACACAATACATGCACCTAGGATGATAGTTGAGTTAGCTGATAGAAAAGAAGTTTTCTCAACACAACAGACACGTAAGGTGGAGTTTAATCTGGGTGGCAATCAAACCAACATGCAATCCATAGTGATGAACCTGGGAACCTATGAGTGCCTGTTAGGAATGGACTGGTTAATTCCTAATTATGCTTATATTCATTGTGAAAAGGGCCAAGTCACATTCTTGAATCTTATAGGACAACAACTGACCATACGAGGAGAAGCAGGAAAACAAAGATTCAATTAGTGAAAGCTTCTCAAATCGCTAAGGGTTTAAGAAAAGGCTCACTTGTATACCTAGTCAAATTAAATAAGACTAAACATGATAAAGAAGTCGAAGATGAGCTGTCATGGCTTAGGGAATATGTTGATGTATTTTATGAATAATTAACTAAACTTCCCCCACAAAGAGAAGTTGACAACAAAATCAAGCTAGTACTAGGAGCTGCACTAGTTGCAAAGAGATCATATCGAATGTCCATTTCGGAAGCCATAGAACTAAAGGAACAACTCAAACAGCTCTTAGATTAGGGATACATTAGACCCCAGTAACTCACCTTGGGGAGCTCTGGTGTTATTTTAGAAAAAGAAGGATGGGACTCTCCATCTCTGCATTGATTATCAAGGGCTAAGTCAGGTAACAATCAAGAATAAGTATATGATTCCAAGGATCGACGAAATACTTGATCGACCACAAGGAGCAAAGATTTTCTCCGAGATTGATCTCAAATCAGGGTATTACCAAATCATAATCAAGCAAGAAGATATCCCAAAAATCGCTTTTAGCACAAGGTACGGTCATTACAAGTATATCGTAATGTCATTTGGATTAACAAACGCCCCTGCTACCTTCAACAGATTAATGCAAGATATATTCAAACCTTATCTTGATGATTTTGTCCTTATATTCTTTGATGACATCTTAACATATTCCAAGGATGAAGGAAGTCACGAGTCACAAATACAGACAGTTCTTGAGACAATGCAAACTCGCAAGCTATATGCTAAGAAGAAGAAGTGTGTGTTTTTCAAGAAGAAAATTGAGTACTTAGGGTTTATATTTGCAGCAGAGGGAATTTCAATATATTTAGCCAAGGTCAAGGATGTACAAGATTGGCCACCTCCAACCACTGTAAGTGAAGTTCGTAGATTTTTGGGTTTAATAGGATGGTATCAGGTCTTTATCAAGAATTATACCTTGATTGTTGCACCCCTCACTGACCTACTCAAGAAGTACGTTGCCATTAAATGGACCCAAGTTGAACAGTCTAGCTTTGACAGGCTCAAGCTAAGCTTAGTCACATCCCCGATCCTTAAACTACCTGATCTTAGCAAAGAATGTGAAGTGGCGACTGATGTGAGCTCTCTTGCTTTGGGATGCGTATTCATGCAGAAAAGACATTCAATAGCATATTCCTCAAGAAAATTGAAGACTCACTAGAGAAATTATGCTACTCATGACCTGGAATTACTTGCAATTATCCATGCTCTTAAGTTATGGAGACATTATCTACTTGGGAAGAAATTCTCACTGGTAATCGACCATAAAAGTCTTAAATGGATCTTGACTGCGAATTTTAGGCATCGAAACGTGCCTAAAAATAGCGGAAAAATGTGGAAAAGCTGGGAAAAATATTTGATCGCGAAGGCGGCGGCTCGATCCAGGACGATTTTAAGCGTCAAGTGCTTGACGGGCGCCCGTGAGACGCTCTGTGAATTTTTGTAATTTTTTCGAGTGCCTGTGGTGGTCACTGAAGATGCCAGGCAGTGCGGGACGCGAAGAGGAAGCCACAGAAATTTTCAGAACGCAGTTCGAAGTTCGCACGCGAGAGTTGGCCCAAAACCGGCAGGCCGCATGAAGTAGGGGGGCCATTGGGGGTGCCCTTTGGCTCCCCCCAAAAAAATTTTTCGTGACATTCAAGGAAGTGCCATGGCGGCCGCGCGCAGGGAAAAAACGGCCCTCCCCCCCCCCCCAAATGCCAATTCTATGATGAGAGAGACAGGAAGAGATGAAGACACAGCCCGATTTCTGATTTCTTTCGCCTCCAATCGCTTGTCTTCACGCACGAAATGGCTGCCCGTGGAAGAAAAGGGGAAACCAGTCTTTCTCTCTCCTCCCTCTCTCTCCTCTTAAGCCTAGTTCGCGTATGCAAGAAGGAGATGCAGAATGCTTGATGGATGACGGCCCGGATGAAGGGGGATCGCTCCAACACCCATGATGAAGATAATTTACTGATTTCGGGCTGAAGGCATGGCTGGAAATCAGTCTCGGTGTGCGCAATTGAAAACCCGCAACCCGAAAAAAAAACCGGTAATAAGAATTTTATGAAGAAAATGATGGTTTTTATGCAAAATGCTTTGCCAAAATGTGTTCCTATGGAGTATGATTGGAAGATAAATTTGGTTCTTGCTGTTTTCTTGCTGTTCATAAAAGGAAAAAAAAAAATCAGAGAAATACGCATTTTATAGTCGTAAATATTCAAACAATACACGCAAAAGCATAGAAAAATGGGAAAAATGGGATTTTTTGAGCATATAAATGGGGAAAATCGTCGATACACATCAACTAATCTTTCAATTTTTTTGCAAATGAACTAAGGGCCACAGCCCACAAACTGGTTTTCATTTTCAGCAATTAAAAAAAAAAATACAAGAAAATGAAGAAAATGGCGGAAAAATGATAAAAAAACCTTCGGAAAATAGGGGAAAAATACATTTGGGGCTACCGAAAATATAGAAAAATAGGATTTATGTTTGTTGATGTATAGCAAGGCTGGGGCATGAAGTTATGCTTCAGTTCAGCCTTGTTTATATGTTTTAGTGCGTGTTTCCTTCCTTTCTCCACATAAAATAACAAGGAAACCCTAAAAGAAATGAATGCAACGATGCACTATCAAAACGGGGAAGGGTAGAGTTGTGGAAAAAATGGTTAAATGCCGCTGAGCATGATGAATAATTTGCTGATTTTATATGCATCGCATCTAGGACGGAATAATAATGATAAAAATTAAAACCTAGTAGCACGAAGATCACTTCGGTGCTAGGTGTTGCAGCGACGCACAAAGCGGTTAGAAAGAAAAGCATGAAAGAGATGTTTTGCACTTGCACGCTGCTGGTTTTTTTAAATGTTTGAGCACTAGGCATCCACCTCTTTGCATGATCATTTAGAGAAAATTAAAAGTATCAGAGTCAGCTCCTGGATACGCATGGCAATTGTTTTCAGTAGGCCCTTGACCCACCGTTGAGAGCGTGAGGTTCCTATGCTGTAGGATAGACGAGGGTTATAGGGGACAGCAAGTGAGGAAATGGTACATTCCTGGATACGACTGTTTGGTACCCCGAGTGCACTTTTGTGCGAAGTGTCTATATGTTGAGCGACGCACCAAGGGGCCAATCCCCGAGGTGTAGGAGAGTCGCAGTGGGGTGGCAGTCTTTGGCTGCTAGGAAGACCTCCTTTTGTTGTGCAACGTGGTTTTTTGCCAATGTGATGGAAAGCTCCCTCTGAGGAGTAGTGGGTGAAAGGACGAGTGGACTGCAAACGACAAACGCGACAAGACTTGGAAGGTAAAATATGTATGTGTCCTCAACGCTCCTGGCCGCGAGGCCGAGGGGGTGTTGAGTGTGAGAGATAGAGGTCCGGCTAGTGCGAGAGTCAGTGCCGGCCCATTTTAGGTCCCATCAGTGGTGCGTCTACCGGGAGCCGCTTAAAAGTGGCGGTTCTTGAATCCTGGTTGTTTAGGGACCAACTAGCAGTTTATGCCAAAGAATACTGAGATTGATCCGTTATTTATTGATAAGCATCGTCTAGCAGAAATCCAAAAGCAGGAAAGAGACGAAAGAGCTAGGCGACGTGCTGAAATTTTTAGGAGATATTCTCCTAAGCGTAGCGGCGCTGAACCCTTACGAGGGAGTGGATCTAGTGGTCTTAGTACCACGAGCAGTAAGTTAGGGGAAGGTGGAAGCTCTAGTGCTCCCCTTCCTTCTATAAGCCAGTCCACGTCAAGTACGGGAGGTGTAACCCCACCGTTCCTTATTCCTAGTGCAAATCCAATCCGCGTCATGGCGCAGCCTATTGCAATTCCAGCAGGAACGACGGATTTGCCGGCTCTAGGTTACCCGCTACCCATTTTTAATGGGCTAGTTGAGGAAGATGCGGAACTCCACATTAGGGAGTTTCAAAAGCTGATGTTTAACTGTAGCATCCAAGAAGAAGGACATTTAATGATGTTCTTCAATATGACTCTCAAAGGAAGAGCCGCTATATGGTATCATGGTTTAGAAGCCGGAACCATATTGAACATTGATGCATTTTATGGAGCTTTTCGAAGGGAGTTTGCCCCTGAAAGGGGTGGGCAATATTGGTTGCGTGTACTCAACGTGACCCGCCAAGAACCACACGAGGATATTCGTGCTTATGCGAAGAAGATAAAAGAGGTTTTCCGTAAGTTGGACACCTCTATTCCTATCCCCGCAGCTGCCCAATTGCAATATTTCCTACATGGGTTGGACTTCAATATCCAATTGCAGTTGAGTAGTGTCCCCTTGGGGGATATAGATACTGCCATTACACGAGCACAAGAGGTGGAATCCCGACTACAAGCAGCCTATGCTTCTAGAGGCAATTCGAACATGGGTTTAGTATTGGGAAACAATATGGCAATAGCCAATGGCAGTAGTGGCCAAGGGATAGCGATGGCTAATCCTAATGGGAGAGGGAACATGATGCAGAATGTCCCTTTATTACCAGCTCCCCCTAGCATGTCGATGCCTACGGGCAGTCAAATGGCTCCAAATGGTGGAGGCCAGGCGGTCAATTCTAATACCATGCCTGTGGCTCAACAACCAGTGCCTAATCGAATTGTTAGGCCGATGGAGCGACATGGTAATGACCAAGGCTATGAGTCGAGTTCTTCCAATGTTCTTGGCGAGGTTAAGGACATGATGAAGCATTATACCGACATGATTACGGAGCAGTATCGACAAATAGCCGTTGATGTCAACTTCCTTAAAAAACAACAAAATTTGATAGGAAGTAGATACCCAGAGGAGGGTGCACCTTCGAGGTTTAGTTGCAAATGGTGTGGTGGGCAGCACTATCCATGAAATTGCCCAAATGTTAAGTGCGACATTTGTGGAAAATCTGGCCATTTAGCAGCTACTTGCTGGAGTAAGATTAGTTCCCTCCAGCGAGGTAGTCGGCAACCCGGGCCTGTTAATCATCGTGCCCAAGGAAATGATTCCCAGCGAGAGGACGGGCCTAAACAAATACTTCAACGACCAAAGACTACAGTGGAGGAGCTACCAAGTGGTAGTGGGGTTAGTTTGATTGAGGCTGTACGCGTTAATGATGCTGAAACCTCTAATCTACGAGCTGTCCTTACAAGAGGTAAAAAGGGTAGAGAAGCCGACAAGGATAAGCCTGTCGACGGAAACCCTAAACAAGGCAACAAAGGAACGCAAGTTTTGGATCCTGCCCTAGAAGGGGGACCTTTGAAGCCCGTAGAGAGTAAAGCCGATAAGGAAGCACCAAAGAAGAAGGTGAAAGTTAAGAAAGAGGCAATAAAGCCAGTTCAGCGACCTAAAGAGCGGATGGTTTGGCGTGAAAAGCGAGCTCTATCGAACTATTATGAATTCGATTTGGCGGGCTCTCTTTGCGAAGTCAAGCCGGACGTGAACCTTTTGCAGCTTATTAAGCTTTCCCCAGGAGTATGCAAGGAATTTAGAAAGATCCTACGTACCGGGTACATCGTAGAACCTTTGGGTATTGCGCGAGTTGGTGATGACTGGTTTGAGCATGCTGAGAAGCATTGGCCAAGGGTTGCAGCCTATGTCGATGGGATATTAGTAGATTATGCCATTGTCGACACTGGATCATCCGTTAACATTATGAGTTCTGAACTGATGGAAAGGTTGGGTCTTGCGATTCAGAAAGATACTTCCACAATTCTCAGAATGGCAGATGACAGTTTGAGACAGCCGGAAGGCTGCATTACTAAGGTCCATGTCACTGTTGCAAATGTAGAATGCATGTTGGACTTTAGGGTGATTCGTTTTGCAGGGCGGCCAAGTTACCAAGTATTACTCGGACGACCTTGGATCTTGCAAGCGGATTGCCAAGTTGATATACCTGCCGGTCGATTAATATTCGGCAGAGGTGCCCAGCGTGTGGTGGTTGATGCTTATCCTGAGTCCCCGCGGAGTGAGAGAGCTCCTCTATCTTCTACAGAATTGGAGACATTAGAAGATTTATCTGCTAGTGAGACATCATCGAGTGATGAGTCCAAAGAGGGATCCACCATGGAGGACATCTATCAGATCACTTTGAATGAGACGATAGAGGCCCAAGATCGTATAAGAGATGCAGATGTTATTGAGCTAGACCTTGGTACGCCTGATGATTCGCGGCCAATCAAATTAGGTTCTATGCTCAGTACAGCAAAAAGGGAGGACTATGTGGCCTTGATCCAGGAATTCTATGATATCTTTGCCTGGAGTTATGATGAGTTGAGAGGCATCCCTCCTAGCCTTGCTGTTCATACAATTCCGTTGAAAGAGGGCAGTCATCCTGTACGGCAGAAAGTAAGGCGTATGCCTTTCGAATTGAGGGACGGGCTGTTTGAAGAGTTACAGAAGCTTCGAAAAGCGGGTTTGATTTTTCCTGTGCAACACACGGAATGGTGTTCGCCAGTTGTGATTAGAAAGAAGAAGAATAATCAAATCCGTTTATGTGTAGACTTTAGGGAGCTGAATAAGCAGACAGTTAAGGACTACTACCCATTGCCATTTATTGACCAGATTTTGGATCAATTAGCGGGTAGGGAGATATATTCGTTTATGGATTGCTTTGCAGGATACAACCAAATGGCAATTGCAGAAGAGGACAAGTTGAAAACAACTTTCATCACTGTATTTGGTACTTTTGCGTACCATGTGATGGCCTTTGGTTTATGCAATGCGCCTGGTTCGTGGCAACGAACAGCAGATAAGACATTCGATGACATATCCCCTGAAGAGTTGAAGGTGTTTATTGATGACTTAGGGGCTGCCACCGTGAGACCAAGGCAGTTGATCATTTTAAGAAAATGCTTTGAGCGCTGTAGACAATTTTGCATCGCCCTAAACCCACGGAAGTGTGTTTTTGGAGTACCTTATGGGCTATTGCTGGGTCATGTGGTCAGTTCGGTAGGAATTGCGATAGACCCTGAGAAGGTCAAAGTTATAGTTGCCATGGGTCCACCACGCACTCCGAAGGAGGTTCATAGCTTTCTGTCTTCGGTTGGTTACTACCGTAGATTCATCAACGCCTTAGCAGAAAGAACGTTGCCACTTACAAATTTATTGTCCTTTAGCTGTTCGTTTGTATGGGGTGACCCTTGTAAGGTAGCATTCGAGGATGTGAAACAAGAGCTAGCAAGAGCGTCCGTTTTAAAAGCACCTAAAAGAGGTGAGGTGTTCTATATATTCTCAGCAGCCACCATGTATAGTATCAGCTGCTGTTTAGCCCAAATCTGGGAAGAGAAGTGGTACCACCCGATTGCTTTTGCTAGTCGGAAGCTGGGGGTATCTGAAATCAATTACACTTACATGGAGAAATTGTGTCTAGCGATGGTTTTTGGGACCAAGAAGTTCAGGCATTACATTCTCTATGAGAAAGTCGTGCTTTATACGAAGGCGGAGGGACTTCGACTATTGATGAATAAGCTACAGCCGCCTGATCGTCTAGCAAAGTGGTTGATCACTTTGCAGGAATTTGATTATGAAATCAAGAGTAAGCCACCAAGGTTGCAAGGCATCGTGGAATGTCTAGTGGACTTTGGGGAGCCGAAAGAATCTGTGGGGGCTGAAGGTAGTGACTTGGAGATGTTATTTAAAATAGATACAGCATCTATTCCCTCCTGGTATGCTGCAATAACGCATTATTTATCAACAGGAGAGGCGGGATCCGAATTATCTAAAGCTGAGAAAAGGAAAATTAAGCAGCAAGCGTTAAAGTTTGCTTTGATCGCAGGTACATTATATCGGCAAGGGGTTGATGATATCTATCGCCGGTGTGTGATGCCTGACGAGGTGCCATTCATTTTGGAAGAGTGCCATGATTCTGCTTGCGGCGGCCATTTTGCTGGACGGCTTACAGCACAAAAGGCTTTGAGAGCAGGTTATTGGTGGCCTGCCATCTTCCAGGATGCGTTTGCGTATGTTAAGAGATGCGATATTTGCCAACGACACGACAGTCGAGAGAATAGGAAACGACCACTCAACCCTATTATGGTGATACTTCCATTTGAGAAGTGGGGAATAGACTTTGTGGGTCCTATTACTCCGTCGTCGACTACGCAAAAGAGGTACATCATTGTCGCAACTGACTACTTCACGAAGTGGTCAGAAGCACGTGCAACAAAGAAAGATGATGCTAAAGAAACTGCTAGTTTCCTTTTAGAGCAGATAATATGCCGGTTTGGTCCGCCGAAAGAATTAGTGTCGGACCGCGGAACCCATTTCCTGAATAAGGTGATCAAAGGTTTGACAGAGTTGTGGAACATCAAGCATAACAAGACAACCCCCTATAACCCGCAAGCCAATGGGCAAGTTGAAAGCACCAACAAGCAGCTTGTGGGCATCCTGTCCAAAATTGTGTCGGAAAAGAAACGAGATTGGGATAAAAAGTTATACGTGGCAGTGTGGGCTTATAATACGACTTTCAAACGAGCCACTGGCCATACCCCGTTCAAGTTAGTATATGGGGAGGAGTGTGTCTTGCCTTTAGAAATTGAGCTGCCGACCATTCGGTTTGCCATCAATCATTCTTTGAGCGATAAAGACGCTCTTTTTGAGCGCTTGACGACACTGGCACATTTAGATGAGCTTAAGTTGCAGAGCTTATTGCACCAAGAAGTGGCGAAGCGCCGAATGAAGAAGCTACACGACCTCAAAGCCAAGAAATACACCTTCAAGAAAGGACAGCTTGTTCTGTATTATGATGCACGACGAGAATTATTTCCAGGCAAGTTAGAGCCCAAATGGGATGGGCCCTATAGGATCGTTAGGATAGGAAAGAATAAATCTACAGTATTGTTAGCTGACCTTGAGGGGATAGAATTTAAAAATAAGGTTAATCTTAATAAGATTAAACCTTATTACTTGTGATTGCACTAATACTATGACTGCCTTGCAGGTCTAGGCAAGATCGACCAAACATCTGCAAGGAAATCGTGATAGAGGTTGATGGGTCATCTGATCCCTTATTTAGAAGACCCATATTTGGAACAGAGGTATCATCAGGGAAAGCTCATTTGGTAGAGCAAAGGATACAAGGTGATTCAGCAAGAAGGCGGGACATTCATTTGGGAAATCAAGGTCTTCTGCCATCACTGCCTACAAATATTGATGAGTATCCCTGTTGAATTCAATGATGATGGGGGGATGGAGCCTACAGTCCACCCGTTGAATATGCTGAATTTCAATTATCATAATTACGAGTAGAGTTCTGGATGGAGGGATATGTAAACCCTTTATGGACGTACACCTTGTACTTTGATGGGGCGTCCAGGGGTGCATGTAAAAAAGGAAGTGTAGGAGTTGTCATCCGAGACCCCCGACGACGCATTGTCATGAAGTTAGCTGCTTATCTCGGGGCGAATTTTACCAATAATATGGCAGAATACAAAGCCCTGATCATGGGTTTGAATATTGCAAAGAAGGGTGGTATCCGCCAGTTGTTGGTGAAAGGGGACTCTCAGTTGGTTTTAAATCAATTCAATGGGACGTACATGGTACGAAACCCCATCCTTTGTATGTACCATCATACTGCCATAGCCCTGCTAGACGAATTCGATAGAGTGTCTTTTCAGCTGATTCCACGGAATTGGAATCAGTTTGCCGATTCATTGGCTAATCTTGCGTATGAAGAGGACCTCTTCTTTAATTGTGGCCCTTGTCCCGATATATCTATTGATGGTGAGACAGGACCTGGTCGTTTGTGGGGTATGCTTTCTGAACATGCCCTCTTTGGCAGACGATGGTTGATTTGGGTGATGCAGAGGGTAAGCGAGACTCATCTGCCTTTATTATCTCGGACCCACAGACTGATTCGACGACATGTGATGCGAACACCTCTTGCGATATACGCAGGAGGGATAGGTCATAATCTACTGCACCTAGTTTAGGGCTACAAGCCCTGTTCCCCTGGGAATAGTATGCTTTGCTGTCTATCATAGTTGTTTCCAGGAGGATGTTATGCATAGTATTGTTTTATTTCATTAGGCCAAGAGGGCCGATGCAGTTTTGTAGTGAAGTGTTTGATTTCATTAGGCCAAGAGGGCCATTTCCCTGTCTAGTGCGGGTGCGTTTAATCGGGTTTTTGTTTTAAGTGTTGTGCTGGACAGGTTTCGTGGTTCGTGGAATTTGGTGGAGCCTGGAGGAGCCTTTGCTGCGATGGAAGCTTCTTGTGGCCAATCCAGGTGATATTTCTCCTTTACGAGTACTTTTCTTTCCTGTTCTGTGTGTATCTGTACTTGTCGAGGGGATATATTTTTGTTGGGGACCAGCAACCAAGGCATGAAGTCCCAAGTTTAGGCTAAGTATGTTTGAGGGAGGTCGGAGTAGTCATTGCCTCCTGTAAAGACATTGTCAGGCATTGAAAGACCTGTTTTAGAAGGAAGTCCTAGTGGCCCTGTCCTGCTAACCTGCTAGGCAGCCGTTCTAGGAGTTCTTGTTAGTAGTGAGGTAGTTAGAGAAGCCTGCTAGAAGATCATAATGATGATGCCAAGAAATCCTGACTGTCCTAAAAGATGAATATCAATACGAAGGTGTGTAAAAAGGGGTTCTAACCCCTATCAAAGAAAAGAAAAGAAATGAAAATATATAAGCAGTTGATCATTGCCTTGCGAAGGCCTGGTAGGTTCCTGGGGACGAGTCAGACCCGGGGCCGATACCTTGTCTCCCTAGGGGTGGCTTCTTGCTGGATAAATAATACCAAAACAAGGAAGGTTGGAGCGAAAATAAAAGTGAGCGTTAGAAAAGGATTAAGTGTCGCCTTGCGAGGGCTTGGTAGGTTCTTGGGTGCCGAGACAGGTCCTGAGACCGATGCCCTGTTCTCCTTGGGTCACTACGCTCAGCTCCCTCCTTTTTACATGCCTAAGTATGTCAATAAAATAAAAACCCTAAAAGAAGACATGTACTGAAGGAAAATACTCTTTGATCAGGCTATAGGAGTCCTCGCCTTGTAGGAGCTCCTAGTGGTGTTGTCTTTAGTTGGTAAGTAGTTCAGACTACCACTTAGGGCAACCTCTTTGGCAGTTCTTTTTAGTTTGGCTGTGTTGGAGCAGTTGGTTAGTGACTCACTTCGGATCTTCTATTAGATGATGCTAGGCCTACTCCTTGTGGATGTTATGCCTTGGTTCTGCCAGGGGTAGGGAGAGCATTGTGTTGTGCTTTATTGCATATTTGTTTTGTGTCAGTTTGATGCTCCTTTGGGTGTTTTCTGTGCAGATATGTTCGTGGGTTCGAGGGACTGAGTCGTCCTATCCCGTGGTCGCCAATGACTGCGAATTTTAGGCATCGAAACGTGCCTAAAAATAGCGGAAAAATGTGGAAAAGCTGCGAAAAATATTTGATCGCGAAGGCGGCGGCTCGATCCAGGACGATTTTAAGCGTCAAGTGCTTGACGGGCGCCCGTGAGACGCTCTGTGAATTTTTGTAATTTTTTCGAGTGCCTGTGGTGGTCACTGAAGATGCCAGGCAGTGCGGGACGCGAAGAGGAAGCCACAGAAATTTTCAGAACGCAGTTCGGAGTTCGCACGCGAGAGTTGGCCCAAAACCGGCCGGCCGGGACCTAATATGGCCAAATATGAAAAGGCATGAAGTAGGGGGGCCATTGGGGGTGCCCTTTGGCTCCCCCCAAAAAAATTTTTCGTGACATTCAAGGAAGTGCCATGGCGGCCGCGCGCAGGGAAAAAACGCCCCCCCCCCCCCCCCCAAATGCCAATTCTATGATGAGAGAGACAGGAAGAGATGAAGACACAGCCCGATTTCTGATTTCTTTCGCCTCCAATCGCTTGTCTTCACGCACGAAATGGCTGCCCGTGGAAGAAGAGGGGAAACCAGTATTTCTCTCTCCTCCCTCTCTCTCCTCTTAAGCCTAGTTCGCGTATGCAAGAAGGAGATGAAGAATGCTTGATGGATGACGGGCCGGATGAAGGGGGATCGCTCCAACACCCATGATGAAGATAATTTACTGATTTCGGGCTGAAGGCATGGCTGGAAATCAGTCTCGGTGTGCGCAATTGAAAACCCGCAACCCGAAAAAAAAACCGGTAATAAGAATTTTATGAAGAAAATGATGGTTTTTATGCAAAATGCTTTGCCAAAATGTGTTCCTATGGAGTATGATTGGAAGATAAATTTGGTTCTTGCTGTTTTCTTGCTGTTCATAAAAGGAAAAAAAAAAAATCAGAGAAATACCCATTTTATAGTCGTAAATATTCAAACAATACACGCAAAAGCATAGAAAAATGGGAAAAATGGGATTTTTTGAGCATATAAATGGGGAAAACCGTCGATACACATCAACTAATCTTTCAATTTTGTTGCAAATGAACTAAGGGCCACAGCCCACAAACTGGTTTTCATTTTCAGCAATTAAAAAAAAAATACAAGAAAATGAAGAAAATGGCGGAAAAATGATAAAAAAACCTTCGGAAAATAGGGGAAAAATACATTTGGGGCTACGGAAAATATAGAAAAATAGGATTTATGTTTGTTGATGTATATCAAGGCTGGGGCATGAAGTTATGCTTCAGTTCAGCCTTGTTTATATGTTTTAGTGCGTGTTTCCTTCCTTTCTCCACATAAAATAACAAGGAAACCCTAAAAGAAATGAATGCAACGATGCACTATCAAAACGGGGAAGGGTAGAGTTGTGGAAAAAATGGTTAAATGCCGCTGAGCATGATGAATAATTTGCTGATTTTATATGCATCGCATCTAGGACGGAATAATAATGATAAAAATTAAAACCTAGTAGCACGAAGATCACTTCGGTGCTAGGTGTTGCAGCGACGCACAAAGCGGTTAGAAAGAAAAGCATGAAAGAGATGTTTTGCACTTGCACGCTGCTGGTTTTTTTAAATGTTTGAGCACTAGGCATCCACCTCTTTGCATGATCATTTAGAGAAAATTAAAAGTATCAGATTCAGCTCCTGGATACGCATGGCAATTGTTTTCAGTAGGCCCTTGACCCACCGTTGAGAGCGTGAGGTTCCTATGCTGTAGGATAGACGAGGGTTATAGGGGACAGCAAGTGAGGAAATGGTACATTCCTGGATACGACTGTTTGGTACCCCGAGTGCACTTTTGTGCGAAGTGTCTATATGTTGAGCGACGCACCAAGGGGCCAATCCCCGAGGTGTAGGAGAGTCGCAGTGGGGTGGCAGTCTTTGGCTGCTAGGAAGACCTCCTTTTGTTGTGCAACGTGGTTTTTTGCCAATGTGATGGAAAGCTCCCTCTGAGGAGTAGTGGGTGAAAGGACGAGTGGACTGCAAACGACAAACGCGACAAGACTTGGAAGGTAAAATATGTATGTGTCCTCAACGCTCCTGGCCGCGAGGCCGAGGGGGTGTTGAGTGTGAGAGATAGAGGTCCGGCTAGTGCGAGAGTCAGTGCCGGCCCATTTTAGGTCCCATCAGATCTTCACTCAGCCATATCTAAATATGAGGCAACGTCGATGGATCGAAGTCTTGTAAGAGTATGATTTTGAGATCAAATATAGACTAGGCAAAGAGAATGTCATTGTAGATGCTTTAAGCCACAAATCATTTCTCAATGCACTTACCTCAGAAGAACCTCTTAGAGCTAAAACACTAGCTATAATGATATCAATGCGCTAGTAATCCCATCATCAACCTAGCCAAGGAGAAGGCAAATAATGATCCCAAATATCAACAAATGCTGAAGGAAATTCAAAATAAAGAACAAAATTCTAAGCTTAAGACAAAGCATCTTAACTTCTCTGTTGACAAAGGACTTGTCTACTCCAAGGACAAGATTATATATTCCTTCAAGTCAAGAACTTAAGAAGAAGATACTATGGGAAGCTCATGAGTCCCCATTTTTAGGACATCATGGCTATGCCAAAACTCTCAATGTAGTTAGGAAAAGCTATCAATGGCAGAAGGTTAAAAGTGGTGTACTTAAATACGCAATTGAATGCTTGAGTTTCCAACAAATAAAAGTTGAATGAGTTAAGCTGCCAAGAAAGCTACAACCACTTGATATTCATAAGATGAAATGGGAATTTATTAGTATGGATTTTGTAGTTGGATTACCCTCAGTTCAAGGAGGATACAACTTCATCACAGTAATTGTGGACATGTTGACTAGGTTACCCACCTTATTTTGGTCAAAACAAGCTACAAGACCTCAAATATTGCTAGGTTATTTGTCAAAGAAATATTTAGACTTCATGGACTACCAAAAAGAATTATCACTGATCGTGATTCTCTATTCACTTCGCATTTTTAGAAGGGATTATTTGAAGCTCTCAATACATATATTTGTTTTACTACACCTTATCACTCTCACACTAATGGGCAAACAGAATATGTAAATCAGGTCATTGAAGACATACCTAGGGCATATTGCTGCAAAGAATCTAGATGGTGGATACAATATCTAACTTTGATGTAATTTGCTTACAATTCGCCCTGTCATCATAGCATTTAGATGAACCCATTTGAAGCTCTATATGGGCAAGAATGCCTAGCTCCACTAAACTTCTCTAACCCTACCTTGAAGGTTGAAGCTTCTAAGAAGATGCTTGAAGAGATGGTCAAACAAGTCAAAACCATGAAGTAAGATATATAAGTTGCCAAGGATCGGCAGAAAGCCTATGTTGACCTAGGAAGAAAAGAGCGAATCTTACAAGAAGGGGACAAGGTTTTTATCTATGTATGCCCAAAGAGAAGTTCTTTATCCTTGGGAAAATTCAAGAAGCTAAGCTCAAGATACTGTGGACCTTACAAAGTCCTAATCCTGATCATATTCTTGATGATCAACAAGTTGTAATGCCGAGCCAAGGCTTACTTGAAATTCAACCTGATAAAATCTTGGATGTAAAAGAAAGAATCCTAGGAATAGGACCCTTAGGGAATATCTCATCCAGTGGAAGGATTATCTTGTAGAGAATGCCACTTGGGTTGATGAGGTAACCCTTATGAAAGAATACCGCAATTTTCTATTGAGATGAGGACATCTCGATTTCTCTAAGGAGGGAAGAATGTAATGTTCCCATTAGTTGATTTATTTTAATGTGCATATGCATTCTAAAGAAAATTGATTTATGTTGTTAATGAGGCATTATATGCCAGTTCATGGAAGAAAGACTTAGGAGACTCTCCCAAGACTAGCTTATTAAAACTATATTTGTAGTATAGTCACTTGGGTAGTTAAGCACACTTGGGTGACGAAATTACCGGGATGGGTGACCTCCTGGGAAGTTTTTCCTACAAGCTAGTGGGAGCTTCCCGCACGCAACCAATGGCACCAATAAAGCCGTCATAGCCCATTGCTAAGTATGCCAAGGTCTATGCCTTGGTCGTTGCCTTAGTCACTGCCTTGGAGTGATGGCCACCCAATGACGTGCCATGTGGTACTTGCCCATAGATTTGTACATTTTTATCTTCACACTACAAAAATGGAGCTCCCTCTCTGACATCATTAATGATGTCATCAGAAGAGCTAAAAGAAAGCATTCTCTCTTTGTCATTGATGATGTCATCAAAAAATGCTAAAAAGCAAGAGACCTCTCTTTAAACCCCCTACAAAACTATAAATTGAGGGCTTGGGGATAACCAAGAAGGGGAACAAGAGCAATCTTGATGAGCAGAGACACTGATCAAGAAGCAGGAGACTCTATTCCGCGAGATGAAGAAACATCATTCCATTCAACCCAAGGAAGGGGATACGCTGAAGGTTTCTCATCCTCTTCTACTTTAATGCAAAAAGAAAAGACATTGAAGAACTTTATTCTATTCTATCAATCTGGTTAGAATTCATACATCTACTCTTGTCCCTATTCCATCTACTAGAGAGAGAGAGGAGTATTGCTCTTCTGAGGCAAGAAGAACCATCCGAGAGGCCTACATCATTGAATCCCACAATAACCATCATCATCATCGAGAGTCTTACACCCTTGTTAATCGGTATTACTGTCATGTTCTTTTTCTCCTATGAATCATATTTCTGTCATGACCCAAGAAAAAGAATTCAAAAGTGGAAATCACTAATGACTCTACTAACGTGGAAGCAACAGTTGGAGTTGTGAGCATGGGAGTGTAACATTCTCATCTTCCAAAGGCACGCGTGAACCGCCTCCATCAGTCGTCGTAAGGATAATTGATTAATGGCAATTTTTTTTAAATAATCCCTCTCTCCTCCAGCCGACTGTCAACCACTAAGCGCCTTGCTGGAGCTTGAAAGGGGAGGCGTGATGACCTGTCTCGAGAGCTAGGGGAGACACGATGACCTGTCGAGAGCTAGGGGAGGCGTGATGACAGAGCACCACACTGGAGCTCATGGAGGGGGCCAAAGGCATGCGTGATGCCACGAGAGTGGAGGGAAAATCCCCCTCCCCTCACTTATATAAATGCTATGGGATATAGCCAGGGCGATGCGCTACCGTGGAGCAAGAGAAGACGCCGTCAATCTGCCGAATAGAGGGAGAGAGTGGAGACTCTGTATGCGCCGTGAAGGAGGGAGAGAGGGTGGTTGTGAAGGAGAGAGGGAGGAGCCAAGGCCCTGCTACTGCTGGGAAGCGAGACGCGCCAACAGCCGCCTTTGAACTGTCGCTGCAATCTGCCGCAGCCTGCCTCTCCTGGCCATCATCACGCCACCTAGAGGAGTCATCTTCCTCCACGTGCCCATCTCGGAAGCTTCTTGAAGCTTCAAAAGGGGGCTGACATAAGCCCCCTTTCATATAACACCCCCCCCCCCCCACAAATCCTTCTTGTGGGCTCCCTCCTAGCCCTGGTTCATGTGGGCTTGCTAAAACACCCCCTGCCCCCGGGAACCCAAAGCCCCCTTCTCGTGCCCAGTCTTAATACCCTTTCAAGTGATCTAACCCCTCACTGGCAAGTTATACATTCTCCTTCTTTCCTTTTTCGATCCACTAAGACCATTTGAAACCCCTCCTGAGGTTTAAGCACCCCCTTTCCGTGAAATCCTCACTTCCGAGTTTCAAAACCCTTTTCCCATCGACCCTACAAAGCAAGTTTTTTTTAAAAAAAACTGGAGTTTAAGCCCTTAGCATTTCCACAATGTCATTCTTGACGGTTGTAAGGTCCTAATCGTGAAATCCCTACTTCAAGAAAGAAACCTTCTAAAAACCATTTCCGAAAGACGGTGCAAGCTGTCACAAAGGGGAGCTACACGTGCAAAGGAGACGGCCAAGGACATAATTCTGCATCCAAGACGGAAAGGCCGCATTCGCAATGGCTCCTAAGAAAGCACAAGCCACAACCGCAGGAGGATCATCTCCTAACATCCACGTGGACATCTCACCACAAGTCCAGGTTTTTCCTCCTAATTTTTATTTTACGTTGTTATAATTCAATCGTGCGTGGATGATTTTTGGAGATAGGATGCATTTTTTGTCTTAAATACTTTGGTTAATTTAAAAGAATTAGCTCACGACGGAAGAGTTTGGACATTAGTATTTTTAATAAAACGAACAAAATAAAGTGAGCAGAAGATTGATATGCATTTCTAGCAAGTAGTTTTTGTACATTGCAATGAATTGAAATTAGATTAATGTCCATATTTACAAAATGGAATTATGAAAGTACACTCCGATTAAGCATGAAAGGAATAAACTGCATATTGCATTATTGAATATCTTTTTTTGAAATGATTCTTAAAGAAAGTTATTAGCAATCGTAGGAAATTGATAGGACTACATGAAGAAGATTTAACTAGGCAAGTGGTCTAAAAACTTAATTTAACGGAAGGGTGTGTAAGTTCTGCATACAACAAATTCATTCGAAAAAGAAAATATAAAAGGATGCATGTTTTAGGATGAATCTTGTTTGCATGTTATAGAATGATTAATTGGAATTAGGCTATAACCTAACCTATGCTTGATCTTAAACCGAAAAGTTAGGGTTTGAAAATCAACTTATGCGTAGACAATGAGTCATGTGGTTATGGAAATGATAGTGTAATTATCTTCAAGAATAGACAGGTTAAATTGGCATAAGCCTAAACACCTAAAACCGCGGAGTACTCATTTAGAAAAGGGTTAATTCAATGCAACGTATCCCAAGGAATTGACTAGGGTTAGCACGATGAAGACATTTACCTAGTCACACGTATTGCCAAAACTAAAACTCCTATACCCTAAATACTTGCCCACATTCACGAAATGTAGGGACAGTAGGACATGCTTGCGAGAAAAGATTTAGGGTTTTTTCCTAAGAATCTCTCGCTAAAAAGATGAAACTCAGAACCCTAGGACCGACAATGACGGCCTAATGCAATTAGGAACGGATTGTTATATCTAGTCATGACACGTGATTAGAAGACACCGTTGATGGATAGAATAGTCCCATAGTTTGATGCGACACTTGTGCAACAAGTTGCTGAGTCGCATGAACTTGTGATTGGATCACAAGGGAATGGCCAATTCCTCGAAATGAGATTGGTAGATTCTTATGCAAGTTATCTTGCAAGAGAATGAATAATCGTCCTAATATAGTATCTTTATTGGGTAAAGATAATTGCTTGGAAGCAAAAGACCAACCAATAAAGTGGAATAACTTATGAACTTAAAGTATTGATCAAAGTTGGGTTAATAGGGTACCCCCTAACCCAAGATATAGGGGAACTTGCCAAGTCGAAATTAATCCCGGATCGAGTGCTAGATGCATTCGGAAAGAAGGATTCACTCCTTAGTAGTTGGCCAACAATAACGACCAATGGAAATGATTGTGCTTGTTACAGATTTAAGAGCACTGTTTTGCTTTGTTTGATCAAAGAATTAAAGGATAAATGCATATCTAATGCTTCAAGATGAAGGCCTGAAGGGAGAGGCAGCTTCAGTTACCCCCGACTGCCTGCTTGACCCTAACCAAGGGGGTTGTTAACTGGCCGGGAAGGTGGACCGAACCCGTCGTGAGAGGTCTCTCCGTTAAGCGCTACTTGGAGCAGGAGGACGCTTGGGTGCTAGGGGGAGCTGTGGCCATAAATCCCTTGCCTTCCGGTCCCTGCACAAGAGGCTAACGTGACTCGCGATTGGATCTCGAGGCTCGCATACTAGTCTACGGGTAGAATCTTGGATTAGTAATCCCTGTGGATTGCTGGATAGCCTTCGGGAGGATTATGAATAAGCCTATAGGCTGGACTTTATGTATTTCAAAGATAAATATGATAACCTGTTAAAAAGGAACTTGTTTGACATTGCTTTTCTATGTCAAGTGCTATGATTACGTGAAGGAACCAGTGCCTAACGGGCTAATTAAGGAAACCGATTGATACATGCCCAACTAAATGTGTTAGGTAATTAAATAACTAAAACAACCTAAGAAAAGTGCAGTGGATGTGGCCATAGGTCCGTCCTATGGATGGGTGGTCCCAATTGGCCGGGAATTTTTCTCAATCATGATGGATAGCAAGAAGATCGTTCAAAGAACACGAACAACAAGAGCGGTGACCTAGAGTTATAACTGATCCCGATTCATGCTGTTTTAGGGGAACGGAATGGGACTATGCCTTATGGCAGAGAGGTTGAGCTTTGCATCCCTCTCGTTTCCCATTCTCCTTGAACCAAGTACAGCATGAACCCGCTTCGAACCTAGCGTTTCTACATAAAGTAGTTCGCTCGGGTTCGACGCTAGTTGCCGTTAGGAAATGACCAATAAGGAAAACCCTAATTCATGTCGGTCCTAAGTGGGAACGGCCGGAATACTTCCGCTATCTGGCAGACACAAAAATTCCTAGATCGCAAACCCTGTAACATTCCATGGGAGTGCCGGGCGGAGTTTTTTAGACATCCTTTCCGATGGACTGCTAAGACGTGTCTTGAAAATAACAGGTGGACACGTTACAAGGAGTCACTAATGGAGTCATGGGCACGGATACCAACCCTTTACCAATCGCGATACCATAGGTTTTTCTTTAAAAATTTTCTATTCAAATTCAATAGGAATAAAATAACTTTCTTAAGAAATATTGCAATCCTAGAGCATTCACTTACTAAATTATTAGAATGTCTTATAGGCTAGAAACTGTTATGGGGACTATGAAAACCTTGAACTCAAGAACAATCATGAGGAATTTTTCAAGACAAAAATATTAAGAACAAACCTCGAAAAAATTAGTCAAGGATATATTTTAATCTAGAAGCTTTGATAGAAGATTTTAAGATTGGAAATATCTCTAAGTTAAAGAAATCGACTTAAGGCCAAGAAACTTGGTTACAAGAAAAAACCTTAAACTGAGAAGTTAGAGACCCCAAAATCTAGATACCCTTAGTTAAATTCCAAGGGGAAGAGTTTATTATGTGAAATTCAAGTATCAATTGCTCCTAGATTAATCATCACTTGAAAGTTGCATGATTGATTGAAGTCATAACTGCTTGAAGACATCAATCTTTTTTTGTGATTTTCTAGATTAGATCTTGATTGAATTAAGTATTGGAACAAATAAAAATTGAGGAACCCTATATCTCCCCCAAGGATAGGTGTTGAATCCCCATACCAAGAAGGGATTTTTTTTTACCGCTGCGGAAGCATGGACGCAACTCCGATGGCGAGAGGTGGATTTGATCTTGGTGATGTGTAGATGCGCCAGATGAGGTTGCACGTGAAATTGTAAATTTTATCTTGTATGGGCCGGAGAACACACATTATGGAACATAATCAATGAATTTATTTTATTTTGATTGTATGTCCCTGAGTAAATTACGCAAATGAACAACTGTGCATAAAAGGATTCTTTTTAATTAATGAAGCTATGTTTATATGTTTCATGTAATGTGGTAGGTAATTAGATAACTAAGAACTTCCATAGAGGGAAGGGGGTGGATGGATTCCCAACAAATCTAGTCCTATGGTAGGGTGGTCTTGGTTAGCCAAGAGGTTTCTCCAAAAATAGACACTAGGAATAAACTCTAGGAAGGACCGATTCACTGATTTACCTAGGGTTTGGTCTCAGAACTCAATCTGTAAATTACCTTAGGGGAAAGGTACAACGACTGTGCCAAAGCACTATGAGGAATTTCATAAATCCTTAGTCTGCTACTCAACAAAAGTGTCATACTCCATGAACCAATGACAATCACTCCTTCCGGACAAGAAGCCTCTCGAAGGACACCTTCGGATGTGAGCTAGTCATTGATAGGTGACTGTTAGGTCAATTAGGAACCTTTAGATTGGTCCTCCATGGGCCTTGTGATTATTATTTGCAGATTTGGATGATTTTTTGAGGGAAAAATGCACTAGTGACCTTGCAAAGGCATAATCACCTCTTGAAGGGCTTGCCCAGTCCTAGCCGACCTTTTGTAAAGAGGTCATCCCTTTTAATTCAACAGTTTTTAAAGTCTTTGTGACTCATGAGTCTAAATGCGCCTTGTAATTAGTTACAGATTTTCATAAAACAATATATCAATGTGGAATATAACTTAGCAACTTTCTGTGTCTCTAGGACTCCAATGGTGTGCATAACTACATTGTTAATTTGATAAATTTATTGTGTACTTTTTATCTCTATGAATTTATACTTGCCCTTGGGACCCTATTTATTGAGACTAGCAAGTCATGTATGCTTTATTGAGACTAGCAAGTTATCTATCCTTTATTACACATATTGAATGTGTTCGATTAGTTTAAATTCAAAGAATTGAGCTATCCTGTGCATTACATTTTTAAAACTAGGTTAGGTCATGTGTGATGAATGTATCATATAATTGAATCAAATTCTCACACACAGATTATTCTAGCTTGTCTGTCATTGTGTTGTGACATCATATAGTTACTTGTATCATCTTCATCTTCATGTTTCATTTGCAAAGAGTGAATATCAATGTCTTGATGACAAAGCATAGCTAAAGGCAATGAAGACCATTGAGGTGTGAGGGATGAGGGTGACAAGAATGAATAGGGAGAATACATGAGCATTATTGGAAGGTGTATGAGCACTTGAAGAATTTCATGGTTACATTAGATAGAAGAGGGGCCCAATGCACGGCCCAAACATTGTTATAATGGGCTAATCTAGCTCATATGTAGTGAAAACAAATTAATAAGGTCGTGATCCACTGACATGGTCAAGATGGTATGGCCACTTAAATGCTAAGATATAGAAGGGGCATTGGAAAGTGACTATTAAGTGTCTCCATGAGGATATTAAGGAGAATGACGAATGCACAGTCCTCAAGGTCTTTGGTCAATGTATTCACAATGGTGAAGCCCTCTTATACCTAGACAAAATGGTATACATGCACTTTGTTATGGGGATAGCCAATGGACTTCTCGTCAAAGGCATCCCACCATTCCATTGAGGATATTTGGACACAAAGCTTGACCATCATGAGGGATGATCTATAGCTAGCATTGTAAGGTGCAATATTAGACTTGCATGCTAGAAAAGAGGCCTTAAATAACAAGTTGGCCCAAAGGGAGATGGAATTTTAGCAAGTTTTGTAATCCCAAACACTGTTATAATCACATGCCTACATTGAGGAGTAGATTGAGATACTCATATGGACTACCAAATGTGTGGAGCACCACATACTAGAGAGTGCTTCTCAAGGGGTGTAACTATTGGACCACCCCATGTGCACTATACTCTATTCCCATGCCATCATGTAGAATGTAGATTACCCCATGTCCTTGAGCAATATTTGTATGGATGCTTCACGCTATTTGATAAAGAAATGGGCTCATATATTTTGTTGTGCAGGTATTATATGCACATTGCAAGCCTAGTCCAGACAAATTATTTTACCTAGTAAGTGTCCCATCTCCAACATGCTATTTCTTGAAGCCTTGTACCAAATATTTAGAATACCTTATACAAAGCCTCAAGAGGGAAAAAAGAGAGCACACATAGTACTTTCCATAACTTATTTGATTAAACCTAGTTGAGGACTTACAATGTAATCTTATTTGTACATACACTAAATGATAAGAACTAGCAAAAGTAATACAATTGTTTCATTCTCTATTTCTTTCCAATAGTCAAAATTTATCAATTATGGAAATAATAGATACTTGTTTTACTAAAGGAGTGGAGTGTGATATTGCAAATTTATGATGGGTCAATTGCTTAAAGTTTTTTGAATCCTTACTAATGAGAGATGAAGCTTGAAAGATAATCCACTATTGCATCATGTTTTTACAACTCAATGAATATTTCTTGGAACGACTGAGTCATCCTGTGGGAAATATGCTCCTCAATGTTTCCACCTATTACCTCTAGCTTCATTTGGATCTCAATGTCCATTGTAATTATGTGAGTTCTACCTTCAAAATGGTCCATCTCACTAAAGATAAGTAGCTCTATATTGGCATCATCACAATTGTATATCCATATGGGCATACCCTTCTCATAGTCATTTCTCTCAATATATGCAAGATCCTACCATTGTGATATGTATATACTAGCTTCTCCATGATATCTACTAATTGTCTATTTCAAATAGTACCATGCATATATTTATAAATGCTCCAATGTTTCTCTGAGTTGAGTTACTAACATATTGCATTAGCACATGAATTGTGAGTGATGGGACCTCAAATGGGCCGGCACTGGCTATGGCACTAACTGGACCTCATGCTCATAACAGACAAACACACCCTCACGGCCTCGCGGACCAGGAGCGTCTATCTGCTGCTAAAGGACTAACTGCCCTAAAGCCTAAGCTATGCGTTTATAGTTTTATAGTTTTGTAGTCCAACGTTTCCCTTTCTATAAACTCCACAGAGGGAGAACCCATACACATTGGCCATAAATGCCACGATAATCACATACATGGGAGGCAACCTCTTGGTAGAAACACCACGGCCCCACCGCAGCTCTCCTACATCATAGGGATTGGCCCCTTGATGCGTTGCTCAACATATAAAACAAACGAACAAACTCCACTCTTTCATTTCGCAAGTAGTCCAGGAGATACCATGTTTCCTTACCAAATGATCCCCCAAGAAACGAACATCTATCCTATGGCTTAGGATGCCTTTCCACACTCAAACGTGGGTCATTGTCATTGAAAACAGGTGCTATGCATCCAGACCTTTTATTCCGATACCATGATCAACATGCACATGCAAAAGTGGATGATTCTAAAGTGCTCAAACATCATTTTAAATCAGAAATGTGTTGTGCACAACCAAGCTTTTCAATGCATTTACTAACCCGTTGCGGTGATGTAAGGATAGCCCACACTCGTGCTACTATCCTCTTAATTAACATACCACGAACTATATGATATGATGTGCATCAGAAAATCAGCAACAATCAACACGCAAATCACACCATTCAAACCTCCCAACCCCCTACGTTTAGGTATTGCTTTTGTTGTGTAGGTGTAGAGGTTCATTTTGTCATGTTTTGTTGTATAAAAAGCGATAAATCACAAACTTTGACAAGGAGATAGGGAAAACTGAGGCTAAACCTCATGCTTTGCCACTACCATACATCCACAAACAATCATTATATTTTTCCTTATTTTTCCAAGACATATTTCTATTTTTTCCCTTATTTTTCCCATTTTCTTGATTTATTTGGCAATAAAGTATGCTATTTTCTGGTTTTTCTTATTCCAATCACTTCAGCATACTAATATTCAATTTATCTTCCATATTTCCCCCGTGGGAACACCTTTTCCCCCACCCGAAATGGAAAAACTACCATTTTGCCACTTAAAAACCGCATTTCGGGTTTACGGGAATTAAATGAAGCATGTAAATCATTGCGAAATCAAGATTTTCTGATACACAACAATTAATCATGATGCAAATAGAACACAAACAAATTTTCATCCAATAAGAACATAATTATCATCATAAACTATAAAAAATCCTTCATTTTCTTCATAAAAATGGTCATACTGTGTTTTTACGTAACCCAAGATGCCTTGAATGACTGCATAACCAGAAGATACGGAGCCTCCATTGCTCTCAATCCAATGTTGTACTTCAATCTTCAGCATTTCCATCAATCTTCATCACCATTTCTTTCATTCTCCCTCCCGGATTCCTCCTTCAAGATGGTGCACATGAACAACCCATAGAGAAGAGAGAGAGGGAGGAGAGAGAAATACTAGATTGTGTTCTCTTCATCTGGGCAGCCATTCCTTGCACAAAGACCGGCGATATGATCAGCCAAGAGGGAGAAGTTGATGGCCATTGTCAGCTGGATGGGTTCTTCACAGCCCACAATCATGATTATGAGGGATGATGGCTCATTTTTCGGCGCCTGCTCACGCCATGTCTTCCCATGTTTTCTTCATCCACAATTCTTGCATAAAATTTGGGGGGGGGTTAAAATTCCCAAAGGGCACCCCCCCTTTGGTCCTCCTCAATGTCCACCTTTTGAAATCTTGGCCAAGTTTTGGCCTCTGTCTCGTCCGGGCTCCGTTTCAAGCTCTAAAAAATCCTGCACATCCGTCTTGACATCCCGCACTGACTGGCAGCTCCTGACATCCCGCATGGCAGTCAAAAAAATTATCAAAAATCCACAAGTGTCGCTCAGGCGCCTTTTAAAAGCCGTCTTTCACTTTGTGCTTAAAATCGTCCTAGCTGCAGCCGCCGCCTTCGATGTTAAACTTTTTTTCCCCTAAATTCTGGATTTTTTGGCAAATTTTAAGCACATCTCGGGCTCAAAACTCTGCTCTCATTGGTGACCATGGGATAGGGCGACTCAACCCGTCGAATCCCACGACAGATTTGCACAAAACAACCAAAGGAAGCATCAAGCTGATACAAAATAGATAAATACTAAAACACTGCACAATGCTCAACCTACTCCCTGACGAAACCAAGGCATGAAATCCACAAGGAGTAGACCTAGCATAATTTGATAGAAGGTCCGAAGCTAGTCACTAATCGACTGCTCCAACACAACCAAACTAAAAAGAACTATCAAAGAGATCACCCTAAGTGGTGGTCTCAACTACCTACCTAACTAAGGACAACACAACCAGGAGCTCCTACTAGGCGAGGACTCCTATAGCTTGATTAAGAAGGATTTCTTTTAGCACATTTCTTCTTTTAGGTTTTTATTTCCATACTCGGGCATGTAAAAAGGAGGGAGCTGAGCGTAGTGACCCAAGGAGAATAGGCAATCGGCCTCAGGTCCAATCTCGGTACACAAGAACCTGCCAAGCCCTCGCGAGGCGACACTTAATCCTTTTCTGACGCTCACTTTTATTTTCGCTCCAACCTTCCTTACTTTCTTCTTTTCCAGCAAGACGCCACCCCTAGGAAGACAAGGCATCGGCCCCGGGTCTGACTCGTCCCCAGGAACCTACCAGGCCTTCGCAAGGCGATGGTCAACTGCTTATAAAATTTCCTTTCTTTTCTTTTCTATTTTAATAGGGGTTAGAACCCCTTTTTACACACCTTTGTATATATCTATTGTCTTTTGAGATACTCAGGGTTTTTTTTTCCTCTCAATCATTATCATGTTTCCCTCTGGCAGGCTTCTCTAACTGCCTCACAACTAACAAGAACTCCTAGAACGGCTGCCTAGTAGGCTAGCAGAACAGGGTCACTAGGACTAACTTCTAAAACAGGTCTTTTGATGCCTGGCAATGTCTTTATAGGAGGCAACGACTACTCAGACCTCCCTCAGACATACCTAACCTAAACCTGGGACTTCATGCCTTGGACTCCGGTCCCCAACAAGAAAAGAAAATCCCCTACAAGTACACAGACACATATAGCATAAAAAGACGGTACTCGTAAAGGAGAGATATCACCTGGATAGGGCCACAAGAAGTCTCCACCGACATAGGCTCCTTCCAAGCTCTTCTTGGAACCTATCTAGCACAAGACTAAAACAAGAAATCATTAACCGCACCTGTATTAAATAGACGACTGGCCCTCTTGGCCTAATTAAATAAAGCATTTCACTATAAAAACTGATCGGCCCTCTTGGCCTAATGAAATCAAACAGAATAACACCTACAAATACCTCCCCAAAATAGTACAGATATACAATAATATGCTCCTTTCCAAGGAGGAAAAAATAGGGCTCACAGCCCTAAGCTAAATGCATAAGATTATGAACCATCCCTCCTGCATATATAGCAAGAGGTGTATGCATAACACGTTGTCTAATCAGCCTATGGGTCCACGATAACAACGGGAGATGGCTCTCAGCTACTCTTTGCATCACCCATATCAACCATCGCTTGCCATATATTGCATGCTCTGATAACATTCCCC
Source organism: Lygodium microphyllum (assembly GCF_053477565.2). Taxonomy (NCBI): domain Eukaryota; kingdom Viridiplantae; phylum Streptophyta; class Polypodiopsida; order Schizaeales; family Lygodiaceae; genus Lygodium; species Lygodium microphyllum. The sequence goes on from NC_141154.1 coordinate 54,289,685, forward strand.
ACAAGCAACCAGGTCCTGTCTCATTATTGATAGCAATATCCAAACTAGGACCACAGTTGAAGAAAACGTCTTCTTCATAAGCAAGGTTTGCCAGTGAATTCGCAAACTGATTCCAATAACGTGGAATCAGCTGAAAAGACACTCTCTCAAACTCCTCAAGTAGGGTCATCGCAGTTCGATGATACATACAAAGGATGGGGTTCCGTACTGTATACGTCCCATCTAGCTGATTCAAGATCAACTGGGAATCCCCTTTTACTAACAACCGCCGAATACCACCTTGCTTGGCAATATGCAGTCCCATAATCAAGGCTTTATACTCCACCATATTGTTAGTGAATCCTACCCCGAGATAAGCAGCTAACTTCATCGTAACTCTACGTCGGGGATCTTGGATTACTACTCCAACACTCCCTTTTTTATTAGGGCCCTGGACGCTCCGTCAAAATATAATGTGTACGTCCACAATGGGTTTACACAGCCTGCCATCACGAACGCCTCTATTCGTAATTATGACAGTCAAAATTTAGCATGTTTAGAGGATGAACTGACGGCTTCATCCCACCTTCTTCATTAAACTCAACAGGGATACTTGTCAACATTCGTAAGCAGTGATGACAGAAGACTTTGATCTCCCACACAAAGGTTCTGTCTTCTTGCTCAATCATTTTGTATCCTTTGCTCCACCAGATGAGTTTCCCCTGATGGTATCTATGCTGCAGATATGGGTGCTCCAAATAAGGAATTAACCGCCCCATCAACCAACTTTAAGCTCTTTTGCAGGTCTCAAATCAGCCCCAGCATGGACCTGCAATGCATTTTTCCGTATTAGCATTCTTAGAAATAATAAGGTTTAATCTTATTAAGATTAACCTTATTTTTAAACTCTACTCCCTGTAGATCAGCTAGTAGAGCCGTAGATCTATTTTTCCCTATCCTAACAATCTTGTAGGGGTCATCCCATCTAGGTTCTAGCTTCCCTGGAAACAGCTCCCTACGCGCATCGTAGTACAGAACTAATTGCCCTTTTTTAAAGGTATACTTCTTTGCTTTAAGGTTGTGCAACTGCTTCATCCGACATTTAGCTACCTCCTGGTGTAATAAGCTCTGCAATTCCAGATAGCTATGGTCGTGAAACGTTCAAAGAGTGAATCTCCATCTCCCAAAGAGTGGTTAATTGCAAACCGTGTGGTTGGCAACTCAATTTTGAGGGGTAACACACACTCTTCCCCATAAACTAATTTTAATGGAGTATGGCCGGTAGCTCGCTTGAACATTGTATTGTACGCCCATACTGCCACATACAACTTCCTGTCCTAGTCTCGTTTCTTCTCAGAGACTATTTTAGACAAGATACCCACAAGCTACTTATTAGTGCTTTCGACTTGCCCGTTGGCTTGCGGATTATAAGGGGTCGTTTTATTGTGCTTGATTTGCCAAGCTTCAGTCAAGCTTTTGATCACTTTATTCAAAAAATGGGTTCCACGGTCCGACACTAGTTCCTTCGGTGGACCGAAATGGCAGATAATCTGCTCTAAAAGGAAACTTGCAGTCTCTTTTGCATTGTCCTGCCTCATCACCCGTGCTTCTAACCATTTTGTAAAATAATCAATTGCTACTATAATGTACCTCTTCTGAGTAGTAGACAACGGGGTGATAGGACCCATAAAGTCAATGCCCCACTTCTCGAATGGAAGAATAGCCATGATAGGCATAAGTGGGCGTTTCCTATTCTCTCTGCTGTCATGTCTTTGATGGGTATCACATCTCTTAACATACTCAAAGGAATCTTGGAAGATGGATAGCCACCAATATCCAGCTCTTAAAGCTTTCTATGCCGTCAACCGTCCCGCGAAGCGCCCTCCATATGCCGAGTCATGGCACTCTTCCAAGATGAAAGGAACCTCGTCAGGCATCACACATCGGCGGTAGATATCATCAACACCTTGCCGATATAGTGTTCCTGTGATCAAGGAAAACTTCAAAGCATGTTTACTGATTTTTCTCTTTTCAGATTTTGATAAACCAGCTCCAGTCTCTCCCGTTGATAGATAATGAGTTATAGCAACATACCAAGATGGGATAGAAGCTGTATCAATTTTAAACATTTCTTCAATATCACTTCCTTCAGCCAAAGTCTCTTTCGGCTCCCCAAAATCCACAAGGCATTCCACAATACCCTGCAACCTCGGTGGCTTACTCTTAATTTCATAATCAAACTCCTGCAAAGTGATTAACCACTTTGCCAGACGATCAGGCGGTTGTAGCTTTGTTCATAAGCAATCTAAGCCCTTCCGCCTTTGTATAGAAAACTATCTTCTCATAGAGGATGTAGTGCCTGAATTTTTTAGTCGCAAAGACCATCGCAAGGCACAACTTCTCCATGTGGGTGTAGTTAATTTCTGAAATGCCCAATTTTCAACTAGCAAAAGCTATCGGATGATACCACTTTTCCTCCCAGATTTGGGCTAAACAGCTGTTGATACTATGCATGGTGGCTGCTGAAAATATGTAAAATACCTCACCTCTTTTAGGTGCTTTTAAAACAGGTTCTTTTACTAGCTCTTGTTTCACATCCTTGAAAGCTACCTTACAAGGGTCGCTCCATACAAATAGACAACTAAAGGATAATAAATTTGTTAGTGGCAACGTCCTTTCTGCCAAGGCATTTATAAACCTCCGATAGTACCCTATTGATGATAGAAAGCTATGTACCTCTTTCGGAGTGTGTGGTGGACTCATAGTGACTATAACCTTGATCTTTTCAGGGTCAGTTGCGATCCCTACTGAACTGACCACATGGCCTAGCAATAGCCCATACGGCACTCCAAAGACACACTTCCGTGGGTTAAGAGCAATACAAAATTGTATGTAGTGCTCAAAGCACTTTCTTAAGATAATCAAAATCCTTTCCCTTACAGTGGCTGCCCCCAGGTCATCGATAAAGACTTTCAACTCGTCTGGGGAGATGTCACCAAAGGTCTTGTCTGCTATTCGTTGCCATGATCCAGGTGCATTGCACAATCCAAAGGCCATCACATGGTATGCAAAAGTACCAAAGACAGTAATGAAAGTTGTTTTCAACTTGTCCTCTTCTGCAATTGCCATCTGGTTCTAACCCGCAAAGAAATCCATAAACGAATATATCTCCCTACCCGCTAATTGATCCAAAATCCGGTCAATAAATGGCAACGGGTAGTAATCCTTAACCTTCTGCTTATTCAGCTCTCTAAAATCTACACATAGTCCGGATCTGGTTGTTTTTCTTATTCCTGATAACAACTGGTGAAAACCATTCTGTGTGATGTACAAGGAAAATTAAACCAGCTTTCCGTAACTTCTGTAACTCCTCAAATAGCGCGTCCCTCAATTCAAAAGGCATATGCCTTACTTTCTGACGCACAAGACGACTGCCTTCTTTTACAGGAATAGTATGAACAGCTAGGCTGGGAGGAATGCCTCTCAGCTCGTCATAACTCCAAGAAAAGATGTCATGGAATTCTTGAATCAAGGACACATAGTCCTCCCTTTCTGCTGAACTGAGCATGGAACCTAATTTAATTAGCTGCGAATCATTTGGCGTGCCAAGGTCCAACTCAATCACTTCTGCGTCTCTTATCCTATCTTGCGGATCTATCGGCTCATTTAGAGTTATCTGATAGATATCCTCTATAGTGGACCCCTCTTTAGATTCATCACTGGATAATGTCTCACTACCAGATGGATCATCTGCTGTTTCTAATTCAGTAGAGGATAAAGGAGCTCTCTCACTCTGAGGAGACTCAGGGTAAGCATCGACTATTACTCGATTAGCACCTCCACCTAGAACCACTTGACCGGCAGGTATATCGACTTGGCAGTCTGTTCGTAAGATCCAAGGCCTGCCTAGCAAGACTCGATAGCTAGGACGTCCTGCAAATATTATCACCCTAAAGTTCAAGAAGCATTCTACACTTGCAACTGTAACATGGACTTTAATAATGCAACCTTCTGGTTGCCTTAGACTATCATTAGCCATTCTAAGAAGGGTGGAGCTATCTTTTTGGATGCCTAGACCCAACCTCTCCATCAACTCTGAACTCATGATATTGATGAAGGACCTAGTGCCTACGATAGCATGCTCCACTAATATTCCATCCACGTATGCTGGAACCCTAGGGCAATTCTTTTCAGCATGATCAAACCAATCTTCCCCTACTCGTGCTATGGCCAAAGGTTCTACAATATACCCAATACGCAGGATCTTCTTGAATTCCTTGCATACTCCTGGAGATAATTTAATCAACTGTAAGAGGTTTACATCTGGTTTGACTTCGTAAAGAGAACTTGCTAAATCAAAATCATGATAGGTAGCCAAAGCTCTCTTTTCTCGCCAAACCATCCTTTCTTTTGGTCTCGGGACTGGCTTTGGTGCTTCTTTTTTAGCTCTTGCCTTCTTTCTTGGCACTTCCTCATCCTTCTTAGGATCGACTTTTTCGTCAACAGGCCTTAGAGGTTCCCCTTCCATGCCAGGATTCAAGACTTGCGTCCCCTTATCCCCTTGCTTAGGGTTTCCCTCGACCGGTTTTGCATTATCTTTATCACCCTCTTTAGCCTTTTGGCCTCTTGTCACGGCTCTTAGGCTAGAGGTTTCAGCACCATTGATGCGTACAACCTCGATAAGGCTAACTCCATTGCCTTGTGGAAACTCTTCTATAGTGATCTTTCCCCTTTGCAGTATTTGTCTTGGTCCATCATTTTGCTAGAGGTTACTACCTTGCGCTCTATGATTAACTGGACCTGGCTGTTTACTCCCTTGTTGGAGGGAACTAATCTTACTCCAACATGTAGCAGCTAAGTGGCCCGACTACCCACAAATATCACATTTAACATTTGGATACTTTCTAGGGAAATGTTGTCCGCCACACCACTTACAGCTGAATCTTGAGGGACCACCCTCTTCAGGGCGTCAACTCCCTATCAGATTCTGCTACTTCTTTAGGAAATTGACGTCAACAGCTATTTGCTGATATTGTTCAGAAATCATGTCGGTGTAGTGCTTCATCATATCCTTAACTTCGCCAAGAACGTTAGAGGCACTCGACTCATAGCCTTGATCATCTATCCGTCATTCCATTGGCCTAACAATTTGATTGGGCATTAGTTGTTGACTCACAGGAACAACATTAGGGTTCGAAGCTTGGCCTCCAACATTTGGTGGAGCCAACTGACTAGCCATAGGCATAGTCACACTAGGAGGAGCTAGCAGCAAAGGTACATTTTGAACCATGCTTCCTCTCCCATTAGGGTTATTCATAGGCATTCCTTGACTTCCATTTAACAATGGTAAATTTCCTCCAGGTACTAGACCCGCATTAATATTTATTCGAGAGGAGTAGGCCATTTGTAGACGTGACTCTACTCCTTCTGCCCAAGTGATGGCAGTGTCTATATCAGCCAAAGCCATACTACTCAATTGTACTTGAATATTGAAATCCAATCCATGCAAGAAGTATTGCAATTGGGCAGCCGACGGAATGGGAATGTAAGTTTGTAACTTACAAAATACTTCCTTTAGCTTCTTGGCATAGGCTTTCACATTCTCATGGGGGTCTTGGCATGTTACATTCAAAACACGCAACCAGTATTGGCCACCTCTTTCAGGGGCATATTCTCCTCGGAAAGCTGCATAAAATTGGTCGATTGTGGTGATGGTTCCAGTTTCTATGCTATGATACCATACTGCAGCCCTTCCTTTTAACGTCATGTTAAAGAACATCATGAGATGTCCCTCATCTTGGATGTGGTAATTAAAAATTAATCTTTGGAACTCACAAATGTGAAACTCCGCATCTTCTTCGGCTGACCCATTAAAAATGGACAAAGGAACTCCTAAAGCTGGCAAATCCGGTGTCCCTGCAGGAATTCCAATGGGTTGTGCCATGACGACAATCGGATTGACAATAGGAGTTTGAACTGATGGAATCACACCCCCACTTGAAGTGGGTTGACTTGGTGGAAGAGAGGAAAAACTTGTGCTTCCTCCTGCACCTAAAGGACTATGTGCAGTAGTTGGGTTACTAAGACCACTGCCTCTTTTGCGTATCGGGCTACTCCTTTGAGGAGAATAGTGACTTATAATCTCCAATCGCAGTCTAGCCCTCTCAGCACATTCTGCTTTTTGTGTTTCGGCTTGAAGGTTCTTGTCAGAGGACATAAACCAACTTTTTGGTCCCTAAAAATCCTAGATTCAAGAACCACCACTTGTTGGCAGCTCCCGACAGACGCACCACTGATGAGACCTCAAATGGGCCGGCACTGGCTATGGCACTAGCCGGACCTCATGCTCATAACAGACAGACACACCCTCACGGCCTCGAGGACCAGGAGCGTCTATCTACTGCTAAAGCACTAACTGCCCTAAAGAGGCAACCTCTCGGTAGAAACACCGCGGCCCCATTGCAGCTCTCCTACATCGTAGGGATTGGCCCCTTGAAGCATTGCTCAACATATAAAACAAATGAACAAACTCCACTCTTTCATTTCGCAAGTAGTCCAGGAGATACCATGTTTCCTTACCAAATGATCCCCCAAGAAACGAACGTCTATCCTACGGCTTAGGATGCCTTTCCACACTCAAACATGGGTCATTGTCATTGAAAACAGGTGCTATGCATCCAAGCCTTTTATTCTGATACCATGATTGACATGCACATGCAAAAGTGGATGATTCTAAAGTGCTCAAACATCATTTTAAATCAGAAATGTGCTGTGCACAACCAGGCTTTTCAATGCATTTACTAACCCGTTGCGGCGATGTAAGGATAGCACTGAGACCACACTCGTGCTACTATCCTCTTAATTAACATACCATGAACTCTATGATATGATGTGCATCAGAAAATCAGCAACAATCACCATGCAAATCACACCATTCAAACCTCCCAACCCCCTACGTTTAGGTATTGCTTTTGTTGCATAGGTGTAGAGATTCATTTTGTCATGTTTTATTGTACAAAAAGCGATAAATCACAAACTTTGACAAGGAGATAGGAAAAACTAAGGCTAAACCTCATGCTTTGCCACTACCATACATCCACAAACAATCATTATATTTTTCCTTATTTTTCCAAGATGTATTTCTATTTTTCTCTAATTTTTCCCATTTTCTTGATTTATTTGGCAATAAAATATGCTATTTTTTGGTTTTTCTTGTTCCAATCACTTCAGCATACTAATATTCAATTTATCTTCCATATTCCCCCCATGGGAACACCTTTCCCTCCACCCAAAACGGAAAAACTACCATTTTGCCACTTAAAAACCGCATTTCGGGTTTACGGGAATTAAATGAAGCATGTAAATCATTGCAAAATCAAGATTTTATGATACAAAGCAATTAATCATTATACAAATAGCACACAAACAAATTTTCATCCAATAAGAACATAATTATCATCATAAACTATAAAAAATCCTTTATTTTCTTCATAAAAATGGTCATACCGTGTTTTTACGTAACCCGAGACGCCTTGAATGATTGCATAACTAGCAGACGGAGCCTCCATTGTTCTCAATCCAATGTTGTACTTCAATCTTCAGCATCTCCATCAATCTTCATCACCATTTCTTTCATTCTCCCTCCCGGATTCCTCCTTCAAGATGGTGCACATGAACAGCCCATAGAGAAGAGAGAGGGAGGAGAGAGAAAGACTAGATTGTGTTCTCTTCATCTGGGCAGCCATTCCTTGCACGAAGACCGGCGATATGATCAGCCAAGAGGGAGAAGTTGATGGCCATTGTCAGTTGGATGGGTTCTTCACAGCCCACAATCATGATTATGAGGGGATGATGGCGCATTTTTCGGCACCTGCTCACGCCATATCTTCCCACATTTTCTTCATCCATGATTCTTACATAAAATTTGGGGGGGGGGGGGGGGGGTTAAAATTTCCAAAGGGCACCCCCCCTTTGGTCCTCCTCAATGTCCACCTTTGAAATCTTGGCCAAGTTTTGGCCTCTGTCTCGTCCAAGCTCCGTTTCAAGCTCTGAAAAATCTTGCGTGTCCGTCTTGACATCCCGCACTGACTAGCAGCTCCTGACATCCCGCACGGTAGTCGAAAAAATTATCAAAAATCCACAACTGTCGCTGGGGCACATTTTAAAAGCCGTCTTTGACTTGGTGCTTAAAATCGTCCTTTCTGCAGCTGCCGGCTTCGATGTTAAATATTTTTTCCCCTAAATTCTAGATTTTTTGGAAAATTTTAGGCACATCCCAGGCTCAAAACTCCGCTCTCAATGAGGGGTCTCAAATATAGACAAGTATTGATTTATATTTGTGGTTCTATTTGGGTTCTCCTTGGCCATCTCCTATGTAGAAAGAGATTAAAGAATGAAACTTATCTTAGTTTTAATCTAGAGATATGCTTGTCACATTCTTTGCATATTTCTTTGTCTTGCACATAGAACTTGTTGATCATAGTGTAGAAATCTACAACTACCTCAGTGTTTCTCCAAAATTCTAGGCCCTAGTACTCAGGATCTATTAGATATGTGACACTATACAATGGTATATGGGTGACAACCCACCATCTTGGAACATATTTTAGCAATAACTTCCTCTTAGATGCCTTTTAAAGGATTTTATAATGGTCTTGCAATGTAATCTTTAATCTCCTTTATTAGAAAACTCTAAACTCTATTACACTATCCACCATGTCATCCATACTTTTCCCATGTTTGCTAGCCTTTCATCTATGCTATGTATACATGATTGGCATCATTACGTAGTGCATATAAACCATAGATCACACCAGTTGTCTTTGTTTAGACAATGAGAATGCAACTAGGTAGCCTTATCTCTTACTTGCACACTTTTCTCGGCCTCCTAGTCATACATGTCTATGCATGATAACGTCTCTATCATAGCATCCTTATTTTGAAGTAAGGACTCCAAAGTGTAAAAGTGGGTGCAATCTACATAGAACAAAGTTTTAGCATACATAATATCTAAGCCTAGTAAATGTGAAGCACTCAATCTCTCTTGAGAATAAACTTTACAACTTTTGCAATTCTTTGTATTATCCATAACCACTTACACCACATGGTGATACCCTATCTCTTTGTCAGGACCAAAAATGACACTAGCTATAGGCACTAGTCGGGCCTCTGTAAAATACTCATAAGACAACCCCACATGGCCTCACGGCCAGGAGCATCTAAGGGACACTCTACCCTAAATAATAATGTAGATATTGCATTTGTAGTAGAACATAGTCCAACGATTGCCCTTCCTTACTCCGTAGAGGGAGATCCCATACATCTTGGTATAATATACCACGTAATACAAAAATCGAGGAGGTAATCTCTCTAGCTAAATGCCATGACCCCACTACAGCTCTCCTACACTGAGAGGATTGGCCCCTTGATGCGCTACTCTGACATAAAGCACATATGAACATTCTCGACTCTTATATATTTTGAACGATCCAGGAGATTTAATTTCCTCACTTGACAATTTCCCAAAGATTCGATCACTAGCCTACAGCTTGGGTTTTCTCACAACTCGGTGTAGGTCATGTATTTGGCAAATAATTGCTATGCATCCAGGAGTTACCACATCATGCTCAATGCAAATGTGGATGATCATTGTGATCAAGCATTTTATGATAAAAGAAAACTAGCCACATGAGGTGCAAAACCAATCCTTTAATGATTTCCAAGCTACTCATAATTGTGGCATTGTTGGAGACTAGCACCAAGTTTCCTTGTGCTACTAGTCTCTCTTAAATTTAAATAGTGATTGGCCTATATGCTATGCATAATCAAATAAATCAAAATTTAAAACATTTTGAGCGACCACTCGCTTTCATAATCCCTTTTCTCTCGTATCGGTTAGGTTTTGCATTCATTGATTAGGTATAGGGGGTTCGTTTTTATGTAAAATTTCACAAAAAAATCGATAAAAACACACTATAACATGAAAACAAGACTTGAGTGTGGCTTAATCTTCATGCTCTAGCCCTGTTATATGCTCATGGACATAAAATGTATTTTTTCCTAACTTTCTAGCGCAAAAAACTAAAATTTTCCCAATTTTTTCTATTTATCTTCATTTATTTCTTCATAAAAATGTGATATTTCAAAATTATGAGTTCTCACTAATTAAGAAAACTCGGCATAATTTTCATATTGATTTTTATCCCATATGATCCCAAAACACCCAACGAAAAACCTCAAGTTCCATTACTTTTATAAAAACCGCAACTTACGGGTTTTGCGTGTTTTGCAAAAAATTATTATATCATCATATTTCCTGGTTTTCTTTCATATTTCAAAGATAATGCAACATGGGAAATTAAGAACAAACAAAATCAAACACTTTTTCCAACTATTTTTCGTAAAATAAAAGAACTGCTCACTTATGCATAGAAACTGCGATTCCGAGGCTTGTATCTTGTAGACGGAGGCCGTTGATGCTTTTCTTTGACATAGATTCACTCTCGCAGTTTGATCTACGTCCTCCATTTCTCCAGCATCATCATTTGGTTCGAATTATTCATCACAACCCTCCCCCTTCTCTCTTGAATTGATGCATATGAACAACTGCTAAGAGGAGAGAGAAGAGAGGAGAGAAAGACTAAAAAATTAGATTTTGAAATCCTCCATTTAAACGGGCAAGCTTACAGCCATCTCGTTCCTCTTTGTGTCTTGATCAAGAATCTCCCTCTCTCTCCAAACAGGTGAGGGATCAAGTGGTATCAATGAGATTTGGAAGGGCCGCAAAAAAATTTTGCAACCCTCCTCCCCCCCTCCCCCCAAAAGTTTTTCCACTAGTTTGGGCTTCTTTAAAGCCTACGATTCAGCCTTATATGTTCACATTGTCATCCCACAAGTGGATATTTTGGTTTTGAGGGGGCAAACGGACTCGGATTCGAGATCCATCTGGACAGATGACTTCGTAGCATCAAAATCTATAAAGCCGCACCCCTTCATGCACTCTTTGGCTCCCAGATCCAATAGTTGCTTTATAACGTCAAACCTTGCAGGGATTAAATGGGGGGTCAAATAACCTTTGATCGATTCTTGATGTTGAAATGCATCTAGGAAAACTCTAGCTCAGCCATCCGCCACCGTTTGATTTTTTATGAAATTTTGGTCTTTGGTGCTTCCCATGTACTTCTTGCTCAAAAAACTGCCTCAAATGCTTCAAGCACGACTCACAATTGGCTTCTAAAATTGAGCTCTCATTGGCGACCACGAGATAGGGTGACTCAACCTGTCGAACCCCACGAACAAAGCTGCACATTCATAACCATAAAGAGCATCAAGCTGATACAAAAATTACACAACAAAACACATCACGGCTCTCACCCTACCCCCTAACAAAATCAAGGCATGAAAATCCACAAGGGATAGGCCCAGCATAATCTGATAGAAGTCCAGAGCAAGGCTCTAACCAACTGCTTAGACATGGACTAGCTAAAAAGCCTATCAAAAAGGTCATCCTAGTGGTGGTCTGAAACTACCTACCTCTAACTGAGGACAATTGGACCAGGACCTCCTACTAGGCGAGGAATCCTATAGCCTGGGCATCATATTTTCCATTCAAGGTTTCATGCACATGTGTGTAAAAAGGAGGGAGATGAGCATAGAGTGACCCAAGGAGAATAGGGCATCGGTCTCAGGTCCTAACTCGGTACCCAAGAACCTACCAAGCTCTCGCGAGGCGACACTTCTTTTTTTAATGCTCACTTTTATTTTCACTCCAACCTTCCTTTCTTTTCTCTTCTGCTAGCTGCTACCCCTAGGAAGACAACGCATCGACCCCGGGTCTTGACTTGTTCCCAGGAACCTACCAGGCCTTCGCAAGGTGATAATCAACTGCTTGTAGGATTTTTTTCCCCCCTTGTTTGTTCTTATTGAGGAGTTAGAACCCCTTTTTACACATCTCTGTACTTTTTATTTTTAGATAGATTTAGAACTTTCTCTTCTTTTCATATGTTGGGAGGCTTCTCTAACTGCCTCATACTAGCATGGACTCCTAGGACAACTGCCTAACAAGAAGGCATGATAGAGTCACAAGGACTACCCTCTAGCACATGTCTTTATCGCCTCACATGTCCTAATAGGAGGTAGACAACTGCTCAAATCTCCCCCAGATATACCTAACCAACCCTAGGACTTCATGACTTGATTGCCGATCCCTAACAAATGAAAAGAAATTGTTCCCCTACATATACATATATCATTATCTACATAAGGGACAAACTCAGAAAGGGGACAATACCACCTGCAGTAGCCACAAGAAGCTCCTATGCAGCAAAGGCTCCCTCCAGTGACTTCGTCAACCTATGTGATGCAATCACTAAAACAGAAAACCATTAAACGCACATGCACTAAATAGACATATGGCCCCCTTGGCCTAAAGAAATATCACATTCCACACCCAACAAAACTGGCCCTCTTGGCCTCACGTAACCAAACACTAAAACCAATGAAAGTGGCCTCTTGGCCTAAAGAGATATAACACTTTACGACAATTGAAATAGCCCTTTCAGCCTTTAAAAAAATAGCTCATTTGGCTCCATCCAATACATGGTCTTCTTGGTGTATACATTGCATCTTATCTGGCTAGCCGAGGTGAACCAAAGGTGTTATGAGATGTAAGGGCTAGCTCCATCTCTTATACCACACAACTCAAGACATGATCTTGTCCTTTTGTAGATCGAGTAGCTCAAGCCTTTCTATTGATATCTCAACAATAAGGCCCATCGCTTCTTGGGTACAATGAGTTGAATGAGTGACCCTCTTGGGCTTATATATCTCATCTCTTTGGTTATTATTCAAACAAAAAGATCATCCCAACTTTCCAAAAACTCCCTCTATAGGGAGAATCATAGATTTATGGTCATTCAACCCTTCCCTAATTGGATCATTATGTATTTCAATGATACGACCCAAACTAGGTGGAGCTTCAAGCCTAGGCCAATCAACTAGATGCATCTTAGGGTGGTGCATATTGTCAGATGAATCAATATGACCTTTGGTCTCCTCCTCCGAATCCATCAAAGCATAACCACATGGAATTCTTGGCCTTTCACCTAACACACCAATAGTATTTTTAGGGGTTTTGGGCCACCAAACCCATCTTACACTTCTCTTTATATGCTTATCCATTCTTGATTTGCCACATTGGTCTAATGAACTCAATGCGGGCTTATTGTTATAACCAGATGGCCTCACATCCTTATGACTTCCATCGAGCATAGATGGATCTTTGGCATCATGTATCTTTGTCATATGAGATATATTTACTTGCCTTTGTCCACTCTGCAACAACTAATTATTCATAGGAACCAGGATCTTACTAAAAGGAATAGCATCTACTCGAAAGCATGATTCATCCGTAAATTGGAAAGGTATTTTAAGAGCCTTACTAGGAACACAACTAGAACCACTCATAGCACGCTTATCCACACTTGTGGCCCAATGGTTCTATCACTAGTGCTTCCACGGCTACCTCTTGTGGAATTGTTGCAAGCCTTAATGGGACTTGCTTGGCTTGAAGTCTTTTTATCGAGAGGAGGCACACTATCCCTGCTCATATGATTCTCATTTCTTACTTGGAGGTTTTGGGTACCAAGATCCCCCATAGAGGTTTTCCGCGTATCAACAAATAAATTCTTTCCTTCTAGAAATGGCTGGATACTAGGATGCACTTGCAATGAGTAGGAAAAACTCCAAAAATTTTTCCAACATATTTGAATATGTGCCTCATAGTCTATTGCATGCATCTTAGCCTCCCTTAATCACTTAGGATCTCGCATTCTCACTTGGATTTGTGTATCAAGCACTAGATCACTCATAAAGAGCTCACATAGCACATCTTTTGGCAACATAGTGGCTCTTCTTGGCCAAAGCCTGAGAATATCATCAAAGGCTCTAGCGTATTCTTTAGCAGAAGGGTAAGAATCCTGTCTACTCTATAGAAGCTGCCCTAAAACCTCAGTCATGGGCACTTTCTTTTCATACTCATCTAAAAATTTATCACATAGCTCATCGAAGGGTTTAATCAACCCTGTTAGGAGGCTCCAATACGGTTTCCTAGCTTCTCCCTTCAAGGTGGTTGAGAATACGAGCATCCGATGTATATCACTAAACCCACTTTCAAGGCAAGTTAGGCCATATTCTTTTAAGTGCAACATTGGATCCTCCTTTACCAACCCATGAAACACTGGGAGATCCCTGTAAGGAGGAGGTCATTTAGTCCTCTCCTTCGGGATCAGCACTGGGTCATTAAAATCTTCATATTTGTCGTGGCCTAGTTCCATCATCTTAGGGCTCCTAATCTCTTCTGTTTCCACCTTTATTGGTGTAGGAAGGCCACGCACTCCATGGGCTTCCCTTTCTGGCAACTCACAAAGTGGTCTAGGGAGCCTTATGACTTTCAGCGTATCATGTCAATCCTTTCTCAGAGGATCTTCCATACCTTGCCCATTCAAAGGCCATTTTATAATGGACTTATGCAAGAGCTTTTTCCCTTCATCAAAAACTGATATATCGATATTATTTAAAGCATGTGGGTCAGGCCTTTTGAGCAATGGCTTCCCCTACAACCAAGGCTTCCAATGTCCTTGCGAGGTCTAATATTTTAGCGTGGTGACCTATCACATGGGATGTTTCATCCACAAGAAATTTCCATTGTATATCTTTCCTATCCAATGGTGTTACGGCCTTAGCATGATCGTTGGTCGATGCCAAAATTGCCATGGGTTCCAATGTGCTTGTTGCATATCCTCTAGAATGATGATTGGTTGTGCACAATGTTTCTTGAATAGAAATCGCACCAAGGAGAACCATGCCATCATGCTAGAGGATGAACTAGCCGCTAAACCCATACTTTCCACTTTACCTAAATCATTTCTCGTGGAGGATTCAGTCTCTATGTAATTAATTAAGTCTATTAGGAGATTTTGAATAGGGAAAGTCGTGTTTGAAACCCTAGACAAACCCCATTTTATAGATACGTTAGTGCATTCCTGATGGATAGGGTTATAAATTTTAAGTCCCTTTTTTACCAAAGTTCAGAAATCGCCACTTATTAGCAGCTCCCAGTAAATGCACCACCTATGTCGAGACCAAAAAATGGGCCACCTATGTCGAGACCACTGGCTATAGGCACTAGCCAGGCTAACACTCGTAAGACGACCCCACACTACCTCACAACTAGGAGTGTCTAAGGGACACTCTACCCTAAATACTAATGTAGATATTGTGTTTGTAGTAGAACATAGTCTAAGGATTTCCCTTCATTATTCTGCACAGAGAGATCCCATACATCTTGGTATAATATACCACGAAATACAAACATAGAGGAGGCAACCTCTCTAGCTAAATACCGTGGCCCCACTGCAGCTCTCCTACATCGAGAAAATTGGCCCCTCGATGCACCGCTAACAAAAATAACATAGACGTAACAAGCTCCACTCTTGTTTTGAATGACCCATGAGATAGAAATTTCCTCACTTTACAATCTCCCAAGGATCCGATAGTTTAAACCTATAGCTTGGGTTTCCTCACAACTCAGCGTGGGTCATGTATATCAGAAACTAACTGCAATGTATCCATGAGTTACCATGTGATATAGGCAACGCAATTGTGAATGCCATAGTGCTCAAACATTTTATAAATCAGCATTGTGTAGTGCAACAAACATGTCTTTCCATGATTGATCAAGATCCTATATGGAATGCACAAAAAAATAGACCAAGATTTCATATACTACTCATGTTGTCACAATAAATGACAACTCGCCCACCTGTAGGCTGATGCATATCATAAAGTAGCTTATGCAACCAAGCTACCTCACATGCAGCCATTGTTGCACCCCTGTACTCAGCCTCTGTGCTCGACAAGGCAACTGTAGGCTGTTTCTTGCTGCTCCAAGTGACTGCAGCACTCCCAAAAGGGAACACATATCCACTGGTAGATCGTCTATCAAAAATACTACCAGCCCAATCAGCATCAGTGTATCCATGCAACTGTATCTGAACCCCAGTCTCATAAAATAGTCCATACTGCAATGTGGACTTCACATATCTGAGTATGCGTCTAGCCGCATCCAAATGCGGTTTCCGTGGAGCCTGCATAAACTGACTTACCAATCCAATAGCATAGCTCAAATCTGGCCTGGTAATAGTCATATAAATCAAACTTCCTACTATGCGTCTGTACATAGTAGGGTTTTCGAGAAGCTCACCTGCATCTGTGCTCAACTTCACATTCTGCTCCAAAGGAACAGAAATAGGCTTACAGCCTGTCGTCCCATATTTGGACAGTATGTCCAATCCATACTGCCTCTGCAAGAGCTGTATCCCACTTGGTGATCTAATCACCTCAATGCCCAAGAAATAACGCAGCTCTCCCAAATCCTTCATCTCAAACTTCTGCTTCAATAGCATTTTCACATTAAGGATATCTTCATTACTATCACCTGTCATAATCAAATCATCAACATAAATGACAAGTAGCATAATATCTTTCTCTGTTTTTCTCACATAAAGTGAGAAATCTGCCTTGGAAATCTGAAAGCCAATAGTGACAAGATATTGTCCTATCCTGTCAGACCATGCTCTAGGTGCTTGCTTCAAGCCATACAAGGCTTTCTTCAACCTGCAAACAAACTCAGGATGAACAGCATGCACATAACCTGGTGGCTGCTCCATATATACCTCTTCTTGCAAATCACCATGCAAGAAGGCATTCTTTACATCCATCTGATGTAAAGACCATTCCTTTGATGCAGCCATAGCAATGACTGCTCTTACGGTTGCCATCCTTGCAACCGGACTGAATGTTTCTTCATAATCAATGCCATATGTATGTGCATACCCCTTGACTACTAATCTTGCCTTATATCTATTCACGGAACCATCTGCATTGTGTTTCACCTTATAAACCCACTTATAGCCAATTGCATTCTTACCTTTAGGCAAAGGTACCAATTCCCATGTAGAATTTGCTTCCAAGGCATCCATTTCTTCATCCATGGCTTTCTCCCATTTTTCTTTTCCCATGGCTTGCTGAAAAGAAGTGGGTTCTGGTTCCTGTATCACTTTGACCATATATGCATAGTGAATGGCTGTAAATCCATCATATTTCAGCCTATCCACAGGATACCTAGCTCTGGTAGACCTGCGCAAAGTAGGTTCACTCCCAGGTGCTCTCAAAACATCCTTGGTCTTCCTTACTCCAGGTGTAACAATAGAAGGAATACCCAACTCATCATCAATGCTCTGTTCTGAGCCACTGGATTCACCATCCACATAAGAGTGACCTGCATTCACATCAAACATGGGCTGATCTACCTTCTCTTTTCCTTTTCGTGAAACCTGCATACCACTATCTGCATTGCTTTGAGAAGATTCTCCTGATCTCAATCTGCCTGTCCATGGCAAAGAATGTGAACCACTGCTAGAGGACACTCCAGATCCACTAATATTTTGTGACTACTGCTGTGAATTCTGTGCAGCATTATCATTTTGTGCATCAACGTCATCAATCACATTTACTGGTTTATACCAGCTACTCATCTCATCAAAAACAACATCTCTGCTCACTGTAAACTTAGGAGTAGAAGGGTTATAGCATCTATACCCTTTTTGCTGCAGAGAGTAACCAATAAAGATGCACTTCTCAGCTTTTGGATCCAACTTGGATCTCAACTCATCTGGCACATGTACATAGGCAATGCAACCAAAAATTTTCAAATGAGAAATATCTGGTTTCCTACCAGTATACCTCTCCTCTGGAGTCATTCCATGTATTGCTGCAGTGGGAGTCCTGTTCATTATGTAGACTGCTATAGCAACTACTTCAGCCCAATAAAAATCTGGCAGGTCTTTTTCATTGAGCATGGCACGAGATACCTCTCCAATATGCTTGTTTTTTCTTTCTGCAATTCCATTTTGCTGTGGGGTATGACTGCATGAATATTGTTGCTTTATGCCATGCTCCTGCAAGAACCTTGCAAACTCATTTGAGAGGTACTCTCCCCCTCCATCTGACCTTAGGCATTTTATTTGCAGGCCTGTTTCTTTTTCAACCACAGCTTTAAGAGTTTTGAAATGCCCAAAAACTTCACTTTTCTTTTTCATAAAATACACCCAAACTTTTCTGCTATAGTCATCAATAAAAGTGACAAAATAGTGACAGCCTCCAAGAGATGCAGCTTTAGTAGTCCACACATCAGAGTGGATTAATTCCAATGGCTTCTTACTCTCTTGAACATGTCTAGGAAATGGTTTCCTTGCCTGTTTTCCAAACTGACAGGCTTCACATACCTTATGCATTTCTGCAACCTTGAATTTAGGCAATCCTGCAACAATATTTTGGGCCTGCATTGATTTAAGTCGCTATACATTAACATGACCAATGCGTTTATGCCAGATATCAATATCTGCAACTACACCGGTCCCATGTGCAAACATTGCTGCACTCAATTCAGGCATGTCTGCATCCAATGTAAATATTCTGCCCTTCTTCTTTCCTTTTGCTATCAAGTGACATTTATTTTTCATATCCTCAACAAAGAATCCATGAGGATTAAATCTCACCTGTAAGCCCTGCTCAACCATTTGACCAACAGAAACCAGATTCTTGGTGATATTTGGGACATGAAATACATCGGACAGGTATTTCTTTTTCCCATCCTGCATAGACAAAGGAATTTTTCCAATCTGCACAATAGGATGTGCAGTATCATCACCAGTCTCCACAAATCCTGGTTTTTCCATTTTCCTTGCATCCTCCATCCATTCTGCATGACCTGTCATGTGGTTTGAGGCGCCTGAGTCAACATACCACACATCGTTGCTTTCTTCTGTACTTGTCACAGAATCGTTCATGTGCTGCACCATAAACAAATGCTCATTTCTGTCATCACCATGTCTACTAAAAGATGCATAATTCCCTTGTTGCAGTTTTTCATTCATGATGTCATTCTGATTTTTATAGCAGTCTTTAGCCATATGACCCACTTTACCACAGTAGTAGCATTCAACATTACTGTTTGCATTTTGGCCTCTTTGCCATCCACCACGACCTCTTTGGCTCCCCCTGCCTCTACAGTTACCACGTCCTCCTCCATAGGACTGGTTTTCTTGAGTTTGCTGCATATTCTGATTTCTACCACGGCCTCCAGATCGGCCTCCTCTACCTCTGCCTCTACCTCTTCCAGTATTTGAGTAGAAGACAGCTTCTTTTGAAGTTCCTCCTGAAGAAGATGCACCACCATTTCTCTGCTCCTCAGAATTTAGAAGAGCAATCAACTCCTCAAAATCAGGAAATCTTTCAGGGACGGAAATGGATGTTCGAAACTGTGCATAATCCTTTCCTAGACCATTCAAGGTCAGAGAAACTAAATCATCATCTTCCACTGGTGACCCAACGGAAGCAAGTGCATCTGCAATCTTCTTCACCTTCATGCGGTAGTCATTGATGCTCATATTTTCTCTTTGCACATTATGCAACTCTTGCTTGAGCTGCATTTTCCTGGCTTGCGTATTTGTGCTATATATTTTTGACAAAGTATCCCATGCCTCCTTTGGCGTACTTGCATCCTGAATATGCACAATCATAGAGTCTGAAATACTGATAGATAGCCAGTACATAACTTTCCTGGCTCTCTCATGCCATGCTTTAAATGCCTGCATTTGCTGTTGATTGGAAACATCAGGAAGAACTGGTTCTTCTTCATTTCCTGCAACAAATTCCCAATATCCTTTTCCCATAAGGAAATTTATCATTCTAAACTTCCATGCTTGGAAGTTGTTCTTGTCAAGCTTTTCAGTGACAATCTGTGAGAGAGAATCAGACGCCATTACAGAACACTACAAAAAATTATGTCACTGCAAAGAACACAGCTTCAGCCTCACAAGGGCTAATCTGCAAAACTGACGAAAGTGGTATTTGACCACACAATCACTTCCTAGTGACGATTTTGCATAAACAGGAACCAAGGATGATTTTGTAGCTCCCAATGTCTCTGCACACAAGCATACGATGCAATTTCTGTGGTAACTTTTCACCGACCTGTAGAACAGTGGTCGCACATCATAAAATTGGGCCTTTTCCTGAGTGCGTGCAGAAAACTTCCGCCTCCAAAACAGGCCCCGAAATGGCCTCAAAAAAAAAAACAAGGTTGTCGAGGGCTAAAGCCCAATCCCGCAGCATATACTGCCCTCTTGCTTCACCGCGAAGGGCGTCTCAACCTGAGACAATGCACTCTTGCAATTTTCGGCTGTGCTATCTGCAGAGATATGCTCCCAAAACAGAAAATGAAAGCAACACTGCTCCTCTTACTAGAACACCGCGAGCTTGGCTTGCTTTCTTGAGCTCCTTACCACGAACAAGGCTCTGATACCATGTCAAGATTCTGGGAGAGAAGGAAGGAGTCTCACTTGTAGCTTTCTTGCTTGCACAATGGGGGAATACACACAAGGGTGGAGGCTGAAAACAGTTTTCCTCTTCTTACTTGTGTAAGCCAAAAGAACTCTCATACAAAGAAATAGAAGAACCCTATATATGGGTCTCAAACCAAACTCAACTAACTAAGGTGGCATACTAACTGAGCCACGAACTAGAGTAGATAAGGATAGCTGTCATGTAGCTATTATTCATGGGCGGTGTACCAACCGCATCTGCAACAACTGACAAGTCGGTGAAATAAATGCACAACGGTCACCCTGGCATATCACGAGTGGAGCTCGATATCTCAACAGCTTCTTCCCTCAAGGTTTACGCGAGCACTTCTAAGTGCTCTCCCACCCCCATTTGCCTCAATAAGGATAGCAGTAGATACAATAGTAATAGTGTCATTTCCCCTTGCTATCTACTACTCCATTCTAGTCTATCTCCTCCTTGAGCTCCTAGACAACCTTGGAAATTATTATGGCCACTAACCTAGCATTGGTCTTGTATTTTGGGGACCATATGAACTCCCTAGTCTCTACTATCTATTGTATATAGTAGCAGACCTATTGTCATATAAGTCTAGAGAGTTTACTTCAATGCTTGCTTGGAGCTTGTATATGTGCCTATTGATACACACATATATATATGCATTGATGTTGGGATATTTAGAAAATGTATTGAGGTGCTCCTGTATTGGATTGAGCTCAAACAACTTATTTTTGATAGAGTTTCACTATTGTTGTACGTGTGGGAACATATGTAGAGCTTCCTAATGCCTCTGATGCTTGGTCTTGATGTCCCTAATGGTTGTTTAATATTTGATAATGCTATTGACCTGATTTTAAGCTTGCATTGGGTTAGTTTCAGTAAGTTTTTCACTACTATAATACAGTGGACAACAAGCATTTATATAGGAAGTTTATGTCTATTGTTCTTGGATACCATTTGGGTACTTCATTTGATGTATTGATGTATGATATTGATGCTCTACACCTAGATATGCCCTTGAAAGCTTTTGGGCTTTCACATTGAGCTTGGTGATATTTATATTGATAGTGGCTACTTAATATAGTGTTTCTACACTTACGAGCTTGAGGTTTACTACATATATAGCTCCAAGGTATATGATCTTGATGTGTTGGAATGTCGAGCTTACATGAGCTAGCATCCACTACATGCCTTGGTGATATAGCATAACATTATTCACTAGTGTGTTAGGTGACTGACATTAGGATACGCTAGTGATTCTACAATTGGACTATACCCATGCAGTCCATCCTTGGTTATAGCACATTTGGTGTGCCACCTCACCTTTTTTTCTAGTAGGTTCACACTTGGTGAGCATGTGTACATATGTTGTGGTACTTTCATATTAGTCATTTATCATATTACATAATTATTATTTTAGTGGAAGAAGTAGAAACAACAAGAAGAAGAAGATTTAATCCCTATCTCTCTATGTGCTCAAGTCTCCATTGCTGTTGTGTGTGTGTGCCCTTGGATGCTTCATCACTATCCCCTCTTGTCTCTTTTCATGGTATCAGAGCCATCCCATCACTGCATGGACCTCTATTGAGTACTAAGGTGAAGGTGTTGGAGCAGAAAGCAAGCAAGAAAGTCTAAGAAACTCTTCCAACTTGCTCAATTTGCCTTTGGTTATAGTTGCAAGAGACTCATGAGGCTGGTAGGGCTACAATCTTCGATTGTAGTGAAACTTGGTGAGTAAGAAGACTGGTGTATATATTGCAAATAAGCCCTTCATGGCCTTTTTTCACTATGATATTTGGCATTTGAGGTCATTTTGACCTCTGTAGTTTTGATTGTGTTCGTCATTTGTGCATAGGTTACAAATTTTGAATTTATAAGATTTCATGTATCTATTGGATTGTAGACAAAGGCATTTGCATACAGATTGCAAATTGCAGTTATTATTGTGCAGTCAGTGAAAAAGGCTACATGTTTACTTATTGTGCACCTAGTATCAGCTTGCTCGCAGATTGCAATTTTTTGCAAGGTTTTCTATTCTGTCAAAATATGTGACAACTTCAATCGGATTGTCTACAAGAAGCTTGATATGACAATTATCCTACATGGAAGTTTAGGATGAAAAATTTCTTAAAGAAAAATGGTGTTTGGAATTACATTGAAGGAGACATGGTTGTAGCATCTAAAGTTTCTACATGAAATGCTATTGTAGAATAGTCAAAGGCTAAGAAATATTGGGAGTAGACATAGAGTAAAGTCTTGTATTCGCAGGAATCTAAAACCCCCACTACTATATGGAAGAATTTGGCAAAGCTGTTCAAAGTAAATATAAAGGCCAGAAAGTTGCAACAGTAAGTTAGAGCTGAACCAAGTGAAAAGAGGGAACCTATCCATTAATGATTATGGCTTGAAGATCAAGAGTATTGTGAAATCTCTTGGATCTATCAATGTGGTAGTTGATGATGATGATGCTATCTGTGCATGTTTAAATGGACTTGGGGATGAATGCGAGAGTTTCAGGCCATCTATGAATACAAGGGATGATATTCCTAATTTTACAGACTTGATTTCTATGTTGATATACTTGAAGACAAGAGACTTAGCTTAGATTCCTATTCTTCTCAAAGTAAAATCAAGTTTGAACAGGTGTTTTACTCTACTAGCAAAGGTAGAGGTTGTGGCAAAGACCAAGGTGGTGGTCATTGTCAAGATTATGATGCACAGAAAAATAGAGGATGATGGTCCCAAGGAAGGGGAAGCCAAAGAGGGCAAGTTGCAAATTCGAATAGGCAGTAAAATTTTGGTGATAAAACAGAGAATGATGGCATTGTGGTCAGAAAGGCTACATTTTTAAAAATTTCTTGAAAAAGAAGGTTGAAATTACAAATGGAAAAAATCACCAAGGTGACTATGCATCTAGTAGTAGAAACAATGATGACAAAAGTAAACAATTGTTTGTTATTATGCAACACTTTATGAATACTATGACTCCTGAAGGTTCATCCAAAGAATGATGTATGGTATGTAGATTCAGGTGCCTCTAACCACATGCCTTCTTATGGAGAGTGGTTTAGAGAGATACACAGTTTAGAGTCTCTAGGCTATGTGGAGATAAGGGATGATATAGCTCATCCCATTACTCATGTTGGAAATGTTTCTTTGAGTATGTAGAATGGAAAAACTAAGTACTTAGATGATGTACTATATATACCAAATATTACAAAAAACTTGGTTTCTATTGGTTAGATAATAGAATAGGGATTGCAGGTTTGGCTCACATCTAAGGGTTGTGATGTAGAAGATCTAAAAAATGATTGCAGGTTGATTGCAAAAGGAAAATGTGCTAGCATGTTATTTACTCTTGATGTAACTCTACTTAAAATGGATGCTGCCATGTTTGCACAAGCTTCACATGTTGTGGGTGATATTGGCCATGTGAATGTGTAGTGACTAAAAGATATGTAGTCAAAATAGATTGTGGATGGCTTGCCTAAGTTTAGAGTTGACGGGATACACAAAGTATGTGAAGCATGCCAACTTGGAAAGCAAGTAAGAAAGACATGCATTTCCACATGAAAAGCATATATGCAAAAAGCCACTTGAATTTATACATTTTGATGTGTAGGGTCCTACAAAGACTATAACTTTGAGTGGTTATAGCTATTATATTTCCTTCATTGATGATCATATTTTCAAAGTACGGGTTTACTTTATGTATGAGAAAAGTGAGATCTTCACTTAGTTTAAAACCTTTAAGGTTTTGGTTGAGAAGCAGACAAGGTTGTATATAAAATATCTAAGATTGAATGGAGGGGGAGAATATTTCTCCAATGAGTTTGTTGATTTTTTGCAGAAAAATGGTATACAAAGGTAGTATACATGTAGATATACTCCGCATGAAAATGGTGTTACTAAGTGAAAAAACAAGCATATTGCAGAGGTGGCTCATGCATTGATGCCAGAAAGGAACTTGCCTCATTACTATTGGATTGAAACAGTTGCAAATTTTTTATACATTATGAACATGACACCCACTGCTGTTCTACATGGTATGACACTTGAAGAGAAGTTTATGGGTAGAAAGCCAAATCTATCCCATCTAAAAGTATTTGGATATATTACTTATGTACATATTCCTGATGAGTGGTGTAGTAAATTGGACCCCAAAGTAAATATATATATAGTTGTTGGATATTATCTTGAGAATAAGGGATATAGATGTTACAACCCTGTTACATGTGAGCTGAGAGTTAGTAGGGATGTTGTTTCTGATAAAATGAGTAACTTGTACAGTATTGTGCAGAATGGAGTTGGGGTTGATGAGCATGAGAGTGTGGCTATGCAAAAAATAGGTTAGAAGTCACAGACATTGAGTGGACCATAAGAGTCTCCTAGTTATGGTTTAGTGGATAGACCTTGGAATGGCAGGTCACAAGTTACACCACCAAGTACATCATAGATGTCAAGAAAAGGTAAAGGTAAAGTTGGAGACTCGCCTATTGCGACAGATGTATTATCAAGTTTCCCTCATATTGATGCCAATTTAGATGATTCTAAGAAGATCTTGGATGAGGAGTTTTGGATTCCATCTATTAAAAAACCTAGTGTATGAAAGGCATAAGAGGATTTTAAAGCACCTAGTAGTGATCAAGGTCTACGCAAGTCAAGTAGAGTGAGAAAGCCAATGCAACAATTGACATATGATAGCTTTGCAGTTCACTATGCATACATGGCTAAGGTTGTGGAAAATGTGAAACCCACATATTTTAAGAATGCAATGGGTAATGAGTATTGAGATCATGCCATGTAAAAAAAAAAAGGTTGTAGTTATGGATAATGACACATGGGATTTATTGCCCTTACTTGAAATTGCAAATGGGTTTACAAGGTCAAGCGGATGGATTTATTGAGCGCTATAAGGCACAACTAGTTGTCAAAGGGTATGCAAAGACTCATGGTATTGATTATGAAGAGACCTTTTCTCCACTAGCTAAAATTGCCACTATAAGGGTTGTCATAGTAGTGGCTGCATCAAAAGTTTGGATCATGCATCAAATGGATATTAAGAATACCTTCTTATAGGGGGAGTTGCAAGATAAAGTTTATGCATAGCAGCCACTTGGTTATGTAAATGAGAATCATCCAGATTGTCTTGATTATGTATGCAAGCTTTGTAAGGCCT
Source organism: Lygodium microphyllum (assembly GCF_053477565.2). NCBI lineage: Eukaryota > Viridiplantae > Streptophyta > Polypodiopsida > Schizaeales > Lygodiaceae > Lygodium > Lygodium microphyllum. The sequence continues at coordinate 54,315,306 of NC_141154.1, forward strand.
TGTATGGGTTGAAGCAAGTACCTAGGGCATGGTATGAAGGGATTGTAGAATATATTGTCAGCATTGGATTTCATAGAGCACACACTGATTACTCACTCTATGTATGTGAGAGTGATGTAGGTATTGTGTTCATTACTATATATATGGATGATTTGATCATTGTGGGTGATACTACTGAGACAAAGATTGACAATGTGAAGGATCTTCTCAAGGTTGAATTTGAGATAAAGGATTTAGGAGAACTGCACTATTTTCTTAGCATAGAGATAATCAAGACTCCAAATTGTATATGGTTGTCACTCACAGATATAATATGCATTGGATATGTTGAAGAAGTGTGATATGCCTAGTTGCAAGCCTATTTATATACATTTGTATCTTAATGTGCACATGAGGGTGACTTGATTAAAGATTTCACTATGTATTGGAAGATTATGGATCATTAAGCTAGACCTACACTACACGGTGTAGTAGAGTTCGTGCAAGAGCTGCAGAACACGGGGTTCAAGATACAGCAAGGAAAGAGGCTAACAAGAAGATCTCAAGTTTTAATGCCAAAGATCACTATATTGCTTGTCAAAAAAAATTACAAGAGATCCATGAGTGCTCATTCTGAACATCCAGCTTGTGCAGGAATGCTTTCCTTTAAGGATGCAACAGTTGTTGCAGGTACATATCTATTTGGTCCAATATCTGTACCAACATCAGAAAGCAAAATCTCAGCTCCAGTAGTTCATCTGCTACCATGCCTTGCCACAGGATGACTCTTTGTAGTGTACAAATCAACAGTAGTGTGGGATGAAGAAGCTCAATGCCACCCCTTTGACTAATAAGGCTTAGCTGACAAATACTTCAATGGACCTGGCTTGAGGATTTGTCATATTATGTCTTTCTTTGATCATTCTAACATGCCCCTGCTATGCAAATACATCAATGCCTCTATGATTAGAACAAATTCCATTGCAGTAGTTGTGCTTCAGTTTCATTACATCCAACACTAGCAAGCATTTGCATAATCGCACCTGCCTTTTTCAAAGGCCAATGCAAGCCAAACACTGCACGTTATGTAAATGCCACAACTTCCCAACTGTATTCTCCCATGGCAGGCGTGAATCCGAGGTGTGTTTTGATGAGAAGTAATGTGTGCTGCTGTTTCAGATTGGCAGGGTGTCTCGTGAGAAGAGTCAGAATGCGGTGATTCTTTCTGTGCAAAGAAAGCGAGGCTGAAATCCAAGACTTACAAGTTGGCCTTCTGGTTGCATTCTAACTTTAACCAAAACTGCACGGCTAGTAATGACCTTGAATTGAGATATTCTGGCACAAAGACCTGCGCAATGATTCCAGATACACCACCCAGAAGCGCTTGTTTGGAAAGAGACGAGTTTCTGTCATCTTTTGAGTATGTATGCCTCCACTGTTCATAAGTAATAATCCGAGTGCTTGTGAAGAAAGCATGCCTTTTTTCCCCCCTCTCCGGACTGATCAGTGCTCCCCTCTCAGTAGTGTGCGCTTGCAAGTCAAGGCTGAATTCAAGTTTGGAGCTCGCAATAGGATAGGTGAATGACAACAAAGCTTCGAAATTCCTAAAATTTTGCCCAGAGGTTCAATCCCCAAAAACAGCACAGGCCGACAATACCTTCATATCTTGCCCAAAATAAAAACGGAATAGGAATCATCGATGCTTTGAGGCTTTGAAGCAGGCGGTGCTGGCTAAATAATCGTGAGATTTATTACCGTCATTTACACAACACTCCTCCTCCTTCTTGCCTTCATTTTCTGATTCCCCTTTCTGTCTTCGCCATGATGACATGCAGGTCTTCAGTCGAGCCCCCCATTCATGATTGATAGGTTTCCCAAATTCATCAATCTCTAAGTGACCGGATTCTGGCTGAAATTTGCAGCAACAATTCAGCAAGTCCTACTGTGTCAGCATCTCATATCGGAACCCGTGAAGACAAGTCTTTGCCCCAATTCATCATGGAGAAGTTTTTATCCCCAAATCATCAATCGATAAGCTTTTAACCCAACTCGGGCTGAAATTGCAGGGCCAGCAGATCCAATAACACCATCAGAACTACTAATTTCTGCTTTCCCCCTTTGGTTCGTTTTCCTCTGTATAATGTCCATCAAAAAGCACAATCTACAGTTTCCTTCCCCTCAACAATCAGCTTTCGCATTCCTTTGATATCTATTACCTTGACGAGAGACTGTGGATCTTTCATATCCAATAGGATGCCATTGTGATCAGCTGCCACTGATGCAATCACTGCGATTGCGCCAGATTCCAAGATGTCATCAAGAATGCCTGTATCAATGGATGCTACCTCCAACAACAAAACCAAGAGATCCCCGTACCTTTCGCTTTCTTCCCTCTGGCCTCAGTTCTTCCCTCTATTCACCATTCGAATTTTCTCCCGAATTAGTCTCTTCTCCCCTTCCTTTTCTCCTCTGTTTTTAGTTTTTCTTTTTCTTGTTCACATGTCAAAATTAGGCAAGCGACCTTCCTCATTTATCTGAAACTCCAATCTCTTGATTTTTGTGTATATGTCTCGAGAATCCATGCAGCTTTTGTCTCCTGCCACAAAACCATAGAGTCTGTGGACAATTTCAACAAAAGCTTCTCCTAGCTTCTTATGTAATCTCATGGAACATTGTCGCATCTTCTGTATCTCATTAGCTTCTTCCCGCATTCCAGCACTTTTATAAAAGTCTGACATGAGCATAATTTTTGTCAAAGCATTGCTGTGCTAGCAATATGTCACCATGCCTTTTGCATTAATTTAACATTGACATCCAAGCAACCAAGATTATTTGCAAGAGGCATATCTTGCAGCAACTCTGCTTCCTCCTTTTAAATGTCCTTCTTGTTGCATATCTTCAAAACACTTGCACCAAGGCTGTCATTGCACATAGAGCTAGAACATATAGCAGCAGGACAAAGATCCTTTGGCATCAGTTTTTCATATTTTTCTAATACACGCACATCATGCATCCAAACAAAATCATGCGCATGCACTAAGGGAATATATACATTGGATGCGGATTATTAAAATGCATCACACAAACAATGAATCACACACGGAAATTAACACAAATGCACAACAAAAGAAATGGAGGTGTATACGACTCGGATGCGCAGCAACACGACATCCACCCCCTCTAAACCTGCGCATCCTCCGGATGTGCCAACTAACCAGGATCATTCAACTCCACAAACAGGTCAAGTCCATCTTTTGATTCTAGTAGACCTGTTTCTCCATGAGCTTCATCATCCCAATGAAATTTTTGCCCCTTTCAAAGCAGCTGATAGAGAACATCTGCAATATGAGCAAAATGAGGAATCCAAATCATGTAAAATACACAAGCTCCCACAAATCTCCGCACCTCTGAAGTAGTCGAGCAATACTCTGCAATCCTGTTTATGGCATCCACCTTTGCAGGAGAAGGCTTTCTGCCATAATATCCAACCATATGCCCAACTATGATGACTTCATTAACACCAAAGACAGATTTCAGCCCTGAAAGTGTCAAATGACTTTCATTCTTTTCTTCTTCTGCACAACCCTTAATAGGCACATCATCTAGAAAAGGCATGGTATACTGCGGAATATAGTCTCGAAGAACTCTATGCATAGCATTCATCATATGAGCAACTGAGTTTGTAGCACCTTGTGGCAAGGTACACATCCTCACAAGACCAATAGGTGTCCGCATAGTAGTAATATCTCTGCTTTCCAAGGCAAGCTGAAACTTATCATAACCTGAATACAAGTCTCCTAGAGAATAGATGGCTCGTCCTGCAAAAGCCTCAGCAAATTCATCCACAACTGGACCTGTACCCACATTCCTGATTGTCACTTTGTTCACGGGCTGCATATCCTGAATAAATCTCAAAGTACCATTCTTCTTTGGTACAGTAAACCACCTGTTAGAATAAGGTGCAGAAGAGGGTTCCAAAATCCCCATTTTAATCTTCTCATTCAGCAACTCTATCAGCTTTGGCAAGTGTGCTTTAGGCACAGGTATAGGACGTATATTCCATGGTACATGAGGAACAGTGAAGATGACCATAGGTGCAACCAATTCGGGACTAATGCAGCCAATTTCATGTGGAAAGAAAGCAAATGCCTTACCATGACGTCCAAGCATCTCTCTAAAACATTCTTTTTCCACTGGAAGCAAAAAAATCATCATTTCCAATCTTCAATTCTGCAAGAGTTTCAGCTGTAAACTTATGTCCAATATTTGCAGGATCCCTCAACATAGGCTGCTTCATAGCTTTTTCAATCTGTTCATCACTATCAGAAGGAAGCGGGCCTGCAACCGGCTTAACCTTCTTATCAACTGTTTTATATTTTGTGTCAACCTTGGCATCATTCAAGCACTCTTTCCTTTGCTGCAATTTCTGCAAATTTTCAGCATCTTTCAACTCTGTTGGCTGAAAAATTTCAGCCTTTAGCTCTTTGGACTGAAACTCTGTATGCAGAAATTTTTCTGCATTCAACTCTGTTGGCTGAATGAATTCAGCCCTCGGCTCTATGGACTGCATAGATGCGTCCTGAAACTCTGTATGCAGAAATTTTTCTGCATTCAACTCTGTTGGCTGAATGAATTCAGCCCTCTGCAATTCTATTAGCTTATCAAGATCAGCCATAAATTCAGTTTGCTGAGTTTTCTCAGCCTCTAACTCTGTTTGCAGCATAAAACCAGAAATTTCCTGAAACATATCCAAGGTTTGCACAGGTATCATCTTTGAACCCTTGCATACATCAGTTTTCAGCATTGCTCTTATCTCAAACAATGTATCTGCATAAGACATCCCTTCATACAATCCATCCACATGCTCTTCTGCTTGCAAGATACCTGCATTCTTCAACTCTTTCTCCTTACGACCAATGTACTGCCTGGCAGCTCTAGGCAAATCTGAAATTTTCTGATAACTCACTGAACTATCTGAAGTAAACCCAACAAAGTTATTGGAGAAAGACTGGCTGCCAGGAGGCGAGATCTCCTCTTTTCTCCGCTCCGTACCACTGGCGTCTCGCAAGACAGCGGTACCTAATGAAAATCCAACTCCTTCGCAGGTAGTGGTGCCTCACGCAAGGAGTCCCTGTTTCTCGGATGATTTACCCCAACAGTCATAAACTGAACAGCTCGCATACCATCTTTACTGCGTATCCGCGCATAAGCTGACCCGTCATCCATCACTTTTGTTTCCATTCTTGCTTCTGTAATGAAAGGCTGTCCAAGAATAATCGGATAAGAGCATGAATCCTGAACAAAGCAATGATAATCCTCTTCAACATTACCAATAGAAATTCTGATACTCGGACAAGCAGCATACATATCACCAGAAGTATTATTGGCGGCTCTCATGCGCCAGCCATGCTCTGCATCCATAGGCCACTTGCCACTCTCATAAACACCTCGAGCAATAAGATTAATCTCAGAACCATGATCAATTAAAGCAATCAAGGGAATTTGTTTCTCTCCAATCCTTACCACTGTCTCAGTGGTTGCTCTAGCCCAATGACTTCGTGAAAAATGGCTGCGAGGAATGAGAATAGGGGTTTCATCATCTTCATACTGCATAGGCTGCACTATTTTCTCCAATTGCGGATTAACAGAAGCATTCTCAACCATCACTGCATCATCATGCTCTTCCCCAAGAGCTCCATGCCACAATCCCTGTAAAGCAGGTCCTTCCATCGCATGTCGTTTCCTCCGCAAAAGATCCTGCATCTGATCCTGTATTTCTCTTCTAGCAATCCCAAGAGCCTCTCCAACAGTAAAAGTAACTTCACTATTCAAAATTCTTTCATGAAAAATCTTACTCATATCCGTTTGCATATCAAGGTCTGACAAGAGCTTGAATCCTGGCTCTTTTCTTGGTTGCCTCTTTTCTTTCTGCTTGTCTCCCATTGGTTGTTCAGAACCTGTTTGAGCTGGAGAATTTGACATAGGTGGAGCTGTAACAGGTGGTGAAACAAAGTCACCCCCTCTAGTCTTTTTGGAGGAGCTAGGACCCTCCTCATCTCTTCTTCTCTTTTCCTCAACCATGGCATCTAAACCCTGCGTTTTAGCCATATAAGCAAAAATAGAATACCTGTCAATAGGAGAATCCCATCCTGTTTCTCCTCGGATGCTAGAGCCCACACAAGTCATAGTAGAAGTTTGAACTTTCCCTCTTCTCGCTATCTCCAAGGCAGAAGACCATAAAGCAGAGTCTCCATCAGATTTCTGCTCAAGCTGGACTCCAAAAGCTGAAGCATCTCCTCTAACACTCAGCTGATCGCGCAGCCATATCATCAACAAGCTTCTTCATACCTCCCTTACCGAAGTTCGTGTCAAGAGGAGCGCCAGTCTCTGTCAGCCATATCTTCCCATCTTGTCCCCAGAACACTACATTCTTCTTACGTGCTTCTTGAAAAGCATCACAATCTCTGCAATGTTGGTGCTCTGTACTATCACACCAAATACATCGACGCCCTTTTCTTTGACCAGCTGGAAAAGCAGTCACTGGAACAGATGCTACAGCAGGTACTGACATAAGTTGCTCCTTTAACTTACCAACTTCAGCTTTGACTGCTTCAATCGTCAAATCTGCCAAGCCTTTAATAACATCATCTACAGATAAGGGCACTGGAGTAGGAGGAACTGGTGGATTCATAACAGGAGGAGTAGGCTTAGGCAAAGAAGCAGCAGGGGTAGAAGAAGAAGTCTCCAAGGATTTTTCAGGAACTGATCCTGTATTTCGATGCAATCTTACTCTCCTGCGCTGCTTCTTGACAAGAGCATTCACAGCATCAATGACATGTCTCCACTCAGTCTTTAAACCTGAATCAGTAGCTTGATCTTCCAAAAGATCATCCAACTTTTCCTGTAAATCAGCATCTGCAGCTTGCAAAAATAACTCCACTTTCTGCATCTCCAAAGCTTGCTGTTCAGTCCCATCCAACTGATCATAATGGCTTTCAAACTCTCGCAGAAGAACGGTAACAGAAAGTCCCTTATTAGGCATAGAAACCCATGCTAAAAAATTCATGCGATTCATAAGACCTATATCCTCCAGGAAATATTCATCTTTTAATGCCTTTTTAAATTCAGCCCAACCTGCATGTGCCTCTTGAATTTCAGCAATTCGACCTTCAAGAGCGCACACCACGATCCGCAAGAAGTAGTGGCTCCAAACATCTTGAGAAACCCCAAAAAACTTCATCTTTTCTTCATACAAATGCAGGTAAGTTGACACTTGCTGGCCATTAAACTGCTTCATCTCCTGTTGGACAGCTTTCAAAGCATCCATAGCATCACTGTCTCGTTTTGCATGAGCTTGCTGCTGCATATACATGGTGAATGACTGAAACAGGTTCTTCATGACATTATCATCTGTCATCTCTTCTTGCGAGTCTCCCATCTTGCTGATGACGCAGCACTTTCACGTCGGGTTCACCAGAAATGTAGTAGAGTTCGTGCAAGAGCTGCAGAACACGGGGTTCAAGATACAGCAAGGAAAGAGGCTAACAAGAAGATCTCAAGTTTTAATGCCAAAGATCACTATATTGCTTGTCAAAAAAAATTACAAGAGATCCATGAGTGCTCATTCTGAACATCCAGCTTGTGCAGGAATGCTTTCCTTTAAGGATGCAACAGTTGTTGCAGGTACATATCTATTTGGTCCAATATCTGTACCAACATCAGAAAGCAAAATCTCAGCTCCAGTAGTTCATCTGCTACCATGCCTTGCCACAGGATGACTCTTTGTAGTGTACAAATCAACAGTAGTGTGGGATGAAGAAGCTCAATGCCACCCCTTTGACTAATAAGGCTTAGCTGACAAATACTTCAATGGACCTGGCTTGAGGATTTGTCATATTATGTCTTTCTTTGATCATTCTAACATGCCCCTGCTATGCAAATACATCAATGCCTCTATGATTAGAAAAAATTCCATTGCAGTAGTTGTGCTTCAGTTTCATTACATCCAACACTAGCAAGCATTTGCATAATCGCACCTGCCTTTTTCAAAGGCCAATGCAAGCCAAACACTGCACGTTATGTAAATGCCACAACTTCCCAACTGTATTCTCCCATGGCAGGCGTGAATCCGAGGTGTGTTTTGATGAGAAGTAATGTGTGCTGCTGTTTCAGATTGGCAGGGTGTCTCGTGAGAAGAGTCAGAATGCGGTGATTCTTTCTGTGCAAAGAAAGCGAGGCTGAAATCCAAGACTTACAAGTTGGCCTTCTGGTTGCATTCTAACTTTAACCAAAACTGCACGGCTAGTAATGACCTTGAATTGAGATATTCTGGCACAAAGACCTGCGCAATGATTCCAGATACACCACCCAGAAGCGCTTGTTTGGAAAGAGACGAGTTTCTGTCATCTTTTGAGTATGTATGCCTCCACTGTTCATAAGTAATAATCCGAGTGCTTGTGAAGAAAGCATGCCTTTTTTCCCCCCTCTCCGGACTGATCAGTGCTCCCCTCTCAGTAGTGTGCGCTTGCAAGTCAAGGCTGAATTCAAGTTTGGAGCTCGCAATAGGATAGGTGAATGACAACAAAGCTTCGAAATTCCTAAAATTTTGCCCAGAGGTTCAATCCCCAAAAACAGCACAGGCCGACAATACCTTCATATCTTGCCCAAAATAAAAACGGAATAGGAATCATCGATGCTTTGAGGCTTTGAAGCAGGCGGTGCTGGCTAAATAATCGTGAGATTTATTACCGTCATTTACACAACACTCCTCCTCCTTCTTGCCTTCATTTTCTGATTCCCCTTTCTGTCTTCGCCATGATGACATGCAGGTCTTCAGTCGAGCCCCCCATTCATGATTGATAGGTTTCCCAAATTCATCAATCTCTAAGTGACCGGATTCTGGCTGAAATTTGCAGCAACAATTCAGCAAGTCCTACTGTGTCAGCATCTCATATCGGAACCCGTGAAGACAAGTCTTTGCCCCAATTCATCATGGAGAAGTTTTTATCCCCAAATCATCAATCGATAAGCTTTTAACCCAACTCGGGCTGAAATTGCAAGGCCAGCAGATCCAATAACACCATCAGAACTACTAATTTCTGCTTTCCCCCTTTGGTTCGTTTTCCTCTGTATAATGTCCATCAAAAAGCACAATCTACAGTTTCCTTCCCCTCAGCAATCAGCTTTCGCATTCCTTTGATATCTATTACCTTGACGAGAGACTGTGGATCTTTCATATCCAATAGGATGCCATTGTGATCAGCTGCCACTGATGCAATCACTGCGATTGCGCCAGATTCCAAGATGTCATCAAGAATGCCTGTATCAATGGATGCTACCTCCAACAACAAAACCAAGAGATCCCCGTACCTTTCGCTTTCTTCCCTCTGGCGTCAGTTCTTCCCTCTATTCACCATTCGAATTTTCTCCCGAATTAGTCTCTTCTCCCCTTCCTTTTCTCCTCTGTTTTTAGTTTTTCTTTTTCTTGTTCACATGTCAAAATTAGGCAAGCGACCTTCCTCATTTATCTGAAACTCCAATCTCTTGATTTTTGTGTATATGTCTCGAGAATCCATGCAGCTTTTGTCTCCTGCCACAAAACCATAGAGTCTGTGGACAATTTCAACAAAAGCTTCTCCTAGCTTCTTATGTAATCTCATGGAACATTGTCGCATCTTCTGTATCTCATTAGCTTCTTCCCGCATTCCAGCACTTTTATAAAAGTCTGACATGAGCATAATTTTTGTCAAAGCATTGCTGTGCTAGCAATATGTCACCATGCCTTTTGCATTAATTTAACATTGACATCCAAGCAACCAAGATTATTTGCAAGAGGCATATCTTGCAGCAACTCTGCTTCCTCCTTTTAAATGTCCTTCTTGTTGCATATCTTCAAAACACTTGCACCAAGGCTGTCATTGCACATAGAGCTAGAACATATAGCAGCAGGACAAAGATCCTTTGGCATCAGTTTTTCATATTTTTCTAATACACGCACATCATGCATCCAAACAAAATCATGTGCATGCACTAAGGGAATATATACATTGGATGCGGATTATTAAAATGCATCACACAAACAATGAATCACACACGGAAATTAACACAAATGCACAACAAAAGAAATGGAGGTGTATACGACTCGGATGCGCAGCAACACGACAACGGTTGGTTTGAAGAGAGTTAGTTTATATAGCTTTTAGAGAAGCCACATTTGGATGTAGTGCAATGCACATTGTGCTATGTCAAAGACTATGTCTTATCCTACGGTGCAGGTATACCATTGGAGTTGCATGGTTACACAAATGCAAATTGGGCTAGTAGCATTTTAGGTAAGAGATCTACCAATGGTTTTATGTGATCCTTTGTTGGGAGTGTTGTTACTTGGAGCAACAATAAATTACTAGTTGTCTTGTCTAGTACATAGGTAGAGTATAGATCAATTGAAATTATAGAATGTAAGGTAGCTTGATTACACAAGCTACTTGGCGATTTGGGAATGTAGGTGGATAAGAAGATTATCATCTACTGTGATAACCTTAGTAGCCTTCAATTTGTTAGGAACCTAGTGTATCATGTGTGGATCAAACACATAGAGATCCATTACCATTTCATTCGGGAGTGGATCTTAGTAGTAGGTGATATTGACTTGGTTTATGTCAACACCATAGAGGATCAAGTTGCTAACATTTTCACCAAGGCCTTGGGAGCTAAGAAGCTTCAATGCTTCAAGACCATGCTTGGAGTTCACAACCTCATGCTAAACTCAAGGGGGAGTGTTGAGATGTCCAGCTCTACATGAGCTGGCATCCATTATGTGCCTTAGTGATATGGCATGATATTATTCACTGGTATATTAGTTGACCAACATGAGGATACACGTGATTTTATAGCTGGACTACACCCAAGTAGTCCATCCTTGCTTATGGCACATTTATTGTGCAACCTCTTCTTTCCTAGCAAATTCACACTTAGTGACCATATATACATACATTGTGGTACTTTCATGTTAGTCTTTTATCATATTATAGACTTGGTTCTTTAGTGGAAAAAGTAGAAAGAAGAAGAAGAAGATTTTGGCCATATCTCTTTGTGTGCTCAAGTCTCCATTTCTCTTGTGTATGTGTGCTCTTAGTGCTTCACCTCTCTCCTCTCTTTTCTATTTTCATGATGTATCTTAGCTTCTAATGCTTATATACTTCATGTATTGAGATTTCCTTGCTCAGTTGGCATTCAGGCTTCTTCTAGTGGAATCACTTGAGTTACTTGGATATTTTTGCATTTGAGCAAAGCTTTGGGCTTTATGTATTTGAGCAAAGCTTTGGGCTTTATGTAGTTGAGCTTAGTCCATTGAGATTATGGGACTCATTGACATATGTGTATGCTCTTTAGATACTACTTAGATCTAGTTACTTTCCTAGTGGACTGATTTGATTCTTACTTTGGACCTAGCACTTATCTCTATTAGTGTATTGTCAATTATGTATCCACCTCGCTGGGCTATGTATTCAGCTTCATTACCCTTGCTCAGTTTGTAGTTCTCTTCACTTTTGGGGTTGATTTATAGTAATTTACAATATCTTGTCTTCTTATATTGCGCTTGTATTTCTTAGCATGCTGGCTAGTGGATCAAATGACAGTGTCATTTTTAACATAAAAAAAATGGATGGTATTAATTACAGCTATTGGAAGGCACAGATTTGGCAAGTCTTGATGACTCTACAAGCTCTATTCAAGAGAAAGAGAAAGCAGTCTATCCTTCAAAGACAACATTATAAGAGACCTATTTAGAGAGTGACAAAATGATTATAGATTTACATAACTTCTCCAATTCAGCAAAATCCTCTATATCAAAGCATTTGAGCTTTACATTCTCATGTCTCAATGTCTTAATCTGCAATTTTTCTCAGGTAAGTTAAATAGAGCTTGTAGAGGCACCGAAAGTAGGACAAAGGAAAAATCCCAGATTGCTATGAGATTTGGTATGTAAATAGAGCACTATATATTCTACAGATAGACCCATTATGGCCTTTTCACTATCTTTTAGCCATCTGAGACCATTTTGGGTCCCGCTTTAGATCCATAAGATTGTGGACAACAGTTTCAGGATATACTAAGATTTGAGTTGTGTCGACCAAAAGTGGATGCATAGGTTATAGAATTTCAATCTGTAAAAGTTGAGGTATTTTTTTGAAAGTAAAAATAAGTTTTATCTGCTTATAGATTGCAGGTTACATGTGTTATTGAGTAGTAAGTGAAAAAGACTATTTAGAGTGTTGCTATGTACTTATTGTCAAAGATTACATAATAATTGTTTGCTATTTTGCATCAATTTTGTGAAAATGGCAGAGAACAATGGAAACCCCATCATTTAGAAGCTGGATAAGAACAATTATCCATCATGAAAGTTTCGTGTGACAAACTTCCTAATAGGAAAAGGCCTTTATGAGCTTATTTTAAGCGAAGAAAAGGAGCCAGGGCTAAGTAATCCTATGACTACAAAAGAATTAAAGGTTTGAAAAGAATGCAATGCAAAAGACAAAAATGTGATGTATTGACTATCTACAATAATTGATAATACTATATTGGGACATATTAGAAATGCAAAAACTTTACATGTAGCTTGGATAATTTTTGAGAACATGCTTTCAATAAACACAAAGGTAAGAAAGATTCAACTCAAGTAAGAGTTGAATATCTTAAAAAAAGAGAAGATGCATGTAAATGAGTATGTTTTGAAAGTGAGAAGCATTACACATGCCTTAGCAGTTATTGATGCAATACTTGATGATGAAGATTTGGTTTCATCTACTTTGGGTGGCCTTAATAGTGAGAAGACTTGAAAATCCTTTGTCACTTTTGTATATGTATGAAAGTCATTTTCAGTTTTTGATGAGTTGGTCTCTCTTATGATCACTGAAGATATCAATATGCAACGTGAATCATCTAAAGAAGTGGTGAACAAACCCAAGTATTTTTCTCAAGTTCAAGAAGAGAATGTGGAAAATCCTCTTCAAGAGGACATGGTATGGGACTTGTTGATGATAACCAGTAAAACATGTTAAATTAGCAGTTCGGTGAAATTTAGGTTTTAGGAAGCCAAGAAAACTTTGGAGACACAGGGAGCTCTAGAGAAAGAGGTGGATGGCAGAACAGAGTTTCTAGTAATTTTGGTATTGTTTGTCATTATTCTGGAAAAATAGGTCATATTGTAGCCTGTTATTATATTAAGAATGATGATATCTGCATTAGTAACAAAAAAACAATCATCATCTGCACGATAAAATGAAGATAAAAATGAGTGTCTATTTGTTATCCAACATATGATGAATGTTATTACAAAAAATGAGACACATGATGATATATGGTATGTTGATTCATGTGCATCTAATCCTATGACTAGTCATACTTTATGGTTTGAAAACATGCAATATTTACAAAATCTAGGTTATGTGTAGACGGGTAATGATTCATGGCATCCAATTTCACACATTGAAAAGGTTCCCTTGTCCTTGCATGATGGTCAAACAAAGAATTTGTCATATGCCATCCATAAGAAAGAATTTAGTGTGTGTTGGTCATATGGTAGATCAAGGGTTGCGGGTTTGATTTAATGCAAAATGCTACTTTGTGGAAGATTTTGATGAAAAGTGTAGTTTGGTCACAAAAGGAAGAATATTTGGATGCATGTTCACTTTAGATGCTAGAATTTTTGCTATGAATGCTATTATATATGCCAAAGGAAAACGAGTGGTTCTACACATTGAAATATGACACAAATATATTGGACATGTAAATATACAAAGGCTAAAATTAATAAAGTCCAAAGGGTAGGGTGAATTTCATAAAGTGTGTGAAGCATGTTAGTTTGGTAAGCATACAAGATAACTTTTTTTGCATGATAGAGATGTAAATAGAAATCTACTTGATGTTGTGTATACAAATATTTGGAGGCATGGACAGAACACATCTCTTGGTGGCAACAAAAATATTTTGTCACATTTATTAATGATTGTTCAAGAAAGATGTGGATATATTTCATGAAGGAAAAGAGTGATATATTTGAGAAATTCAAAACTTTCAAGGCTATTGTTACTACGGAAAAAAGCTTGAAAGTTAAGCACTTGAGGTCAAATGGAGAGGGAGAGTACCTCTGTAATGAGTTTAGTAACTTTTGGAGGTCTCATGGGATACAGAGATAGTTTACTTGTGGGTATACCCTATAACAAAATCGGATTGTAGAAAGGAAAAATAGATATATTGCAAAAGTTGCATTGGTATTGATAACTGAAAAGAATATGCCAAAATACTTTTGGTCTAAAGTTTTTTGTACTATTGTCGATATTATGAATAGAACTCCCATAGTTGTAGTTTATGGAATGATCCCTGAAGAATACCTTGCAGATAAGAAGCCCAATGTATCACACTTGAAAGTGTTTGGTTATATTGTATATGTTCATGTACTAGATGAGCTATAAAAGAAGCTTGATCCAAAGGCTAAAATATGTTATTTTATTGGATATTCTTTAGAGCAGAAAGGGTATCATTGCTATAACTTTGCCACAAGTGAGTTCAAAGTGAGTAAGAATATTATTTTTTATGAGATGAGTAGTTGGTATGCATCTAGTGGTGATGCATGATGCATGGATAACGATCATGATCATGATATTTATGTATACAAAGAAAAACAAGAATCATAGAGCCTTAGTGGACTAGAAACATCATTAGTACTACATCTATAGTTAGCCCTTGGTCTAGGAGACTAAGGAGTAGTCACACATCTTTAGGTATATCTACGAGTATTGCAAGTAAAGACAAAGGGAAGAAGAAAGTGTCGCATGGTAATGATGTATCTACTAGTCATTTGGGATTTGATAGAGATTGCAATGGTTTAGAGAGTTTGGATGATGAGTTTGGTATTCCTTCAGTCAGGACACCACGTGTACAGAGAGTACATGGTAATGTAAAGGCTCCCCTGAGTGATCTAGTGGTATGTACATCTAGTAGGTTCAAATACCCTATTAAAAGATTTGGCTTTGAAGGTCATGTAGCTCACCATTATGATTATATGGTAAAGGTAGTTGAGGATGTTGAGGCCACTTATTTTGAGGATATTGTTGGTCATGCTTATGGGGATTGGTTGTATTAGAAGCCAATAAGACCTAGAATTAAGTAACATTTCCTAAGGGAAGTACCATTACCTAAGGGTAAGAATGCTATTGGCTGTAAGTGGGTTTACAAAATCAAACATAATGTGGATGGTTTTGTTAGTAAGTATAAGGTTAGGCTAGTTGCAAAAGGTTATGCTCAAACATATGGCATAAATTATGAAGAATCATTTAGTCCAGTTGCCAAAATGGGAACTGTTAGATATGTGATTGATGTTAAGAATGCTTTCTTACAATTGAAAGAAGAGATGTATATGGAGCAACCAATAGCTTGTGAGGATCTAGAGTATCCCACATATGTATTCATGTTAAAGAAGGTGCTCTATGGGCTGAAGTAAGCACCTAGAGCATGGTCTAACAAGATCCGAGGGTATCTTTTCAATATTGGCTTTTATGTTTCTAATGATGATCACTCTCTTTATGTGAGAAAGGGAGATGGAGGCTTAGCCACCATAGTAATCTATGTGGATTATTTGATTATTACAAGTGACATTGACAATGGGATTGTTGAAGTTAAGGACTTTTTGAAGAAGAAGTTTGAGATGAAGGATTTGGGTGAGCTAAGATACTTTCTTGGTATTGTGGTGATCAGTTGTGATGACGGTATATGGCTGTCCCAAAGGCAGTATGGCTTAGATATATTATCTAAGTATGGTATGATAGCATGCAAGCCTCTTTTAGTGCCATTGAAGCAAAATGTAAAGTTTAGTACTTATGTTATCTAAGTATGGTATGATAGCATGTAAGCCTCTTTCAGTGCCATAAGAGCAAAATGTGAAGTTGAGTGCTGATGTTGGGGATGAGATAGAAGACCCCACTATGTTCAAGAGGATATTAGGGAGTTTGATTTACATGACTATCACAAGATTAGACTTAAGTTATGTTATTGATATTGTTAGTCCATTTCTATAGATGCCTAGAAAGCCTCATTTGGATATAGTTAGATGCATATTTAGGTATGTGAACTCCACTTTGCATTATGGAATTTTTTATGAGGCAAGTAAGAATATAGAGATTTTTGGATACAGAGATGAAGATTGGGCTAGTAGCATGCCCTGACACAAGATCTACCAGCGGATTCATGTTTTTCCTTGGCAGTGTAGCAGTTACGTGGAGTAGCAAAAAGCAAGCTATTGTTGGTTTATCGAGTATAGAGGTTGAGTACAGAGGTGTTGTTATGGCAGTATGTGAGGTGGTATATCTTCAAAAGTTATTGGGTGATTAAGATGTGCAAGGAGATGGTTTAGTTGTCATTCAATGTAACAACATGAGCAACATATAACTAGCTAGGGACCTAGTGTTTCATGCTAGGACAAAACACATTGAGATACATTACCACTTTGTGAGAGAGAAGGCACTTGCATGAGATTTTGACTTGATATATGTCAACACACAGGATCATATAGCTAAAATTTTCACAAAGGCTTATTGGATACAGAGAAGATTGAGAATTTGGAAGCTTACCTAGAGTTGCAAAGATATACTTGAGCTTGAGGGGGAATGTTGAGATGAAAAGCTCAACATGTGGAGAAATTGATAATGGACCACTTGGCTAGATGGGTCTGCACGCCTACACTTAGCACATTGCTGATCATTATGATCCTCACATGGCCACTAAATTATGACTTATTATATTTAGTTTGTTGTATCTACCTACAGCAGTTGACATAATTATAGCACCAATTAATTAATATAGTCAGCTATACACTATTTGACTTAGCATGCAACTTTCCTTCATGTTGTATCTTATCTATATTTGTGTACATTGCATTGTGTGATGAAAGAAGAAGAAGAAACTACCAAGAAAATGTTTTGGCCTCCATCTCTCTTCTTGTGTCCTTGAGTAAGCTTCCTCTTGTGTATATAGTGTGTGTTTAGCACACTAGCTCAAGCAATTCCCCCCACTATGCAATTTGTGACATGATTAGCATGTGCTCTACAAAATCCAATGCTGACAAGGTGCTTTGCAATCCTATCATGGCATGCTCTCTATGCTTTCTTCAATGCACACAAGGCCTTAGGAAGCATACATACATACTCTAGATGACTCTCATCTACATAATGAGAAGGATCCTCCACA